>NW_027507784.1:308687153-309287153 GCF_037356315.1 Lithobates pipiens | reverse complement strand
GCTCAATTTGATACACCTCCTCTGTGGTATTGTTGACTACATCAAACTGGGACAACAAGGTTTCTAGCACAGGCAGCAATCTCTGCATATTGGCATCCACCTCTGCTCTCTCCCTGGTGCTCATGGCACTGAAAGTGTCCAACTGGCTGGAGATGGTAGAAAAGGATGAAGAGGAGGAGGTGTCAGAAGCAGCGCTAGGAGTGGAGCCTCTAAGTGACTTTGTATCACTGGAAGAACGTGAAGGAAGAGGCTCCATACCTTCGAACCTCACCTTGTGACGAAACTAGAACACAAAACAGAAAAATATAAAGAAATGTGACATGATCGGCTGGGTCATCATCTACATTTTTTATGAAGCACAAAATTATTCTCTATTCTAGAAAACAGATTTTATATGGCAAGTAGCACACATGACATCAACCTTGCTTTATCTACCTCTTTCACTTTGCTGACACCCATCCATATCCGTAATCTCCTAAGAAAAAGCTCCACCATCTCATAATCCTGCAGTTCAAATGCTGGTCTGAACATGTCGAGTCGAACATGACGGTAGTTGTTGACCAAGATGGCTGCAAAGAACCTCACTAGGATCCACAGCTCCAAAACCTGGTAGCTCACAAAGTAAAGGCGGTGTAAGCAGGATGAATATGGAAAAGGAACTTTCAGACTAAAAGCCCCACGCGCCACAGAGAAAAGCGAGAGAATGCTGGAGCTGAAACTGTGAAAATGTTCCCAGGAGGAGGAGAAAAGCTGTGAGGAAAAAAAAGAGATGCATTAATATACAAAGAACTTCTTTTTAAAAAAATCACCTGAAAATCTTTGACGTACCATATATTTTCAGTTCAACTATGTGCCAAAATAAAAAAAATGACAGAAGATACAGTCTCTCAATAGCATCCCCAGTTTTTTTTTGAGCCCCCTGTGTTATAATTTTATTGATCCTGTCAGCAGGTTCATTATTGTATCACTTCCCTATGACGGGCCAAGCTGTCCAGCAAAAGTAGCCGTTACTGGGGTTGGACCAAATCACACAACATTAACTGCTTAAAGAGTTAGTTCACCCTAACCAAAAAAACTGCCTTTGCAGATAAGACCCCTTTCACACCACACCGCCCATAGCGTGGGTGGTAAAACGCCGCTATTTTAGCAGCGTTTTACCGCCGGATTTGCGGCGCATTTCGGCCGCTAGCGGGACGCTTTTACCCCCCCGCTAGCGGCCGAGAAAGGGTTAAAACCGCCGGCAATACGCCGCAATAACGGCGTTTTGCTGGCGGTATTACAGCGCTGCCCCATTGATTTCAATGGGGAGCAGTGGTGGAGAAGCGGTAAACACACTGCTCCTTCCCCGCTCCAAAGAAGCTGCTGGCAGGACTTTTCCCTGATGTCCTGCCAGCGCACCGCTGTAGTGTGAAAGCCCTCGGGCTTTCACACTACAGACAATGGTGCAGCTTTTTTAGGGCGGATTGCAGGCGCTATATAGCGCCTGCAAAACGCCCTGGTGTGAAAGGGGTCTAAGAGTTGTCTGTAAATAAAAACAAATTGCAGGTCTGACAAAAGTTGCATATTACTTACCCTTGCTATAGGTGTAGGTCATTTACAGTGGGTATAAAAAAGAAGCACCCCCATTAAAATAACCACATTTTGTTGCTTTGCAGCCTAAATGAAGAAAGACACATGTTTTGTATTTTCCCAGCTGTATTTACTAGTGCAACTTATAACATCCAAGTAAAAGATATAAACGCCAACATGTCAGAAAAAATATATAATAATTCACAAACAGAATCACTGACTTGGAAAAAGGATCACCCCCTTATGTCAGTATTTTGTTGAACCACCTTTTGCTTTAATTACAACCTTTAGTCTGTTGGGATACGTCTATACTAACTTTGCAATATTTGCCGACTTTCTAGCAGAGGGCAGCAGATTTTCCTCAAGAATGTAATAGCATTTTGCCCCATCCATTTTTCTTCTATCCTGACAAGTGCTCCAGTCCCTGCTGCAGAGAAACACCCCCATAACAGGATATTATCACCTCCATGCTTTACTGCAGGAATGGTGTTATGACATTGTTTGGTTTTGAGGCCAAAATAATTCAATTTTAGACTTATCTGACCAGAACACATTTTTCCATGTGGCCTCAGAATCCTCAAGGTGTGTTTTGGCAAAGCAAAGTCATGACTGCATGTGGCCTTTTTCTTGCAACCCTCCCATACAAGCTACATTTCTGGAGAATTTGCAAAATTATTGTCACATGCACACAATGGCCACTCTTTGTCATAAATTCCTGCTTCAGAGTTGCTGTAGGCCTCAGTAGCCTTTCTGACCAGTTTCTTCCTGGCTCTTTCATCCAGTTTGGAGGGGTGTCCTGATCCAGGGAGGGTCTGTGTTGTACCAAATTCCTTTCACTTCTTAATAATAGACAGCAACGTGCTTCTAGACAATGATAAAGCTTTTGATTTTTTTTCTATCCCTCTCCTGACTTGTGCCTGTCCACAACTTTATCCCTGAGATCCCATTGACAGTGCCTTGCCAACCATAGTTGATTGTTTGCAACAACTGCACTACCAGGGACTGAAATAGTCCGGGAAAGCTCTTTTCATGCTGAGCTAATCAAAATGACCACAATTGAAAGTCAAATGGCTTTATGTGCCATTGAGAAGGTGATAAGCTACACTTGATTGAGTTTACAAGTTTTTTTTTTAGGAGGGGGTGATTCTTTTTCCAACTCAGTGATTCAGTTTTTGCATTTAAAAAAAAACAAAAAAAACAAGTAAATACAGCTGAAAAAATGAAAACGTTATCTTCATTTCACGCTGCAAAGCATAAAATGTGATTATTTTAAAGGGGGTGGTTCTTTTCTATACCCACTGTATGTACCTCATGAAGCCTGAATGGAATGCTCCCAGGATGTTGATAAGTGAGGACTAGTCAATAGTGCCCACCACCTTCATCAAAGGAGTGAACTCTCAGAGACACTGCATCAGAGGAAAGAGAAAGAGCATATGAAAGGGTTTGAATAACAGGGAAAGCTTGCTTGCCTGCTTAGCAACGTCCTGGGAGTATTTCAGACAGGCTTCATTAGGTACGAAAATGGCTTACACCTATAGCAAGGGCATTATTCAACTTCAGTCAGAGCTGCGCAGTCTTTTTTTATTTTTATTTACAAAAGCCCACTACCTGAATAGGCAACTTATTGTAAAGGTGAACTAACCCTTTAAAGCCCAATTCCAAGAACTTTTCACTAAGTAGCCAGTACTCCAAATATATTACATTAAAATGGTTATCATAAAGCTGAAATGTGATAGATTCTAGACTACATTACACGATTTTAGTGCATGTTTCTAGTAGCCAGGTACTTACCAAAAATCCTAGTTGAGCGTACACCAGTAGCAGTCCTAATACCACCCCAGCTGCAGCACACAGCTCCCTTATAGACAGGCCCAGTGTCTTCCCAAACATGGACCACTCTCGGATGAATCTGAGCTGCTGAGCGGCCTGGAAAAAGCAAAATGTTTTGAAAGGAGGTTTTAGCTTTTTTTCTTACACACTTGAATGGATGTAAAATTATCATGCAAAGATTACCTCCTTCATGACCAGGGCAGTTTTTAGATTTTGGAAAGGTGACATTGGTCTAACAAAAGTTTTTTTTTCCCAGCCTAACCGACTAGGATTTATTTTGGTATCACACGCTGATAGGCATTCCAAAGGGTTATTAACCAGTTCCTGCCTGGCTTTATTATCCTGAGTGGACGTCATATGACGTCTTGTCAGGAGGTGCCGACTGAACAGCTGCAGGGGCCGCACAATGGCACGATCTGTCACCAGCTGTGTCCACGGCACATGGCCGATGACTGATCACAGTACCGGCTCGCTGCCGCTAGTATGTGACCACCGTGATGAATCACAGCAGCTCACATGACAGTTGTATACAATGGATGGCTTCCTTTTATGACATCCATTGTATACAATTGTGTTGCTAGCTGTGATTGGTCAATTTGATCACATGGTACAGACAGGGCCAATCACAACCCATCTGTACATATACCCTAGCAGAAGTCTATGAAGACAAAACATGTCAGGTAGATATGCTAACCATGCCATTGGTTTAAACTGTGCTTTTTTTATTTATCTATTTTAATTGTTCAATTGAACGCAATTTTTACTGCTCCTTGGGATGTTGGAAGATGCATTCTGTCAATACATTTTCATTCATTGGTTGGATTTACACTATGTGGAGGCCCTTTGTACTTCCTTTGCATTTCAAAAGAGCCCAGCGGTCCCGGTCGAGGAGATGAGAGTCTAGCGTCTACCAGAGGGAGCTGCTTGGGTCCTGTCTCCAGGGGGAGCACTCCACCGATTCGGATTTAACCACTTACACCTTTTTGGTGATATAAGACTGCATGACTCACGGCCAACGGTTTGTGAGTACATCACTGTTGGTAAGAGTACCCTATCCTCGTTTTACTGCATGAAGGTAACCTCCAGAATGCCGGTTCCATTTTAGAATTAATTAAGAAGCTATACAGAGATCTGGATAGAACAACATCGTTACATTTACTTTTAAGAACTTTATTTGCTATGGACTCTATATGCCATTGATATTTATGCATTTTTGTTGTTTGGTCTACTGCTTTCAAGCATTATAGGCAATTTATGGCATTTTTTGCCTTGACATTATCCGTGTCAGTGTTTTTCTATATGTCCCTTTAAAGACGAGTGTTCTGTCTGTAAGAATTCATATTCCGGTAGTATACTTACGGTCCCTTCTTTGTTTTCATACTTCAGAGTTTGTGCGATTTCTTTTATTTTTAATATCACAGTTTTATTTTATTAAGTTTATTCACAGTTTTTTTTGCATCTCTTTCACTGGGATTTTTGCTTACCTGCAATTTCTGCGACTCTAAAGTAGCATTTCATTACTGATCAGTTTTTAGGTTTACACACCTATATAGACATTTTTTTTCTTTTTGCATGTGTAACTTTTGATTTGGGTATAGTTATAGTATCATCAATTGACACATGCTATATTCACTCAAAAATTACAGTGTTCTATTACTAGCTAAAGCACATCATCCTGTGATGTGTTGGTGAATTAGATACATTATTAGTGCTACACTTTTATGCATATTCCATCTGTACTATGTGATTAGCTTTGACCAATGACAGCTAATAAAAACAAAACAGACAGCAAACATGATGTGTATTAAAAAAAAAACTGATCACTTCCCCAGAGTAGTAAAATGTTACTATGGTAACATTATATTGCTTTGGTCACAGTGTGTTAAAAAAAAAAAATCATTAAAAAAAGTCATAACAAAAAATAAAAGAAACTTTTTGTAAAATTGCGATTTTTATTTCTTATTTTTCACAAAAATTATAAATAACTTGGACTGTCTACTTTCCTAAAAGGGGTTATTGTGGGGATATATCTACTATCCTGAAATTTTAGGGCCTCAGGAAATTAGATAGACCTTTAGTACACCAGAATTGATACATTTTCAGATAATATACCATAGTTTGTGGACTTTCCTACAGACCAAATAATATATTTCCTACAGACTAAATAATATACACTGATTTGGGTTATTGTCTTCAAATAAAAGTAGCAGATTACGTTTTGGGCTAAATGTATGAAGAGCTATAATTTATTTGCAAAATTTGAACAGAAATTAGGACTTTTTTTTTTTTTTCCACCAGCGCCTCCACAGTTTATGCCGTGGTGGAAAACAGGACTTGTAGTCCTCTCATTTACAGATTCCTGTGAATAAGTGACATAGGGGGGATCGGGAGAGGACATATGCTGGAGCATGTTATATGTAATCCACTAAATATGCGTCCAGTCCAGCTTCACCATACACTTCTTGCCCAAACTAGTTTGACATCTCTAAAACAGATCGACACCCCATTAATAGAACAACTCATTAATGTTACTGATAAAAAGGGCCTTATCTCCTCGAACTATGGGTCATTGGCGCTTAGCTGTCAAAGTAGGGTGCAGGTTCAAGGTAGAAGGGACTGGTCATCGGATATCCCAACCATTGATGGTGAAATATGGTAGCCCATTTTAGAACAGGTCCCATTGGTTTCCATTTCCCCTACTCAGCGTGGGGCGCAACTTTTTGTTATTCACTCGGTTAATAGAACCCCCCTCAAGCTGTTTAAATGGCATTATAGAGAGGCCCCTGACTGTCCCAGGTGTGGGGATTCTACAGCTGATCATCTGCATATGTTCTGACTCAAGCTTGTAAGATACTGGAACACAATAATTTCAGTCATCAATCAAGCCTTTCAGGCCGCCCTTCAAAATGATTCTCTGACTTGTGTTCTAGGGTTTCTGGATAAAGAACTTTTTACACCTCACATTCGCAAGGCTATTACTCACCTGCTGTATCTGGCACGCAATTGTATACTATTGAAATGGATAGCCCCCTTCCCTCCTTAGTTTGAGGAGTGGCGCACCCACGTAAATGCCACCCTACTCAGGAAAAGGCATATCTTCATAACTAGAGGTACCCCTCTCAAAATGTAATAAACTATGGGACTCATGGATTCAGGTTCCAGGGTTAGCTTCAATTGCCCTTGTCTCCCTGCAAATTCTACAAGGCCTATAGTAATACTTCAGTCACGTGTAGTTAGGCAAAGTCAAAATAATTGATGATATGTTCGGGCTTCGAATGACATAGCTGACGTGTAAAATAAAAATCTTGCTGAATATGGCAGGTTTGGTTTTAGTTCTGGTTTAAAACAGTTTAGTGGCACTGATGCAGTGCCGTTTAGTGGCACTGATGCAGTGCCGTTTAGTGGCACTGATGCAGTGCCGTTTAGTGGCACTGATGCAGTGCCGTTTCCTCTGCCTATTGCTGTATACCTTGCTACTAGAAGTAAGAAAGTTTGGGTATATATACATGTTTTATATATTAGTTATAAGCAGGGCTGGATTGGAACAAAAATTTGGTCCTGGACTTCATCCAGACAGGCCCACTTTAATTTTGCAAACACGCTGGAGATGAGCGCCTATCTTCCTCCAGAACAGATAATCTGTTGCGAGTCTCAATGCCATGGTAGAACCAGCTCCTAGTATCGATACAATAAGGATTTGGAGGTTTAGCTATTGTATTGTTTTGTTTGGTTTATTTTTTATTTTTTGTTATTGTTTTCCTACTTGGTGATTATTGACTTTGTTTTACTTTACCGATAATAATCACACTACTACAAATAATAGTAATATGTATCAAAACAGTTTTGTATGTTACGCCTCACTATGTAATTTGTATATCCTGAAACTCAATAAAAATTATTTAAAAAAAATAAAAAATTTTGCAAACACGAACAAAATCAGTATATAAACTATATGCAATTGTGTAAAAAAAGCCTCCCCCTTATATCAGAGTCCCTAGAGAGCCTCCCTTACATCAGGGTCCCCAGGAAGCCCCTCCGTACATCAGGGTCCCCAGATAAACCCCCTTACATCAGAGTCACCAGAGAGCATCTTGTTACATCAGAGTCCCCAGAGAGCCTCAGTCTTGCATCATGGTCCCCAGTGAGCCCCCCCCCATATCAGAGTCCCCAGAGAGCCTCAGTCTTGCATCAGGGTCCCCAGAGAGCCTCCCCCTTACATCAGGGTCCCCAGAGAGCCTCCCCCTAACATCAGGATCCCCTAAGAGCCCCTACACTTACATCAGGGTCCCCAGAGAGCCCTTCCTTACCTCAGGGTCACCAGAGAGAGGGTGGGCAGTGAAAGATGATGCAATTTCCCATGGCTGCACAGTGAGGGCAGAACAGCGGTGATGCAGGGAGGGCGGTGAGAGATGAGGTCATCTCTCTGCTCTCTCTCCCGCCCAGCTCTCCTGTGCTGCCTGCCCACTCTCTGGCTCTCCCGTGCTGGCCACCGCACGGCTAGCGACGCCATTGGCTGTCACTTAAACTGGCCCACTGAGCCGTCGGCCCACCGGGAAACTCCCAGTAGTCTCGATGGCCAGTAAATGCCTGGTTATAAGTGGTTGCTATTGACATGTGCGTTAACATGTTGCAATGACTCTTCTTGCTAGTATAATATTATAGGTCTGCTAACAATTCAATACATGATGTGAGATCAATTGCAACATTTTTGTAACGTGCACCCTACCGTTGTACAGTGCCAACTGTTTTGGTTAATTTTATGTCTGTATGTATGTTTTAATAAAAAAATGTAAAAGCATTTTTCAATAAAAAATTGTTGAAAAAAAAAAAATATGGGTGCAGTGCGTAACATGCTTCAAAGGGATCTTTTAACAACTGCAGCCTGACAGCTTTAGTTCTCTTGTGCCTGTCACTGTGCAAAACACAACGGAACTTGCACCATCAGGTTCACTTTGCAAACAAATCCATGTGATTGCCATGATTGTTTTTAATGGTGATCACATGATTGAGTGGTTTCTGATGCGAGACAAATGCTGCTGTCAGTGATGGGCTCTTAGTTTCAGGTGCCTTGTTCTGTAATGGAATGTAGATTAATATTTCCTCAGCATCATACTCTAGAGATGTTTTCGTGTAGATTGCTGAAGGTAAACCTAGGTAGACACGTACTGAACGTTGTCCGGTTCCTGCTGAACTGGCCGACCTTTGGATCATGTGTATTGCTCTCTGTTCAACAGAAGTTTGCTTCTGTCGAACAGTCATGCTGGAAAATTAGCATTCGATCAGCACTTGCTGCCAATGGCTACAGCACTGATCACTGTATTCTGACAGGGGGAGCCGTCAATGTCAGAATACAATAGTGCAGTACATCGCTTGTGTGGATGCGGGGATCTATCAGTGTGTGTTTGCCCTGCTTAAGTGGTTGTACAATCTATCTGCACTGTAAAATCTAAACTGATAATTTACCTATCAATATACAAAAATCTAAGCAACAATGCTGTGATATGTGGCATTATGCATCTAGTGATGTCACTAGTTTTAATAAACGTATCAGCTGCATTGCATGCAATATTAGTCCCTTTCAAATTATAGCCGACTGCTGTGTATGTGCAACCATTTTGACAGGATGGATGCAATAAATGCAAATGCAGAAATAAACACTGAGAGAGCTCACCTTAACAGTTAGAATGAAAAGGACACAGGCAGACAAGCTGTGAAAGGTGGAGCTCAGGAATGCGACCTGATGGAGACCAAGGAATGCAGCTCTGTCCTTCAGGTACCGATCCCACTGTTCATCAGCCAGGCTGCCCCGACTGAGGTACATGACCACAGTGCACACTGATAATACTGTCATCAGCCACTGGATGTAGTTCCAGAAGTGGGTGAAGTACTGGCGTCCCTCCTTCCTTATCACCAGACACTCAGAGAGGACAAAGTACACCACAAACATCATTAGGAAGACCTGTGAAAAAAAAAAAAAAAACTCAATTAAAAAGGACATTGATCCAAAGTAACCAGTCGGAATTCACCATTCACTGAATTTAAGTTGGTAAACATGTTTAACTGGTTTGTATGACCATACTGCAATAAAACAAGTCATCTATTTATTATAACAGAACATGACATACCATCATGACCAGAAGGAGGTGGGGTCCGCTGCTTAGGCACAGTAATGGGAAGGCACGGATCTCAACAGATGGAAGAGTTCTACCCGCCAGAGGGAACTCCAGAAGAAGCATCACTGAGGAGTACAGGTCAACCCCAGGACTGTAAAGCGAGAATTCAACAAACAGCGCCCTCGTCCTGCAGCAATACAACATAAGCACAAAGCGAAAGGGGCTTTAGATGATTCACCAGCATATTTACGCAGGCAGTTCCCCCTCCCCCCCCCCCCCCCCCCCCACACACACACACACTTGCTCCCTTTAAAAACAGCACCAACTGCAGGTATTCTAGTTAAAAACAAGGTATAAGGCTTTTCATATATAAATTCTTTATTGACTACTTCAGCCCCAGAAGAATTTACCCCCTTCCTGACCAGGCCATTTTTTGCGATACAGCAATGAGTTGCTTTAGCTGACAATTGCGCGGTCATGTGAAGTTGTACCCCACAAACAGAGCTTTCTGTTAGTGGTATTTGATCACCCCTACGGTTTTTATTTTTTTGCGCTATAAATGGAAAAAGAGCATCAATTTTGAAAAAACACAATATCTTTTACTTTTTGCTATAATAAATATCCACATTTAAAAAAAATAAATGATATATATATCATTTACCTCAGTTTAGGCCGATATGTATTCTTCTACATATTTTTGGTAAAAAAAAAAAAAAAAAAAATCACAATAAGCATATATTGATTGGTTTGCGCAAAAGTTATAGCGTCTACAAAATAGGGGCTAGATTTATGGCATTTTTATTTTTTATTAGCAATGGCAGCGATCTTTATTGGGACTGCGATATTGCAGCGGACAAATTGGACACTTTTGACACATTTTTGGGACCAGTGACATTTATACAGCGATCAGTGCTATAAAAATGCCCTGATTACTGTGTAAATCTCAGTGGCAAGGAAGGGATTAACAATAGGAGTGATCAAGTGGTTAACTGTGTTCCCTAGGTGTGTTCCAACAGTGGGGTGCAGTGGCAGCTGGTGCTCAAAATGTCTGGATGGGCGCAAAAAAAATGAAAAATTTTGAAAAAAAAACATCAAACACAGCCACTGTGGCCATCAATTGCCGCCACTGTGCCATCAAACGCAGCCTCTGTGCCAAACGCCGCCACTTTGTCCATCAAACACTGCCACTGTGTCCAAACGCCACCACTGTGCCCAAACACCGCCACTGTGCCCAAACACCGCCACTGTGCCCAAACACCGCCACTGTGGCAATCAAATACAACCACTGTGCCAAACACTGCCACTGTGCATATCAAATGCTGCCACTGTGCCCATCAAATGCTCCCACTGTGCCATCAAACGCTCCCACTGTGCCCATCGAATGCTGTCACTGTGCCGCCCGCCATCTGCCCAGCACTTACCCTGTCTCGGTGGGGCAGCGGGTGACGGCCGGTGTCCTCCATGTCTTCTTCTCCTGTCCTCTATGATTGGACACCTGATAAGCATCCAATCACAGCGCCTGTCATTTCAGCCAATCAAGTGACAGGTAACAGACCGGAGCAACTGATTGGCGGAGAGGCAGTTCCGTGTTAGGAAAGCGAATATTCATTTGCGTTTCTAACACAGCTGGGTAAACTGTTTACCTTTTTTAACGCATATTAGATCCCAGTTCTCGCTCTGTCATGAGCGATCACGGGTGCCCAGCGGTCGATGTGACAGTATTGTATATGGTAATTTTATAGTTACCTATTTCCAGCCAGCACTTGGAGGCACATTCTGATATGTTTACCTGGCTAATTCTAACTGCTCTGCTGATAAAAGGCTGCTTTTTTTAGTTTTCAAAAATTTAAGATCTAATTGCATACATGGCTGACTGAGCCTGTACTCTTTCTGTAAAAAAAATCCCTCAATATTCTCTGATACTAGGGTCGTAGAATTAGTATTTTTTCATAAAACAAAATGTCTGGTTACCGGTAAAAGTATGGCTCCAGTTCGATACAAATTCTGCAAGTTCAATCACAATTCTTTGGGGATTTATTCTCCCAACGCAAATACACCTTTGCAAACTGTTAGTCTCCCTCATATAGGTATTGTGACCTCAGTGCTGACGGAGAGGACAGGGGAGGGGCAAACAAGGATGCTGTGAAGGCGTTCGGCGTCTTCCTTATCAACCAATGACATCATTGGTTGTTAGGATGCCGGAAATTAGAAGGTTGTAATGGTGCACAATGAAAACCTGTGGCTTTAGATAACTAAAAAGCAGGCCTGATTCTCCCATTGGCTTTGAAGGCACCCTGGTTGAAAATGGCTGAAAAAAAAAGAGAGCACATAGAAGAGAAAAGCACAAGGCATGCTACTTACAGATCATCAATCCAGTGGTCTTCCTGGAGTTTCCCAATGATAGCCTTGTTTTCTTCTAAACCAACACCCAACTGCTGAATATACCCGGAGCTGTCATAGAAGGACAAGTAACCCCAGTACCAGGCTCTAAAGACATGAAACAGAGACACAGGGAAATAATATTCACTATTCATTTTATACTCAATGTAAAAGAACTACTGCCTGAAAAAGTACCATTAGATGTAACATACCCGGTATTATCTGGTGGAGAGTGCAACCAAGACTGGGAAGAAGTGAGCCAACCGCCATCATAACCTGCATCAAAGACTTCAATCTCCTCTGGACATGCACCATGTCTACATGCTGCTGGGAAGAACATTAGAGACATATTTTCAACATTTCAAGAACAAGCATGTCCCAAATTATATGTTCTGGGTGGCAATCATAATTACATTAAAAGGATAAAGACATATTTTTGGCTCCATACATTGCATTAGATCTCATGTTAAATATGCAATTGAGTTTTTAGGTACCAGTTCACAAAAAAAGATGTGCCAACACAAAGTGTGCAGGGAAGGACAACTAAATAAATAAGGGGTATGGACGACCTCAGCTAAAAGAAAAGATAAAACTGAATTTATTCGCAATTAAAAGGGATATGCTTGTGACTGGAAGAGTTTAACTTCCACAAAGATCCTTTACTATAAAAACGGTGAAATTACGGAATAGCCTTTCAGAGAGAGAGAGTCAGCAGATTGTTTCAAAAAGACATGGATGGGTCTCTAAATGCACATAAAAAAGCTACTAATAGTTATATAGTTAAAAAAAGCACAGTAGAATGTTGTTCCAGGCAGTATCCAAGTGCCTTTGCGGAACTAGATCAGCATCTGGATCAGCTGCAGACTTAGGGCTCTATGGATGAAAGTGTTTTTTTCTTATTAGGTTGAACACAATGGACAATGGTCCATGGGCAACCTACATTATGCAAATGACCTAAAATGCAGAATGTAATAGAAAAGGAAAGGGTGTGTACGGGTCACAAACACAAAGTTCTCAAACTTTTCAACTGGAATCTGATTATAGTAAAGGATGATGTAAAGGAACTGTATAGAACAAGAGACAATGTAGAGCCACTGCACCTTTTTTCAGCCGAATCTGGCGTAAACGAGCAGATCCCAGCAAGTTGCTGTAGCTTCCCCTCTGGATGTTGCCCAGATATGGCAGCAAGACATCTGATGCCCAGGCCCAAAAATCCTCGGATCTGTAAATGTATAATAAGCATTTGTTGTTTGCACTCAGGACATTACATGGGAATCCTCCTGAACCTTCTCAGCTTACAGGAAACCAGTGATGTCGGGTAGTGTCACCTCATTACTTTAGATTCCACTCAACAATTGTGAATAGGCTGCCTTAGCAAGAATTAATTTTTAAAGCAAACCTGTATTTTGCACAAGGTTTACTTCATTCCCCTCCACCATAGCAGCAAATACTCAACCTTTCTGTTCAGTGCCAGGAGGGAAATAACTGGTACTTCCAGTTATGGAGGAGCATGAGACTTACTCTATTTGACAGTGCAGACCCTTCGTGATAGGCCCAGCACCATAACATAGGTGAAAGAACACTATGCTCTGACCTGTGTAAGCTCCAACTAGAATGACTAGTAGTGAGGGCAAAGGAAAGGTTACATTTTTTCTGCTGGGAAAAGGAGAAATTAAAGTGCACTCATTTCTTTACCCTGCATGGACAAAACACAGGTTTGCTTTCAGGTTATGAATGTGGCTTAAAATTCAATAGCAAGACCACAACATCAAGGTAGCTTGTTTAATCAAAATATAACACAAACGTAACTATATATTAACATAGGAGTATAATAAAAGGCAAATATGAATGTGCCTGCAGAGAACACCATGGCAACAAAATAAAAAAGCTATAAATGGACTTTTAAAAAGGAAGCAATGATGTCTAAATAATAAAATGAATTTTTACTGCAGAAAAATTGTCCCAAAGAACTTTCATCCTTTTTAAAAAAAAAAAATTACAGTCACTGATACCATTGGAATCATTCAGTTGATTATGTCTTACCTTTTAATCTGCAAGAATCTCGGACTCGCCATCTCTTGTCTAATTGACCGTTGCAGCAGGTAAGCACTGGAGTTCACAGAAGAATCACCATAGTTTGTGAGAAGTACTACCAAGCAGAACAGCATGTACACCACCAGGTTCTGTGGGGAGGAAAAATATTTAATAGTAACCAGACAGGACGTAAGTGAAATATCTAGAGTTTAAGGAATTTATAAACTGCAAAATCACATAAAGTTCTGAGTGTAAGCAGGACATATAGCTGGTTACCTTTAGCATCTTATGCAGCAGTTTCACCTTGCGAGCCTCCTCTCGGGCCTGGAAAAGAGCAAAGCCCTGCGGGGGCCGGACCTTGGTGATCCTTTCAGAGACGTGCTCTACCAGGGGGCACTCTACAAGAGTGTCCTCCTCCTCAGGGTGCAAACGCTTCACCACCAAAGCAAAGTACAGGGCTTCTGCCATCACCTGCCGTGAATTCAAAATGTTATGTTATGACTTGGGAACACTGAAAACGCTTTTGTTCAAAGTAACTATAAAGACCAACTGAGGAGCACAATTCTATTTTACGAACTCTAGATTTTGCACAGCCTTACTATAAAACTAAGAAAATACACAACCATGATGGTAAAGTAGTGCCCCACTTTGGTAGGAGTAGACAACCCTAAACCCTGATAGCATTGACTTCTATGGGGGAATTCACTTTGATATGTGAGTGCTTTGGATTACAAGCATTCTCCTGGAACGAATTATGCTAGTAATCCAAGGTTCCACTGTACTTGTAAAAGAAATCTGCAAATACTTAATTTACTGTATGTGCCCACCACCAAACTCCTATCTGACCCCCAAAAAAATCTTCATCTGGTTGTAAACATTTTTTTTTTCATTTTAATGTTAAATATGTTATACTTACAGTGGATATTAAAAGTCTACACACCCCTGTTAAAATGTCAGGTTTCTGTGATGTAAAAAAATGAGACAAAGATAAATAATTTCAGAACTTTTTATACCTTTAATGTGACCTATAAACTATACAACTCAGTTGAACAACAAACCAAAAGGTGGAAGGAGGTAAAACTAAAATAATGTGGCTGCATAAGTGTGCACACCCTTAAACTAATACTAAGCCTTTTTGGGTATGTGTCTATCAGCATGGCGCATCTTGCCTTGGCAATATTTGCCCACTGTTCTTTGCAAAAACACTACAAATCTGTCAGATTGCGAAGGGCATCTCCTGTGCACAGCCCTCTTCAGATCACCCCACAGATTTTCAATGGGATTCAGGTCTGGGCTCTGGCTGAGCTATTCCAAAACTTTAATCTTCTTCTGGTGAAGCCATTGCTTTGTTGATTTGGATGTATGCTTTGGGTCGTTATGCTGAAAGATGAAGTTCTTATTCATGTTCAGCTTTCTAGCAGAAGCCTGAAGGTTTCATGCCAATATTGACTGGTATTTGGAACTGTTCATAATTTCCTCTACCTTGACTAAGGCCCCTGTTCCAGCTGAAGAAAAACAGCCCCAAAGCATGATGCTGTGTTCTTTTAAGTGATGTGCAGTTTTGTTTTTGCACCAAACATATCTTTTGAAATTCTGGATAAAAAGTTCAACCTTGGTTTCATCAGACCATAACACATTTTTCCGCATGCTTTTGGGAGACTTCAGATGTGATTTTGCAAAATTTAGCCGGGCTTGGATAATTTTATTCGTCTTGCCACTCTACCCCATAGCCCAGACATATGAAGAATATGGGAGATTGCTGTCACATGTACCACACAGCCAGTACTTGCCAGATATTCCTGCAGTTCCTTTAATGTTGCTGTAGGCCTCTTGGCAGCCTCCCTGACCAGTTTTCTTCTCAATTTATCAATTTTGGAGGGATGTCAAGTTTTTGGTAATGTCACTATTGTGCCATATTTTCTCTACTTGATGATGGCTGTTTTCACTGTGTTCCTTGGTAAAGCTAATTCTTTTGTACACTTCTTCTGACTGATACCTTTTAACAATGCGATTCCTCTGATGCTTTGAAAGCTCTATGCGGACCATGGCTTTTGCTGTAGGATGTGACTAGAACAGCTGAACGTTATTTGGGGTTAATCGGAGGCACTTTAACTGATGGCAGGTGTGTACTGACTCCTATTTAACAAGAGTTTGAATGCGATTGCTTAAAGCGGGGTTCCACCCTAAAGTGGAACTTCCGCTGATCGGAACCCTCCCCCCTCCGGTGTCACAATTGGCACCTTTCAGGGAGGAGGGGGGTGGAGATACCTGTCAAAGACTCGCGCATGCGCAGTAGGGAACCGGGAAGTGAAGCCGATTCGCTTCACTTCCTGATTCCCTCACCTAGAATGGTGGCGGCAGCAGCCGAGAGCCGAGCGATCGATCGGCCTTGGCATCGCTGGACCCCGGGACAGGTGAGTGTCCATTTATTAAAAGTCAGCAGCTGTAGTATTTATAGCTGCTGGCTTTTAATATTTTTTTCCCCAGTACAGTCCCGCTTTAATTCTGAACACAGCTATTTCCCCAGTTATAAGAGGGTGTGCACACTTGAGCAAACACATTTTTTAATTATTTTTTTTTTACTCCCTCCTTAAAAGAGTTCAGTTTGTTTTTCAATTGAGTTGTTCAGTTTATAGGTCACATTAAAAGGTGGAAGAGATTCTGAAATTATTCATCTTTGTCTAATTTCTTTACATCACAGAAACCTGACATTTTAGCAGGGGTGTGTATACTTTTTATATCCACTGTCCCTGCTCTGTGCAATGGTATTGCACAGAGCAGTCCTTTACCTTCTGTGATTACCCTTACTGGCATTGTTCACTCCTTCTTTACTAAAACTGTGTGCCGAGGGGACACCCACGCGGGCGTGCTTCTGAGCCGGGCTGTGTGCATCCATAAGAACACACACAGAGCAGCTCCCCCCACTCCCTCCTCACAGGATATGATCAACAGTGGCAGGAGCCTATGACTTTTGGTGCTCTCTGTGTCCTGTGGGAGGAAGAAGTGAGATCAGTGCTGCTGCAGATAGAACAGGACCCTGGACCGACACCCGGCTCAGCCTCTCAGCGAGTGGCTGAGAGGCTGAGCAGGCCCCTCCTGCCCACAGCCCAGCACTCCATTCAGAGAGGTGGGGGGCAGAGCAGAGAGCTGTGAGAACCGAGTGATTGGCAGTGTTTCGATTGTTCGCTTCTCAGTGTTAGAGGCGCAGAGGGACAGATGCCGCATCAAGACTGATGCTTCATCCACCTAGGCAAGTATGAATTAAAAATAAAAACACAACCCATACTTCTCTTTTAAGTATACTGGTTGTGTACATACGACTGAAGGCATCATTTTATATTTATATTCAGAAAGATATAAAAAAAAACTGTAAAAACAATGAACTACCAGCGCAAAATGGAAATACCAATCTATATGTTAGTTTGCTGCAACCTAGTATAAAAATGTCACTCTGTGAACAAATTTGATTTCAACATATGTATAAAACGTGGGTTGCGCTAACTATTTCAATTCCACACTATTTTACGTTGTTTTACAAAACCCACAAAGTGCCGTGCATATATGAAAACTTCCCTAGAAAATATTAAATATTACAAAAGTGCTATATGACAATATAAGTCAAACACAAACAAAGTATTGGCACCACTGCAGTGCTACCCACTTAACCCGTGTTGGGGGCTCGCCACCCCTGCTGTGGTGTCAAGTAATTAAAGTGCAATACAGTGCCTCAAAACACAAAAAAATATTATATATAAAAACGATCAAAACAATCAGTTACAGGGTACTATGGATATCACTCACTTGGGATATCCATAGTATCCTGTAACTGATTGTTACATCAGTTCTTTCCCTCAAGAAGCTTACAATCTAAGGTCCCTAGCTCACATACATATGCATACTAGAATACATTTAGCTAGGAGCCAATTAACCTCCCAGGATGTCTTTGGAGTTTGGGAGGAAGCCAGAATACCCCAAGGAAACACACGCAGGCACAGAGAGAACATGCAAACTCCAGGTAGGTAGTGCCGTGGTAGGGATTCAAATGGAACAACGCTAGTGCTGCTAGGTGTGATAACCATTTAGCCACTGTGCTGCCCATAGCATAAATGGACCTTATGCCACCACCCAATAAATTTAGGGTCAACATATCAACAATGTGTACACAACAGTGGCAATGCAGATTAATCTTGGCCTTCAGTTATTCAGAATGACTGGAAGCAGAGGTCATTCTGCATCTGTGCTTCTGCAAGTGATTACTTACCATTTATGTTTACATGTGGCAGAGGTACAGAGACACAAAATTACTTTGACCCTCAGTCTCTCAGAACAACTGAAGACAAAGGTTATGTGCCTGCACCGTGTGAACGACTCGATCCGGGACAACGTGTAAACATCAACAGTGTGTAACCAATGTCAGCCACAGAATGTAGGCATCTCAACTCATGTGAATATAAATGGGTGTATACCTAAATAAAATTAGATGCAGCAGGAACAAATTTTTATGCTGCATAAGTCCATACAGTTATGTGCATGAGGCTCAACAATTTAACATTTTTTTTCTAACACTCATTCACTGTAAGCATGTTCCAGGCCTGTAGATCAGAAGTACTGAAGCCAAATTGCAAGGGCTGAATTTTAAAAGCATCTACCTTGTTATTTAAAAAGAAAAAAAAAAAACTCTTCAGATCTCACCTTCAAAGGTTCCAGGACAAAGAATGAGAAGAGGAAGCTGAATATTACAGATATTAACCACATAAGGCCTACGCTGGAGGTGAAGCCCACTCCAATCCACACAGATACCCCGAAACAGCAGAAGAGGAGAAAGCAGCTAATAACGTGAGCTACACGGGTGCACCAAGAGGGTAACATACTTCCACGTCTCTGGAAGGCATCTGTGATAACTGTAGAAGAGAAAGAAGACAATGGAAGATTGTAACCAGTGCTGTAAACCTCCTTACCAAAGGTAAAACTACAGTAGACATCCCGGGTATGATAAAGTTTGAATCACAAAATCATAAATTACAATAAATAACTATAAATAATAATATATCAATAACATTTATTCAATAATGTAATCAAAATCAAAAACACTGAAACCTTTTCTGAAGCCAATCCGACCCGATCTCCAGCGGCGGAAGCTCTGCTGAGTACAAGTCTGACAACGGCTGTGAAATTAATGGGGAGTGACGTCACCCATAGAGTTACTATAGGGCTTCCATTGTCGGATGTGTCCTCTGCACCTGCCTCCACAGGAAAGCCACGGCTGACAGCTCAGCCTGGGATCAGAGCCTCCACTGATGGAAATCATAGCGGATCTTCTGCAGAAAAGGTATGTATACAAATTTTTTTCTTTACAGGGCTAGATAGATAGGTAGATAGTGTTAGAATGCTGGTGGCTATAGATGCAGGGATTTTAGCTTTAGCATTGACTTGCACTTTAAGCCCGTTTTTAAATTCCAGAGACATATCTATAGACATAGATAGTATAGGAATGCAAACCGCATCTGGCGTAAACAAGACCATAAAAACAGACTCCAAAGTTGTATCTCCAATTATACATGTGTGGGTTACCATGTTCACTGGTAATACAGTGCACATGCATTTGGGAGGGAAGGGGGCCTCCTATTCATTTGTATTGGGTTCCCAAAACATGACAATGCAGTAAGCAACGCATCTGACCCTTTCAATGCACAGTAATGCATAGACAAGAATAATATTGTGGTGCACTGTTTTGGCAAAAAAAAATGGGTCAGGTACCTTTTTTTAGGCAGATGAACAAATGAACATGCAAAGCTGTTTTATGAATAGACAAACTCTCTGCTTATCTCCCCTAAGCACCCTCCCTGACACAAATTTGTATCTCATGTGTCAGAGAACTTGTCAGAAGTGACTGCTGATAACAGAGGAATGGAGCACCAGAGAGAAATGGCATTCAGAGCTTTGGAGAGAGATAAGTAAGCACTACAGATATATGTGCCTAGGACAGATTTCATGAGTGGGGTTTACAACAACTTTAAAGGTACATGGGAAATTAACTGACTGCTCCAAAGCAACCTTTGGTATTGCACACAAATAGTGTGAAGGGGCCTTTAACAAAAGCTCTATTATCCTGCACAATTTTATCTTTGAGCCCCCAGATTTTTTATTTCATTAATGGCAACACATAATGTATTTGTAACGAGCACATCATTTAGGTCATTACTGCAGTGTTGACTATAAAGTTATTTTATATGCAAGTTTTGTGTTTTTAAATCCTTTGCCCTCTTTTTGTTATTGCATCAAGTTGTAGATTGGTCACTAGCCGGAGCCTTTCACTTGCCTCAACCCTATCTGGTATCTTTGCTTAAAGGATAAGTTCACCATTGGGGAAAAATACTAAGTGCATATATTTTTGCAGAAAACAATGCCCTTAATATGTTTTCCCAAGGAGCCTGCTAAGCATTGCACCCCCAATCAGTGTTCCATGGGTGCAAGGTCAGGCTCCTGCAAACAAACCCTACAGCTTTCAGCCCATACCTCTGTACAAGCTTTCAGTTTGAAAGCGGCAGGGATTGTGAATGAACTACAAGGGCACTCATCAGTGCTCTTGAAGTTAATTGAGAACTACAAGCCGCCTGCCGTGGTGGAAGACGGGACTTGTAGTTCATTCACAGAGTGCTGTAAATAAATAACATGGCTGTGCGGGTGGAGCCCCCCACAGCTATGCAATTTTTGAAAAGTGATAGCGGTTGTGGGGAGAAGGACCCCTGCTGCTGTCATGGGCAGGGGAGGATGGAGGGACTGCTGGACAATGTTACATCTTAAACCCTAAATATGGGTGTAACATGTACAGAGGGTAAAATAAGTATTGAACACCATTTTTCTAGGTAAATATATTTCAAGGTGCTATTGACATTAAATTTTCACCACATGTCAGTAACAGCCCATGCATACAAAGAAACCAAAACAAATACCTTCAGAAATTAAGTTATGGATTGTTACTGGCATGTGTTGAAAATTTCATGTCAATAGCCTTTAGAAATATATTTACCTAGAAAAACGGTGACGTGTTCAATACTTATTTTACCCGCTATAGCCTGCTCCAAAATGTGAACTTAGTCTTTGACAACTGTCTCGATAGTAAGCCATTAGACCTATAGACTTACACTGTGATATGAAGCAGTCAAGTACTACAATTATGTAGCAGAGCCTGCATTTGTGATGAACAACAAAACCAACTTTAAAACCATGTGAAAACCCCTTTTAGCTTGAAATGGTTGACATTACCAGGAATTTGTACTTTAAAATTCATAAGTACCTGTCCTGGTTGATTTGATGGATTTGACTTCTCTGGGAGGTCCAGTTATAGTTTGGCCTTTTTCGTTTAATTTATCCAGCATTATGGTTTCTGTTTTATCCGCAAAAGGGTTTGACCTGTCAAAGTAATCAGCAGTGTTAAAGTGATTGCAAATCATCACCCTGTAAACCGACCAATCAGTTGAAAATAAAAATAAAAGGAAAACATTATTGTATAGATATAAAACATCACAAATACAGGCACGAGACCGATAGCGGACAAGTGCCATAAGGGAAAGTTGAAAAGAACTTTGATGAGAGAGAGGGGGGTGGGGGGTCAGGACAAGTCCGATCATCCATTAAGGGCGCATGGCTGCATTTGATGGGGCATTTGATGGGGCACAGTGGCTGCAATTGATGGGGCACAGTGGCTGCATTTGATGGGGCACAGTGGCTGCATTTGATGGGGCACAGTGGCTGCAATTGATGGGCACAGTGGCTGCAATTGATGGGCACAGTGGCTGCAATTGATGGGCACAGTGGCTGCAATTGATGGGCACAGTGGCTGCAATTGATGGGCACAGTGGCTGCAATTGATGGGCACAGTGGCTGCAATTGATGGGCACAGTGGCTGCAATTGATGGCACCATTTGCAATTTTTCCAGTATTTTTCTGAATTTTTCGATTTGTTTGCACCACCCCAAACATTAAGTACCAGCCGCCACTGTCTCCAGCTCCTATTTGTAAACAAATTGCTCTGCAAATAAAACAAATGATAAAATCCTTTATCCCCGCCTCCGATACCTTTGGGTGATGTCACTGTTCCTCCTGGGAAAGCGAGGAGCTCAAAATCTCACATAAGCCCATTGCAGGAGTGCATTTTAACAGTGCATTCGTAATGGGTTCAAAGCTGCCAGCTCTGCCAGGATGCCCAATGATGTTACCCATTCCTGAGTCTGAAGCTCAAATGAGTTCTTTTGGAAGGGATGGATTCACATTAAACAGACCTTCCATTTGCCATGAAATGTCCTCTATAAAGTGTATTGGAAACTAAACTTAATTTATTTTATTTTTTTATAGAATAGGGAAGGGATTGGACACCCTTCCTTGTCTGTTTTTTTACTGCTGGGTCCCTGCTGAGGAGATTTAACCATTATCCCCAAGAAAAAGAGAGAAAACCCAACATTTTTATGTTGTCACTGGACAAGAACATACACTATATTACCAAAAGTATTGGGACACCTGCCTTTATACGCACATGAACTTTAATGGCATCCTTAGTCCGTATTGTTCAATATTGAGTTGGCCCTACCCTTTACAGCTATAACAGCTTCAACTCTTCTGGGAAGGCTGTCCACAAGGTTTAGGAGTCTATGGGAGTGTTTGACCATTCTACCAAAAGCACATTTGTGAGGTCAGGCAGTCATGTTGGACGAGAAGGTCTAGCTCGCAATCTCTGCACTAATTGATCCCAAGGGTGTTCTATTGGGTTGAGGTAAGGACTCTGTGTAGGGCAAACTCCCTCATCCATGCCTATATTATGGACTTTTCTTTGTGCAATGGTCCAAATCATTTGGTGGAGGGGGGATTGTGCTGTGGGGTTCTTTCTCAGGGTTGGGCTTGGTCCATTAGTTCCAGTGAAGGGAACTCTTAAGGCACCAGCATACCAAGACTTTTTGGATAATTTCATGCTCCCAACTTTGTGAAAACTGTTTGGGGATGGCCTCTTCCTGTTCCAACATGACTGTGCACCAGTGCACAAAGCAAGGTCCACCATATAGTCATGGATGAGTGAGTTTTGAGTGGAGGAACTTGACTGGCCTGCACAGGGTCCTGACCTTAACCTCTATAGAACACCTTTGGGATGAATTAGAGCGGAAACTGCAAGTGAGGCCTTCACGTCCACATCAGTGCCTGACCTCACAAATGCGATTCTGGAAGAATGGTCAAACATTCCCATAGACACACTCCTAAACCTTGTGAACAGTCTTCCCAGAAGAGTTGAAGCTGTTATAGCCACAAAGGGTGGGCCAACTCAATATTGAACCCTACGGACTAAGACTGGGATGCCATTAAAGTTCATTTGCGTGTAAAGGCAGGTGTCCCAATACATTTAGTAATATAGTGTAGGTGAAATCTTTTAATGTGGACACCTGTTCAATGACTTCTGCCTAGGAGAGGATTTCCTCTTTATTTCCGCTCACTTCTTCTTGTGTTTCGAGATAGGAAGTGAAGGATAACCTTCCCAATGCAACATGGACAAAAAAACACAGAGAGTGGTTTTAACTAGGGTTGCACTGATACTAGTATCGGTACCGATACTGAGTATTTGCACAAGTATTGGTACTCATACAAATGCACCGATACCTGAAACCGATATTTTAAGGCTCGGCTCTTTAAGCTGTCAGTGGGTCTCCCCAGTGTTAAAGAAGCCCAATTGGAGCTGTCATAAAAAAAAAAAGCACTATGTTTATTACCAACATTGCTCAGCCCTGAAACACTAATGCCGCGTACACACGATCAGACTGTCCGGCGGACAACCCGCTGGACTTTCAGAACGAGCGGACCTGCCCACACACGAACAGACTTTTTTCCGGTGGACAAACCACAGGACTTTTGGCAGAGGTCCGCCGGACTTTCCAAATGAATGGACTTACCCACACACAGAGTAAGTCCGTTCATTTTGAACGTGACTCCAGGTAGACGGGACTAGCGAAGGAAATCAATGTCGCTGCCTCCATCGGCGAGATTGACACCTCGCGAGCCCCGTCGCATGGTATGGATTTAAAGGGGAACCCCTACGTCGAAAAAACGGTGTGGGGGTCCCTCCAAAGTCCATACCAGACCCTTGTCCGAGCATGCAGCCCGGCTGCTCAGGAAAGGGGTTGGGGATGAGAGAGCCCCATCGCATGGTATGGATTTAAAGGGGAACCCCTATGCTGAAAAAACGGCGTGGGGGTCCCCCCAAAGTCCATACCAGACCCTTATCCAAGCACACAGCCCAGCTGGTCAGGAAAGGGGGTGGCGACGAGCAAGGCCAAGTGCCCTCAATATGGGGGGGTGGGTACTTTGCGGCCTTCCCACCCCAAAGTACCTTGTCCTGCGGACCCCCAACCCCAAAGCACTTTGTCCCCATGTTGATGAGGACAAGGACCTCTTCCCGACAACCTTGGCCGTTGGTTGTCAGGGTCTGCGGGCAGGGGGCCTTATCGGAATCCGGGAGCCCCCTTTAATAAGGGGGCCCCCAGATCCCGGCCCCCCACCCTATGTGAATATGGGGTACGATGTACCCCTACCCATTCACTGGGGGAAAAAGTGTCAATAAAAAAAACACAACACAGGTTTTTAAAGTAGTTTATTAGTCAGCTCCGGGTATCTTCTTCTGACTTTGGGTGTCTTCTTGCCGGGCTCCTTCCGCTATCTTCTGCTAGCGGAGGAGCCCGGCTTTCTTCTTCGCCGTCGTCCGGGGGTCTTCTTCCAACTTCGGGGGTCTTGTCCCACTCTTTGGTTCTTCTGCCGGGCCTCCGCTATCTTCTTCCAGCTCTTTTACTAGCGTTGGCCCGGTCTTCTGTCGCTGTCGCCGCCGCATTCTTCTGATGTTGACACGACGTTCTCTCCGGCCACAATGGCAGGGACGCGTTGCGCGGCGACTTATATAGGCATGAGGGGCAGGGTCACCGGGTGATGTCACCTGGTGACCCCGTCCCTTATGATGTCACAGTCCCGGGGGATGCCACTACATGTCTCTGTAAGATGCGAGTGGAGCAGCAATCCACAAGGGGTGCACATGCAGGAAGCAGCCAGAGGTGGCAGTAAAGAGCTTGACTGTGAGATGAATAACAGAGGAGCATCGCTGCTGACACGCAGGAATATAGAGACCCAGCCGCAGCTACAGAGCACCCCCCTGCCTTGTCCTGTCCCTGATAGCTGGCCTGACACCCCCCCAATGTGTGACACCCGAGGCGGCCTACCCCCCCCTCCTGCCATAGGTACGCCACTGAACACATCTGAGCCCTTGTAACACTAATGAGTCACACGACACAGGGGAGGGAAAATGGCTAACTGTGCCCAATTTGGACATTTTCACTAAGAGGTGTACTCACTTTTGTTGCCAGCGATTTAGACATTAATGGTTGTGTGTTGAGTTATTTTGAGGGGACAGCAAATTTACACTGTTATACATGCTGTACACTCACTACTTTATATTGTAGCAAAGTGTAATTTCTTCAGTGTTGTTACATGAAAAGATATAATACAATATTTAGAAAAATGTGAGGGGTGTACTGTAGATGTAGTCTTAAATATTTGTTGCTCTTTGTAGACAAAAAACATTGCATTTTAAATGAATAAAGGTATGGCAGCTTAAACCATAAAGGGCCTTACAGGGCCATAGCCATCAGAAAATAAAACACAGTATATTGAAATGTAATAAGCTGTATGGCCCCACAAATGTACTCACAGGTCTGACAAAAGATCTGTCTCTGTACGGGAAATCCTCCGCAGGTCTGGGGGGAGAGACATGCTGCTGGCTCCATCTTTACAAAATACAATAAATAACTGGTTAAGATTTAGCAGTTTCTAATATACTAAGCATCTGTTGTTTCCATGTTTTTTTTTAAGGATTAAAATATCATGTTAAAGAGGAGGTCCACCCACCCCTACAAAAATTAAAAGCCAGCAGCTACACACACTGCAGCTGCTGACTTTTAATAATAGGAAACTTACCTGTCATGGAGTCTGATGGCGGCATAGCAGCTGATGTTTCCATCAGTTGTCGGGTGCTACCACTGGCATTGCCAGTAAGGGAACCCGGCCGTGTAGCATTACGGCTTCACGTCGGGTCCCTACTGCGCATGCGGGAGCCACCGCTGTGCTCTCTAACTGGCCCGCCAGTAGGGGAAGGAGGAGGGAATAGGAGAGAGCAGAGCCACCGACGTAATTCGCTGCGGCCTGGACTCCCATAAGTGGGGACAGGATATCTGTCATAGACACAGGTATCCACTCTGCCCGAAAGGTGCCAAATGTGGCACCGGGGGGGAGAGACAAATGAGCAGAAGTTCCACTTTTGGGTGGAACTCCACTTTAAGGTAGCAACATGGAAAGTTGGACCACTGGTTTCACACACAAGCAGTGGTTCGGGTCTCCTAACATGGCTCCAAATAATGGCACTGTTTACAGAGCTAAAGTGCTATCGATTGGAGCAGTGTGTAGGGGTGTGTCCGACCATATCTCCAAGATATTTCAATCCTTGTTGCAGCTTTTAGGAACTTAAAAAGGAAAAAATAGTGTATACAGTTAGGTCCCTATATATTTGGACACAATTTTTTTTTTTCAGGTATTTAACAAAACATATTCAAGCTATAGTTATATAATGCATATGGTCTGAAAGTGCACACTCTCAAGTTTATTTGAGGGTATGTACATCCAAATAATAGGAAGGGTTTAGAAATTAAAGCTCTTAGGAATAGCCATCCCCCTTTTTCAAGGGACCAAAAGTAATTGGACAATTGAATCAAAAGCTGTTTCATGGCCAGGTGTGGGCTGCGCCTTCATTATTTCTTCATCAATTAAGCAAGTAAAAAGTCTGGAGTTGATTCTAAGTGTGGTATTTGCATTTGTGCTGTGAACTTACATCATGGGTTCAAAGGAGCTGTCCATGCAAGTGAAACAGGCCATTGTAAGGCTTCAAAAATTAAACAAATCCATCAGAGAAATAGCAGCAAAATTAGGAGTGGCCAAATCAACAGTTTGGTACATTCTGGGGAAAGATGAACGAACTGGTAAGCTCAGCAACATAAAAAGGCCTGGATGTCCATGGAAGACAACAGTGGTGGATGATTGCAGGATCCTCTCTATGGTAAAGAAAAACCCATTGACAACATCCAGACAAGTGAAGGACACTCTCCAGGAAGTGGGCAAACAGAGCCTAAAGTATGAAAATTGTGCCTGTGTCCAAATATATATGGACCTAACTGTATCTTACTGTATATGCAGCCTGATTGAATTACAGTTATAAATAGAGAGGTCAACCAAGCTTTAAAAAAGAACTACAGGATGCTAAAAAAAAACAAAGCAAACATTCATATTCACCTTGCTGCCTAGAGCTGCAGCTGTCCCTCGCCAGCTCTAAACCAAGAACTGAGCGATCAAAGACCACTGATCACTCAGTTCTCAAGTCGGCTCTGAACACAGAGTGGCGACTGTCAGTCACCATTCTGTGTTCTGCCCCTTCAGCGCTCACTGGAGTGCCAGGATGAGGAGGGGGCAGGAGCGGCTGGCTCAGGCTCTCAGTGGTGCGTTGAGAGGCTGAGCAGACTGTTGCCTGATACAACTGAGTGGATCCGGACATTATTGTCAGGATCCCTGCAGAGCCTAGACTGGCTTGGTGACTGCTGAATTTGGTTCACAGCTTTGGCCATACTTCTCCTTTAATTACCCAGTCCCAAATGTAGATTCTTCTTTCCCTTCAACTCCCACTGGAGCTAAAAGAAATAGCTAGTATTTCCAGGCATGGGGAGCATGTGACTGTCTTCCATTCCCCCCATGATGCAGTACTGGGTTCCTGAACTGCCAGTTACTAGGCCTGAACATTGTCCTGAAGGAGCAAATAGGGAGCCCTGAACCCTGTGTTTGCTTCCATCTTTAAGCCTGCACAAGTTCCTTTTACGTTCCAAGCTTTACATTGACCTTTTACATTTCATGAGTCCTTGTCATTGAACAATCTCTGAACAACCGGATACCAATATTGCTAACAAATCCAAAACTGACCGAATTTCAGACCAAATGAAGCAAAAAGTGAAAAACGAATGCACAAAGCAAAAATATCCCAAAGCTCAAGAAGTGGCAGCCAATATTATTCGATGTGTCCCCACAAATTAAATATTGTATTAAATATTTAAATGTGGCGCTAACACAATAAATGCTAATAAGCAAGCAATGTTCACATAATCAATAAATCAATCAGGTCCATAATTATAATCCAATACGTGAAATTACAATCCAAATTCATAGAAGTGCAAAAAGTGCATGTGCAAGCAAAATCCTTGATTCCAATAATCAAAAGTGCATGTGCAATCAAAAAATTAATAATCATAAATTTGATGATAGCAGGTGTGTAGCAGTCAAGTGCAGGGAAAATATATAAATTCTTATAATGCGTATTCACAATTGCTTCCACTATCCGTAATCCATCAATACAGTGCCCCAGCCTCCCATCTCAAATAAAGACCCCAACGGGTCTAGTAGCGCTTCTGGTAATTGTGATCTTTTATAGCGGTTCCTGCTCCACTCATCTCCTTACAGGCACCAGGCAAAGGTGTAAGCAGTGGTTGGGGATAAGTATAAAGCAGTGTTCTCCCGCTGTGCAAAATATGTCCTCCACTCTCCTCCATTCAAGAATCTGTATGCATGTGATTCCAACTTTAAAGCAGAATTTCCATCTTTCTGGATATAAATCACATGCGCGCTGTGGCATGGAGCCGTCTATTCACCTCAGGCGGAGCTGGTGTGAGGGAGTAGGAGTGTTTAGCAAGACAGAGGGAAGAAAATCCTGTGCAAGCTCTAAACTAAATTGACTTGACAGTGTTTACATAGGACTTCAGGACTTTGGACGCCTTCCTAGGACCTATGCGATAGGTCAAGACCAATCATGAGGCACCAAACGCTTTTACAGCAACAATTTGAATTGTGTCGAAACAGTGACGAGAACCGAATGCAAGTAAATGTGAATTAAACTCATCTATGTGATTTATATCCAGAAAGATGTCAATTCTGATTGGAAGTTGGAATCACATGCATACAAATTCTTGAATGGAGGCGAGTGGAGGAGACTAAGGAGGAAGTATTTTGCACAGCGGGAGAGCACTGCTTTATACTTATCCCCAACCACTGCTTACACCTTTGCCTAGTGCTTGCTCTAAAAAGAAGAGTGGAGTGGGAACCACCATAAAAGATCACAATTACTTGAAATGCTACTAGACCCGTTTGGGTCTTTATTTGAGGTGAGAGGCTGGGGCACACTATTGGTGGATTATGGATGATGGAAGCAATTGTGTATACACATTATAAGAATTTATATATTTTCCCTGCACTTGATTGCTACACATCTATAATCACTATGATTAATGCACTTTTGATTATTGGAATCAAGGATTTAACTTGTTTTTTTTGCACATGCACTTTTTGTACTTCTATGAATTTGAATTGTTATTTCACTGATTGGATTATAATTATGGACCTGATTGATTTATTGATCATGTGAATATTGCTTTTGTTGTTTTGTTGCTTGCTTATTAGTAATTTATTGAGTTGGCGCCACACTTATATATTTAAGACCAAAAACGACATTCTTTTCTGAGTATGTTGTCTACTCAAACTTGCTCATTTCATGTTATCACTTCCATCCTTGTAAGCTCACCTGATGCTAAGAAATGGCGTGGCATGGATGGGGGAAGGCCTAGCACCACATTGTCCTCCTCACTGGGATGGTAGCTGCCATCTAACCCAAGGTGTTGACTACTGCGGTGTTTCTCCAGTTTCTGGATGCTGTTTCCCATGATGGTCGGGTCACTTAGTAGGTCTGGCCAGCTGAGCATACCATCATTGGCACTCCACTGAATGAAACTGCACAGATAAAGACATACAAGTTAACCATACCTTCCAACTTTCTGAGATATGAAAGAACTCCTGTTAGCACAAAGAATGTAAATTTTTGTGCTAACAGTTTATTTATTTTTTTTTACCACTAGTTTTCTTCATATTGGGATTTTTAAAATAACAAATGTGAAGTTTAATAAAACGTTTAAGGTAGTTTGACACCTTTTGGTAAATCATAAAACTTTTTTATAGGAGGTCAATACATCAAACCAAAAAGAGGAAGAACTGAGGAGGAAAGAGGAACAGAGGAATTTGGCACCATAAGGAGGACATTCCATCCAAATGAGGGACAGTTGGGAGCTATATTATCATAATTGGGGAAAAAAACTACAAATCTATTAATATATGCAGCAAAAGATTATGAAATCCAGGGGACCTTTTGACATAGTTAACCTCTTTGCTCTGAGTGCATGCAAATATGCGGTCTCTCAACGGCCGGACCTTGGCGCAGAGTACCCGTATATTTGTGTGCAATAGCGCTGATAGAGCTGTGGCAAGAGCGGCTAACTGAAAGCTCCCTGTGACCTGGGAAAAGTGTGTGGGCCGCTCAGGCTCGATAGGTAGGGGGGAATGTAGACAGTGCATCCGCAGCTGCTGCTAGAGTGCTGACAGGGGATGCAGCCCATCCTGGCTCCTGCAAAGATTTAAAGGAAGAAAAGTAACCCCTGGAAGTCGCAGATCTATCCCCTATAGGGATAGGGAACTAATGTGTATGGGGAATATTACTCCCCATATGCATGAGTTCCCTATCCCCATGGCTAAGCTCTGGGGGATGGAGTGAAATGCATTGGGGACTGGTTGGAAGTCCAGGCTGAGGTTGCCACTCTATTCATTGCAGCAGGACATCATAGATGTACAACCTCCATGGGTTGCCTTTCTTTCCCTTAACGGAAAGCTCCCATTTTCTGCTTGCAATTGGGAGCTTTTCGATCATGCGACTGCTGTGAGAGCCAATCATAGCGGTCATATGACCATAAGCCACGCATCCCAGCATTCTAAAGCCCTTAAAGGGCCAGCAGGCACTGACTTTAAGGGGTTAAATTGGTTGTAAACTGCTGGACATTTTTTTTCCCTTTCCTTTCCTGCAAGGTAAAGGCATAATGTACTAGTATGCATCGCATACTGGCACATTATGTGAAACTTACCTGAAAACTAAGCCTTCCAGCGATGTCATCGCTGGAGGCCGCTTCAATCTTCACCCGTCTTGCTTCTGGGTTCGCGGACTTTGGCTCTGATTCTGGCCGGAGCCATGATGAGGTCATGACAAAGGGCTCTGAAGAAACAGCACGCATGGCCGTTCCTTCAGAGCGCATTACGCCAGTGATGTCACTGGCTGCAAATACAGTAAATATCTCCTAAATGGAACAGGTTTAGGAGATATTTACACTACCTATAGGCAAGCCATATTATAGGCTTACTTATAGGTAAACTTTAGAGATAGAAGTTTACTTCTTCTTTAAATAAATGACAACAAAGAAGCAATGAACTCTGAAGACCAACGGAGATACAAGAACCACAGATAAATACAAGTCCAGGAACTCACCCCTTTGTGTCATCCACAATTATTTCTGTTTTGGTCTGGTCAGAAAATCCCTATGAAGATGAGGAAAGAGATTTCATCACCACATCAGAAAAACTTTACAATTTTGGAAATATTTACACTGATGTCCGCAACAGCATCACGTGATATTAATGGGGACATAGATTCAGGCAATCTGACCATCCATGTGATACTAGTCAGTTGTGAATGATGTAGCGCACACAGTAGAGATTTTTTTGCAGTTCTTTCAACCAGGTCCACTTTTTCATCCATTGTAGTATCTTTTTGGAATAGCTTTCTGTTTCTAGAGCCTGTGCCTTGGTGACAACATTAACATTATCCAGAAATCATAATCAGGAGTGGGCACAGTGTGCCTATGAAACTCCTGCTAGGCTCCTATAGGGCTATAAGGACGGAGGGTGCCTAGGCACTGTCACACGTTTGGTTGTGGCCTGCTGTGTCTAATCTGAAATTCTATGCCAAAGTCATACCGGCTTTATTGAATTGCTTTATCACATGTACACATGTTTTGAGAACTATCTATGAATGATGTGACATTCTCACCTCTCCATGTATCCCTGTATATGTCATAAAAGAACTCTCCATCAACATATTGTCCAGGTAGTTATCTATTTCCAAGGAGTTCTGATCGAAGTATGTGAGGGACGGCCTGACACAGGTCTGTGGGAAGAAAGTACACAGTATAGACCATGCTGCAATATATAAGAGGGACACAATTAAATGTCTACTAGTAGACACCAGTCAACTCACCTTGCTGCGAGCACGCCTGAATAGAAAGAGGATGAGCAGGTAAATGGGATAGACTAAGACACTTGTCACCAATCCTACAGCCACTGAGTCCACACTGAGGGGAACCACCTGAGACACCGCACCATCCCTGTAAGAGGGAAAAACTAGGTCTTTACTTAGTACTACAAGAAAAGGAAAGGGATTACCTTGTATTACAACCAATAAAGAGTCACCCATTGCAATAAGATAATATAACAAAACTTATAATAGTATGTAATGAAAATATCCAGATTCTTTTGTGAGCCCAACTGTGACTGGTTCCCTTTAAGGCAAACCTGTGATCTTCCCTTACATGGCAAAGCAACAGATCTGCTTTAATGTGATTCTAAAGGCAATAAAAAAAAAAATAAACATGTTATCCTTACCTGCTCTGTGGAGTGGTTCCTTCAGAGGTCCGTGCCACGGCCGTGACTCCTACGTGCATGCACGGGAGTGACGTCATCGCAGCTCAGCCATTCAAGAGGCTGCAGCCCGCAAACCCAGAAGGAAGACCGGGTGAAGATGGAAGCCTCTGCAGCGGTGACAGCGCAATGTTGGAGGGCTTTGTTTTAAGGTAAGTCTTTCATAATGTGCTAGTATGCGATGCGTACTAGCGCATCGTGCCTTTACCTTGCAGGGAGAAATATTTTTTTTTTTTTAAGTTTACTACCGCTTTAGGATAAAAAAATAATCTTCTGCCTATAGAACCACTTTAATCCCCTTCCCATTACAGAAGATGCTTACTTCTGCAGAAGGACTAAAAGCAAATACCCACTACTTCTGGATATGGAAGAGCATGTGACAGCTCTGGGCCGATCCATGCTGTCACAGGGGTGTAAGCAAAGGTAGATTTTTCTCTTAAAGTGGTTGTAAATCCTAACATATACCCACTGAAGTGAAATGCCTTAGGTGATACACCGAGATTAAACAAATCCTTCTACATAAGTTGTACTTATTTATCTGCAGCCACTTCTCCTATACAGCCTTCAAAGTACACCGATCAAAGGCTGTTTTCTGAGCTCCAACAGAACTGAGTGCAATCTGAGACCTGAACGGAATCTGAGGCTGTCAAACACCTGCTGTGTGCTGGTGGGAATGGTGGGGGGGGGGGGGGACATCTCATGGGAATCTGATGTCGGCATAGCCAGTCAGAAGTCACTCAGGCAGATGGCAGAGAGAAGGCAGAGCAGGCAGAACTAACCTTAGGTGCTTTGGATCGAGGCAAGTATATACCAAGGGATGTGCTTTGTTCATTTTTAATTACAGAGGATTACAACCACTTTTGGTAGCCAGGGAGAAACATAAAGGCTACTACCGCTAACCTCTATGAAGAGAAGATACTAGTTGTCTGGCTGCCATGATCACCATTTTACTCCAATGCTTGGTGTCCTGATCCAGAACTAGTAGGCAGATGATGTCTAACTTTTAAAGGTTGGTGACTCTAAAGGTATTAAAACCATGGTGTCAACATAGCCAGGCAAGCAGCATTTTCAGCAAGTTGGCCATGACAGCCCCCATATTTGCCATGTGACAGGTTTCCTATAAATGGCCAAGAAAGCACCCAACAATAGAAAAAAAAAAATCCTAAAAACAAGACTAATACATTAAAATCAATTTATGTAGTCTAAGGAAAAGGGAGGTACACCCACCCATGATTCCGATCTCCCACAACGCCATACCACACCGTGTTGGCACACAGGAAGAGGAAGATCAGAACTGCACAGCAGGTGGCTCTCTGAACCCGGGTGAAGCGGCTACGTGGCGGCCGGTCCCACATAGACAGCCAGACGTGTTTCTCCGAAATGCCTCTCTGCAGTTCTGCCACAAAAATTCGAGAGAACCTCTTCAGCTCCGTCTCACCTGAAATACAAACATCCTGTCAGTGTGTATCCAGAAAATGTAACACAAGCCAACTAACGGTCATATAAAATAAACTCACTGGCAGCAAAGATTTCCTTCTCCACCCGCCGGCCACTGTCCTCCTGACCTACAGACAACCAATCATTGACTAAAAAGAAGTAGCTTTTGCTGCTTTGCAGGTCTCGGATGATAACGTGTTGCACATACCAAGATGGACTGAGCCCTGAGACCAACACAGAAATATCAGCATCACAACTCTATCACACCATGAACATGACATAAAATGATTATAAACATAATTAAGGTAGACATAAACTAAGTCAATGGCATCTAGTTTGCTCAAGCACTATGCATCATAAAAAGTTTTTTTTCTTTGTTGTTTTTTTTTAATAGTATACTTGTTTTCCCCTTTTTTCATCCTTTACACCCTCAGTGCCACTGATGTCCTGCAGCCACCATCTGTCTACATGCACTCCAGCAATGGCTGCTAGCATTTTTCAGGGAGAGGCGATGGTCACAACAGTGGATCATGCCTGTGCAATGGGTGTTCAAATGGCCACAAGTAATCTCCATCTGAAGTCTGTGTGACAGGGTGACAACGCAGTGTGCAAATGGGAATGTGGGACGGAGTGTTGTCATTTATAGTGCTTCACTAAGGATCCTCAAGGCAAGGTCACCAGGCAAATTAAAGATTACTCAAATGACTTTTGAAATGTCATTAACATGTTAAAGCTTATATCAGAATTTAGTGATTGGGTTTAGAGCTACCTATTTAGCTTGCATAACATTATGTATGGACTGAATGTTGCTTATTCCAGCAGTCTGTATCCATGCTTATGAACAGATGATGTTTGTTCACAGGTCAGTGTAGAAATAACTAATCCTTGTTGCGTCTGTTCTGTCCTACTTGCATGTATTTTTTATTTGTTGTATTGAACCTCGTAAGGTTAATATTGTTCCGTAGTATGCTGACATATATAGCAGGTTTTGGGCCTTTTTTTTTAAATTCCTTTAATTAACAAAAAGTATAATTTTCCAACATGTGCAAAAATAGTGCATAACAAGGTCATGAATAGACAGACTTGCAAAATCAGTGGTCTGCAGCGCATCAATAAGCACCCAGAAAATGTCAATCTGCAAATCAAGCAACTACCGACAAATAGATAAAAATAGAAAAAATACAGCGCTATTACTGTGAGTTCCCCAGACTACGTCAATTATAGACGAAACGTGTGTTGGGAGGTTGATGCGCTGACGTCATCTTGACTCGTTTGTGAACGGGTGTATGGTAGCCGGCCGGTGCATTTTTATGGATGCTTGTTTCTACCTATTGCGTGTAAGTGCAATTTTCATTTTCTAATAAATTTACTTATATGGATTCACACTGCGATTGGCTTCTTTCCATATTTATGAGCCTGTGATTGATGTGTGCTCCTATACCTGTCGCATTTCCTGGCTTATCATTGGCAATTGGCTATGGAGAGGTGACGCTGTTGGGTTGAGACCTGGCTGTTCATTCATCATACAGGCTTTATGAAGCTTGCCTTCTGGTAAGCGCGGTATTTGTGTGGTGGTGGATCACGTGTTGGTGGTGTCTGTGCAATCAGGATTTCCATTCACTCTTCATTTCTTTGGACTTTATTGGACCATCTAATTTTCACTGTTTTTTGTCACATATGTTACACATCTTTATGTGTTGGTATCTGATGTTATATATTTATATACACATATATAATTTTTAGCGCACTGACAAAAAGAGAACATGAAAGTCTCAGAAAGAGGTGGCAGGTGGGAGTCTCCAAGGCTTAGAGAAGAAGTGCAGCATAAGAATGCAACTACGTTCAATAGGAAAAACGTAAATAAAAAGAGCGGGGTTGCCAGAGAGGTCCCGGAGGCCAAAGTGACCCAGACAGGGCCAGCAACCAAATGGATAAAATATAATGGCTGGGTAACTACCTTAAATGCAAGGGATATATCACCCAGCTTCATATAGGGCAGTGATGGCGAACCTTGGCACCCCAAATATTTTGAAACTACATTTCCCATGATGCATCACTACTCTGCAGAGTGCATAAGCATCATGGGAAATCTAGTTCCAAAACATCTGGGGTGCCAAGGTTCGCCATCACTGATATAGGGTATTGGAGAGGATAAGGGAGGAATGGGAAATGGCAGAGGGAGGAGGGAAAAAAGGTAAAGAAAGAAGCCCAGGAAGAAAGATAAAACCAAGTAAAACCAAGTCTCTCCCCCACCCAAGGCCAAGAAATAACAGGCCCTGAGGGCTCAGCCAGGTTGTGTTTACATATTTGATTTGGTATCTCCCTCTGTACGCCCCTCTTGTTTAATGCTGGTTAGTTTAGTCCTAGCTAAACATGTCCTGTTTCTTCTATGTTCTGTCAGTCAGTGTTAGTACCGCTGAGAGAAAGGGCTTAGGAAAGTTATTGTCTTCTTACACTTCAAAGGACTGGAAAAACATGAACTGTACTTCAATTAACTGAAGTAAAATTGTGTTGGATTCAGCTTCTGTGTCTTACTAAGGAGTTAAGCTGGCTGTTGATGGTGCAAAGTCAGCAGGTGACTATACTCTGGACATAGACCCCAAAGTGTGGACAGACTGGGTATAAGGAGATCTGGTAATGTATAAAGTGACTTTTGAAGTAGAACAGTGTCTACAAGCCCAATATATGCTACAGCAATACTTGCATTTAATTTATTTAAGTGAATTTATTAAAGTGATTGTAAACATATATTTGTATTTAATAACCACATGTTTTACTTACCTGCTCTGCACAATAGTTTTACACAGAGCAGCCCCAATCCTCCTCTTATGGGGTCCTCTGCTAATGCTCTTGGCTCCTTCCTCCTTCCGAATGCCCCCATAGCAAGCTACTTGCTATGGGGGCATTTGTGCTGGTTTGATCCTGAGCCACGCTGTGTGTGTCCATAGACGCCCTCACTGACTGTAACTGACAGCAGCAGGAGCAGGGGGAGGAGTAGCTGAGCCAGCACAGACAGTAATTCAACACTCCCAGAAGATAAGAGGGCTATGATGCGCGAGGAGGGAGCTGACCTAGGCAACCAACACTTTCTGGAGTGTCAGTTCCCTAAAAAATTCAGAGGTACATGGGGTAGATGGAGGAAGGTAGATGAACACACATTTGTTTAATGGTGAGGTTTAATTTTACAAATACTAAATATTTTATATGTGATTGAATTTTTACCTTTGTTATCGTGCCATAGGCGGATTTTCCACACATTTCCCAGGCTCTTCTCAGTGGCTATCTGGAAGATATCCACGCTGTTTCGGTGGAAGGTATTTTCACCATCCAGATGTCTGTGTCCACTTTTATTATCCACTCCATATAAGCTTATACCTACGTGGGCTGTGGTGCCTGAAATGCAGGATAGAAAGAGAATAGGGACAGTCAAAGTATAAAACTGTCCACATAGCAGATCATATCTGGGTATTGCCAGACACAATGAGAGATCACAGATTGTCCATTTAGACAAGAAGTTCATTAATGTTATGCCTGATACACACTTAATAGTTTTTTTTTTTCGTTTAACCAAAACGGACAGCTCTGGTCGGAGTCACTGTACTAACGATCTGATGTTAGTACAGCGATTTCCCTTGCTGAACTGTTGTGTTCTGACGGGGGGGGGGGGGGGGGGACACTCTAGTGAGCCAGAACACTCCAGTGAGCGCTCTCGGCCATTGGCTGAAAGTGCCGATCGGGTGTCAGTCAGCATGCACGACTGACAGGGGCTTCTGTCGGACCTGATGACATAAACATGGGCCGAATGTTGGTCGGTTTTTATTGAGCCAGCCAATGTCTCTCAACATTCAGCATGTGTGTAAGGGGCTTTGGAGTCTGCATACATATGAATACTTGCATGACCCAAGTGTTCATATTTTTCCTTAACTTGAGTAACAGCCAAGAAATACCCCTACATTACCAAGCAATTTTTGAGTTTTCAATGCTGTGTTAGTTTGACCAACAATTAGTCCATCATGCAACACTGTACCCAAAAGAGCTTTCTTCTGGTGGTATTTGATAACTGCTGGGTTTTAATTTTTTACTATAAAAAAAAGGAAAGAAAGACCAAACCTTTGGAAAAAAAAAAAATCAGTTACTCTAATTTTCTGCTAAAAATAATTAAAAAAAATATGGCAGGATAGTACTTGTCAGGACTGGGCTCAGCCCTTCCTTCTCTGAGCTGGCCGCTCAGCTGTTGGCTAACAGCCAGCTCCTATCTCCGCTTGTTAGTCCTGCCTACTTAAGCCGTCCAGTCCAGAGTAGCTCTGCCTTCACCTTGGTCAACATCACAGAAACTACCAGTATCCCCTGTGATCCTGTTCAAGACTTGCTTTGCTGACATCCCTTCTGGCTCCAGATCCTGCTTTCTGTTCCACTACATTGATCCCTGACTTCTGGCTTGGCTGACTATCCGTTCTGGTTACTGAACTTTGGCTATGCTTTGACTACGTTTGTTTATTTTAATTATTAAACAAGTGTGATTTAACTGTACTTCTGTCTCGGCCGGATTTCATGGTTTCTGACAGTACCAAATCCCCCAAAATGACTGCTTTTTGATAAGTAGACAAGGTGATCACATTTTTTTCCCCATAACTTTCTGGAAATAAAGAAACATGCTGGTATTAAGGGTAATAAACAAGCAGCTTGCGAATGGTGCTCTAGATACTGTAAATTAATGTAAAGATAATGGAAAAACAGGTGTAAAGTTCCCACATAAGAGCATTGACCGAAGCTCAGACCTCAAGGCAGCCGACACCTCCAACATACCAGAGTAAAGAAAGGGATGGTCGGCAGGGTGACAAACAATGGTAATCCTTTATTAAAAAGACATGTACAACATTTTAAAAATAGCTTATGCGTTCTGGATGCCATGACTATGGACTAACGTCCAAAATGCATAGGATGTTTTTCCAGCATTGTACGTGTCTTTTCAATAAAGGAATACAATTTTTTTTATGTCATCCTGAGTGCCACCCATCCCCTTTCTTTACCAATGTAGCAATAATATATAAAGGAGGGAGAGGTGACGAGGTTAATCCATTGGTCGCATACAGTGGCAGGATAGAGATGAAGGGGTTAGTGTTCATGCTTGGGGGGGGGGGGGGGCATGGAAGGGTTAAAAAACAATCCCTGTGTCACTGAAACAGAACACATGAATCTGCAGTTGCTGACCCATTCATTCTGTTGCCACTCACAAGTACTCCATTCTCTCCCCTTCTGTAGGGGGAAGAGGAGGTGTCAACACTGTAAACAATACCATGTGATTGCTGTGATGACCAACCTCAGCGATCACATGATACCAGGCCCCTTGGATCGGCTCGATATACAGTGAATAAGCCGCCCAACAGCTTTTTAACTAGTGCTGTTTAAAAACGACACTGGATAAATATAGGGAAGTTGTTTTAAAGAGGAAGTAAACCCTGATGGGTTTACTTCCTCTTTCATTCCCTGCAAAGGTAAAGCATAATGGACTACTATGCATCGCATGGTAGTCCATTATGTGTCACTTACCTGACACAGGAGCCAGCGAAGTCACCGCTGTCCCCTGTAGTCCGGCGCATCCATCTTCTCGGTGGGTCTCGCTGCTCCGCCGCTGTCATTCGGCGAAGCCACGATGACGTCACTCTCGTGCGTGCGCACGGAAGCCGCCACTCGCGGCATATCGCCGTTGACCGCGGCGCGCTCAGTGCGCCTGCGCACCGCTGTCTACGGAGCATGTGCTGTAGACAGCGGTGCCTGTCTTTCAGCAAATATCTCCTAAACCGTGTAGGTTTAGGAGATATTTCCTGGACCTACAGGTAAGCCTTAATCTAGGCTTACCTGTAGGTCAAAGTTGGTTGTAAGGGTTTACAACCACTTTAAGACGTACCCCAGCATAAAAGGGATTAAAGTATATTTCCACTTTTTCAGCCAAATACAAGAACATCCCGCTAAAGGTTTGTTATGGAGTCCAATACAGTATACCTAAAAATATTTTCTTAAAAAAATAATTTCTTACCGCCCTGGTATGCTATGTGAATGGAAACATGTAACAAATCTAAAGTAATGCAATTTGGCTGCAAAAGCAAAAAACACTTTTAAGCTGGACCCCAAGGACATGATTAGGCTTGCTTAGTCAAAAAAAATAAGTTATATAGTCTCACTCACCTGATCCCCGCCCCCAGCCTGTCTTCACCAGGACCTCAAATTTATAGACGCCAGCCTTCCCGCAGAATGGTATGACCCCGGCCTTGCTGACATCCAGAAGGTCTAGTTTGTGGACGATAATGGTGGCTATGGAGTAGGTGGCAAAGCAGACGGCACATGTCAGAAGCACAATGTAATTGATTCCGGGAGGTGGAGGCTGAGGAAACAGACATACATTTTTGTATAAGCGCTCACATGAAACTGTGTGCTCCTGTGTATGTTTTTTGAAGATATACATGCATATAATAGAATCCGTTACTTTATTCCAATAGATTTAACCTGTACCCTATTTTCAGTGGATCAAATAAAATTATACGTTTTATTAATTATTCCTGGGATGGGCAGATTAAATCATGGGTCTATGCTGAAGAAGGCAGACCGTGCACTCCAGCAGAAGGTGGCTTGGTATAACCCGAAACCAAAGAGCTGATTTGTCAATAAAACTCTATCTGACCAATGTGGCCTTGGTGTGAGTGTAAATATGTCAGGGTGGTTGGGATATGGCAACTCAGAAGGAGGGACAAATGGCAATATTTCTAATATACTCTGGAAAGAACTCCATGATGTGTAAACAGTACATACATATGAGAAGTAGATCAATAACTACCAGATGAGTTTCAGCCTCAACTTACAGGGTAGATAAAGTTGACGGAGTGGGGTGGGACGAAGAGGCTGGCACCGAAGGCGGTGAGATGCTGGGTCAGACAGACAGCCTGGTTAGAACGGGTGTCCTCCAGGGGTACAACTCCCTCGGTCTTCCATCTCATCTCAGTACCATCAAAGTACTGACACAGAGAGGTGTACAGACCCACCGTCACATCCACAGAGGACCACATGTAATGGTTGGTGATGTTTAGGTAATAGTGTCTGGTCAGGTTTCCTTCCCTAAGAGAACAAACACAAATTTAATTCAGAGGGAAAAATAAAACCAAAAAAATATATAGATGTCGCTTACAATAAAATGATATACAATGCATAGTCCCATGCTTAAAAAAATTGCAGTTTCATCTATAACTTTTATACATGTACTGGAATTACAGTCATTCTTAATTCTTTCCACTGGAATATTTTAATTCAAGCTATACCTTACTTACCATTACCATTGAAAGTGTTTTATCTTATCTGTTTGATAGGTGTAAAAAATACCTAATGATCATGTCAGCAATGCAGGGCTGTCCTGTGCCCAGTGCTTCTCTTACTGAGTTATCTAACGGTTTGTAATTATTGCTCCAGTCCTTACCTTGGGACTACAGAATGGTTAAGCTGGCCATAGACAGTTTCAATCTCAGCTGGTTTAGCAGGAACCATTCTGAGATTCAAACAAGGTATGGGCAGGCTGAATGTATCAAAGTTGATCGATTGATCAACTTGGGTACAAGCAGTCTGTCAGATTTTACATGCAACTATTGCCGCTAGAAGTAATCACTGTATTCCCCCAGAAGCGGCGGCTCCCCCCTAAACTGTGAGAACACAATGGCTCCACGGGAGGGATTCCCCCATCAACTTTGACTGTGTTGATGCAGGAATTGAGGTGGTTCCTGTGGTTGCAGGAAAGAAAATCGCTCCGTCTATGGCAGGCCTTAATTTTTATGTTGTGGAGATTGGATAGTAGGTGGGATCTGGTTAGTTTAGCAAGAGAAAACTGGATGACATCACGTAGTCCACAAAAGTGCTGTGTATTGTCAGCCCACAACAAAACATAGACTTTGAGTGGATTTTTGGCACATGAACAGATATACTTGTAAGTGTTTGCCCTTTTTTATGGTGTATCCTTATATAGTATTGCTTAGTTTTCAAATACATTACAAATATCTACATACATATGCTCGGTATCCTATACTACCTTAAAGATTAGTCAATACAATGTACTGATCACAATCTTTTTAGTGTTATTTGCAGCCCTGATGTGGAGGGCCCTTTGGACTCCTGAAATGTTTTGTCTTTTTACAATATAAGAGTCTGCACAGAATTAAATCTGGACTTTATATGTTCTGATTTAGGCACTTTCCTCCTTGCACACCTAGAGTCCCTACGTAAAGTGTTACTAAACCTAGGAGCCTGCATTCACTATATCTGGTCTCCCACAGTACACAGAACATGGAAATTCAATCGTTTTAGTAAACATAAACTGCTAAATAATACCTTTTCTCTTCAGCAGCTAGAGCAATCTTGTGACTTCTATCACTGTATGCCTAAAGCTTGTATAAGGCATTTAAAAAAAGCTTTCTAGCAATACACACCAAACTGAGCATGTGCAGCCTGTCCCCTAATGCTCTATTCTATCAGGAAATGGTCTGGGGTCATTAGAAGTGGAGGAACAGAGAAGACAAGATCACACAACCTTTTTACACAATGCAGAGGATTAACCCCTTGGGATCCACAGTGAGTATAACAAGCATGCTTTACTGCATATGCAGACTGACTTTACTGTTGTGGATTTACTGACACTTTAAAATATAATTACACCTTGTTAATGCATTCAAATGCCCTTAAACTCTTAAAGTGAATCAATATATGTATTTTGACAGGTCCACTTTATAAGCAGGAATCATAAGGCTCTTGCACATATCATTAATTATGCTCAAATATACTTGTGTGTGGCACTAGATCCCCAAACCCCAGACTTGCCTCTGCAACTTACCACCGCCATTGCACTCTTCAATAAGGGTGCCCTCTATTGGGTTTTAAGGTGCCATTGGACTTTGTGATGGTAGGGAGTGTGCTGCAGCTGCAAAGTCAAAGTAAATTAAAGTCCTACCTGATTATTAACGTGAATTAACGTGAACTCCATTGCTTTGCCCATGCAGGGAAAGCCAACAGGCCTCATAAACTGCACATACTCCTCTTCCATTAGGTTTCCTTCTGTTTCATTCAGCAACTTGAAGAAGAGAAAATTCTGTGTAAGCCCCAAGTCATGGAACTTACACAGGGCTAAGGATTTTCTCCCTGCCCCATGTGAAAGCCCTTGTTGACTGAGTGGCCAATCACCAAGCACCAGCGTCATCACGTGGGAGGGGGGGAAAGAAGTCACATGCTCCTCATACCTGGATGTACCAGGTAATTTCTCTTTGCTCCCCACTGAGATTCCAGGCTGCATACCAGGGTACCTTTAATTGGCATTCAATATAATAATTTTCAGCGATAAGGCTCCCTTTAAAGCTGTACTGTACAAACCAATGCAGCTCAGTACCTATTAATACATCAATTAATATATATATTTTTTTTAATGCAAGAAACATAAGTACCTATATTTGACTTGGTATCGGTCTCTTGCAGGTTTACTACCCAGTTTGTATAATAGAGCTCAAAGAGGGGCAGAGAGAAGCAGCATGGGAGCCAGCTAAGATGCAAAGCAGTGCACGGGACATGCTGATAGGTGAAGAGAGCAGAGGGACAGACAGATGAGCTCATCAATCTAATTCTTTTACTCTCCAGTCACAGGGTGAGGGGTGGTGACAAGTACCTGTATGTGAAAGTGAATAGCATCAGAGAAAGATCAGGTCTATGTAGCAGAACATGATTGGATGGGCAGCAGGCCCGGACTGGCCATAGGGCAGATCGGGCATTTGCCCGGTTGGCCGGGGCCGCCCGCTCCATAACATGTTGCTGTTCAGCCCGCACAGCGGGAGGTAAGCGGCAACCGCGGCCTGAACATGGTTTACACAGGCCGTGGCCGCCACTCGACACTACTGCTATGTGGCCGTTCCTGTATCTTCTCCGGCGGAACTTTCGGCTGCATAGGCTGAACTGTGTGACTCTCTCACACACAGCTCAGCCTCGCGCTGACAGTTCCGCTCTTTGCTCCCAGAGGCTGCTCCTCTTCCTCCAGCCAAGGTGTCCGCACAGTGGGGCAAGGGGCAGGGCTGCTGCCAAGACGTTTCCGCCGCTCGCGCCCCCCCTTCTCTTGTCAGCAGCAAATGTGAGGAGAAAGCTTCCCTCACCATTGGCCACAACAGAGGGCCAATTGGAGAACTAGAGGGGCATCATGGGAAATGTAGTCCCAGAGATAGGTGGCCCAATTCTTTTCAGCAGGGAGCTGACTACACTCCCCAGCATACACACTGCTGGGGGGGAGAAAACCTGGAAACAAGCTGAGAAGTGCCTGTAGCAGCTACTACAGGAGATCTAAAAAATGAAAGAGAGGACTGTGCTGGGGGAACTAATAGCCCCAACACCACCAGAGAGAGAGCCACGCTGTACCGCACCACCAGAGAGAGAGCCACGCTGCACCGCACCGCCAGAGAGAGAGCCACGCTGCACCGCACCGCCAGAGAGAGAGCCACGCTGCACCGCACCACCAGAGAGAGAGCCACGCTGCACCGCACCGCCAGAGAGAGAGCCACACTGTACCGCACCACCAGAGAGAGAGCCACGCTGCACCGCACCACCAGAGAGAGAGCCACGCTGCACCGCACCGCCAGAGAGAGAGCCACGCTGCACCGCACCGCCAGAGAGAGAGCCACGCTGCACCGCACCGCCAGAGAGAGAGCCACGCTACACCGCACCGCCAGAGAGAGAGCCACGCTGCACCGCACCACCAGAGAGAGACGCACTGTACCACACCACCAGAGAGAGAGTCACGCTGCACCGCATCGCCAGAGAGAGAGCCACGCTGCACCGCACCGCCAGAGAGAGAGCCACGCTGCACCGCACTCCCAGAGAGAGAGCCACGCTGCACCGCACTGCCAGAGAGAGAGCCACACTGTACTGCACCGCCAGAGAGAGAGCCACGCTGCACCGCACCGCCAGAGAGAGAGCCATGCTGCACCGCCCCGCCAGAGAGAGAGCCACGCTGCACCGCACCACCAGAGAGAGACGCACTGTACCGCACCATCAGAGAAAGAGTCATGCTGCACCGCACCACCAGAGAGAGAGCCATGCTGCACCGCACCACCAGAGAGAGCCGCACTGTACTGCACCACCAGAGAGAGAGTCACGCTGCACCACACCACCAGAAAGAGCCATGCTGTACCGCACCACCAGAGAGAGCCATGCTGTACCGCACCACCAGAGAGAGCCATGCTGTACCGCACCACCAGAGAGAGCCATGCTGTACCGCACCACCAGAGAGAGAGAGCCATGCTGTACCGCACCATCAGAGAGAGAGCCATGCTGTACCGCACCACCAGAGAGAGAGCCATGCTGCACCGCACCACCAGAGAGAGAGCCATGCTGCACCGCACCACCAGAGAGAGCCACGCTGCACCGCACCACCAGAGAGAGCCACGCTGTACAGCACCACCAAAGAGAGAGCCATGCTGTTCCCCCACCACCAGAGTGAGCCACACTGCAAAGCACCACCAAAGAGAGCCACACTGTACCGCACCACCAAAAAGAGAGGTCAGTGTCACTGGGCAGTGTGGGCACAATAGGACACAAGCAGTACTAGCGTTGTATGGCCACAATAGGACTGGGACACTGTAATATAAAGGGGACTGCACTGTAAAGGGGCACTGTAATCATTGCAGTGCCCCTTTACAGTGCTGTTCCCTTTATATCACCGTGTCCCTGCACATTACAGTGTGGAGGACCGACACCAGCCACCCCCGCGAATGTCTACCAAATGCCCCCCCCCCCGCAAAAGTTGGCTGCTCAGTCTAAAATGCCCAGGCCTATTTTTTGTCCCAGTCCGGGCCTGATGGGCAGAAATACAAATCTATTGGCAGGTAAAACAGCTCTCATATATGCATTCCATCAGTGTATTTAGCTGTGTGCCCAGAGTTCAGCTTTAAACCAAATCTTTTGAAATCTGCTTTTTTCACGTTTTCAATTTTATGAGCAATTTTGATATGCGGTAAAAAGTAATGAGAGCCATAAACCAGAGCAAACAGATCGAATCTTTTATGTGTTAACAAAAAGCTTGTCTGATACTAGTGACTGCACCAGAGACAAGGGGAATGTAATATCACCCAATGGAACATGGAAACAAAAAGAGAAATACCTAAAATAGGAATTAGAATCTCCAATACACACGTTCCTAATATATTATAGTAAAACGTAACCTTCCTTGTACAAAAAGTATAGAGAAATAAAAACAATTGAAACCACATTACATACATGCTGGTATTTAAAATCAAACCACATTCCCATCGATCACTGCCATAAAGCATTTCTTCTGTCTTATTTATGGGCCCATCAGCACCACCTACTGGGATATTTAGATAACTGCAGAGACGCCAACAAACTAGGCGTAACTGAAATAATGTCTGGGCATATGGCAGAAACTCTGGCCTGTACTCCATTTTAACAAGCAAACAAAGGGTTCCCTGAGCACCAGACTGGCTTCAGAAGCACTTGGCTCCCAGTTTTACCTACGAACATAATATACCGTATATACTCGAGTATAGGCCGACCCGAGTATAAGCCGAGGCCCCCAATTTACCCCCAAAAAACTGGGAAACCTATTGACTCGTGTATAAGCCGAGGGTGAGATATGCCTGTCCATCCCTGTGTGTGTGTCCATCCATCCATCCATCCCTGTGTGTGTGTGTGTGTCCATCCATCCATCCATCCCTGTGTGTGTGTCCATCCATCCATCCATCCCTGTGTGTGTGTGTGTCCATCCATCCATCCATCCCTGTGTGTGTGTGTGTCCATCCATCCATCCATCCCTGTGTGTGTGTCCATCCATCCATCCATCCCTGTGTGTGTGTCCATCCATCCATCCATCCCTGTGTGTGTGTGTGTGTGTGTGTGTGTGTGTGTGTGTGTGTGTGTGGCCTTGTGTGTCCAGCCTACCTGTGTCCCGAGCGTCCGTCCGGTCCCGAGCCTCCGTCCGGTCCCGTCCCGTCCCGAGCCTCCGTCCGGTCCCGTCCCGTCCCGAGCCTCCGTCCGGTCCCGTCCCGTCCCGAGACTCCGTCCGGTCCCGTCCCGTCCCGAGCCGAGCCTCCGTCCGGTCCCGTCCCAGGATCACCGCTCTTCGTCGGCGCCCATTCCCCTGTTCAAATGCCGCGCCTCCCTGTCTGTGATAGGCGGAACACAATTTCCCAGCAGCCTGTGTTCCGCCTATCACGGACATCGTCTCATCCTCGTCCGTAGTACGAAGATGAGACGATGTCCGTGATAGGCGGAACACAGGCTGCTGGGAAATTCAGTGTTCCGCCTATCACAGGCGAAGGCGGAGCCGGAGGCGCGGCTTTTGAATTATAGAATGGCCGCTGTCTGTCTGCTCGACACGCTGATCGAGCAGGCAGACAGCGATGACTCGAGTATAAGCCGAGGGGGGCACTTTCAGCCTCAAAAAAGAGGCTGAAAATCTCGGCTTATACTCGAGTATATACGGTAATAAATGTAAAACAATCATACACACACACACACACTATTCCTCACAACTGTGTATCACCGCTGCGCTTGATTGTACTATAAAAGCGAATCACTTAACCTAAACCGCTACTATATAAAGAATAAATTGTGTACAGCAGGCATATGCAATCAGCGGATCTCCAGCTGTGGCAAAACTACAAGTCCCATAATGCCTCTGCCTCTGGGTGTCATGCTTGTGGCTGTCAGAGACTTGCTATGCCTCATGGGACCTGTAGTTCTGCAACAGCTGGAGGTCCGCTAATTGCATATCCCTGGTGTACAGTATTTCCTTTCTAAATTGTGGAAAAAAGCGGCTTAGGTTAAGTGATTTAATTTTATAGTACAATCAAGCGCAGTGGTAATACACAGTTGTGAGGGATAGTGTGTGTGTATCATTGTTTTACATTTTATTTATATAACCACCTGCTGCTATGGACGCTAAAAAATTTAGCACTGCTTTTTTCCACAATTTAGAAAGGAAATACTGTACACATAATATAATAAATATATTTTAACTAGGGAAGGAAAATACGTATTCTGCTACACATTTCTGGTAAAAAAAAAAAAAAATTTATCAATAAGCATATATTGATTGGTTTTCACAAAAGTTATAGCGTCTGCAAACTACAGTATATATATCTCATGTTGTAAAGCGCTGCACAAACTGTTGGCACTATATAAAACCTGTATAATAATAATTATATATATATATTTGTATTTATTCATTTGTATACTAGTAATGGCGGTGATCAGTGACTTATAGTGAGACTGCAATATTGCAGCAGACAATCGGACAATAACTGACACTTTGTGGGAACCAGTGACACTAATACAGTGATCAGTGCACTGTCACTGTATGAATAGCACTGGAAAGGGGTAAACATCTAGTGTGATCAAAGGGTTAAATGTATGCCTAGCCAGTGTTTCTGTTGTGCAGTTACTAAGGGATGTGATGGACTTTATTCCCCGCTTTGCATCGCCCCCCCCCCCCCCCCTCATCAGGACAATGCTCTGCCTTGTTTACATAGCCAGAGCTCCATCCAGCCTCTCTTCCAGACGATCGGCGGGTGCCAGCGGACATCCATTGGCCGGTACACGCCGTTTGGCTTCGGTTTTGACTAATCACAGCAGAAGCGGCGCACCCACTAGGCGGAAGTGCTGAATCATGTATATATACACATGATTCTGCACAGAATGCCCACCCTGTAGAAGTAAATCAGTTACAGGGTGGGCGTTAAGTGGTTGAAAAAAAAATGGATTTTTTTTTTTAAATGTATACATTTGTGTTACCTTCCAAGACACTGCACCTCAGGATTCATTCACACGGGTACGTACATCCATGTGAGGGATGTGTTTGCTTGCATAGGTGTTCCGTGTATCCATGTGCAGGCAGTGCCATACATGTCAATTGGGATACAGCAGCTGCACAGTGACAGCCACTGCTCCCAACCTGACATCCATTTAACATTTAGCCCACCCCATCTACCATATAATCTGTTGAATATTCTCTTACATGGGAGCGATGAAGAACGTATACAGCTTATGGTCATCTCCCTTTATAGCATCCAATGTGATCTGCTTCATGGCACTGTAATTGTACTGGTTGGGATGATCGGTCTCATGAAGATAGGCAGAGATGTACGGCTCCTTTTCCATGTGGGAGTACCACTCTGGGCAGAGACAGAGAAGATAAGTTTCAGTTTCCATAAAGTAAAAAGAAGCCTAACAAATGCCTTTGAAAAAGACACAACAAGGTTATTCAAAGAGGCCCGATCACCAGAACATTCATTTACAAAAATTTTAGATACGATTATATGTGCATACAACATTTTTTATTCATGTAAATAACCTGTAAAAGCCACCCGTTATGCAGATTTCAACAAACCATAAGACTGCTGGTGGACGCCGCCATCTTGCATGTGGTATCAGCAGTTCCAGCAGACTCAAAGCTGTCACTCTATAGTATTCCTGTTCAATCCTCCCCCAACTATATAGGAGGTTATATAGGATGGTGAGGGGAGGGGTGGTTGAGCTGGGCCAGCCCAAACAGTAATTTGACACAATATGAGAAGAGGAGAGGGTAAATATGCAAGAAGGGAGGGGGCTGTTCTAGGGCTTTGACTCTTCCTTGTGGTAACCACATTTTGAAAAGTTCAAAGGCACATTGCAAGTGAATAAAAAAAATTTATACAAAATCAATTTAAAATTGTGATTATCGTGTGCATTAAAATTCTTGATTATTCTGTTGTTTTTTTTTTTGAATTTTTAATTTGGTGACAGGGCCTCTTTAGTAAAACTGTGCAAAAAGCAGAACTTAAAGTGGTTGTAAACATTAGCTAAAAAAAAACCTGCAAGACAAAGGTATAATGAGCTAGTATGCATAGCATACTAGCTCATTATGAATTACTTACCTGAGATCGAAGCCCCTGCAGCCATCCTCGTACACCAATCCGGTGGCCGACATCGCTCCCGGAGTTACTTCCAGGTATCGCGGGCTACGACACTGTGATTGACTGGCAACGCCGCCGGCAACGGCACACTCACTGAAGCACCAGCATGTACGTGCCGTTGCTTCAGTGCGCATGTGCCAATGATGTTGGCACATGCAAATATAGGGGATATCTCCTAAACCGTTCAGGTTTAGGAGATATCCAGGGTAGCTACAGGTAATCCTTATTATAGGCTTACCTGTAGCAAAAAGTGTGTGTAAAGTTTTACAAACACTTTAAAAGAGGTTGTAAACTGAACAAGTTTCAAGCAGGGAATGCATCAAAGTAAAAAACTTCCAATACCTGACCCCCCCCAGCATCATCTTGGCTCCTGCACCGCTCCTTTCACTTCCTGGTCTCACAGGACACACTGAGAGTGGGGGGGGGACCATTGGCTTTGGCTGCTGTCAGTCTCAAATCCTGGCAGAGGGGGGCATGGCTGAGCTATGCTGTATGTGTACACAGTCATACACAGCCTGACTCAGAAGTGTGCCTGCATCCCAGATAGGAGGCAATTGTCCTGCAAGTTTGAAAATGACTTGCTAAGCTATTGCTAGACTAGCCAGGCTTCACAAGTTTGTTTCACAATTGCAGCAAGTCCGCATTTCATGACTCCAGATCAGCTTTCTTTGCAAACATTCTGCAAGCCTGCTGCAAGTTCTGGTTCAGTTATGTTGTGCAATAGTCAGCTAAGGGAGCACCCTGAGGAAAAAGGTGCAAGCAGTGCTGGCAGGGGGGCTCCAGAAAAAGAGGGGCTGCTGTGTGCGGTATTGTTGCATTGAAAACAATGGGCTGCACTCATATAAAAAAAAAAAAACAAAAAAAAAAAACACCTAAGAGCTTAAAAAATTTGTGTTTTTGGTGCCCGTGTGCAAGAGCCCTTAGCATTATGGACCCTCTTCTACCGTCATTAACCACTTGGGTACCGCGCTATTGCAAAATGACGGCAATAGCGCGGACCCACATTTTCGGGACTACGTCTATTGACGTAGTCCCGGTTACGAGCGGCCTGCGCGCCCCCTGAGGGGCGCGCGCGGCGCGCTCTGTGATCGGCGAGTCCGTGAGACTCGCCTGATCACCGATCCGTGTAAGGGGTCGATCCCGACCCCTTATCACGTGATCAGCTGTCAGCCAATGACAGCTGATCATGTGATAAAACGGAGCCGGTAATCGGCTAGTATTCCTCCTCGCGCTGACAGCGCGAGGAGAAAAAAAAAAGCCGATCGCCGGCGGCCGTGTTCGGGACATCAGTCCCGATCACGGCCAGCAATTTAAAAGGACACCTGCCCCCTGCCAGTGCCCACCTGCCACCCGCAGTGCCATCCTGAAATAAAGTAAGTGCCCCCCTGTCAGTGCCACCCAGCAGTGCCCATAGTGCCCACAGTGCCACCCAGCAGTGCCCACAGTGCCACCCAGCAGTGCCCACAGTGCCACCCACAGTGCCACCCAGCAGTGCCACCCACAGTGCCACCCAAAATCTGCCTCAGGTGCTGCACCCCAGTGCCGCCCATCAGTGCCCAGCAGTGCCGCCCATCAGTGCCCAGCAGTGCCGCCCATCAGTGCCCAGCAGTGCCACCTATCAGAGCCACCTATCAGTGCCACCTATCAGTGCCCATCAGTCCCATCTATCTGTGGTACCTATCAGTGCCCATCCGTGCCACCCATCCGTGCCACTTATCCGTGCCACCCATCCGTGCCATCTTATCTGTGCCCATCTTTGCCCATCAGTGCCGCCTTATCTGTGCCCATCGGTGCCGCCTTATCTGTGCCTATTAGTGCCGCCTTAACTATGCCCATCAGTGCCCACCAGTGCAGCCTATCAGTGCCCACCAATGCAGCCCATCAGTGCCCACCAATGCAGCCCATCAGTGCCCACCAATGCAGCCTATCAGTGCCGCCTAATCAGCGCACTTCAATGAAGGAGAAAAATGACCCGTTTGCAAAATTTTATAACAAACTATTAAAACATGATTTTTTTTTTTTTTTTTTTGCATCTTTTTTTGTTTGTTTAGCAAAAAATAAAACTCCGAGCTGTAACTAAATACCACCAAAAGAAAGCTCTATTTGTGGGAAAAAAATGATAAAAAATTCATTTGGGTACAGTGTTGTATGACCGCGTAATTGTCACTCAAAGTGCATCAGCGCTGAAAGCTGAAAATTGGTCTGGGACTGAGGGGGGTTTAAGTGCCCGGTAAGCAAGTGGTTAAAGGAACTCTGTCTGAATTAGTAGAGCTCATTTGTCCAGCCACTCGTGCCTTCAAGAGCTATTCTGGCTGAAGAATATTCAACTTTTAACCAACTTCCAGGGGTGTCAGATGCCTGGTCATCTATGTGCACTTCAGTTTCACCCGCCAGCCACTACATCACTACTGTGTCCTGTAGTGACACAACCTGGAGGGTAGTACCACAGCTTACACAGAGGTCAGCCTACCGACACACACAGGTGTGTTGTCTGCCGAAGACTTCAAGAGAGTGAAGAAAACAGGCATGAGCAGTGGGACATGTAAGTATTATTACTCTTTTTTTATTTGAGAAAAATAGAGTGGCTATAATAAAAACACATTGCTTGGGTCTTTAAAAAACAAAGTTTGTTGTCCCTATTGAATTTTTTTGTCTGGCGTTCTTGTTGCACTAGCATCTCAGTTAAGGCAGGGTAGGGACATACAGTTGAAGAAGTATTTAAATTCTTCTGTTCCCTCTAGAATGGTTGTTCAGGGCCAGTAGGGTGCTGGTACATAGACAGTAGATTGTCTTGACAGTCCTCTGTTTTAAAGGCACCTTTACATTGTGGAGTCAGGAGCAGAAAAATTCCATACCGGAGGGGAGTAGAACCAGAAACTCTAGAGGAGAGATCTCTGAACAATATAGGGTGTGAAAGATTCTGGCCACAAAATCCTCAAAATTTTGTTTACAGAAATCCTTTAAATCTGAAAAATCTGTTCTGGGTTGATAGTGCCTTTAAATCAATACACTGCTCCGGAGAGTTTAAAGGCTAAGTTCACCTTTCGCACATTACATTGGAATTTAGGGTGTACTATGGTGGCAAATGCCTCCCCTCCACCCTCACATCAGTTTATAAGGGTGAATGTACCCTTTAAGGGACATAGCAACCAAAACGCATATTTCAGTTTTGGAAGACACGGATCACTAAAAAACTGTGCCCTAAGCAAGGTAGCAACGTCACCACCCCAAATCTCCTCAATTGTCCTTGAAAAGGATTGCAATAGGCACAGTACTTGCTCAAAGAGGCTCCAACTCTCTACAAGTTCATCTTCCCTTGTGCTCACCTTTGATGAATTAGCCCCCCCCCCCCCCCCCCGATTTCATGCAAGAGCATGAAGGTTTAAGATGACTTTCCTGGCCCCCTTCTCCTGCCTAGGTTGCCTCGTGGATGATTTGGTAAATGTCAGGGATTAACTCTTGGGACAGTTTTCATGGGGACTTTTAAGTCAAGATTTCTCAGCTTGGATTCCCAGGTTTGTTACCACCACAAAAAAAAGATTTAGTGGAATGCTTACTGATTCAACAGGAGCAGTCAAACGCCAAAGTGGGCAGAGACAGAACATGGTATTATGGTGGAGAAACCTTGCTGCTAGAGTGCTCACAAAATATAATAACTAAGAGGATACATGAGCCCACCAGATCTGATCTATAACTGATACATTCCCCTTGGGGGGAAAAATATGCGTTTCATTTTTTCTTTAACACAATATTTGTTCATTTATAATAAACAGTATATAATTACTCACCATCCAGGACTTTATAGGTAATCTGAATGTGAAGGCCTGCATTCTCATTACTGCTCTCTGCTTCAATGTCCACTTTCACTGAGCGGCGGCTCTCAATCGTAGCCACACCTGCTGTGATATTGCCAACACCAGTGTTATTGGCGACACTAACTGTGATTGCCTTTTCAGAATCCAGGCTTTCCACTGGGATCTGACTGCCATTACTGGTCTGGAATTCCATAGAGGCTACCTTGGTGGAGACGGTGTAGTTGCTGATGAAGCCAAAGGGGTAAGGGTTGGAGTCCACTTGGATCATGACCTGGATAATGTCCGTTAAATCTGGGAAGGTGCTATTAAAGCCCTGAGGTATAAAGAACTGGCAGCCTGTTCTGTTACTGTAGCAGAGCAGGTTAAGTGGATCCGACCGTTTGCCTCTGGCCAGAATTTCTCCTCCTTGTAAGGTCAGGGGCTCCTCATTCAGCACTCTGGACTTCATCATGATCTTAATGAGGTCGGAGGATAGATTGTAAGCTTCAGAGGCTACCGTTGCATTGTTCAGACTACCACACAGCTTGCCTCCTTTGTGGACCGATGATTTGGTATTTACAAGTTGGATGACATCTCCTGTAACAGAACCAGGAATGTTATTATAATTGTGACCTAACAATCCTTGATAGTTTGAAGAAATCCTGATAGTGTACAGAACCGGTAATTATAGTTTCTGTCCTTTTTCCAAGTATTAAAATAGAAAAGTAAAAAAAAAATGCTATATCCTTCCTTATGCAACAAAACTGTTACATGTTTATGCTACCTACTCCTAACCTTCTGAATGCCTAGAAACTGGATAACGTGTACCTACCTGTGTAATTTTCTCAAATAAATACATTTTAAAAAAAAGAGACCAACAGCTGTGTCCTCAAGACAATATGGTGGACCATGTAGCATAAATATACTATACTATACTTATGTCCACGCCCCCACTGTAAATGTAATCTTCTAAAAGTATATGCAAGAGGCAAAAAAAAATGTAGCCATTATTCCACCCCCCCCCCCCCCCCCCCCAAAGCCTCTGCATTATCATCATCCTTCCTGGGAGATTCATGGGGAATGCAGAACAAGCCAAATCTCCCAAGAAGACATACTACTAAACCTTAATCCTCTGCTATTTGGTTGACATCAGTGTACCAACATCAGACCTGAAATATTAATATTGAGAACAGTGGGAAAATGTGCTGGAAGCAGTGCAAGCTAGCTCTCTTAACACTTCTCAGCATTTATCACAATTATACCCCAGTAAAATTGTTTAAAATGGGGCTTTTGTCAGAGCCAGTTTGTCCTGAATGTAGAAGGGACCATGATGATCTCATTCACATGCTGTGGAGATGTCCCAAATGACACAGATACTGGCCGTCTATTCTTGCAACAGTTAACAGAGTATTCCAAACAGACATCTCTTTCTGACCTCAGGCGCTACCTGCTGGGAGTTTTTGATGACATTTGACTGGATGCCTTTACTAGGGAAGCCATTTCTATGGCCTTGTTTCAGGCACATAAAATGATCCTCCTCCACTGTAAAAGCACTTACCCTCCATCTCTTCAAGTCAAGTCAAGTCAAACTTTATTGTCATTCTACTACATGTAAGAACATACAGCAGAACGAAATGTCGTATCTCACAGGGCCACGGTGCCACATACAAATTAAACATAATTATAAATAAATATACAGAGAATAAAAACGCCAATAAAAGTAAACCTATACACATCTGGGAACTGCGTAACTGTACATATACTATAAGGAATGGCTTAAGGAATGGCTAGACCATATGGGTACTACTTTAAGATATGAACGGGTTATTTACCAGCACCGTGGATGCTCGGCTAAATATGGCTTGATGTACCAAGATTGGCGCCATTAAACATTATTAAACCTGATTATTGATAGGATATTAGGGTAGAATGCCTTTGATTACCGAATATTGGTTAATTACTACTATCTGACTTTGGAATGTGTCACAGCGGTGCTCTATTGGTACAGTCATTTTGTTTTCAGACACTAGGTGGGGTTGTATGTTCTCTTCTATGACGTTTACTATTTGCTTTTGTACCTTACGACTTCATATTCTTTTGTGAGTGCTTATGGAACATGTATGCTTGAATGTGTTCAAATAAAACTTTCTTTGGATAAAACAAAAAATATATATATATTGGAAGCACATAAAAACAGTTTGTGGGACTTTTTAGATACAAATACATTGATAACATGGCACTTGCTCACACTCCCCTGTTGGTCCACCTCGCATAAAGCTCCTCATGGCACTCCCTCTAGCCCTCCAAATATGTGTCCCCTTAGGGCTCTTCCTGTGGCCGCCTTGGCTCATATTCCAGGAGTGTGACCTCTGCATAACAGTAATCTACATTAAGACTCTGCTGCTCTCCTGGCCCTCTGCTGTCAAACACAGCCAGTGAGAGGAGCGCAGGGGGAGTTTGGGTAGTTGAGCCCTTTTTTTTATACAGACAGAGAGTGCAAGAGGGAGCAAGCATGCACAAGTGCCCCCATTGCAAGCTTCTTGCTGTGGGGGCCCTCAGCGGGGGGAGTCCAGAGCACCAGCAGGGGACCCAAGAATAAGAGGATTGGGGCTGCTCTGTGAAAAACAATTGCACAGAGCAGGTAAGTATGACATGTTTGTTAATTTAAAAAAATAATAAAAATTGTACCTGTTAGTATCAATTTAATGTTGAATGGTGTATAATATAATCAGCTACTAAATAACCAGCCATATATTGGTTGCTTTTTAAAAAAGTAATTTTTAATGTTCGCATATAAAAATATGACTTAATGTAAAAATTTATTCTGGATGTATGTGTATCTTAAAGGTCATGCAAATTGTTTTTTGTATGCTTACAAGAAGACACTCCAGTCCATTTCAAGTGCGTCTTCCCATGAATTTTGGGATATTCTGTATTTCCCAGGATTTGATCAGATAATGTTCAGCTTATGTTTGCATGTGCCAATAAATAAAAAAAAAAAAAACTTTAATAGGTTTTCAATCTTTATTTCAATTATTAATTAGTTCAATTGTCTGTACTGAATAAAACATATAATGAGTTGCCACAATTATATAACAATCATTTTAACTAAATGCCTGGCTTCCTGTAGGACCTCAGTTATAAATGTCAGTAAAATAGCATCCTCTGTTATTCTATAGCAACCAGAACCAAACATACAGTCCACAAGTGGCATACAAAAGTTTTAAGAAGCTCTTAACACTGACAAGATGGCAAGTGATCATTTGCCAAAGCACAGTTACTGTGTTGTTTTTTTTTTTTTTTATATATATAGAATAATGTTTTCATTTTTTCATTCTTTGCTCCATCTCAGTATTGTTGTTGTTTTTTGGCAACTTTCCGCCACTTCCTGTCCGTATGCACTTTCTCAAGCACTGGCTTCACATTTTTCTTGGCCAGCTTCCTTCTAGTGACAACCATGGACCATGCCTGTGCCATATTTGTTGGTACAATATACAACTGGTTGTAATTTATATTAGGGGAGCATATCATAGGGTGATAACACAGAAACGCTACTGGGAAGACGATTGCCTCCCTATAGCAGGAAAGGCCTCAACAAGGAAATTCACAGCATCACAAGGTATTAAATGAAATGAGAAAAAGTAATGAAAGCTACAGGTTTTAAAAAGGATTGAAAACAACTTTTGAAATTGCCATATAGCAGCTTATATGAAATGTAAGTGATTGGGTTTAGATCTACTATATTGGCCGTTGTGCTCAGAACAGACAGGTCATATTTCACCATGATAAATGTGGCCCACTCAGTCTACGCTCAAAACAACTTTGTGAATATATTGACGGCTGACCTCTAACAAGTTGGTAGTGGTGGAAAACAGAAGCTTATTTTTTTTGCATGACTGAGCCTAATCTTAATGGCTGGATCCCAGTCTGGCTGCAGAATATACAGCGAAATGTCTGGCAAATGAAGACAGATCTCTTGTATATCCCTGGAAGGTCTGTGCAGTCTTAGTTCTATAAATCTTTCCCCTTCAGGAGCCCAGGGAGGATTCATAATTCAACAGGAATGTTTCTGTGTGTCAGCATTTTGGTTCCAACCCAGTGACATTATTAAAAGCCCTTATCTCTCCACATTCCTCTACTGTCATTACCACGCTTCAATAGCTGCCCCAAGAAAACATTGCATTACCATCTTCTAATATTTATTGCCAGCTGTGCCATCTATAAAATATTTGCTGTGGAGACAATTTTATTTTTCTATTAAAAACCCACTGATTTAAAGGAGAATGCCTTCCTATACTCTTATTTAAAAGGAACCTGTCACGGTTTTACTTTACTAACTGCAGTAAACTAAACTTGGACCCTTTAGGTTACTATAATCTTCCTGGTGGTGAACAGGATGAGTCATTGTATAGAGACTGCATGGTACATGAGAGAGTACATGGTATATGTGTAATGCCGCGTACACACGACCAGACTTTCCGTCAGAAAAGGTCAGACGGTCTTCCCGACGGAGTTCCGACCAAATGGACTTGCTCACACACGAATGGACCAAAGTCCGTTCGTTTTGAACGTGATGACGTACGATGGGACTATAAAAGGAAGTTCAATAGCCAGTAGCCAATAGCTGCCCTAGCGTTGTATTTGGTCCGTCGGACCAGCATACAGACGAACGGTTTTCCCGACAGAAATGTATTCTGTTGGACAATATTTGAAACATGTTCTATTTCTAGGTCCATCTGAATTTTTTAAGAAAAAAGTTAGATGAAGCCCACAAATGAACATAATATCCTGACCTTTTCTGCCGGAAAGGCTGGTCGTGTGTACGCGGCATTAGAGCCACCTCAAGTGGATGGCAAGTTGCTTAACAGGACTCGTCATCTTTACACTCAACTGCAGGGAGACACAAGCATGCAACTCTTTCATTCTATATTTAAACCATACAGACATAGAAAACTTGCCAACAACAGGATTGCTAAAAGGAGCAATTACTCGCTCGCTGTTCATAACATGGCAGAATCTCACCAAAGCCTGCATCCCGCTAAAAGTCCTCAACACCTATCCCTGTCCACCGTGTGGGTCACAAAGGTAGAAGAACTAAAAGAAATGGAAGATTTTGTGCTCTCTTCACAAAACAAACATGATCTGTACTCAAAAACGTTGTTCTACTGGAAAGCTGTCCGTTCCTCGTATAAAGGTAAATCACATCTGATGGACCTGGGTTGAAAATCTTTCTTCTCACTGTGCTGTGGGTCTCGGGTCTCTCTAATTTTTGAATATTCTCCCTCATGTTGCATTTTTTTTTCTTTGCATTATCCTTCTCTTCCCCTATCTTATGTTATACTGTTTTAATTCATAAGTTAGAGTTATTTTTCCCTCACTACTGAAAAATATTTTAAAGTGGTAGTAAAGTCCCCCTGGACACTTCTACTTACAAGTAAGCTTATAATAAAGCTTACTTGTAGGTACTGTAAATATCTCCTAAAATGTGCACCGTTAAGGAGATATTCAGTGTCCCTACAGCTGGTGAAATCAAAGGCGCATGCGCTCTGAAGGAAGGGCATATGCCTGTGCTGTTCCTTCAGATCCCTGTGCCGTAAAAAGTACATGTGCACGGGAGTGCTGTCACCGCGGCTTGACAACTCAAAGGACTGCAGCCCGTGAACCCCGAAGGAAGGCCAGGTAAAGATGGAATCCCTGTCATCGGTGACAGGGCACCCCTTGAGGATAAGTTCCTCATAATGTGCTAGTATATGTTGCATACTAGCACATTACGACCTTACCTTGCAGGGAGAAGATTTTTATTTTTTTACTTTTGCTTTATTTTGGGATACGTGATGCTATGGGTGAATATCTCCCAGTAAAGGGAACAATGAAGTCTTGAAACAATTTGCAATCATTGTCTGGTGATATTTCTAATGCAGTTACACCTAGTTTTTTACAACTTTGCCAAAATAGCTATGTGAACACCTAAATTCATGCTGACATTTTCTTGTGCATGTTGATCCTATCGTCGATCTCGAAGTGACCTGCATTCTACATATACTATGCCCTGTTTTTCATACATGATGCTTGACAAATAGATAATGAATCTGCAAAAAAAAGAATGGCATAATCTCCCTCAACAGTGAGAGAGAGCAATGACAGAACAACAGCTCGCTGGTTTGGCCAGCCTGGGTATAATACCATAAGAGCATGCGAGTGTTCTCTCTGTCTTGACTAGTGTGACTATGACCATAATACTGCCAGAGTTCTTACAGCTGGCATCATTTGCATGGGTAAATCCTTATTTAAAAAACAAACAAAAAAAACCTGTTGTTTCATCTGCTCTAGGACCCCTGACAGTGTTACTGGAAGTCACTGAAGGACAAAAGCTTACTTATGTAATGACTTTACATAAACGACCTCTTGGAACATTCTTACCCGTAATGTTCAGAATATTGTCTGCGATTGTGGTAGGAGTCATCATTCCTTGCGTGGTCTCATTCTGAAGGATGGACATCATGGCTTCCAGCTTCATCAGAGTTTTCCGCTGACAAGATGCACATGCCAGCTCCTTACTGGCCACCTAGAGACAGGAAAAAAGTCTCATTGTTCTACTCCATTGGCAAAGCTATGAACAAAACAGGTTCCTAACTTTTGTCATGAAGCATCTTGAGGGCAGCAACAATCACAACAACAAAACCTATTGCCTAAGGAGCAATTACAACACTGACCTGTGGACAAGTGAAGGAGACATTATTCTGCCTATCATTCTAACAGAGTCCAGCTTCAGGGTGTGTAGATGGTCATATTCAATTAGCATGCTGTAATTCATATTTGTTTAAAGGGTCATTCAACCCCAAACTGATATTTTAGATTTCAGGTGACACGTAAGAGTTGAAATACGAACACTGCACTGATATGCATATATGATAAACATAGAGGACAATATAATAGCTTTACTGCACTGACATCTAGGTGAATCATAACCTCAACATCTTGAGAAAGGGCTGAGACTTGTCCAAACATTGGTCCAATAATGCTAATATACTGTGCTTGTTCATCTGTGAAAGGTGTTTGAGTGCCCACTATACCTGTTGCTACTTTAATTGTTTTGTGTGGCAAACCAAGTAATTTATCTTGGACAAAGTACCAATACCACCTTACCAAACATACATATGTAGCACTGACCCCCAAAGGAGCAGCTGGTTTTCTTGAGCTTACCGTTTACCTCCTCCGCCTTGTAACTCATCGTTCTTGTCTAGGGGTTCCCGAGGTTGATAGCCCAATAACTGCAGAGACCGACACTTGAATTCCTTTAGGAATTTTTATTTGCTTAAAACATTGAACAGAAACACAGTCTCTCAGTTGGGAATAGAGGGTATATGTATGGAAGCTCACTGCTGACACTTAATAAATGTCTCTCTAGGTAATCCAGGGAATAGCCACTCGCAACTGGATATTTCCACTGTCGGATAAATCCTGGTTTAGGGATTTAGCAGCTGACATATGACTCAAACTTAGAAAAGTCTCTGCCACAGACTTGGTTGCAAACTTTAGATGAACACAGAAAGTCTCTCACAGGAACTTAGTTGTAACTGAATGATGGAAATAGGAACTTTCTTACAGTACCAGTATCTTGCAGCTGGTCCGGCGATACCGTATGAAGTGTGGATTCAATTAGTGTTCATACAGCTCAGCATCCAGGCTCTTACCGTGCAGCCAGCCTCGTGCGTGGCCCTCTTCTGAAGAGTCCTCCCCTCGTTGCATGACGAGTTGCTGGGCCTCTCCAAAACCCGAGACGGCATGGATCCACACCCCAGGCCATGAGGGCCGCTGGGGGCTGGTCAGGAGGACCAGAACCATGGAGTCAGAACATACTTCTGGACCGGAACCCAGAACCACGTGACGTCAGCACCTTAAGTACCCTCTCCCGGAATACACAGCGAGGCAACGCACCCACTGATTGGCTCAGAGAGAGAGATTGGTACCCAATGCGTCCAACCAGACTGCGTTCCAATGCCTGTCAAAGGTGCTACCTACACCTATGACCAAGTAGAACATAAGTACAGCCCAGCCAAACTGATGCCAAAACCACAATTTAGAGAAATTAACCCCAAGACTCATAGTCTTGGAAAAAAACTAAATTTACAGACATAGCGCGTACTCTTCAGGAGTACCGGCGCTACACATACATAGTCAAGGGACAGCATTGCATTGAAGGCGTGTATTCCTAAGTCTGCACACTTGCTGTGGCCATCATGAGGGTGTCTCAATTTTTCTGCTGGATCTTTCTTTATTTTATGTTCTAAAGAATGCAGCAGGTATTAAACACACAGAAAGGTGGGCAGAAAAAAGCAAACTACCAGGTGGACAGAGAATTATGTCATGGAGATCTCACTGTTGACATATATGTCGTCACTGGCTGAGCCAGACCACCAAATATGATCTACAGTATAAAATACTTATTTTGGGTAGAGTGAAATTTCAGTAATGGTGCGGGTTTTCAGTTTCCCCTTCCTTTCATCAAACACTTGCCTGTACCGTTTATACATATACATTCATGACAAGTTCTGATCTCTACTGCACAACTATTATTTCTTACCGTACACTGTGCCAGTGCAGCGGCAATCTGCCGTATGTCATCCACAGTGTTGACTTTCAGGGATATAAGGGCATCTGTGATGTTCTTGCGTACAATTCCCAAGTTCTGCTTGCCAATATTTTCATCTTTGTTCACAGTTTGTTCATACTGATGGCAAAAAAATGATTTGCTCATTATAAAAACACTACTTACACTGGACAGCAATCAGACTGAAGAGCCATTGCATCAATAAACGCAACATATAAGAGTCTTTACCTCATTGAGAACTGTTATGAGAGCCAAGGAATACTCAGCCACATGCTGGGGGTCTCCCTGTTTCAGTAAACCCTGCAGGGCACTCTCTGTTAGGTTATACAACCAGTGACCAAGACTTTGGAAGCCCTCTGGGATTTTAGGCATGGAAATAACTAGGGACCTAGGGAGAAAACAGAAAGAAGGAGCAAGTTAAGAGTTATGTACTCTAATAAGCAACCTCAAAATTATCATATTGTCTTTGAAAGAGAAGCAAAGCAAAGATATGGAAATAATGAGGAGTAAAGAGGGCAAGGAAGGGAAATGGACCAAAGATCATAAGTAGATGGAAGAAAAAAAAAATCAAAAAGTATGGATAGAATGGCAAAGAATAAGGAAAGCAAACAGGTCTAAAGTGACAAAAAAAAGAGGAAAGAAGAATGGATGTTAAGGGAAGAGGATAGAAATGGAGGTAAGAGAATAAAAGGATGTAAAGAAAGGCAAGCAGAAGGAACAGGTAATGTAAGGGGAGGAAAGGGCAGGGAAAACGAGAAAAGAAAAAGGCAAGATAATTACTGTAGATAGATGGATGTTACTCCACTTACTGGTTTAAGGCCACGACGGTTGCCCCCTGCTGGTCTTGTACTAATATGGAAAGCTCCACCACAAAGTTGGTCTCATTGTAGCCGACAGGCAGGAAGGTGCTGTGCTCTGATCGGCTGCCTTTATACACCCAGAAGTCATCACAGTTACCGGCCCGGCAGCGTTTAGCTCTCAGTATGAACACTAGGGCCACCTCATCTTCTGTATCTCTCCAACCTATTAAACAAGCAGTGATTAGGATTATATGTCATATTGTCTGCCTGTGCCAGCATGTACATTATTTCAAGCAAAACATTTACAGTGTACCGTGTGAGATTTCTCCCCAGTCCTTGCCATTGTGACTTTGTCTTACACTGTCACTGGAGTACAGCCAAAACAGATTAAAAAAAAAGCAGGGTTTATATTGTCGCCTGTGTCACTCTTGGAGAAATTTCCACTCACTTCTGGTCCCAGCGACTAAACAGGACGTGAGAATTCCCAAGTGGGGATACAGACAAAATGAAAACCATGAAAAGCATCTGGCTCTTACCCACTTCTACTTTGTAAAAAAGTTTTATTACTGTTGGTACCCTTATTGGAGAGATTTTGATCAATTCCTGTCTTGGCAACCACACAGGAGGGAAAATCTACCTAATGGATACAGAAACAGCAATAAAAACCTCACAATGGCTACGCTGTCCAAAATATCAAAAGCATTTTGGCTGGAGTTTGGCTTTAAAAATAGGATTTTTATAACAGCTTACCTGTAAAATCCTTTTCTTGCAGTACATAATGGGGCACAGAGCACCATAGTAATTACTATGTTGGTTATAGGCCACCTTCAGGTGATGGACACTGGCACACCCTAAGACAGAAAGTCCACTATATAACCCCTCCCACTACTGGGAGTACCTCATTTTTTGTAGCAAAGCAATATACATGTATTAGAAGAGGGGAGAGACCTCTGTGACCCAAGATGTACTCCAAGAAAAGGATTTTACAGGTAAGCCATTACAAAAATCCAAATTTTCTTTATTGTACATCACGGGATACAGAGCCATAGTAGTTACTATGTGGGATGTCCCAGAGCAATGTCAACTGAGGGGAGGGAGACACAACAAAAGTAGGGCACCATGAGACTAGAGGACTTATACTACTGCCTGCAGTACACTACACCCAAAGGCAATATCCTCATGCCTTTTTACAGCCACCTGATAGAATCTGGTAAATGTATGGACTGAAGACCAAGTTGTGGCCTTGCAGATTTGAGCCATTGAAGCTTGGTGATGCACTGCCCACAAAGCACTAACAGCCCAAGTGGAGTAGTGGAGTGTGCTTTGATTTGAGAGTGTGGAATCTTCCTCTTCAAACCATAAGCTTGAACAATTACTTGCCAAACCCAATTAGAAATAGTAGATTTTGATACTGCCTGTCCTCTTTTAGGACCTACAGGCAACACAAACAAAACATCAATTTTTCGAATCTGAGTAGTTGCCTTCAAGTAGGCTTTGACTGCTCTCACCACATCCAGAGAATGTAGTGACTTCTCTTCCGTAGAACAGGGTTCTGGAAAAAATGAAGGTAGAACAATATCCTCGTTTAGATAAAAACTTGACACTACCTTTGGTAGAAAGCTAGGATGAGTATGCAATACCAACATATCCTTGTGAATAATTAAATATGTCTCTTTACAAGAAAGAGCAGCCAAATCTTGTCCCCTTCTTGCAGAAGATATGGCTAGCAGAAAAACTTGTTTCCTTGTCAAAAGGACCAAGGGAATATGCTGTATCGGCTCAAAAGGCTGTTTCTGCAATGCTGACAGAACTAAATTCATGTCCCAAGGGTTCAGAGGTGGCCTAACTGGAGGATTAAGCTGCGTTACCCCCTGAATAAAACTACGAGCCAAAGAATACGAAGCAAGTGGTCGTTGAAATAATACCAATAAGGCCGAGACCTGGCCTTTGATAGTACTTAAGGCCAGCTTAATTTCTAACCCCATCTGCAGAAAGTCAAGGATTCTACCTCAGACATATTTCCTGGGGTGGCAACTCCTGGATTCACACCAGGAGACATATGCCTTCCAGACTCTATAATATACGATTCTGGAGGCCGGCTTCCTTGCATTAATCAAGGTAGATATCACTGAATCTGATAGCCCACGCTTCTTCAGAATATGGGTCTCAATAGTCAAACTGTTAAATTTAGTGTTCGTAAGGTAGGATAGAATACTGGACCTTGCAAGAGAAGGTCTAGACGTAGTGTTAGGGTCCCCGGGTCCCCTACTGCCATTCTTATGATCTCTGCATAACAGAATTTTCTGGGCCACAAGAATCACCAACGTCCCTTCCTGCTTGACCCTGTGAAGAAGTCGTGAAAACAGCAGAATAGGAGGGAATGCATAAATCAGTGAGAACTGATTCCACGGGAAAACCAACGCATCTGTTCCGCACGCTAGCGAATCCCTTCTTCTTTCTTCTTGACACAAAGTTGTTGATATTTTTGTTGAACCTGGACACAAACAGATCTACGTCCGGGATCCCCCATCTTTGGCATATTGTCAGGAAGATATCGGGGTAAAGGGACCATTCTCCTGGGAGAAACTGCTGGCGACTCAAGTAGTCCGCCTGCCAATTTTCTATTGCTGGAATGAAGACTGCCGATAGGCAAGGTACATTGTTTTCTGCCCAATTTAGGATATGATTCCCTCTCTTTACGACTTCTCGTACCCCCTTGGTGATTGATATAGGCCACTGCTGTGTGTAATTTCCGATCTGGACCATTTCCCTTGGACAGTCGCCTCTTCCAGGACTGCTCCCCAACCTGAAATGCTGGCATCTGTTTTTACCACCTTTCAGGTAACTGGTGGGAAGGATTTTCCCTTCTGCAGATTCTTGGTTATCAAACACCAACTAAGGATCTGGCGCACCCTTGGAGACAGACACATTGGGAAATCCAGAGCTTGGACCTTCTTGTTCCAAGCCAATAGGATACTGTTTTGCAGCAGCCTCGAATGAAACGGAGCATAAGGAATGGCCTCGAATGAAGCCACCACTTTTCCCAACAACCTCATGCAAAGTTGAATAGAAATTCTTCTTTGCCTTGACCGCATGAATCAGTTTCTTTATGGCACTGATCTCAGGCAAGAATACCCTTTTCTGGGCTGTATCTATGATCAAACCTAATCTCCCTGACGGTTTTAAGGAGAATTTCTCTAGGTTGAGAATCCAACCTAGGCATTCCAGGTAGTTGACTGTGGTGACCATACTTTGGTCTAAGCGGGCTACCGACTGGTCTATCAAGAGCAGATTGTTTAGGTAAGCTATAATCATTATACCTTGGGCCCTTAATTTGGCTACAGGAGGAGCCAGGACCTTTGTAAACACTCGAGGTGCAGTAGCTAGACCGAAAGGCAGAGCTACAAACTGAAAACGAAGATTTTCTACCTCGAAACGTAGATATTTCTGGTGAACGGGAAAAATATGTACATGGAGGTATGCATCCTTGATGTCGATTGAAGGCAGAAGTTCTCCACCTTGTAGGATGAAGACTACTGATAGGAATTGACTCCATGCAAAAAGAGCGGATATTCAGAAACCGGTTTAGATCTTTGAGATCTAGAATGGGTCTCACACCTCCATTTGGTTTTGGTACCGTGAAAAGGTTTGAATAAAACCCCAATCCCTGCTCTTCCATGGGGACCACTGAGATCACCTTTTGAGACAAAAGATGGTCTAATGCTTGAAAGAGAGACTTCTTTTTCTCTGAATCCCTGGGAACGTTTCATCTGAGAAAACAAGGAGACGGCAACTTTCGGAAATCTAGTTTGTAACCTAGCGTTATTGAGGAAGTCACCCATCTGTCTCGACACTCTTCCTGCCAGACCCTTGAGAACTGCAGAAGTCGTCCCCCCACTTGAGCAAGCAGGGGCGCCGCTTCATAAGGAGGCTTTAGTATTTTGTCTTGTAGGTTTCTTCCCCCAGGACTTCTTTTGTCCCTGGGGTTGACCTGGAGGTTTACCTCTTGAACTTGACGGCGGAGGCCGTCGTGACTGCCTGGAGGCAGATGCCCCTGGCACTGGAGAAGGAGCTAGTTTAAATGAAATACGTTTACACCTCTTCTCAACTGGTAAAAGGGTACTTTTTCCATTAGAAATTCTTTGGATGTATTTATCCAAATCATCCCCGAACAGCCATTCACTGTGAAAAGGAAAACTAGCCAGGAGCTTCTTGCATGGTGCTTCGGCTGACCAATTTTTCAACCATAAGATTCTACGCATATGCACCAGCACAAGCGTAAGGCATGGAAAACAGAATCCCTCATAGTGTCTATTGCAAAACATAAAGCCCCTGGTAGCTTGGCTAAATCCTGGGCCTGCTGATCGGGAATAACCTTGAGCACCTGTTTAAACTGGTCTCTCAAGGATTGACATACACCAATTGCTGCCAGCGCAGGCTGATTCACTCACTGAACCTGCCAGAGGATAACGTGTTGAAAACTTTTAAGGAGGGAAAAAATGCTTATTTGGGTGATCCCACTCAGAATACATAAGCTTTTCCAGCAATGCATGGAAAGGAAGCGCATGCACAGCTTGAGGAGGCTTTAGCGAACCCAAACAAGAAGTGGGCTTATCAACCGACTCAGTTAGGGGTAGCATAAATGTGGAATAGACCATTTCAGTAAGAGATTGCACCATCAATCTTTCAGATTGTGTAGCTGATCCTTCCGCATTTGAACCCTCAGAAGAGGAGTCATCAGCCACTTCACGGGCCCCTGAGAGAAATTAGTCTTCTCCCGCCCCCAGTTAATCAGTTTGTGTATTGGAAGGGGACCTGCCGCGTTTTGTCCCACACTTGGATGCGATTAAAGCTAACCTTTCTCCCAAACCTATCATGGCTGAGGAAAAAACCTCTTTAGTAATACAGACAGGGGCTGCAGTGTTGGAAACAGTTGCAACATTTGACAGCCCTGATGGCTCACTCTGACCAGCCACCTCAGATCTCTCAAGGGAGGATGCCATTGTAGAGACGAGTTTAGGCTTTTTTGAGCTTGAGGGAGTCCCTTTTGAGCTGTTTTTGGGGCTATTCTACCCCCCCGTCTGACCATAGCCCAAAGCACAAATGCAGAGGTACTACCAGAAGAAATTGCACCCACTGCTTGAGCAAATAGCCCAGCAACTGCCACTGATATTAGTGCTCAGCGTGGTGCTTTAGTATATGTGCCAAGGGAATGCCTGTGTCACCACTTACATGCCTCCTTTTTTCTCTTGTGTCCCTCCGACAACTGCAGTCAGCAAAATGTGTACTCCTGCACTGGACATTGCTGCATGCCAATGCTGCGCTAAGCCACGCCCCCACCATATTCCCACTGCGCCCCCTCCTCCTTTTTAAAAAGAGAATTTTCCCACACGAGCCTCTGAGAGCCAACAGAACCACAGAGGCGGTGGAGAACGGAGTGCCATCCGCCGATCGTTCTGGCTTGCCCTTCTATCCAGGGAGAGCTTTTGTCCGGTGGGGGGGGGTTGTAATAAAATCCCCCCTCCATTATCTGCTGTTTCTGCTGATACAGAGTGATCTGAGGAAAGAATGGCAAGGTAAGTGCTCTATACAGCTCCCAGTGGTTTTTAGGCATGATAACATGTACTCTTAAAGGAGACAATTCATAAAAAAATTGAATTCCTTAGAAATCTCCACTTACCTTTCCCGGATTCTGTGGTAAAACCAACAGACCCAATCTTCCCCCTTTGTGGGTTCCGTTAAAAAACCTTCAGGGCCCCTTTTTTATCGGGGGATCCACACTCATCGACCCATAAAGCACCCCGCCAGGAAAACTTTATAGCTGAAAAAACCAAAGCACTGGATCCCAGGGTCTTGATCTCTAAAAAGAGAAGTGTTATGGGCTAGACCTTGTTTCTTCTGCCACGAGACCCAGGTACCATTCAATTCGGACTAAAAAGTCACTTTGGATGGATCCGGTTGCATAGCCTGCCCCAACAAGGAATTTTCCAGTGGAGCTCAGCACAGCACATCTTTACTCGTGACCAACACCTAAGACACTGGCGAAAAAACTGAGGTACTCCCAGTAGTGGGAGGGGTTACATAGGGAGCGGACCTGCTGTCTTAGGATGTGCCAGTGTCCATCACCTGAAGGTGGCCTATAACCCACATAGTAACTACTATGGCTCTGTGTCCTGTGATGTACGATAAAGAAAGTGTATTTTACAAAGTAGGAGGCATGTGCCACTGAAAGGACTTGAACATGAAAGACATATGTTTCATGTTCCAGTGTTTCGAATCCCCCAGTCTGTGGAGGGCAGTGAGGAGTGCATTATACATTTTAAAGTGTCAGAGTAAATAGTTCACAATAGAGGCCCACCGCACAGCGCAGGAGATTGAATAGTGTGTCACTGGAAGGACAGTGTCCTTACTGTAAGGTTTCGATGTCTGAATTTTCTCATTACTGGTGATGGAGGCACATTGTACCCCCTTGACTTAATTCTTCTAAAAGTAGCTGTACAGCTCTGACTGGGCTTGAGAAAGAGAATGCTCAGTTTTGGTTTGTATTTTACATATTCCTGTTGCCACATGATTATGTGCTGTAGATCCTCCATCATTTATACACCAATGGTTTGCAATATGACCAAAAGTGTGTGGACACCCGACCACCATAACACCTATATGAGCTTGTTGGAGAACCCACTCCCCAAGACCATAGATATTAAAATAGAAATTTTCTTTGTGGCTACAACAGCCTCAAGATTTCTGGGAGTGCTTACACAAGAATTCAGAGTGTGCCTATGGGAATTTGTGCCCAGTCAGCCAAAATGGCATTTGTAAGGACTGGTACTGAAAAGAGCTAGCAAGGTGTTCAGTAGGGTTGAGATCAGGCTTCTGTGTAGACCACTTTTGTGCACAACGACAAAGTCATGCTGAAACAGGAAGGGTCCTTTCCCAAATTGTTGCTACATGGTTGGAAACTCGCAAATAACTAAAATACATTTGTATGCTGTAGCATTAACAGTGCCCTTCACCGGAAACACCTCAACTGATTATTTTGTAGGGTTGCCCACATGCTTTTGGCTATGTAGTATGTGTGATGCTCAGGAATCCACAGCTGGCACACAGACTGAACAAAATTATAGAATTTTAGAGTCAATCAACTTTGTTCATGTTTGAGTGGAATGTACAATGACCTTACCAGTGCAGTTAAAGTGGACCCGTGTGGTCAGAGCAGGAACGGTTTCATTGGGAAAGATTCTACATGTTCCTCCAAAAGGAGGGCTGTTTGGTAGCAGATCAATGGAAGCGAACCCCTCCTCTTCCATTGTGGGATCACTGACATGAAGAGTGAAGGTGTACCCCTCTCCGTCCTTTAACACTCCCTGCCTGAGCACTAGGTTCATCTCCCGGTCTCCAGTGGTCGTGGTGGTGGCATTAAGGACAAGAGTCTTGTTGCTGAAGCTCTGAGCGGTCCACCTCTATAAAAGAGACACACAGTTACAGTTACAAAGACAAGAAACAAGCAGTTTTTAAATACCGAAGACTTCTAAAACGTGTATTTTTTACACCCTGCTTTCTCCTCCAGTACCAATCACAGCTCCTATTGCAGACTGTATGATGCCAAGTATCTTTAAACCCACTTTCTGTTAGCCCAGGGCATCAAGATCACATGCAAAGGGGCTACAAGCACTGCCACAGGAAGAAGACCTCAAGATTTCATGTGACCAGAACAAAGACGGCTCTAAAAAAGGGTACACAAATAAAAATCGAAAAAGGAGTGCAGGGTGGTGCGCCAAGAGATGACAGAACTAAAGTGGGGGTCTGCCTAACTTGGAGTTGAGAAACCCCAGGGCTTGCTTTCCAATTCAGCCTCCATGACTTTCTTCCTTCCTCCAGGTTCATCCCAGCCCACGCCATCACCGTGTGCACTGTTGCGCTTGCCCTGTAGGCATGCCCGGCGTTCGTGCGACACTGTCAACTTCCAGTCCCACACCAGTTCAGATGTCTAGGACATTGTCCTTCCTACATGGGCTGCTCTTTGAGAAACAGCTAATCTCCCACACTGTGAGTTGGCATAATAGGATTACATCTCCTTGTTGCATACAGTGTCTTGAAAAAGTATTCATACCCCTTGAAATTTCCCACATTTTGTCATGTTACAACCAAAAACGTAAATGTATTTTATGCAATAGACCAATACAAAGTGAAAGGAAAATGATTAATGGTTTTCAATTTTTTTTAACACATAACTATCTGAAATGTGTGGCATGCATTTGTATTCAGCCCCCCCCCCCTCCCCTCCCCCTGAGTCAATATTTGTAGAACCTCCTTTAACTGCAAATGCAGTTGCAAGTCCTTTTGGGTATGTCTCCACCACTTTTGCACATCTAGAGAGTGACATATTCAATTCCATTTTCGGATGATGGATTGAACAGTGTCCTGTGAAATGTTCAAAGCTTGTGATTTTTTTTAATAACCTAACTTTGCTTTAAACTTCTCCAAAACTTTACCCCTGACCTGTTTGGTGTGTTCCTTGGCCTTCATGATGCTGTTTGTTCACCAAAGTTCTCTAACAAACCTCTGAGGGCTCTGCACAACAGCTGTATTTATACTGTGTAAATTACACACAGATGGACTCTATTTACTAATTAGGTGACTTCTGAAGGCGATTGGTTCCACTAGATTTTAGTTAGGGGTATCAGAGTAAAGGGGGCTGAATACAAATACACGCCAGACTTTTCACATATTTATTTGTAAAAAAAAAAATTGGAAAATCATTTATCATTTTCCTCCCACTTCACAATTATGTGCCACTGTGTTGGTCTATCATATAAAATCCAAATAAAATATATTTCGTTTTTGGTTGTAACTGACAAAATGTGGAAAATTTCAAGGGGTATGAATACTTTTTCAAGGCACTGTATGGTTTTAAAACTGAATTCTGTGTATGAATAAAATGTGAAACTTTGGTACCTCAATGGCAGTTTTCCTCACTTGTTGTTCTTAGACACTCGTGTTCTGTAGCCACATAATTGTATATCTGCAGTGTGAGATCTAATGCACTGCTGTCCTCTGACTACTATTTTCAGATTTGACAATTCCATTACTGTGCTGCTTATGGTTCTCCTTGCTGGAGATGACGCTGTGCATGAGGACCCGTAGTGTAAGGATCTTGCTGCTTCTGCTTCATTCATTCATTCTGTGGATGCTTCCTCTACCTCTCCTTCTTGAATGTTCCCTCACCAGTCATCAGATCTCTGCTAATACCAAGATGGCAAGCTCCAGTGCCACCATAGCAAGCGGCTTGCTATTGGGGGCACTGGTCGAGGGGGAGGAGCCAGGAGCGCCGGCGGAAACCCGAGAAAAAGAGGATCAAAGCTGCTCTGTGCAAAACCATTACACAGAACAGATAAAATTGACATGTTTGTTATTTTGTTTTTAAAAAAGCTGAACCTTTAATATCACATCAAGTCAGTTATGGGGAAAAGATCAGCCACAGGGAGCCTACAGACAATAGTGGTGACTGGCTCCTTGTTTTCTGCTTTCCGTTTTTTTGACACAGCTTCCACATTAGAAAGCCCTTAATGATTGGGTGGGGGATTTCAGCTGCTAAGTACATTTGAACTGCTGACTAGATATCTAAATGATCAAATATCATTGTAGTGTTAGATTGAAATCTTACCCCAGTCCTGGATTCATCATAACAGTTGGTGCAGGACCCTTCTAGGTAAACATAGGAGCTGGCACTCACTTCGTACACAGACTGTGCCTTACAGGAGACACACTTCAGAGACACAATCGGAACCCTGCCCTTTTTAATTAAAACCTGCACAATAACAAAACAAAGATAAAAAAACTGATAAAAGAGAGTTGACAGCACACACATCTAAAGTAAAGCAAACGCCATATAACGAATATTGTTTCGACAACTGTAACAGAACTATATGGTTTGCTTTTTGGTTCTGTTACCCCCCACTGGCCACAAGTTCATTGTTCATGAGTGGCAACAGCAGTTCCCCTCAGTGCTTTAAAAATAAATAAATGTCCTAGTAGGCTGGAGGGGCATTTTACAAATGGACAAATACAAAAATGGCATTACACTATGGTGCTCAGATCCTCTTTGTTCTAGTGAACTTTCTGTATTGTACAGAAGCACTTTATTCCTCTACTCACTCACCAACCACCATCAATATTAATATGGATGATTTCCATAATTACATCACCTTCCATGTACAAAAAAAATGACTCCCCTTTATAAAGCAGCATATAAGCCTTAAAAAAAAAATCTGACGACATCTTTATGAGCACAGCGGTGTGCTTTAAAAATGTGTTTTCTGCTTCTGAGTACCGATGAAAGCAAGGACCCATTCATTGGAAGAAGCTGAGCCTGGTCATATGATCTATTGGGTCATGTGACCTAACTTACCACGTATATGCAGAGAACACTCTGTGGACACTGCAGGCGCTAAACTACACCCTGTATTTAATGAATTACAAAACACTGAGGCATTGGGGGCTTTGGCGGTAAAGCTCTGCTATTTTTAGCGGCACTTTACCATCGTTTTTGCGGAGGTTTTCGACCACTAGCGGGGTGCTTTTAACCTCCGATAGCGACCAGAAAAGGGTTAAAACCGCACGCAATGCGCCGCTGTAGCGGTACTTTGCCAACAGTTCGGCTGTGCTGCCCATTGTCTTCAATGGGCAGGGGTGCTTTAGGAGCGGTGTATATACACCGCTCCTACAGCGCTGCAAAGATGCTGCTTGCAGGACTTTTTTACCGTCCTGCCAGCGCACTGGAGTGAGAGGAGAGACTTTACAGACACTATGCAGGTGCTATTTTTTGGCACTATAGCGCCTGTAATGCGTCTCAGTGTGAAAGCAGCCTTAAAATAAAGAGTAGAGATAAGTGTACAAAATCTAAGGGACTGCGGTCCTTCCAACACAGAGAGAAAAGAGCAGTCATGTACAAAACAACAGTAACAAATGGAAGCCAATCAGATTACTTTAGGCCAGGTTGATTCCAGAAGCTAGGAAGCCAATGAACCGTGGGAGCCATAACTTATCTTTGGCTTTTCACATGCGGACAATAGAAACATATTCCTTCTCTAGTGAATCTTTACTTTGTTTTAAAAGAAAATGTCCTGCCTAACAAAAGATTCCTGCTACTGCCTTTATCCACTATGCAAGTTTTATTTTGTTACTGGGGTCTCCAGAGTTTATCGCTATGCCCTAACAATCGGCATTCCATGGTCAGATAAGACTGCCTCAAAAGCCACTTGGACCATTCTCCTTGAACAGGAGGTTCATATTTGGTGGAGCCAAGCCACATAGTCAGGTCCTTAGTAAAGTAAAACTAAATAAAAAAAGAAGTATTAAAAAAGATACTATTAGAAAGGTTGTGGTCTTCTGTTAGGCTGGACTTTTAAACGTTTTAAACAGAGTACAAGTTTCACTTATTAAGGTGCTTGCTAGCCCCACCAAAGTTAACAGAGGGTCTCTGATTGGCTGCAATAAGTTGTAGGACACATGATCACTGCAGTGAACATCACCGGATCCAGGGTTGGCAAAAAGTTCAATAATGCATCATATCTACATTTACACACCGTTTGATTGGTGGACTCGGCATGTCTTCCAGGCTTGCTGACAGTCAGAAAAAATGTGTACTCCACATCTGGGTGCAACCTTGATTTATGGATAAACACTTCACCAAGCTCAGACATGATGTCTGAATTGCAAACTGTATTCTGCAAACTCTGAAATTACAACAGAAAAGAAATTACAAAGAATTTTGTGCCATGCACTCCAACATGCAATTTATCTTTAAAGAGGAAAAGAGCATGGCACAGGAGAACAAACATTGCCTTTTGCTTTAGACCTGCAACTACTGCCTATACTATAAAGATTTTACCCATTTAGAGATAGATGAGGAGAAAATAGGATTTTTAAAACAGCTTACCTGTAAAAAACCTTTTCTTTGAAGACATCATGGTACACAGAGCCATAGTAATTACTATGTGGGTTATAGACCACCTTCAGGTGATGGACACTAGCACGCCCTAAGACAAAGTCCACTCACTATATAACCCCTCCTACTACTGAGAGTACCTCAGTTTTGTAGCAAAGCAATACACATGTATATCAAAAGAAGGGAGGGACCTCTGTGTCCCGTGGTGTACTTCAGAGAAAAGGGTTTTACAGGTAAGCCGTTTTAAAAATCCTATTTTCTTATCGTACATCATGGGACACAGAGCCATAGTAGTGGGATTTCCCATAGCAATGCCAACTGAAGGGAGGGAGACAACAAAAGTAGGGCACTAAGAGACTAGAGGACTTATACTGCACTTGCAGTACACTACGTCCAAAGGCGATATCCTCATGACCTTTTACTTCTACTTGATAGAATCTGGTAAATGTAAAAGACTGAAGACCAAGTTGCAGCCTTGCAGATCTGAGACTTGGTGATGCACTGCCCAGGAAGTACTAACAGCCCTGGTGGAAGGCACTTTAATATGAAAAGGAGGAATCTTCCTCTTTAAACCATAATTTTGAACAATTACTTGTCAAATCTATTTAGAATAGTAGATTTTGATGCTGCCTGTCCTCTTTTAGGACCATCAGGCAACACAAACAAAAACAACCAATTTTTGAATCTGAGCAATCGCCTTTAAGTAGACATTGTCTGCTTTCACCACAACAAGAGAATGTAGTGATTTTTCTTCCAAAGAACAGGGTTCTGGAAAAATGAAGGTAGAACAATATCCTGGTTTAGATGAAAACCTGATACCACCTATGGTAAAAAGTTAGGATGAGGACGTAATACTACCTTATCCTTGTGAAAAATAAAACTATGGCTCTTTACAAGAAAGAGCAGCCAACACAGATACCCTTCCTGAGGCAGATACGGTTACTAGAAAAATAAAAAGTTTCCTTGTCAAAAACAAACAAACAAGGGAATATGTCGTATTAGCCCAAAAAAAAGGCTGTTTTATAATGCCAACAAAACTAAATTCAAGTCCCAAGAGTTCAGGGGTTACTCAACCGGAGATTAAGCGGTGTTACCCCCTGAATAAAGTTATGAACCAAAGAATGCAAAGCAAGTGGTCATTGAAATAATATTGATAAGGCTGAGACCTGTCCTTAGAAAACACACAAGGCCAGCAGCGGATCAGGAAGAATTTGTAACCTCAATCTTACAGATTGTGAAAGCTTACTCTCCCCCATTTGACACCTCAGAAGTGGAGTCATCAACCTCACCACGGTTCCCTGAGGGAATTCATCTTCTCGTGCCCCTAGCTCCTCAGTCTGAGGGTCCTAGGAAAATGGAAGATAACCTGTGGCATCTTGACCACACTGGGATGCGATTAAAGTCGCAAACTTTTTTTTTTTTGTAAACCTACCGTGGCTGAGTTAAAAGAATAAAATGAACAGGGGCTGCAGTGTTGAAAACAGTTGCAAACATTTCATGGTCCCGATGCTCACTCTTACCAGCCACTCCCTCTCAGGGCAAGATGCTATTTGTAGAGTAGGCTTTCCAGAGCTTGAGGGAGACCCTTTTAGTTAATTTTTTGGAGGTGTTTCAACCCCCCGCCTTCTGAACATAGCCCAATGCACAAAGCAGAGGTACTACCAGAAGAAATCGCATCCATTGCTTGAGCAATAGTCAGAAACTGCTGCCACTATTAATGCCCAGCCTGATGCAATAGTAAATGTGTAAAAAAGGAATGCCTGTGTCACCAAACCTATTTCATGCCCCTCTTGCTCTCCTGTCCTTCCGCAGCTTGCAGCAGTAACAATGGTGCTTTAAAAGAAAAAAGATTTCCCAGGCTGGAGGACGCCAACGCCACACTAAGCACGCCCCCCCCCCCCCCCTTCGCCTACGGCTCCCCTCATCTCTTTTTTAAAAAAGAGCTTTCTCACTCTTTGCCTCTGAACCTACAGTGGGGGGGGGGGGGGGGTGGAATGGTGAGGAGGAAACCTGGAAGCGTGCCGTTCGTTTCTTTTTTAAAATTATTTTATCTTTCTCCTGCGCTTCTTCCACGTGAAGAGGGGGAGAAAACAGCACAGGTGGGGGCGTCTGGTGACTTACCGGAGGTCTGCTACTGGCTGGAGGAAAGGAAACTGTTGTTCTGGACATAAAATGAGCTCTCTGAGGAAGCATGAGAAGGTATGTGCTCAATACAGCCCCCAGTGGTGACACATGACAACATTTATTAAATTAAAGGAGACATTCATAAGAAAATTCAAAAGATGTCTTAGAAAATTCCACTTACCTTTCCCACCATAGGGTTTTCTGTGGTAAAACCAACAGACCTAATCTTCACTCTTCACAGTGGGTTCCGTTAACAAACCTTCAGGAGCTGGGGACCCTCAGGGAAACCCACAATCCTGGACCTGTAATAGCACCACCGCCAGTAAAACTTTACGGCCTTAGTACCAAAAGTACTGGATCCCCGGGGTCCAGCTCTCTAAAAAGAGAATCGTTACAGGCAAAACCTATTTTCTTCAGACACAAGGCCCGGGTACCATTCAATTTGGTCTAAAAGACACTTTGAATGGATCCGGCTGCATAGCTAGCCCCAGCAAGGATTGCTCCGGTGGAGCTCAGCGCAGCACATCTTCACTCGTGACCAACACGACACTGGCAAAAAAACGGAGGTACTCCCAGTAGTGGGAGGGGTTATATAGGGAGTGGGAGTTTGTGGGAGTTTGTCTTAGGGCATGGCAGTGTCCATCAGCTGAAGGTGGCCTATAACCCACATAGTAACTATGGCTCTGTGTCCCGTGATGTACGATAAGAAAGGATGGCAGTTATAATGGCCATTGCCAAGGTTCTCGTAAAGCTCCCATACTAAATGCTCTCATTTTCTAAGGCAACAAATAAACGTTATGGCCAAGAGCATTAGATCATCCCTACAAATTGATTTGTTGCATTCAGGTGCGTAGCCAAGTCCATCACGACATGGTTTGAAGGGTTTGATGTAGAGATACCAGTATCCTGCTCAGAGCCCTGACTTCAACCTGACTAAACAATAGAGATGCTAACCGCAAACCAATCCAACATCAGCAATTGTCCTTACAAATGCCAGCTTGGCTGAATGGACACACATTCCCACAGGTACACTTGTAAATCTTGTGGTAGAAAGCCTTCTCAGAAGGGTGGATGCTGTTTTGGTTGCAAAGGAATGAGAACTCCATAGTAATAGTTTGGGAGTTGGATTAACATTAAGCTCTTATAGGTGTGATGGTCAGGTGTCCACAAACTTTTGGCCATATGAAAAACCATTGGCATATGAGAAAGAGGATACGGCACATTCAACATTATTACCTGATCTCACAAAATGCTCTTCTGGCTGAGTGGGCACAAATTTCAAAAATACAAAGTCCAAAATCTTGTGCAAGTCCACCTCCATATAAATGCTCATGGCTTTAGAATGGGATCTAGCTCATATTGGTGTGATGATCAGGTGTCCACAAACCTCTGGCCATATAGTGCACTTTTCCAAGGTCTTACAAATCTTTTTGATTGTGAATGATTTTATTTATACAATGTGAAAGTTGTCTGTTTAAAGAGGAAGTAAACCCTGATGGGTTTACTTCCTCTTTCATTCCCTGCAAAGGTAAAGCATAATGGACTACTATGCAACGCATAGTCTACGGCGTATGCGCCGTAGACAGCGGTGCCTGTCTTTCGGCAAATATCTCCTAAACCGTGTAGGTTTAGGAGATATTTCTTGGACCTACAGGTAAGCCTTAATCTAGGCTTACCTGTAGGTCAAAGTTGGTTGTAAGGGTTTACAACCACTTTAAAGCCCCATACACACCATCGGATTTTCTGCTGATATTTTTCCTTCAAAGTTACCAAAACCATATACTAGGAGGTCAAACCTTAGGAGTTTCAATTTGTATGCAATCAGGTAGGCCCTTGCACTACATGGTTTTGGTAAATCCGAAGACAAAAATCAGCAGCAAATCTGATAGTGTGTATTGGGGCTTAAGGCTGGTTTCACAAGGGCTTTCCAATCAGGTCCGCCTGCCAGATTTTCAGGCGGACCTGATCAGACCATCCCTAGCTCTCTATAGAGCGACAGATGTCACCGGACATGTGTCTGCTGACATCCGCCGGCATTCAATCCAGTCCTTTCCACCAAAAACAGCAGATCAGATCAGATGACATTCTAGTGGAAATGGAGAGGCAGTCAGTTTCCATTTGACAGCCCCATAGAGAACAGTGGGGCAGTGTCTGTACTTCATAGTGGAGCGGACACAAACCTGTCATCCGTCTGCTCAGCGAGGAGATCTCCTGTTGAGTAGGCGGATGCGGACTATGGACAAAGCCCGTGTGAAACCAGCCTAAATGTTCGGCCTAATCAGAACTATGATTTTGGTCTTTGGTAGAAGCTGGAGAGTTATACTACCTTACAGTCTCATATCTACAGGAACTGTATTGGTGAGATCCTTGCACTGAATTCCTGGGTCTGCAAACCTGTTGTAGCTGTTATGAGGGGCTCCCATTCTCTAATTGTTTTATCTCATGGAAGAAGCAACCACTGGAGCTATAATATGCACACCCACATCTCCCAGGTGGACAGAGACAGAGTTGGGTATTATGTTAGGGAGAGGACACCCTTTAATGTTTATGGCAAGTCTATAATTGAAGCCCAATTGTAGTTTTGCTAAAAGTGTTTCATTTGAAACAGCTTAAAACTCTCACTTTTAAATGTCTTACAGCTGTTTTCTATGCAATTTAACCCCCAACATCAGCAGAACATCTTGACCCTTGACAGTCAGCTCTTTGTTAGTAAGCGGCAGCCTCTCTGCATCAGTCTCTGAGACCCCCACAGAGATACATATTTACATAGTAGGTGAAGTTGAAAAAAGACACAAGTCCATCATTTCCAACCTGTGTGTGTGATTATATGTCAGTATTATATTGTATTTCCCTGTATGTTGCAGTCGTTCAGGTGCTTATCTAATAGTTTTTTGAAGCTATCAATGCCCCCCACTGAGACCACCACCTGTGGAAGGGAATTCCACATCCTTGCCGCTCTTACAGTAAAGAACCTATGTAATTTAAGGTTCTTTTCTTCTCATTTTAATGAGTGGCCACATGTCTTATTAAAAACTCTTCCACCAAAAAGTTTTATCCCTATTGTGGGGTCACCAATATGGTATTTGTAAATTGAAATCATATCCCCTCTCAAGCGTCTCTTCTCCAGAGAGAATAAGTTCAGTGCTCGCAACCTTTCTTCATAACTAATGTCCTCCAGACCCTTGATTAGCTTTGTTGCCCTTCTTTGTACTCGCTCCATTTCCAGTACATCCTTCCTGAGGACTGGTGCCCAGAACTGGACAACATACTCCAGGTGCGGCCGGACCAGAGTCTTGTAGCGTGGGAGAATTAACACTTTATCCATGGAGTTAATCCCTTTTTTAATGCATGCCAATATTCTGTTTGTTTTGTTAACAGGAGCTTGGTGAGCCTATCATACTAGGACCCCCAGGTCCTTTTCAATCCTAGATTCCCCCAGAGGTTCTCCCCCCAGTGTATAGATTGCATTCATATTTTTGCCACCCAAATGCATTTTCTACATTAAACCTCATTTGTCATGTAGTTGTCCAACCCAGTCATTTGTTCAGATCTTCTTGCAAGGTTTTCACATCCTGCAGAGAAGTTATTGCCCTGCTTAGCTTAGTATTGTCCGCAAATACAGAGGTTGAACTGTTTACCCCATCCTCCAGGTCCTTTATGAACAAATTAAGATCGCAGATGGATTTGCTTGACTAAGTGGGGCATTATGGATTGCTGCTTACACACAGACAATTCAGTACAGCTGACTGCCAGGGTCATGATTTTCTAAGGGTACTGGGGGAATGATGTGTACAGAAAATAACCGTAAGAAACATTTTTTATTCAGCCTCAATTTAAAGCATATCTTTTGCTAAAACTACAATTGGGCTTTCAGGACTGACTGACTGAAAGCAATGATTTCTTTGTGTGGCTGAGATTTTTTTTGTCAGCAGTCATTGAGAAGGTAGGCTAATTGATTACAATGAAACATAAATAGACACTAAAGAAAGAATCCAAATATCTATTTTATATGTAATAGAAATAAATAGTTCTGCTTTAACTTTTCCTTCTAGCACAAGTCTAAATTCGAAAAGTGATAGTTGTAAACACCCATTCCACCCAACATCAGAAGGAGAATATGAGATAGGGATAATAATTAACCCCTTTTCTACCACATTAATTTCAGCAGCCACCGTAGGCACTTCCATAATTTATCACAGGATCTTTAAAGTGGTAGTAAACCCTTACAACACACTTTGACCTACAGGTAAGCCTAGATTAACCACTTGAGATCCGCGCTATAGCCAAATGACGGCTACAGCGCGGATCTCCTTTTCCGGGACGACGTCAATAGACGTAGTCCCGTGCACGAGCGGCCTGCGCGCCCCCTGAGGGGCGCGCGCGGCGCGCTCTGTGATCGGCGAGTCCATGAGACTCGCCTGATCACCGATCCGTGCAAGGGGTCGATCCCGACCCCTTATCACGTGATCAGCTGTCAGTCAATGACAGCTGATCATGTGATATAACGGAGTCGGTAATCGGCTATTATTCCTCCTCGCGCTGACAGCGCGAGGAGAAAAAAAAAAGCCGATCACCGGCGGCCGTGATCGGGACATCAGTCCTGATCACGGCCAGCCCTGCTAATGCCTACCTGCCCCCTGACAGTGCCCACCTGCCCCCTGCAGTGCCACATGTACTAAAAGTAAGTGCCCCCATCAGTGCCACCCAGCAGTGCCCATAGTGCCACCCAGCAGTGCCCACAGTGCCACCCAGCAGTGCCACCCACAGTGCCACCCAGCAGTGCCCACAATCTGCCTCAAAGGTGCTGCACCCCAGTGCCACATATCCGTGCCCATCAGTGTCATCTACCAGTGCCCAGCAGTGCCGCCCAGCAGTGCCACCTATCAGTGCCCATCAGTCCCATCTATCAGTGGTACCTATCAGTGTCCATCCGTGCCACCCATCCGTGCCATCTTATCTGTGCCCATCTTTGCCCATCAGTGCCACCTTATCTGTGCCTATCAGTGCAGCCCATCAGTGCCCACCAGTGCAGCCCATCAGTGCCCACCAGTGCAGCCCATCAGTGCCCACCAGTGCAGCCCATCAGTGCCCACCAGTGCAGCCCATCAGTGCCCACCAGTGCAGCCCATCAGTGCCCACCAGTGCAGCCTATCAGTGCCGCCTAATCAGCGCACTTCAATGAAGGAGAAAAATGACCCGTTTGCAAAATTTTATAACAAACTATTAAAACATGATTTTTTTTTTTGCATTTTTTTTGTTTGTTTAGCAAAAAATAAAACTCCGAGCTGTAACTAAATACCACCAAAAGAAAGCTCTATTTGTGGGAAAAAAATGATAAAAATTTCATTTGGGTACAGTGTTGTATGCCCGCGCAATTGTCATTCAAAGTGCATCAGCGCTGAAAGCTGAAAATTGGTCTGGGACTGAGGGGGGTTTAAGTGCCCAGTAAGCAAGTGGTTAAGGCTTACCTGTAGGTCCAAGAAATATCTCCTAAACCTACACGGTTTAGGAGATATTTGCCGAAAGACAGGCACCGCTGTCTACGGAGCATGCGTCGTAGACAGTGGCACGCAGGTGCACTGAGCTGCACCATCAACGGCGAATATGGCGCGCGTGGCGGCTCCCGTGCGCATGCGAGGGAGTGACGTCATTGCGGCTTCGCCAAATGACAGCGGCGGAGCAGCGAGACCCACCGAGAAGATGGATGCGCCGGACTACAGGGGACAGCGGTGACATCGCTGGCTCCTGTGTCAGGTAAGTGACACATAATGGACTACTATGCGATACATAGTAGTACATTATGCTTTACCTTTGCAGGGAATGAAAGAGGAAGTAAACTCATCAGGGTTTACTTCCTCTTTAAGTGAGGATAAATGCAACATTTTAAAATGTTGGTGGGTCAAGAATAGAGGGGAAATCCTCAAATGGGAACACTTGTTTCAGTGATAGCTGTGTAAGAGGGGACTTACTACGGAGAGATCTTTTCTCACTTCCTGTTGTATATCAAGATAGTGGCGCTTTTAACCCCGATAGCGGCCGAAAAAGGTTTAAAACCGCCGGCAAAGTAGCGCTGCCCATTGATTTCAATAGGCAGGGGCGCTTTAGGAGCAGTGTATACACCTCTCCTACAACTCTGCAAAAATGCTGCTTCCGGGAATTTTTATTACCATCCTGCAAGCACACCACTCCAGTGTGAAAGCACTCGGGCTTTCACACTGGAGTGAGAGAAGAGGCGCTTTACAGGCACTGTTTTTGCAATATAGCGCCTGTAAAGCGCCTCAGTGTGAAAGCAGCCTAAATGAAAGGAAATTTGGCAAGGGATTTTAACCAGTCCCCACTCTATCAAAAACAAAAAAATGAAAGTTTAGGCTAAGAAAAACTCTTCATTTTACATATAGTTTAATTTTTATTGCTATACAAACTACACAAACAACACTTGGGACTAAAAACAAAGTGAGCAATAAGGACAGCACAGAAAGGTCAAATAAAGAACAAATCTCTTACCTTTGATAAGGTTGTACAAGACCATTTATAAGTCAGTGGAGTTTGCTCATCTTCTTCTAGGTTTGGGTCATAAGACTTTTTTCCATCCAAAACTAAGTCCCGACTACTTGACCAAACACGATAAGATCCACCATCAATGATGGGCACCAATCTGCTAGGCATCATAGTCACATTGGCAAAGCTGCTTCTAGAGAGGGGTGTGTCCCCAAAAGACACAGAGAAGACAAAGCAGTAATTTCCTATATCAAGGGCTAGTTTAGGCACCACAAGCTGAGGTCTGCTCATATCCACATTTGGTAGGTGGACTTTGTCTGACTTATGATAACTTAGGCAGCTAGAAGCTTTATAAATCTCCCATAGGTGTTCTGTTTGATAGCTGATGCAACCTCGCAAATTAAACTCTGCCTCAATATAATTTCTTTGTGACCTCCTCATGATTACTTGAGTTGGTAGCTCCAGCTGAACTTCTGGCTCTTCACATTCTAAAATCCGGGTGGTGACTGTCATTTCAGCAATCCAAAAGCTGATCAGGTTGGAGGCATTGACCTTTACCACAAAGTCTCCTGGGGTTAGGTAGGTATGTTTGGCAGTGGCAGCATATGTCACCAAAGCAAAGGCATCATCCCCAAACGTCCACTCAAAACGAACATCTAAGGGGCTAGGAACCACAACAGCACTAAAAGTGACACTTCGGTTGACAAAAGTTTTGACAGGCACCAATGTGACACTGACAATCAGTTCTTGAATTATGATTACTTTGGAGATATTCTGACTTCCTAAAGCATTAGATGCACTCAAGTGGATTGTAAGCACCCCTGCAGCCATTGGCATGTAGGTTACATTTCTGCCTGCTAAGCTGGTTGGCGGATGACCCTGTAAGTCAAACTGCCAGGTGTAAGCAACCAAAGAGCCATTACTGACCTCCGCTCTGAAGCTCTTTTCAATTCGGGCTGGTAACGCCACCTCACAGCAATTTACAATTTTCAGATTCTTTATTGCTTCAAGCACAGAAATCATGACTGTGACCCGTTCTTCACTCACTTGGTTGTGGGCAACCACAGTCACAGGATAGCCACCGATTTTCGTGAATTCATGGGTGTAACTAGTGCCATTAAGTAAAATGGAGAAATCCCCATTAATAGTCAATATATAGGTTACATCAGTACCGGCTGACATGATGACATTAAATGTGACTGACTCGCCAGGTTCCACCACCATTTCACTCACCAGCAGCTTCAAACCACATATTTTGTCTTGGACAGTAAAATTTTTATAGGCAATTTCCCAGCTCACATCATTGGATGCATTCAGGCTGACAATATATAATCCAGATCTATTAAAGGGCACAGTAGCTGACCTTTCTTCCTTGTGCTCATCTTCAATACTCCAAATCCACGACACATTGGTACCACGTTGCACATTGCCAATAAGATACACAACAGTTCCAGTTGGTACATAATCATTTTTATGGTCCAGGCTTGTAATGCTCAAACCTTCAACTGGCTCTTGAACAAAGATGGTGATGGTTGCGTTGACTGAACCTAAAGTGTTGTTCGCAATGACAAACACTTCTTTTGTATTAGAATGTAGGAAATTGTAAAGGACAAAAGATTCATATGTGAACCACACCACACTTTCTTCTAGATACCATGTGTACATCACTCCTGAACCACTACTCAGACTCATGCTAATGTTAACTGTGGTATTGATTGCAACTGGGTTAGGACGAGCATGGAGCTGAACTTGACCAAGGCTTTCCACAGAAGTTACACTCATGGACACACTTGCATTTCCCAACATGTTTACAGCTTTTAAGACAAGTGTGTAAGATTCTGGTTGTAGACTTGTGAACTGGTAGGTCTTCCCAGCACCAGTCTGAACTACACTGTCATTTTTCAAAATAAACCAGCTGTAGGAGATATTTGTCCCATCCTTCACTGTGGCCTGGAGAGGCAGACTCTTGTTGGTTGGGAAACAACAATCATTGACCAAGTCCCCTGTGATGATTTGCAGTCCTTCGATAATTTCCAAGACGTAGATGACGATACTATCCTGCAAGGAGCCAAGTTCATTTTCAGCCGTCACAATTACATTAAACGTCCCAATAGATCGAAAAGTGTAAGAAATTGTGGAATTGCAAAATATAGACGAGCATCGATCACATAATATCCATGAGTATCGAACATTATCCCCTGCCTGTAGGAAGGCTGAGAAGGTCACAGAGCCATTTAAAGGCACTATTGTCCTGGTGGCATTCATAGTCAGCCCTTGAATCCTTGTCTTAACTGTGACATTCAAATGTGTTCGGTTAAAACTTACACTATTATAGCTATATAGATTGATAGTAAAGGTGCCAGTACTATTATAAGCATGTGCTACGGATTGTCTTTTGTCTGTAAAGCCATCGCCAAAATCCCAGTGATGTTCAACTTTTGACCCACCGCCCAAGACTTCAAATAAGTACACTTGATCTAGTGCCAAAACCTCACTCCCATTGTGCTTGATATCTAGTGCTCCGATGGGTTCTTGGACATCTACAATTGCTGTTCCATTGTGAAAAGATACGTTGTTGAACACGGACACTGTAACCTGATATACTCCAGGGACTTTATACACAAAACTAATTTCTGTTCCACCGTTATACTTTGAGCCATTGGTCCCAAAGTCCCAACTGTATCTGTACTGGTAGAGAGGGAAGACAATCACTTCAAACAAACTCTCATTACCTAAACTTACATTCTGTAGAGCAGGCAGTATTGTAACATTGACAATCTCGGGTTCTATACAGATGTTGGTATAGTAGTAAGCCTTGTTGATCTGGCTTGAGAGAATTAGGGAAAGAGGAAAAATTCCGCTGTTTGAAAAGTCATACTCCACAGATGGGAAACCATATACAGTGATGCTTGATGAACCATTATCAAATGTCCAGTTAAAGGTGTAAGTCTGGTAGTCTCCCGTAACATAAGCGGTCAGAGTGACGTTTGAATTTTCCAAAATACAAGTAGAGGGCTCTATCTTAAGAATTTGTAGGACATACACCCACACTTGGAGGGTTTCAGAAATGGAGTTCACAGGATTCCACGCAGTGACATTAACAGTATAGTTACCATCTTTAGAGTACGTATGGTTTACCATAGGCTCATTACCCTCTAGGATATAACCATCTCCCATATCAAATCTCCATGTAATAGCATCTCCACTTTCCACTGAGGCATTAATGAATGTCTGCAAACCTCTTTCAGTAGGCTCATCTGATGTTACAACCAAGCCAGTAATTTCTTCATAGACATAAAAAGTCTTCACAGCCCTTATTTCACTGACATCATTCAGTGCCCAGACGCTGACATTGAAGGATCCTGTGTTATTATACGTATGATTCACAATTGATTTGCTGCTGTTGTCGTAGTAAGTATCATCACCTAGGTTCCATGAGTAAATTACACCAAATGGAGAGGGTTCAGCTGCTGCTTGAAAACTGACCATCCTGCCACTGACCAATACCTCGGCATCTGTTTCAATGGTTAAGTTAGTCAAGATGCTCTGAACTTGGAGAGAGATCAGTTTTGACATATTTTCATTCTTGTTGAACACCAACAGTGTCACATTATAGGCACCTGAAAGGATATAGAACAAAAATACATTGGCAAGTTGAAGGAGTTCTATTGTCACAGCATACACTTTCATTTCATAACATCAGCATTGTAGCAGCAATACAAAAAAACTGTACTTATTGACAATCCAATATAAGCTTACTTGAAAAATCTACTTTCACATTATGAATATTGCCTGTCTGCTTTCCACAAATTCCTGTATTCCCTGTATGCTTTGCAGCTTCTCCAGTTCTCATTTTTTTGGTTTACTTTCCATTTCTAAGGACTACATATCCCATGGTACCTTTCTGTCTGCAAACAGTGATTCCTGTACTGACGCCACCTCCGTAAACTCCTCCTCCCAGTACAGCAGTAGTTCAGAAGGCAAGCACTGTGAATCCTGTGACACAGCAATGTCAACTCCAAGGGTTCTTCACAAAGTAGTTCAGGAACAATTATAACAGGTGAGCATTATCCTGCAGATGACTTGCCAAGCCTCTTACAAGGTTTACAAACCACTTATGCCAAGTTGGTCCAATAAACTGTTGAAACCACCAACTGTATGTCTTCTCCTATATTCACTTTTACTTCCCAACTATCTTCAACTCATCACATGTGAAACCCTCAAAAACTCATTAAGTGTAGATTTTTATAAATAAATGAAAACATATGTATATTGTGAATATACCAACATCAGTGCACCACCAGTGATAAAGTGCTCCACACACCACTTGTGAAGCCTCTTACTAAATAATAGATTCAGAACCGCATATCATTCCATGTAGGTCAGCAGATCAACATCCCTTAAGCCGCGTACACACGGGCGGACTGTATGGCCTACTTAGTCCGTCGAAACACATTTCAGCGGACAGTCCGCTTGTGTGTGGGCTTCAGCGGACTTTTTCAGCGCGCAGTCTGGCGTACTAAGTATTTCGGATTTTTCAAAATATTGTCCGTCATACTTTGGTTTCAGCGGACAATCCGCTCGTCAGTAGGCTAGTTCGACGGACTAAGAATGGCGCATGCTCAGAAAGGATTTACACGGCGAAAGGTTGCATTGCTGTGTATTGGACTTCCTATTTCTAGTCCCGTCGTACGTGCTGTACACGTCATCGCGCAAGCTTTCGACGGACTGTTTGTGCATCCGTGTGTGGTCAAGTCCGTTCATTCGAAAGTAGGACGGACTGTCCGTCGGATTGTATGACGGACTAAGTAGGCCATACAGTCCGCCCGTGTGTACGCGGCTTTAGTGTTCCTTTCCTAGGAACATTATATTGTCCTAGATCCCTTTGACAAAGTCTATGGAAGAAAACATGTCAGTGTGACATCAGATATCTGAACCGGAAGTACCCAGGTGGCCATTTTAAGTGTTGGATGTTTGTATACATTCTTACATGTAAGTATATTGGTGATGAACAAGGCTGTATTTGTGGTATTTTCTGCACTATGAACTTTTTTCTTTTTCTAAGTCCTTTAACTATTGATCTATGGGGAGGTTAGAACTCAGACGACTGGGAGATTGTCCTAGATTACCATATCCTGTGCCTTTAAGTATCCTTGTTGGTATTAATGTCAAGTACTGAGAAGATTGGAGGAGAGATCTAAGATTATTAGATCATGTGCCTTAAAGGACCTACCTCTGGTAGGGGTTACTACATGTTAAACTGGCATGTGGTGTGGGAATCACAGGTCTGCACTTCATTACTTATATAAATGTGAGCAATATTTATTTATATACATGGTTTGTAGTGTAGGGCTCATGCACACTGCAGCTAAAAAAAAAAAAAGCTGCTTTTACAGGCATTTGAGCTTTTACTTAAAGACGATGTAAACCCTGATGGTTTTACTTCCTATTTGTTTCCCTGCAAAGGTATCGCATAGTAGCCCATTATGTGTCACTTACCTGACACAGGAGCCAGTGATGTCACCGCTGTCCCCTCTCCCACGGAGCGTCCATTTTCTTTCCGGGTATCGTGGCACCAGTGCTGTGATTGGGAGCCGCCACTAACAGCATATTGCCGTTAGCAGCAGCATGCTCAGTGCGCCTGCGCGCCCCGCTGTCTACGGCGCATACGCCATAGACAGCGCTGCCTGTCTTTTTGCAAATATCTCCTAAACCATGTAGGTTTAGGCGATATTTCTTGGACCTACAGGTAAGCCTTAATCTAGGCTTACCTGTAGGTCAAAGTGGTCTGTATGGGTTTACAACCACTTTCAGCTTGAAGCTTGCGCTTTTTTTTGTGCCCTTCTTCAAGCTTCTCTGAGCTTTTTTTGAGCATAAGCATTTTTTTTCACAAACCCTCTGCTCAGCTAATTTTATTTTTTATTTTTGTGTATTTTCGAGCTTCTTTGAGCATTTTCATGCATTTTCACACACTTAGGCATCTTTTCTGCTTGAAGCTCCTCTTCAAAATGTGAGTTTGGTGGGGGGGGGGAAGAGTTTTTCTGCCTGTAAGAGCTTATGCCTGTAAAATCATGAAAAAGCCATAGTGTGCATGGACACATTGACTAACATGGAGGTGAGTTTCCAGGCAGCAAAAATTATAGCTCAAAAGCCTGTAGGAGCAGCTTCTTTGAGCTACAGTGTACATGAGCCCTAAGGGATGTTGATCTGCCAAACTACCTGGGATGGAATGATATGCGGTTCGTATTTGATTATTTGGCAAGAGGCTGCAAAAGTGGCGGGTGAAACACTTCATCACTGGTGGTGCACTGATTTTGGTATATTCACATGTAAGCGCAATATAGATATGTTTAGTTTTATTTTATTACTACACTAGATGAGTTTATTTTGGGTTTCTCATGTGAGTTGAAGATATTTGGGAAGTAAAGGTGAAAAAAGAGGAAGACACGCAGTTGGTGTTTGAGAGTTCATTGGACCCATTTGACATAAGTGGATTGGAAATGTGGTAGAAGGCTTGGAAAGTCATCTGCAGGATAATACTGACCTGTTCTAATTGTTGTATATTCTCTTGAATTTTTGAACTGAGCACGCCAAGGGGCGTTGGTGGTCTTGTTGGCTGCTTGGGAGACTCTAGTAGGCACTTGTGCACTGGTGGATGCTTGAAATTTGTACTTCACAAAGCTAGCACATTAAAGATTGTACAGACTAATAGAAGGGGGGTAGAAATAACTGAAATACAATGTGGAAATGTATATTGAAATTTAGATTTTGACCATAGATGCACTTAAAGAGGAAGTAAACCCTGATGAGTTTACTTCCTCTTTCATTCCTTGCAAAGGCAAAGCATAATGGACTACTATGCATCGCATAGTAGTCCATTATGTGTCACTTACCTGACACAGGAGCCAGCGATGTCACCGATGTCCCCTGTAGTCCGGCGCATCCATCTTCTCGTGGGGTCTCGCTGCTCCGCCGCCGTCATTCGGCGAAGCCGCGATGATGGCACGACCGCGCATGCGCACGGGAGCCGACACGCGCAGCATCTTCGTCGCTGGCGGTGCCGCGCTCAGTGTGCCTGCGCACCGCTGTCTACGGCGCATGCACCGTAGACAGCGGTGCCCGTCTTTCGGCAAATATCTCCTAAACCGTGTAGGTAAGTACATTTACGCTTTTGGTTGTAACGTGACAAAATGTGGAAAATTTCAAGAACTAATAATTTCCAAGGCACTGTACAACCAAGGCACATATACACAACATCTTTATGTCCTTCAGCCTTCAACATGTCCACATGAACAGCTTCACTGAAGGATTGTGAACATGGGTTTCTACGGACTTCCAAAGCACTGATCTCTAAAGAAATTACACATAACGATTGGTCCTTGACTTTCTATTGAGTATGGTAAAGAGTTAAATTACTTACCCGTTTTTTGGTAGGTGTGGGTGACATTACTTTCAACAACTACCATATGTATGAGCAGGTCAGGAACAGAGAATGACCGATTATAGGGAGGCCGAACATTATAATCAAGCTGCGTGCCATCTCCAAATGTCCATCTGAAAAAAAAAGCCATAAAAAGACTAGACTAAGAATCTCATACAGAATCTAACTAAACAAGATTGTGGAGATCTCTAGGACAAACCCATACAGGTGAAATATGTATAAAGGTGCAGATTGTTTAACATGGCTGTATACTTAAAGGGTAGCTCCACTTTCCTGGGAAAAAACATATAAAATAAAATATACAATTGCTACACAAGCCACGTTGTATATGAAAGTGGTTATAAAGCCTAAACATTTTTTTTTTTTTTACCTTAAAGTGATATTAAAGGTTCTTTTTAAAAAAAATAACAAACATGTTATACTTACCTGCTCTGTGCAGTGCTTTTGCACAGAGCAGCTCACATCCTCCTTTTCTCATGTCCCCTGCCAGTGCTTCAGTCCCCTCCCTCCTGCCAAGTGCCCACAGCTTGCTATAGGAACTCCTGAGCAGCTGCTGTGTGTGCATTCACACATGGAGCATTCCTTGGCCCCAACCCCACCTTTCCTTATTGGCTCACTTGCTGTGATTGACAGTGGTGGGAGCCAATGGCTACTGCTGGTGTCTCAGTCAATGATGACAAAGAGACAGAGGAGAGCCGAGGCTCTTGTGCACATCGCTAGATGAAAGTTTAATTCCACTTTAAGATATAAAATGTTTAGGAGGTAGCATCCCCCCTTGCCTTCCATTCTACTTAAGCCCCGCACACAATGGTAGTTTTTTTTTTCTCACACCCCTTTGCCAGAAGCCGAATCCAGGACACGCAGGCTGAATGTCGACTAGTTTCTACTGAAACTGTCGATGCCGCTTGACATTCGGCCTGTGTGTACTAGGCTTTACTCAATCCAGCGCTGTGCCCATATGCAGCGGCTCCCCTCACATCCCGGTCTCCCAGGCTTTGCTAAGGCAGCTTGAACCACTCCACTGGCTCCTGCTGTTGTCAATCAAAGTTAGTGAAGATGGAGCGGGAAGGCAGGGGCCAAGCTGTACTGTCTATAGACGCAGGCAGCGGAGCTCAGGAGAGAGTCTGTGTGAGTGCCCCCATAGCACATGGCTTGCAGGAGCAAGAGCTGGGGATCCAAGAAGAGGAGGTTTGGGCCTGATCTGCTCATTGCACAGAGCAGGTATGGATAAACCTTTTTTTTTTGTTTGTTTTTAATGTATCATTTATAATTACATTAATGTATCTAAAATGATCTTTCCTTTTCAATCTGCAGTCACTGTAATGTTGTAAAATGCAAGGCAATATGATAGCCTGGCGGGGCTTTTTACATTGTTAGTGCACACAACGCCTCCAAAAAATGTCAGCTCCTGCTTGTGTACTTGGTGCACCATGATACAAGTCGAATTTTAGATATGCAATATGAATTTCAGTTTTGATGAGATACTCCACAAAGCTAAAATACTTCTAAAGTGATGCAGAAACTGCAACTTTTCTCATTAGAATGCTGAGTGCGCATTATTTATTGTGTTTTTCTGCCTCTTTGTAATATCCTCTCTGAGCTCCCAAACTACTCTTCTTTCCCCTCATTTCCCTTTGTTCGTAATGAGCAGTGCACGTCAGTTGTGGTCATGTGCATAGCTCTATGCACACTACATATCCCATAGCCCAAGAGAGGGTGGCTATGTTCTTACATACAATGAGACCACAGAGAATGAACATAGACATCCTTAATTTTGCATTAAAGGTACTGTACATACTAAAATAGAATTTTAATTTTTTAAACCAGTTTAGTGTCACTTTAAGCTTAAAAAAGAAATAGATTTGTTAGAAGAAAGCTGAGCCATGCTCACCGAAATGTGACTTCCACTGCAGAGTCGATAAGTATGCTTGCAGAGAGCTGTAAGGGAGCACCCTGGGTAACGATGCCTGGGATGCCGGAGATCTTAAGGTCGCGCATCGGGTTCATCTTTTCTACAGTCACGTTGTAACTAACCGAAGCATTGCTAACATGGTTTGAAGCTGTCAACTGTGGGAAACAAACAAGTTTTAGGCTTGGTTCACACTGATGCGACCTAGAATCCGACTGGTGAGGCCCCAAGTCGGATGACATGTGACATTCAATGTTTCCTATGGGAGCGGTCTTAACCACTTCAGCCCCGGAAGATTTGGCTGCTGAATGACCGGGCCATTTTTTGCGATTCTGCACTGCGATGCTTTAACTGACAATTGCGCGTTCATGCGACGCTGTACCCAAACAAAACTGCCATCTTTTTTTCCCCACAGATAGAGCTTTCTTTGGTATTTGATCACCTCTACGGTTTTTATTTTTTGCACTATAAACAAAAAGAGAGCGACAATTTAAAAAAAAAACAAAAAAACACAACATTTTGTACTTTTTTCTATAAAAAAAAAATCCCTTTTTTTGTTTTTTTTTTTAAAAAGCTACTGGTAATTTTTTTTCAGTTTAGGCCGATATGTATTCTTCTACATGTCTTTGAAAAAAAAATAAAAAACGCAATAAGCGTATATTGATTGTCTTGTACAAAAGTTATAGTGTCTACAAAATAGGGGATAGATTTATAGAATTTTGTTTATTATTTTTTTTTTTCCTAGTAATGGCTGTGATCTGCAATTTTTTTAATCGGGACTGTGACATTATGGCGGACACATCTGACACTTTTTTGGGACCATTGGCATTTATACAGCGGTCAGTGCTATAAAGATACACTGATTACTGTAAAAATGTCACTGGCAGGGAAGGGGGTTAACACTAGGAAGCGATCAAGGGGTTAACTGTGTTCCCTGCTACGCGTTTCTAACTGAAGGGGGGGGGGACTGACTAAAGGAAATGACAGATTGTGGTTCCTAGCTATTAGGTACACACGATCTGTCTCTTCTCACAGAGCAGAACAGGGATTTGTGTGTTTACACACACACTTCCGTGTTCTGCCTCACATGCCAGCAATCGCTCATGGCTGGGGGTCATCGCGACCGTCGGTCACGAGCATTGGCACCCCCACAGTGCAGCAGGCATGGGCACGCACCTGCTATCCCAATCCAATGAGCCTACGTATAGCTATGGTGGCTTTCGGGATTGTGCCGACCTGCCGCAGTAAAATGACAGCGGCTGGTCGGCAAGCGGTTAACTGATACTACACTGATCTGTCCGACTTTAGAAAAGGTTCCTGCACTACTTTGGTTCAATTTTCATACCACTTCAATGCCACAGTGTGTAAAATCAAAGTCGTATCCCAAAGTTGCACTGAAAGTCGTGCAACTTTGGAGTCAGGCTAGTGTGAACTGAGCCTAAGTGAGGGTTCACACTGTCGCCCAACTCTCATCCAACTCTGATGCCACCCCGTACAGCGCGACTTCAGCGTGGCTTGCAAAACGGCTTCTGTATAGAAGTCAATGCAAGCTGCTCCGATGTCACCCTCAAGTAGTACAGGAATGTTTTCTAAGTTGGAGCGACTTAAGTTGCTCCTGTTAGAGTGGTTCCATTGTACTGCATGGACTGCAACTTGTCAGCCTGACAGGGCGCCCCTGTGAACCACCACTTACATTGAGTTATAATGGCTACAATGTACACTTTGGGAAAACATAATTCTATGAATATACAGTGGATATAAAAATCCTACACACCCCTGTTAAAATGTCAGGTTTCTGTGATGTAAAAAAAATGAGACAAAGAGAGAAGAGGTCATTTCAGAATTTTTTCCACCTTTAATGTGATCTATAAACTGTACAACTCAATTGAACAACAAACTGAAATCTTTTAGGTGGAAGAAAGTAAAACTAAAAAACGAAAATGATATGGTTGCATAAGTGTGCACACCCTTAAACTAATACTTTGTTGAAGCACCTTTTGATTTTATTACAGCACTCAGTCTTTTTGGGTATGAGTCTATCAGCATGGCACATCCTGACTTGGCAACATCTGCCCACTCTTCTTTGCAAAAACACTCCATATCTGTCAGATTGTGAAGGCATCTCCTGTGCACAGCCCTCTTCAGATCACCCCACAGATTTTCAATCTGATTCAGGTCTGGGCTCTGGCTGGGCCATTCCAGAACTTTAATCTTCATCTGGTGAAGCCATTCCATTGTAGATTTGGATGTATGCTTAGGGTCTCTATGCTGAAAGATGAAGTTCCTCTTCATCTTTAGCTTTCTAGTAGAAGCCTGAAGGTTTTGTGCCAATATTGATGGGTATTTGGAACTGATCATAGTTCCCTCTACCTTGACTAAGGCCCCTGTTCCAGCTGAAGAAAAACAACTCCAAAGCATAATGCTGTTACCACCATGCTTCACTGTGGGTATGGTGTTCTTTTGGTGATGTGCAGTGTTGTTTTTGTGCCAAACATATATTTTAGAATTATGGCCAAAAAGTCCAATCTTGATTTCATCAGACCATAACACATTTTCCCACATGCTTCTGGGAGACTTCAGATTATTTTTTTACAAAATTTAGCCAGGCTTAGATGTTTTTCTTCATAAGAAAAGGCTTCCATCTTGCCACTCTACCCCATAGCCCAGACAAAATACGGGAGATTGCTGTCACCTGTACCACACAGCCAGTACTTGCCAGATATTCCTGCAGCTCCTTTAATGTTGCTGTAGGCCACTTGATTTTGTCTTTTCATCAATTTTGGAGGGACCTCCAGTTCTTGGTGATGTCACTATTGTGCCATATTTTCTCCACTTGATGATGACTATTTTCACTGTGTTCCATGGTATATCTAATGCCTTGGAAATTCTTTTATAGCCTTCTACTGACTGATACCATTTAATAACGAGATCCTTCTGATGCTTTGGAAGCTCTCTCTGGACCGTGGCTTTTGCTATAGAATGCGAAAGAAAATCCAAACAACCAACAGTATAACTCTCAATTAGGTCTTTCAAGGATGTGGGGCTGTCGCTTAGGTGAGCACTAGAGTTGCCACTTCATCCCTTTAAACCCAAACACATATTAATTACACAGGTTCTGGTGCTAATTTAATGCAGATAATCCACGAAGTGAGTTTAATTACCATCTTAATCAGCCACAGAACCTGTGTAATTTATATGTGTTCAGGTTTAAAGGGATGAGGTGGCAACCCTAGTGAGCACACATTTGGAGTAAAAGAGGTGTACTGTTGGTTGTTTGGATTATAATATATAGGATGTGGATGTGAGTGGTTGTCCCCGGAATCGGTAAACTGAACCCCCCTTTATAGTGACTAAGAAAATGTCAGGAAAGACCTACTAGAAAAGCTTTACATTATTTAGGCTTAATCAGAGGCACTTTAAATGATGGCAGGTGTGTACTGACTCCTATTTAACCCGAGTTTGAAAGTGATTGCTTGATTCTGAACACCACTACTTCCCCAGTTATAAAAGGGTGTGCACACTTATACAACCACATTATTTTAGTTTTTTATTTTTACTCCTCCCCCCACTAAAAGATTTGGGTTTGTTTTTCAATTGAGTTGTACAGTTTATAGGTTGCATTAAAGGTCAAAAAAGTTCTGAAATGATTTATCTTTTTGTCTAATATTTTTACATCACAGAAACCTGACATTTTAACAGGTATGCGTAGACTTTTTATATCCACTGTACTACTTTAGGCTCTATTCACACTTGTGCGACTTGTCATGTGATTTTGGACACTAAAGTCGAAAGACAAATCTCACCCCATGTTTTTCAATTACAACCGTTCAAATATGTGTGACTTTAAAAAGGTTCCTGCACTACTTTGGTCTGACTTTTTTTGCGACTTGAGTGCCATAGACTGCAATGTAAACCCTCAAAAGTCACATGAAAGTCACACCTGAATGTTATACATGCAACAGTTGTGCAACAGTTTCCAATATAATTGGTCAAAGCCAAAGTAGCATCCAAGTCGCACCCATCCAAAGTTGCATCAAAGTTTCAGTTCGAAACAAAAGCAACAAGAGCAATGGACTCATCATATTTGGATGCCAAGACAAAAAACGTCCCCAAACACTTACTGTGAGCTTGTACACAGCGGCAGACTGATAGATCACATTGAAGGCGGTGTTGTAATATGTAAAAGATGAGCGGTCGTCCACAATCCATTTAAAGATCACGTCTGATCCGGATTCCACAGAAGCAACATTATTCTACAAAGGGGAATAAGTACAATGTAATGGAGATGAACAAAAAACATAGCAGAAAAAAAAACGGGTGACATTTATAACATCCACAGTAACAATCAAATGGACACTACAATTTCTTAAAGCGGAGCTAAACTTACCTTTCCTCTAACGGTCTCCATCCCTGATCTTTTCACTGGCCGTTGCGGGATGATGTCACGTCTGCAAATGCGTCAGTCATCCAGGTGTCTTGTCTAATAACGTCCTCCATCGGATAGTGTCCGCTGTGTACTGCGCATGCGCAGTACACAGCAACACAGATTCCGAAAATTGCCGAGGATGAACGGCGCCTGCGCCGTGAGTCCAGGTTCTATCCCCACTATCCAAGTGGACATAGAGTAGGAATAAAAAAGAGTTGAGCGCAGCGAGGCCGAGCCCGAAGCGTGGCGAGCGAAGCTCGCCCGCGAGGGGCCCTTTAATACTCACAACCCTATGTCCGCTTGGATGGTGGGGCTACCACCTCCACTCATGGCGCAGGCGCCGTTCAGCTTCGGAAATTTTCCGAAGCTTCGTCTGCTCCATATTGCGCATGCGCAGTATGGGGCGGACGCTATATGATGGCCGGACACTATACGGCAGAACACCGGCACACAGGGACCATGCCGGTGATGTAACCTGAGCCGCCCATACACAATTTACATGCTGGAAAAATCAGCAGGTAGGTGTACTTCATCTCATACCTGACTGTTCCCTGTGGAAGCTGCAAATCACTGTAGTAGTCACCGCTATAACAGTGATATCAGCGATCTTCCAGGGCCTGTGCCAAGCAACTGCCCTTCTGCAGAGTAACCACAGGGGGGCGCTCCCTTGGCACTACCATCATTCACCAAACGCCTTCAATTTTTTTAAATGAATACAAGAATTTCCTTGATTAGATAAGGTGGAGATTGTGAGGTCACTGCCCCGCCTTTTTACCTTATCCAATCAGTATATGTCTTGTATAAAAAAAAAAAAGAATATATTTAATAAAGGAATTCTGTGAATGGCGGTGTTTCATCACATTTGGCTACCCACTGGACTGTGCATGCGCGACATATGTGTTCCAACACTGTGGCGATCTGCTCTTTCACAGAATTTTGTGGCCACACCCCTGAGTCCAAGTTCAAGCCCCACCACCCAGGTGGACATAGAGTCAGATTATAATTATACCGAGCAAAGCGAGGCCGTGCCCGAAGCATGGCGAGCAAAGCGAGGCTGTGCCCGAAGCATGGCGAGCAAAGCGAGGCTGTGCCCGAAGCATGGCGAGCGGCCCTGTGGCAAAGTGGTCTTACAACAGTGTTGGAAGGCATATGGCAGCGTCATGCATACGCACTCCAGTGGGTAGCAAAATGTGATGGGTCACCGAATGTGACGAAACAGCGGCAGTGGAAAGTGAGCAAAACCCTTCATCTCTATAGTAAATACGCAGAAGGGAAGCTATTCGGCTATAGCGGCAATCCTGTATTTGCTACTGCAGAGGTTAATGCCTTCCACCATGAGATATGCATACTTCTATTGATCCTAGCTAGACCAATGTAACTATGCAATAAAAAAAATCATACATAGACTTCAGCTTTAAGGATACACTCTAGTCAAAACTGAGACTTGAGATGCATACAGGGAACATATTCTAATTCTTTAGTGGTTGTAAACCTTTACATTTACCCAGTAAAGAGACTATCCTCAGGTCATACACAGAGACTAAGCAAATCATCCTATATAACTTGTATCTTTTTATCTGCAGTCTTCTTTTTTCTATCTACATCTGTTCAAAGTCCAGAATTTATAAGCTTATCTCAGAGTTAAGAAAAAAAGAAGGTGGCGAGCTGAAGTTATACTCTGCAAAGCTGATTTAAGGGAAGAGACAACACCGCCCACCCCCCTTTTCAAACAACACACAGGAATAGAGCAGAGGCTGTTAATCTGCTGGAGGTCCCTCCCCTGTCACCTTTTTTCTCTTGGTGTCAGGAAAACTTGTCAGAAGTGACTCATGTTAGCAGAGGAATGAAGCAGTGGACAGAAATGACACCTGGTGCTCTTAATTGAGACAAGTGCACACTATAGACTAGGGGTAGGCAACCTTAACGAGGTGGAGATCTACCGGAACAACATGGGAGAAGTCAAAGATCATGGGGCACAGTGTCGCCTCCTCTCACCTGATTTAAACCTCTAAAAACTCAATGAATAAGGTTGACAATAATGGACTTTTTAGGCATAAATATAGATATAACAAAAAGAGGGGGGTCATTTCAAACAATTTTTATTTCTAAAAAACAGACAAGATCTCGGTGCCTCAGAGCATAATCTTTCACTGTCTAGCGTATTGTAAGTACATCATATTCTACATATATTCCCATAGGCATCCAATGTGGGAACATCAAGGAACAAACAACCATCAATACAAAAATTAGTTTATACAGACAGTATATCACAGCCGAATCAGCTCAGAGATACTCAAATGCTCTACATGTTTCGCGTTCACCATAACGCTTCATCAGGAGCTTATAACTTTTTATTCCCTATGGATAGCCAAAAAGAAAAAAAGCATCTCTACAGGGGTAAGGCAGTAGTATAGCCCGTATATCATATATAAAGAGGCACAAAAGTAAGCGAAGATTCCGGAAATACAGGACAAGAAAAAAGAAGAAGGGTTGTATAACCCGTGATCTTCCAGCTATTTCCCAATGGTTTCCGACCTATCCTTGCGGTAGAGGGAGAGAAGAAAACCAACCCTCAATGCCTTCCTAGCCACACACCGGGGCTGCTGTGCTCACAGTACCCTTAAGGCTCATTCCCACGATGTTGGGGGGGGGGGGGGGGGACTCTGTGGTTGAGTTGTAATTTTACTGCCTCCAATCCCTACCCCCTTTAGCTGCCGAGGCAGCACCCAAAGGTGTACACATGCCGCAGCAGGAATCACACCCCCTTTTGCTTTTGGTGGGTGCTACCGCCTACCAATCACAACCCATTCAAGTATGTGGGGCCACTCTGCAAGTGCCCTGCAACAGCATGCTTCTGCAGGCTCCAAGGGGTTAAAGCAGGTTGTGAGAAAGCAAGGGGTTGGTGGTTCAGCTTTAGGGCCGGTTCACACAGCGGGCGATGCGAGGCGACACGACTCGCCTCGCCTCGCTCCCGCAAGTCGCCCCCGTTCTGTACAATGGAACCGTTCTGAGAGGAGCGACTCGAGTCGCTCCGACTCAGAAAAAAGGTTCCTGTACTACTTTCGGGCGACCTCGGGGCGACTTGCATTGACTTCTATACAGAAGTCATTTGCAAGTCGCCGCCGAGGCCGCTGCAGGTCGCGGCGAGGCAAGTCGGAGTCGCCTCGCCTCGCCTGCAGTGTGAACCGGCCCTTAGGTTTTATGGTGAATTTTTCACCTTATCTATGACACTTATATCTAGTCTATAGAGCAGTATGGGATGGGCACAGAGGGGATTTACAATGCTTTCACTATGCTCTGAACAGCTTTCTTGAAGCCTTGAAGGGTCTTTTAGCTCCAATCTGCATCTGTTCAACAAATATCTTAATGAGAAGGTTGGCACTCACTTCAAACAAGCTGTTATCAGACTTTGGCAGGCTTTCACAAAGCTTTAGCACTGCTTGAAGCTTGCTGGAAGCCTGCTAACAGCTTGCAGGGACAGGAAGCATTTCCTATTAAAGTTAAACTCCAGGCAACCATCTAAACACACAGATGAAATACTTATATGAAAGTCGACTAAAAATTCCATATCTGTTCATACGGTTCTCAGATCTCAGCCAAGAAGTCTGCACTATTTTCTCTGTTACTCTTAAGGAATGCAGCGGTGACACCTTCCCGGCTACAGCCTGCTGACTGGACAGCGAAGGAGCAGAGGGAGACTGAGTGGTCATCTCTCTGCTTTCTCCTCTGTTCAGAACATTTGCATGAAACACACATGATTGATTTCTAGTGTGGTCTCTCAGTCTTTTCAGATACAGCAAAAAGTAGGTACTGACAGACGTTGTATTTATGTAGCAGGTTCTGGTAAAATGTCACCCCTCATCTCCTGACATTCACCTTCACTATATTCCCCTGCTGCTCTCTGTCCTTGTTTAACTTTCTGCAAGGTCTCAGATTTAGCTTACACAGGGTTAGTGACATTCTCCACTGCAACCATATGACAGTGTTCAGGTCTGGTCATTGGCCCCTCAGGCCCATACGGATTCTCTCCTCCCACACACCACCTTGTGACAGCATTCAGGCCTGACCATTGTCCCCTCAGGCCCATGCATATTGTCTTCTTCCACCATGTGACAGTGTTCAGGCCTGACCATTGTCCCCTTTGGTCCATGCACATTCTCCCCTCCCACCACATGACAGTGTTCAGGCCCGGCCATTGTCCCCTCAGGCACATGCATATTCTCTTCTCCCACCATGTGACAGTGTTCAGGCCTGGCCATTGTCCCCTCATGCCCACACATATTCTCCTCTCCCACCATGTGACAGTGTTCAGGCCTGACCATTGTCCCCTCAGGTCCATGCACATTCTCCCCTCCCCCTACATGGCAGGGTTCAGGCCTGGCAATTGTCCCCTCAGGCCTACACATATTCCTCCTCTCCCACCATGTGACAGTGTTCAGGCCTGGCCGTCATCCCCTCAGGCCCATGCATATGCTCTTCTCCCACCATGTGACAGTGTTCAGGCCTGACCATTGTCCCCTCAGGTCCATGCACATTCTCCCCTCCCCCTACATGGCAGGGTTCAGGCCTGGCAATTGTCCCCTCAGGCCTACACATATTCCTCCTCTCCCACCATGTGACAGTGTTCAGGCCTGGCCGTCATCCCCTCAGGCCCATGCATATGCTCTTCTCCCACCATGTGACAGTGTTCAGGCCTGACCATTGTCCCCTCAGGTCCATGCACATTCTCCCCTCCCCCTACATGGCAGGGTTCAGGCCTGGCAATTGTCCCCTCAGGCCTACACATATTCCTCCTCTCCCACCATGTGACAGTGTTCAGGCCTGGCCGTCGTCCCCTCAGGCCCATACATATTCTCTTCTCTCACCATGTGAGAATGTTCAGGCCTGTCCACTGTCCACTCGGGCCCTTGCACAATCTCCCCTCCCACCACAAGTAAATTTTTGGGCCTGGTCACTGTACACGCATATTCTCTCTTCTCACCTTGTGACATGCATCCTGGGAAACAGTGAAAAAGATTGCATTGCCTCTTCATACCTGGAAGAACTGGGTGTTCCAGAACTGAATGATAAAAGCAACAATTTTTGGAAGTACTTTCGAACCACATTCATTAAGTCATCAAATATACTGATGACAATTTTCATACCAATATCCGTAGGAATGTTCATTCAAAAATCGACTAGTTTGCTTAAAAAACTGGCTGCGGGACTCTCTGCTATAAAATTTTTGAAAGAACAAATGTGCCAAGAGACGGGAGTCAGCTGCTGGCAGATTAAAGAGGTTGCAAAGGTCATTTTTATTACCTTAAGGATCGGTTCACATTGAGGCAGCGCGACTGCCTCAGACGACCTGCATCTGACTTCCGCGGCACCTTGTAAAACGACTTCTGTATAGAAGTCAATGCAAGTCGCCTGAAGTCGCCTCAAAAGTAGTACAGGAACCTTTTTCTAAGTTGGAGCAACTTGTGTCGCTCCTAATAGAACGGTTCCATTGTACAGAATGGAGCGTGACTTGTCAGGCGGCTAAGTCGCCTGACAAGTTGCCCCAGTGTGAACCGAGTCTAAAGCACAACTTCAGTCATTTTTCATCTTTCCATCTATTAAATCTTCTGCCCTTGTTGTTTTAATTTTGGATAGTAAAACATTTATTTTTTTCCTGCCAGTAAATACCTTATACAGCCTACTTCCTGTTTCTTGTCTGATAAAAAGCCTAGGCTTATGAGATCATGCACAGCTCTCTCTCACTCTTGTGAGAGAGTTTGCCTGGAAGGGAGGGGGGATGCGTCATAAGAGGGCCAATGAGAGCTGCTGAGCTGTAGGTGTGCCTCTGTGTGTCTGTGTAAATCCAGGAAGTGAACAGGCAGCAGCTTCAGCTGCCCACAGTTAAAGTGGATGCAGCCAGACTCAGTGAAGGGAGATTTCTGCAGCACATTTGGCAAGTACAGAAACTGTATATATAAATAATATGCAAAGTGGTTGAAGGGACGCTTCAAAATGGCAAAGATGTTTTTATTACAAATTCTGTGGGCAGACTGCAGTTTCTCTTTAATGCATTCTCTGCATTAAGGTAAAACTTTTTTAATGCTAGCTCCTGCCCTCCCCAAATACTTTCCTGAGCCTGATCTCAATCCAGCACTTTGCTGATCTGCAGCGCCACTCTTCTCTCTAATCACAGGAAACGCAGCGAGATCCATTGGCTCTTTCTGCTGTCAAACAAATCCCCTGAGCAGACAGTGGGAGTGCAAGGCTGAGCCACACTGTGTGTGTTAATAGATGCACAAAGCCCGGATTGGTATCAAGCTCAGCACTTGGAGAGAAGGAGGAGCCAAGACTGCTATTGGGGGACCCCAGAAAAAGAGGATTAGGGCTGCTCTGTACAAAACCATTGCACAGAGCAGGTAAGCATGACATGTTTGTTATTTTATAAAAAAAATATATATATATATATTAAACCGTTACAATCACTTTAACAGATCATAAACAATAGAAATCAAGTTATGAAGGGATATCCTGTACACACGGGTCTAACTTGCACCAGATCACAATACAATGTTCCTTTCTGCACCATTTTAAGACAAAACAACTTTGTCCGCTCTGGCCCGGCATCCCACTACATGCTCTGGGAGCCAAATAATCTTTCTGTATGTTTAGAAGTTTACAGTGGTTTATAGGCCTTGCATTAGGTTTGTTTTTTGTAGGTTGTCATGCTTCATTTTTTAACAAAAATCTGACATGTTCACTTCTGGCAGAATCCACGCTAACTGCCGTTGCATCCTGACATAAGGGCGCCACATGGAGAAAGCATGATGGGAAACCGGATAGGAGGAGAGAGAGGAAAAAATTGCACAGTCGACTTGGCAGTGAGTCACTGGCTGCGGTTTCTGCATCAGCTATCTTTAGGCATGATGTGATTACGTCAGTTAATTATATAAGATAATAGCCTGCAGCACTGGAAAATTAGGCAGTATGGCACCCGTAGCAAACCCTTTTACTCCAAAACCTTCTGACATTTATTAGCTAGCAATGTGATTAGTTACAAAGCATTGTCATTGGTGTATGTGTTCCTTAAAGCGGATCTCCACCCTGAAGTGGAAGTTCCGCTCATCTGATCCCTCCCCCCCCTCTGGTGCCACAATTGGCACCTTTCAGGGGGGAGGGGGGTTCAGAAACCTGTACAATCCAGGTATCTGCACCCACTTCCGGGACAAGCTAGCCGCAGCTAGCCACAGATGCCCCGCCCCCCCCCCCCCCCCATTGTGTTCTGGGAAACACACAGTTCAGACCAGTAGAGACGTGCAGAGCGACTCGCGCATGCGCAGTAGGGAACCGGGCAGTGAAGCCGCAATGCTTCACTTCCCGATTCCCTGACAGAGGATGGCGGTGGGGGCAGCGGAGAGACAAGCGATTGCTCGTCATCTGCGCCGACAGCGCTGGACCCTGGGACAGGTAAGTGTCAATTTATTAAAAGTCAGCTGCTGCAATATTTGTAGCTGCTGGCTTTTAATATTTTTTTTTAAAGGTGCAGCTCCTCTTTACGGTATCACGGGCAAAATGAACCCCTACCCACTGATGCCTTACCAGCACTCCGCATTCCCTAGCTACTTGTCTGATTGTTATGATGCCCCTTTCGCTTTAATGCTCTCTATGTCACAGCTCTTGAACAAGTATGCAGTTAGAAAAGGCCGACAAAAAAAAGGTCAGAAGTACCTATCTGCAGACAGCAACAACCTCTCTTTATTACAGCCCCTCCTTTTACAGCTCTAGCTAATTTTTCAATGAGAGGGAGAGTGTATTTAAGCAGACAACTAGTGCTGTGCCCTCTCTTTAGCTATCCCATATGACTCTGGGAATCCATAGTCAGGTATTCTGGGTGGACAGCACCAGCAGCAAAGCTGGGGCCAAAATAGAAAAAGAGAGGGGGTTGTAGCACAGGGAGCATTATTTACTGTTCATTTAGGTTCAATAATCAAGCAATGTTTCAGACATGCATTCCCTTCATGGCTAATCATAAAACAGAATGCAAGACAGAACAGGAGATAAAAAGTAGCAACATAATCCTGCTGCATTATATTGTTACTTTTTTACATTTTTCTTGTAATATAGAATGATTACTGTATATTCATTCCTTGTCACTTCTGGATTGGTCTATTGTATAATAGGCTTGAATAAGGGCAGGGGTGCCTGAAACATTACTTGATTATTGTTGAATCAAAGTGAACAATAAGTAATACTCTCTACTTCACCACCCACTCTTTATATATATATATATATATATATATATATACACACATATATATATACATACACACACACACACACCGTTTTGCTCATAAGTTTACATACCCTGGCAGAATTTATGATTTCTTGGCCATTTTTTCAGGGAATATGTATTATTACACAAAAGCTTTTCTTTCACTCATGGTTAATGTTTGGCTGAAGCCATTTATTATCAATCAACTGTGTTTACTCATAATCACCACAGAAACTACCCAAATGACCCTGATGAAAAGTTTACATACCCTGGTGATTTTGGCCTGATAACATGCACACAAGTTGACACAAAGGGGTTTGAATGGCTATTAAAATGTAACCATCCTCACCTGTGATCTGTTTGCTTGTAATTAATGTGTGTGTATAAAAGGTCAATGAGTTTCTGGCCTCCTGGCAGACCCTTGCATCTTTCATCCAGTGCTGCACTGATATTTCTGGATTCTGTGTCATGGGGAAAGCAAAAGAATTGTCAAAGGATCTGCAGGAACATGTAGTTGAACTGTATAAAACAGGAAAGGGATATAAAAAGATATCCAAACAATTTAGACTGCCAATCAGCAGTGTTCAAACTCTAATCAAGAAGTGGAAAATGAGGGGGTTCTGTTGAAACCAAACCACGGTCAGGTAGATCAACTAGGGTTTCAGCCACAACTGCCATGAAAATAGTTCGGGATGCAAAGAAAAACCCACAAATAATTTCAGGGGAAATACAGGACTCTCTGAAAACATGTGGTGTGGCTGTTTCAAGATGCACAATAAGGAGGTATTTGAAGAAAGATGGGCTGCATGGTCGAGTCGCCAGAAGAAAGCCATTACTATGCAAATGCCACAAAGTATCCCACTTACAATATGCCAAACAGCACAGAGACAAGCCTCAAACGCTCAAAAAGCCATTTGGAGTGATGAAACCAAAATGTAGCTTTTTGGCCACAACCATAAACACTACATTTGGAGAGGAGTCAATAAGGCCTATGATGAAAGATACAGCATTCCTATGGTGAAACACGGAGGTGGATCACTGATGTTTTGGAATGTGTGAGCTACAAAGGCACAGGAAATTTGGTCAAAACTGATGGCAAGATGAATGCAGTATGTGATCAAAAAATACTGGAGGAACATTTGCATTCATCAGCCATGAAGCTGCGCATGGGATGTTCCAACATGACAATGATCCAAAAACACAAGGCCATGTTGACCTGTCATTGGCTACAGCAGAATAAAGTGAAGGTTCTGGAGTGGCCATCTCAGTCTCCTGACCTCCATATCATTGAACCACTCTGGGGAGATCTCAAACATGCAGTTCATACAAGACAGCCCAAGAATTTACAGGAAATTGAGGCTATTTGCCAAGAGGAATGGGCAGCTTTACCATCTGAGAAGACGAAGAGCCTCATCCACAAATACCACAAAAGACTTCAAGTTGTCATTGATGTTAAAGGGGGCAATACATGGTATGAAGAACTGGGGTGTGTAAACTTTTGATCAGGGTCATTTGGGTAGTTTTTGTTGTCATTATGATTAAAAAAGAGTAAACACAGTCGACTGATAATAAATGGCTTCAGCCAAACACTAACCATGAGTGAAAGAAAATATTTTGTGTAATCATTAATTTTCTCTGCAAAATGGGGAAAACAGTCATAAATTTTGTCAGGGTATGTAAACTTATGTGCGCAACTTTATTATTATTTTATATTATATATATATATATATATATATATATATATATATATATATATATATATATACATATACATATACATATACATACATACATACATATATACAGACACACACACACATCGAAAAAAAAAGTTCAAAAGCTTCAAATAATACATTTCTGATTTACTTTAGCATGGAATTAAAACTGCTAAGACAAGTCTGCCTCAAACTAATGCATGTCAAAAATAGACACCCATACAGCAAAAAATAAAAATAAAATATATATATCTGTGCACATTAAGGTTAAACAGAAAATGGTAAATTACAGTTTTTTTTTTTTTATGTGCTCTACAAGCTCTCAAAGATTAAAGGTTGGTTCAGACACATTTTCCTGTAGATCTGTAATTTGTGCATGGCACCTATGTGATATAAGGTCAACTTACCACTCGGGTGTTGAGCAGCACTCTGGCTTGAGGGTAAGGGCTTGTGCTCAGTCCTCTGATTGGGTCCTCCATCTTGACTAAAAATGATATATTTTGGGAGCTTATCTCATTTTGTACAGTTATTGAAACTTCCACAACCCCTCTCCCCAGCCCAAGCAGATTGACCTCAGAGTAGGAAATGTCTTCTTTATCTGTGGTACATTCCATGGATACAGCAAAACATTTTGGAGGACATGTCCGACTGAAGTTCCAAGTCTGGTTGTTGCCAGCCCAAAATGAGGTGGCATCGGAGCCTGAAAGAATCTTGAGAATCAAAACAGGATTGTCACTGGGAATGTAGTAGATTTCATCTTGTGGTGTTGGATAGACGACACTCAGACCAGAAACCGGTGATACCACACTAAAGCTGTAAGACTGCGTAGCTTCGTACAACTGGTTGGTAAAGTTTGCCGTGACTGTATATTTTCCAGGAGGCCATAGACCAGGGTTTAGTTGATCACTGAAAATCAAGGCAAGCTCTTTGGTGGTGCCAATGACTCTTAATGAGCATGTGTTGTTGATAAGTGCTTCTCCTACGAGGGGCCCAGGAATACAGGTAACCCAATCTGACTGGTAGAATGCATAGTATGATCTGGAGGAGTGGCAGTGTAGAAATGTTTTGTTGGGGGCATCATGTTGTAGAACAATGAGGTAATTGGGGAGCATTTGAACACTTACATCTTCAAACGTTGCCTAAAAAATGAAGAGTGAAAACAGAGGAGTACAAGCATTAACATCAAGATTGCTGTATTGTATAGGGAAGGGCCTCTCAAAAGGCACCATGTGTACACTGCTGGTTCAAATTCTCCCTGTAGGTGGTACATGAAAGACGCAAGGATGTATGGGCTGGAAAGTTATGCATGACAACTTGTAAGATCTAGGGTTAGCTAGAAGGGAGCATGTTCCTTTAACCAAAAGAGTAAATGTGTCCACTGATATGGGCTCTAGGGGCATCTTGAACAGCAACATGTATTAAATAGAGACTAGCTTTCTTAGAAGCTGGAGTATTGGAATAAAGAAGGCAGGAAGAAGGATGAGCTTGGTAGGTAATACGCAAGCCTACTTGCAGCCAAATTGTTTATTCTCCTTTGGATAAAGCAAAGAAGATTAAGAGATTTTTGCCTTATTTTCTTTCATGTCATAAAGTGATGTTCAGTCTCTCCAAGGGGGACCAAAACAAAACCAAAAACACATTTTTACTAGAGTGGGGAAGATTAGAACTTCTGATAATGTATACATTTCTGTCTGTGCCTTCCTGTCAAAACCACTTCTTAATTTCTTGTACAGGTGTCACAGGGACAGGAATTGAAGACAAGTCTCCCCAATGGCACACACAGAAATAAAACCAGCATACATTTAACTCTAGCTAACTTTACCCAAAACTAAAAAAATAGCTGGGATAAAACTTGAAGATCTATTGCTGCAGACCTCCTCCAGAATATGCCAGTTACTTGGCAGGTATGCGGATTCAGTGGAATCATTACTCTAAAGCTGGCCATACACTAGTAGAATTTTGTTCAAAAGATTTCATTTTAAGAAAATTCTTTACATTTTCTAATGGTCAGTGGGGTCAAATTGATGCAAATTTTTGACTGCTGAGGTGGGAAAATTGAAGACACAGGATAGAAAACTTTTTTCAAATGAGTGACTTTCTAACAGGTAATGTGGTGCTCATTCATGAAATTTCATTCACACCAATATTTAATGTTAAAAGAAAACAACATATTAAAGTACTTCCAAACAACATTCGTCAACTAATCAAATGACTGACGGAAATTGAGAATTTTTGTATAAATGCTCGTGTGAATATTCATTCAGAAATCTAATAGTGAATGGCCAGCTTAAAGACTCTGGACTAACAATGAAAATCAGGCGCTGTGACTTCAAAGTTCCTGATCACCAGTTTAGAAAAGTACTGAAGTCAGACACAGTCAGTTGAAACAAACTTTTACCAAGGAGGGCAACCCCCATATTTCTCACAGACCAGGCTTACTAAAAAATGTTTTCTTTAAATAGGAAAAAGACATAAGATTACCAAATACTGTGTGGCATTTCCAGCAGGGATTGTGAAAAGATACTCCTTTAATAAGGTGAAGTTTGGAAGGCTTCTGTTGGATTGGGCCATTGATGAGAAGGTGGCATCTTTAGATTCGCTGAACGGGAAATGGCCACTCTCCACCGGTATACTACTGTTGGTGTAATTGCAGGAATCCGGCTCTTCCTCACAGTCAGGGTGAGTCTCGTTTATTGGTTTTCTGCTTGTCGGGGTGCTTGCACTTTGAACTGGACAGTCTGACCAAAGAAAACAACATTAGTGAACCACAGAGGTCAGATGGGACAATCAAAAAAATAAAACAAACATTTAAATCCCATAGAAAATGGAAAAAAAAATAACCTCAAGAATAAGTTAAGAGTCCGATTTTATTTAAAGAGGTTTTAATTGGGACTGGTTAGTTGGAAAGGTCATCCCCACACACCTTCTCTTGGCTCCCTACCTGCTCTCTTCACCTGTTAATGTCATGGATCGAATCCCAGCGTAAGCCTTAGTGATTTGACACTTAAGCCCTGTACACACGATCAGAAATCCCACCAGCAAAAGTCTGATGAGAGCTTTTGGTCGCAAATTCTGACCATGTGTATGCGCCATCGGACTTTTGCTGGAGGAATTTCAGGTTCTCTATTTTTCCCGAACGGAAATTCCGATCGTCTGTAGCAATTCCAACACACAAAATTCCTTTGCATGCTCGGAAACAATTCGACACATGCTCGGAAGCATTGAACTTAATGTTCTTAGCTCGTCGTAGTGTTGTATATCACCGTGTTCTTGACCGTCGAAAGTTCAGAGAACCGTGTATATGCAAGCCAAGCTTGAGCACAAAACCATCCAAGATTTTTCCGGCAAAAACTCAGATCATGTGTACATGGCATTAGGCATCCTGGGAGTAAAGAGAGAAGATTACATGCTCCATTTTGTTATGCAGATATAAAGTTATAAGAGAGGATGAGGTATTCTGTAGTTCCACAGAGGAGAACTAGGCGGGGCTGACAACACTGATTGGAATCTTTACGCAGCAGAAGCAGCGTTGTCAACTCAAACAAGAATTCAGGCACTCCCTAGATCACTGACACGGTCCGAAACGCCATACTGTACACTGTCTCCTCCCTTAGAAAGTCCCGGTGATTTCTCTGCAGCGTTCTTGAAAAATTCAAATAATTAACTCAATTCCAAACACAAGGAAATATTTTTTTGTTTTTACGCCATCTCCACGGCAACCGCATACCTTGGATGACATTTTCACAATCTCTACCAAGTCTGTGTCGGGGTAAGGCCGCTCGTATGTAGGCTTTATCTTAAATATTCAACCAGTATCTGAGCCAGCAGGTTTATCTCCCGCCCATCTGACACAGGTGCAGACATGGAAAACATTTTTTACTGGAAAATGACGGCGGTGTGAAAAGGAAAATGTACGGCTGGTCTATACAGGATGAGATCACCTCTGTCTGGATATGGAGCAACTTTCTGAATTGAGCTCTGCAATATCTGGAGACATTGCAGACCAGACAACAAAAACCTCTAGGAAAACTGGAGGAATGGGAAGGTGTCAATGTAGATTATAGAAGGTAGCTTTTTGAAATTAATGATTGCCAAGAGAGGAAAAAAAAAAAAAAAATGGAAAAAAGACTGAAAATTTTTGGGAAAAGAAAAACGTTTTTCTTAGTTTGTCAGAAAATGTTGTAAGTTAATATTTTTTCTCCTTCAGGTGCACTGATGAGGCAGCACTTATGGGCACTGATGAGGAGGCACTAATCTGCTGCACTGATGGGCACTGATATACAACACTGACTGGCATCACTGATGGGCACCGATTGGTGTCACCGATGGGCACAGAGTGGCATCACTGCTGGGGCTTCACTGATAATTACCTGTACAGGTCTCCCCTGTAAGGAGATTCCGTTGATCAGCTCTCCTCATTTCACACTCTGTCAGTGTATGGCGAGACGAGCTGATAAAAGGCACTTCCGTGTTTATGTGTGATCGGCTGTGATTGGACACAGCAGATCCCATGGGTAAAGGGCTGTGTCATTGGCTCTTTACTGAGATTGGGGTCGTGCTGTGTCATCACCGTGCTGTGCGTCAACCCCCCCCCGCCCCCCCGGACGCACAAGAGCGGTGACACTGGGGTGACGTCATATGATGTCGTCCGAGAACGAGAGGGGATCGGCGGGCGGGAGGAGGTTAAATAAGAATACCAGATATTGAAATTTTTACATACTTATATTAGTCCAGTTCGGACCAAACTATGTATACCATAGATGAAAGAACGAGGGAGCACTGGCCTAGTGCATTATCCCACAAAAATTTTATTAAGCGTAAAATAAGTACTACTCACAAACATAGGTAGTATAAGTGCTCATTGGACCACTCCCAGTCTAGCTGATGACTCTGGGCATAGGGGGGACCTCACTAGGGTCCCTAGAGGCTGACGTGTTTCGAAAGATTGTCCTTCATCAGAGCGATTAATAAAAATTTGGTGGGATAATGCACTAGGCCAGTGCACCCTTTTTCTTTCATCTATTTTTAACCACTTGAGATCCGCGCTATAGCCAAATGACGGCTACAGCGCGGATCTCCTTTTCCGGGACGACGTCAATAGACGTAGTCCCGTGCACGAGCGCCCTGCGTGCCCCCTGAGGGGCGCGCCCGGCGCGCCCTGTGATCGGCGAGTCTACGAGACTCGCCTGATCACCGATCCGTGCAAGGGGTCGATCCCGACCCCTTATCACGTGATCAGCTGTCAGCCAATGACAGCTGATCATGTCATATAACGGAGCCGGTAATCGGCTATTATTCCTCCTCACGCTGACAGCGCAAGGAGAAAAAAAAGAGCCGATCGCCGGCGGCCGTGATCGGGACATCAGTCCCGATCATGGCCAGCCCTGTTAGTGACCACCTGCCCCCTGCCAGTGCCCACCTGCCCCCTGCCAGTGCCACAATAGAAAAAATAAAGGGCCCCCCGTCAGTGCCACCCAGCAGTGCCCACAGTGCCACCCAGCAGTGCCCACAGTGCCACCCAGCAGTGCCCACAGTGCCACCCAGCAGTGCCCACAATCTGCCTCAACATAGGTGCTGCACCCCAGTGCCACATATCCGTGCCCATCAGTGTCATCTACCAGTGCCCAGCAGTGCCGCCCATCAGTGCCCAGCAGTGCCACCTATCAGAGCCACCTATCAGTGCCCATCACTCCCATCTACCAGTGGTACCTATCAGTGCCCATCCGTGTCACCCATCCATGCCACCTTATCTGTGCCCATCTTTGTCCATCAGTGCCGCCTTATCTGTGCCTATTAGTGCCGCCTTAACTATGCCTATCAGTGCCCACCAGTGCAGCCTATCAGTGCCCACCAATGCAGCCCATCAGTGCCCACCAATGCAGCCCATCAGTGCCCACCAATGCAGCCCATCAGTGCCCACCAATGCAGCCCATCAGTGCCCACCAATGCAGCCCATCAGTGCCCACCAATGCAGCCCATCAGTGCCCACCAATGCAGCCCATCAGTGCCCACCAATGCAGCCCATCAGTGCCCACCAGTGCAGCCCATCAGTGCCCACCAGTGCAGCCTATCAGTGCCGCCTCATCAGCGCACTTCAATGAAGGAGAAAAATGACCCGTTTGCAAAATTTTATAACAAACTATTAAACATGATTTTTTTGTTTGTTTAGCAAAAAATAAAACTCAGAGCTGTAATTAAATACCACCAAAAGAAAGCTCTATTTTTGGGAAAAAAAATGATAAAAATTTCATTTGGGTACAGTGTTGTATGCCCGCGCAATTGTCATTCAAAGTGCATCAGCGCTGAAAGCTGAAAATTGGTCAGGGACTGAGGGGGGTTTAAGTGCCCAGTAAGCAAGTGGTTAAAGTGGTTTGAGTACAGCCCCAGTCCTAGAGGGCAGCAAGACTTCAAGAGAATTATCCATGATTTGATGCAGCCACAGTTCGGCCACAAATTTTTCAGCAGGTTCCTGTAACAAAAGCTGATTGAATAATCGTCTTTAGTTGAACACAGTAGGGCCAGCAGGACCATCCACTGAGCAAATTTCATCTAGTTCCTCAGGAAACTGACAATATTTGCACAGTGTATGGCTAGCTTAAAAAATGGATGTGTGCTTTATGTGTTACCTGCCGCAGAAACTACCAGCTGCCCCAGACCTGGTCATACATTCCATGGGACATGGGAGGCAAAAATTAGGCAAAATAGGGAAGTGGAGGCAATCTTGTAAAAAAAAGGGACACTTCGCTAAACTTGATAAAACACATCGTCATGCCATTCTTGTCCATACATTTTTACACACCGTTTCACAAATTCTTCATCTGTCTTGTAGAAAATATACAAATGAACTGGATTCATACCTTGTTCTGTGCTCTGTGTATACACCTGGAACCTCAGCTGCACAGGGTCTTGTACTTCCTCGGTTACAAACTCCAGAGCGGATAGGTACACTTCCCGTGAAAAGTGCAAACCAGGGAAAACCAAAACCTAGGAGAAAAAAAGAGCTGAAGTTGTGGGTACTTATTATTTGGATCATCTGTGAACAATCATTCTTCTCTCCTGCCAGGAAGAAATACAGAGCCTTTACGGTCTCCATATAGGTGATGTGGCCCATCAGTGTTCTGCCTCAACTAGGACACATCCAAGACAAGAAAGTGTTAGTCATTGGAAGAGGAAGGACTCCTCAGTGGCCCTGAAATGTTACTGTTTGCTGGTGGGCAATAAATGTCCTGTCTTGAATGTCTACTATGGTGGTGATACCCTACTGCTTGGACTATATGTTTGATGGCACCATCTGTAATTTTACCATGCTGATGTTTTGGCCTATGGCTGTAAAGAGTATGCTGGATTACTTGAATGTATAGTAATTGGAGGAACGCAGGGCCTTCTGTCTGCTGGAGGGTGGCACAAGAATGAACAATTAGCCACATTTCTATGCTATGTAGCCCAGCTGTACAAGTAACTTTAAAGTGGTACATATAGGAATGAAGTGTCTTAAAAGCCTTGCGCATGTAAAGAAGGTGTTGACTGCACTCCAGTCCTCCGATAAATGAAAGCTTTATTGGGTACAATCCAGATAAGATGTAAACCTCAAAGCCCAAGACACGAGATGACAATACAAATGTTAACGCGTTTCACGCATATTGCGCTTTGTCATAACACAGTACATTTGTGTAGCAAGTTCACTTAAATGTCAGCAATCTCAACTGACAACCCCTTAAGGATTGAGCTTCTTTTTGAGATTTGTTGTTTTTTTTGCTTGAAAATTACTTAGAACCCCCAAACATTATACTTCTTTTTGTTCTAACACCCTAGAGAATAAAATGGCGGTCGTTGCAATACTTTCTGTCACACCATATTTAAGCAATAGTCTTACAAGCACACTTTTTGGGGAAAAATAACACTTTTTATAATTAAAAAAATAAGACAACAGTTAGGTTAGCCCAATTTTTTTTATGTTGTGAAAGATAATGTTACGCCGAGTAAATTGATAACCAACATGTCACGCTTCAAAATTGCACCCGCTCGTGGAATGGCGACAAACTATTACCCTTAAAAATCTCCATAGACAACATTTAAAAAATGCTACAGGTTGAGTTACAGAGGAGGTCTAAGGCTAGTATTATTGCTCTCGATCTACCGATCGCAGCGACACCTCACATGTGTGGTTTGAACACTGTTTTGATATGCGGGCGCTACTCACGTATGCTCTCGCTTCTGCACACAAGCTCGGCGGGATGGGGTGCGTTTACATTTTTATTTTTTTTTCTTATTTATTTTACCTTTTATTTTTTTATTTTTACACTTAAAAAAAAAAAAAAAAGTGTCACTTTTATTTCTATTACAAGGAATGTAAACATCGCTTGTAATAGAAACAAAAGCATGACAGGACCTCTTAAATATGAGATCTGGTGTCAAAAAGACCTCTGATCTCATATTTACACTAAAATGCAATAAAAAAAAAAAATTATTTTGTCATAAAAAAGAAAAAAATGGCCCTTGAAGAGCTATGGGCGGAAGTGACGTTTTGACGTTGCTTCCGCCCTGCAATGTTATGGTGATGGGTTGGGGCCATCTTCCCCTCACTCGTCTCCATACCCAGCTAGTGGCAGCATTCGATGACCTCCGTGGAGGGCCCCGGCAGCGCTGATAAAATCGATCTGCCACAGAGACTACTCTTATCGGATAGCGGACCGCCGGCCAAAGAAGAGGATACCGGGGGTTATGGCAGTTAGCTGTTGTCATAACGGTATTCCTCTTCAAAGTTAGGATGTATATCGGCGTTCGGCAGTCCGTAAGTGGTAAGTGGTAGCTGCCTGGGTCTCTCAGGACACCCGGTCCCCCTACATATGTATGGGCTGTCCCCCCCTGATGGCGGCTCTGTCTGTATTATCATACTGGCAGCAGTGTGGCTGCTTTATGGGGACGCCAGGCCGATTTGCCTCCCGGCTCAGTCCGCCTCATAAGAATGGCGCTACACTAAAAGTGTAGCGCAAGCCAGTGGGGACTCTTTTTGTGTCGGCCTAGGCCAAGATACAGAGTTGGTATGGAGGTCTCAAATGTAACCCCCTGACATCACCAAGGCACATAATATTCAGTATATGTAGTGCTATGGAAGACTGCCAGAGACTGTGAAAATGTGATTGGAGACTGAAGACAGAATGCAAAAGACAGTAGTAAGAAAATAGGGAAATGCAAGGTGAGGCTGTTAATGATAACTACCAATACAGCCCTTTTACAAGCTAGAGATCCCACTACTGACTACTGGGTCGTGAAAGCCACTAAACAAATACCAAAGGGCTGCATGTGGCCCTGGAGCCACACATTGGGCACCAGGGGCCTATACAATTATTATTTCTTCTTTTTTTTGTTTGTTTTTTTGCTTGTGATGTGAACATTAGTTTATCTTCTCCTGCATCAACCTTTGCTAGAACGGGACCTGCAAACAAGCTTGCCTATCGTACACTTACCTCCACCTCCCCAGAAGACGGAACACTCTCCACTCTTGTTAAATTTTGTAGAGGCCAATTCCTGTCAAACGCCAAAGATCCAACCACAAAGTATTCTGCATTCAGAGAAACAGCTGGGAATTGAAAAATAAAAGGCAGCATTACTCTCCAGCACACAATCCCAACAATCCCACCCAAGAATACCACCAAATGCAGAAGACCGCTCTCCATTTTCTGTGCTTTTTTTCTAGTTTGTTACAATAAAGTGATAAAGCCACATGAGAAAAAGGAGTGAAAAAAAAAAGACAGAATAAAAAGTGTTCTTCAAATTGTATTTTCTTTTTTACAGGCTTGTTTTTCCTTTATTTTCACCTAGTAATCCTGCAAAAGCACTCTTCCTGCAGTAGGGCAATAACACTCACTTACTACACTATGGGGTTGATTTACTAAAACTCAGGATTGCAAAATCTGGTTCAGCTCTGCATAGAAACCAATCAGCTCCCAGGTTTGTTTTTGTCAACGCTTAATTGAACAAGCTGAAGTTGGAAGCGGATTGGTTGTCACAGCTAAACCAGATTTTGCACTCTCTGGTTTTATTAAAGGCACCCTTTATCTATGGAGGAGCAGTGTTGGCACACCTAAAGATTGTAAGCTCCTTGAGGGCAGGGACTGATGTGAATGTACAATATACAGTATATGTAAAACGCTGCGTAAATTAACAGCGCTATACAGTAAGTACTTGTAATGAATCCACAGGACATTTAACAGGTATTTTTCTGTAGACACAGAAATTTTGTTGCCACGAGGGAGCTGAATTTACATATCCCACACTTCAAGGAACATGGCTTGTTGACCTTGCCTGGTTCAGGTATGTTGAGTAAAATTTCAGTAAAATGTAACCACTTCTCTTGCTCGACAGTAAGATTTACTGTGAAGATGAACAGGTATGCACCAATAACCAGACATCAAAGAAGAAACATCAATGCGTTTCGCACAAAGTGCTTAAAGTAGTTCTTGGACCTCTTGTTTTCTGTCCTAAATACATTGGTGCCATGCAGCTGGGCAGTAAAGAATAAATTCATTTTAATACAAAAGTTCAGAAACACAATAAGAATGATTACAACTGCAGCCTCTAGGTTTGTGTACACCACTGTTCTCCTCAATCCCTTCCCCCTCCTCCTTGGGACTATACACTCACCAGCCACTTTATTATTAGGTATACCTGTTCAATTGCTTGGTAATACAAATTGCTAATCAGCCAATCACATGGCTGCCACTCAATGCATTTACGCATCTAGACGCGGTGAAGGCTGAAGTTCAAACCAAGCATCAGACTGGGGGAAAAAAAAGGGGGAATTTTAGTGACTTTGAATGTGGTATGGTTGTTGGTGCCAGATGGGCTGATTTGAGTATTTCAAAAACTGGGCAGACTGGTTTGAGATGATAGAAAGGTAACAATAACTCAAATAGCACTTGTTACAACCAAGGTATGCAGAATACCATCTCTAAATGCACAACACATTGAACCCGATGGGCTACAGCAGCAGAAGACCACACCGGGTGCCATTCTTGTCGGCGAAGAACAGGAAAATGAGGCTACAATTTGCACAGGCTCACCAAACTTGGACAATAGAAGATTGGAAAAACGTTAGCTGGTCTGATGAGTCTCGATTTCAGCTGCGACACTCAGATGGACGGGTTAGAATTTGGTGTAAACAACATGAAAGCATGGATCCATCCTGCCTTGTATCAACGGGTCAGGCTGGTGGTGGTGTAATGGTGTGGGGGATATTTTCTTGGCACCCTTTGGGCCCCTTAGTACCAATTGAGCATTGTTTAATTGCCACGGCCTACCTGAGTATTGTTGCTGACCATGTCCATCCCTTTACCATCATCTTCTGATGGCTCCTTCCAGCAGGATGATGCACCATGTCACAAAGATCAAATCATCTCATCACTGGTTTCTTGAACATGACAATGAGGTCACTGTACTCCAATGGCCTCCACACTCACCAGATCTCAATCCAATAGAGCACCTTTGGGATGTGGTTGAACAGGAGATTCAAATCATGGATTTGCAGCCGAAAAATCTGCAGCAACTGCGTGATGCTATCATTTTAATATGGACCAAAATGTCTGAGGAATGTTTCCAACACCTTTTTGAATGTATGCCACGAAGAATTAAGGCAATTCTGAAGGCAAACAGGGGTCCAACTTGGTACTAGCAAAGTGTACCTAATAGTGGCCAGTGAGTATGTGTCCCATGATACCAAATGCCAATGCACTTGTACCCCCCTTCAACTTGCATTGGCTGCATGTGATGGGACCACTGCTCTGGCGTGTCCCATCCAGCCTGGTATCACTTTAAATGTGTGTGTGTGTGTGTGTGTGTGTGTGTGTGTGTGTGTGTGTGTGTGTGTGTGTGTGTGTGTGTGTGTATATATATATATATATATATATATATATATATATATATATATATATATATATATATATCATAATTAGGCACTTTGTGCAAAACGCATTAAGGTTTTTTGATGTCTGCTTATCAGTGCATGCCTGTACATCTTCAAAATAAATATTACAGTCAAGCAGGACAAACAAGGGAATTTAGAAGTTTTGCTTTACAGGTAAGATCTCTGTACTTGCAGAAAATGTTCTCTAGGTTAAAAAAATAAAACGAATGCATCATCACAGGGACGGAAAAGCTGCAATGTATGACTTTTTTTTTTCTTGGGTTTAGATACACTTTAACAACAGTAGCCAATGTACATTCAGGATCATTTAGAGTTTTTTTCCATCATTAGTTCAAGCTTGAGAATTATCTGGAGTGCCAAGTTAGGGGCCCAGCAAGGAAGGGGGGATGACGCTTGAGGGAAATACCACCATAAAGTTTAGAGGAGCTCAGGGTATTCAGAGTCAGTGAATCAGAGGGTCTAGTGAGAGATTGGGAGCTCAGTGTTGAAGAACTACAAGAGGCAGTTGTAGTGAAGCTGAAGGAACTGTTACTTTTGAGTTAGGAACTGTTAAAGACTGTTGTCTTAGGAGACAGCATTCCTGCATGTGCAGATGTGGCACCTTGCTGGGGCCTTTCCCTGCACGGCTGTCCTCCTATTGAGGTCTCAGAGTCCGCCAATTGAATTTACAACTACTTAAGGGTGTCCTGGCCCTTACCCTCCTTCCCCCAAAAATACAAAAAAAAAGGACTGTTAAGAGAAATAAAACCTCTTTTATATCCAAGTAGTACCATACCCTGTGGCTTGTATTCACAGATGTAGTTGTGTGTGGCACTGCACAGGTCGGTATTACACACTCCATTGGGCCCCATCTTCACACAACGGTCGGCCTGGGACGGCTCCGGCTGACCAGGGAGCCAATTCTGGCAGCTCTCCAAATCGAAGCGTTTCCCCGCGGGGAGGGATTCAGAGCTCCGGCTGTCATTGAATCCGATCCACACTTCCAAACCACTGAAAAGATGACAGGGGAAAGACAGGATTAGTTTTACAAGGACGGGAATGACACAAGTGTCAATGACCTCAGCACTGCTAATATAATCTTACGTAAGCCACACACACAAAAAAAGCAAAATTGAGGTTTCATTTAAAGGTACACTGCAGGTAAACATTACAATTTTGCAGTTAAACTGGATCGGGGGACCAAGCCTACCTGCTGGCTTATCCAATATTTTATCTTGGCAGCTATCATGTGCAGCTGGCCGACCTGCAAGCTAAGCCTCTATGGATGTCAGGATTTTTATGTTCTGAATGGCCCTAAATCTGTACAGACTCAGCAAAATACAAAATGACATGACAAGTGGCTGCAGTCCCACCTGGAACCATAGTAAAAACCCTGCTGAATGCATTTGGACTATACAGCCTCAAATATAAAGTGTATAGAAAACCCAACAATGAACTGCTCTTATTCTTTTTGGTCTTTCAAATAAACCATCAAAAGTGTTTCACTACATCGGTTTCATTATATCAAGTGCAAAACAATACCCATTGATCCCGACAGAAATCTTGTGAGTTGATAAGTTCCTGTGCTCTCAGCCTCTGTTACGGTTCTTTTAAATGGCAGCCAGGGGGCAGTAAAGAGAGGCTGCTGAACCACGGTTTTACTGTCCTCCGGCCACCCATCCGAGTTCTGACATTACAGCCACACATGCCGTGGCCATGATACTTTGTTTTACACCCATGGCATTTTAAACTCAGGTTGCAGAATTTGACAAGGCAGCGCATCTGTCAAACTCATGCACTGAGATCAATGGGGCTGCACCAAAAAACATTTAGAAAAGAATATAAATGACCCTGTGTACATGTACTGATAAGATAACAGAGGAGAGTTCAGGGGCTGCAGAAAAAAAAACCACCCAACTGCTCCTAAACGTCTGTTTACCAGCAGCAGTGTACATGAAGCCTTATGGAAATTATTTGTGATGGTTGTGTGAATGTGCAGTTCCTCCCGCCCTTTGCCCTGCTAATAAGATGACAATAATATTGGGGCAGGAGACACGGGAGGATGAACACAGGCTGCTAAATTGCACAGTGGTCACCACTCACTTCCTGCTGTGTGGCAGTGGCCCACTTATCAACAGACCGTGGACCGATGCCGGTCCACAGCCCAGGGGTTGGGGACCCCTGCTGTAATGAACAATGCAGGTATAATTGGTCAAAGATACTAGGCTTTCCATAAGAAACAGAATTGACATGCATGTATAATGTATCAATGATTAGTGACCAAATTAGGACCACTTTGTCAAATATGCTTTAAATATTAATTATAAAATTAAATATGTTTTAAATATAGATTTCAATAAAAGTTAGGATACGTTTTTTTGTGGTGTTGGAAACAACTAAACTCAATCATTCAGGCCCCTTTCACACTGGGGCGGTGCGGCCATCGGCGGTAAAGAGCCACTTTACCGTCATTTTAGCAGCGGTCTGTGGGCACTAACGGGTGGTTTTAACCCCCGCTAGTGGGCAAAAAAGGGTTAAAACTGCCCGCAAAGCGCCGCTGCTGCGGCACTTTCCCGGCGGTATAGCCGCGCTGTCCCATTGATTTCAATGGGTAGGAGCGGTTTAGGAGCAGTGAATGCACCACTCCTTCACCGCTCCAAAGATGCAGCTAGCAGGACTTTTTTTTACCGTCCTGCTAGCGCACCGCTCCAGTGTGAAAGCCCTCCGGAGGGCTTTCACACTTGAGCGAAAGGGGCCGGATTTTTTCAGACGCTACACAGGCGCTATTTTTAGTGCTATATCGCCTGAAAACCACCCCAGTGTGAAAGGGACCTAAGAGGGGTGTCTATCCTATGAGTGCATCTGATTAGTAATTTTTTTATCTTTATTGAAGCAATTTAGTGCACTAGATTGGTGAGCTCTCTGTTGGTTCTGGTCTTGTAGCATTAACAATACCCTTTCATAACGAGAAGCATTCGTGTTGCCGGCTCTTTGACCTTATGGATTTGTACTGGACGTGACGGCCTGACACCGGCGCTCAGTTCATGTATCTCCTGAGAGAGCCTGGGTGAGTTTCTTGTGTATTCACACCTGAGCGTTTTGGAGCTCGAAGCTCCAAAATGTTCAGGGAGAAAAAAAATAAAAATCAATCATTCTATGGAGATAGTTCACATCTCCACTACAAGCTGCCTGAAGCCAAACCCTTGAAGCTCAAAAAAAGTGTTGTAGCTACATTTGTAGCTCAATTCAAGCAGAATGGTGCTTTCTGAAGTATTTTACTTTTCTCCACAGAAATGCATTGAGAAACGCCATTTGCATGTTTTTTCCACGTCTCGTCAAGCACTTATGGGAGCGTTTTGTGCTGGTTGTTAGGAGCTGGCACTCTCCGGCGTCCTAACAACCAGTGACTCATTTCTGCTGTCAGCAGAAGCAGGGATGAGTCATCAGTTGTAAAGGAGCCGGGACCAGTCGGCATCCAAACGACGACTCGTCGCCGCTGTCAGCAGGGGATCCCAGCTGAAAAAAGAATATAAACAAAAGAGTTGGCACTGAAAAAAAAAAAAACAGAGTGGGGTGCCCCCTTAAAATCCATACCAGATCCAAAGGATCAGCAGGGATGAGTCATTGTTTGTTAGGACCCTGGCAGATGCTCGCTTGCAACTGGTTAGTAAGTTGCCAGCTCCTTAAAAAGTCAAAGCTCAAAAATGTTTTAACCACTTAAGGACCAGCCTCGTTTTGGAATTGAAAGATAATGTTACGCCGAGTAAATTGATACCCAACATGTCACACCTCAAAAATTCTACAGGTTGCATGTTTTGTCTTACAGAGGAGTACTAGAATTATTGCTCTCACTCTACCGATCGCGGCGATACCTCACATGTGTTGTTTGACCACCATTTTCATATGCGGGCGCTACTCACATATGCATTTGCTTCTGCGCGTGAGCCCGTCGGGACGGGGCCCTTTAAAAATTAATTTTTTTTCTTATTTATTTTACTTTATTTTATTTATTTTTTCAGTGCTTTTTAAAAAATAAATAAATTGGGTCACTTTTATTCCTATTACAATGAATGTAAACATACCTTGTAATAGAAAAAAGCATGGCAGGTCCTCTTAAATATGAGATCTGGGGTCAAAAAGTTCTCAGATCTGATATTTGGACTTAAATGCAAAAAAAAAAAAAATTTGTCATTGGAAAAAATGACATTGAAAAAATGTGCCTTTAAGAGGTATGGGCGGAAGTGACGTTTTGACGTCCCTTCCGTCCTCCTATGGTGTAGAGACGGGTGGGGGCCATCGTAGCCTCACTCGTCTCCATACCCAGCACAGAAAAGGTCCCCGATCACCTCCGTCGATAGACGGCTCCGGTAAGCGGCAGAGGGTGTGGGAGAGCGGCAGGAGGGAGGTGGCACCTCTCCCGCCGCCACGGAGACCACCATTATCATAAAAAGGACCGGCTCCTGAAAATATGGTTATCTCGGTTGTGGCAGCGGCTGAGATATCCCTCTTCAAAGTGCCGACGTATATGTACAGGATAAAGGTATAAAAACATGCAAAAACACTCAAAAGCTCACATAAAAACGTACGAGAAAACACCCCAAAAATAATTTAAAAAAACGCTGAAAAGTGTGATGCTCAGGTTTGAATGCAGGGGTAAAGTTGATCATTTTGCAGCACAGCCTTCCAATTTGCCAGAAAGGCAGAGCGACACTCTCATTTCGAAAAGGAAATGAAATATGTACAGCGTAGCGAACGTCTGTCTCTGTATATATACTTTCTACTATCTGGCCATCTGCTTAGGATAGTGAGAACTAGCAGTCCAGCTCTTCAAGCTCTTCAAGCAGTTGGCTTGGGGACGAGGATCTTACTCCAGGCTGCACATGTGTCTCTTCTCCCAGCATGCTCCGCTGCCAAGGACAGACCGGCTAAAACGAGTTGCCTTTGGGGCCTCGGAGAGGAGCTAGAAGAGGTCTGCGCACAGCTGCTGTAGGGAGATGTGTATACAGGAGCCTGTGCCAGGAGCTGGCTGGCTGCTAGGGAGGAAATCGCACATTGCCTCCCGCTCTGGAGACTGAGCAAATAATCTGCAAAACCCAGGACTTCATCAAGCAAGAGGCCCAGAGCTGCACATTGCTATAGATGAACCTCCCACACTACACTGCTGGAAAGAAGAAAGGACCTCTGGGCAAATGGCGTTTCTGGAGCACGTCCTGCACCGATGAGGCCTAGTAGGTTGAAGCAGCTCTGTTCGCAGGCAGTGCTAATTCAGCAAAGGCCATAATACATTAAAAACACATTCTATCACATAAACATTTTGAATCCAAATCCAAAGGAATAACACTTAAAATGTTACTTCTGATTGGAGCATACCAATTAACAAAATGAGATTCAAATAATAGTGCGTATGGTTCTCTAGCACAGTGATCAGGAGATGGGAGTGCGTGCTGGGATTGGAATTAAAGTGCAGGCAGAAGACTTCAGTTATCTAAAAATTATTTAAATTACGTGACTAATGACATTAAAATCCTAAAACTGGATTTACTCGTACATGCTCTGTTTAATCACTAATCTGAATAATCAATTATGTGAGGTATGCTCAATCTTATGAGTTAAAGTTATTCCATAGCAGACAATGGGGGTTATTTATGAAAGGCAAATCCACTTTGCACTACAAGTGAACTTGAAAGTGGAGTCGCTGTAAATCTGAGGGGAAAATCTGAAATGAGGGGAAGCTCTGCTGATTTTAGCATCCAATCATGTACAAGCTAACATGCTGTTTATTTTCCTTGCATGTCCCCCTCGGATCTACAGCGACTGCAATTCCAAGTGCACTTGTAATGCAAAGTGGATTTGCCTTTCGTAAATAACCCCAATATGTTGTAAAGAATGCAATTAAGGAAGTCAGATCATGCATCTGCTATACTTCCCTTACCAACCCTCCCTCCAACGGTCCATCCTCTTCTGCAGCTAACAACCATACCTGATATTTCTGGGTTTTCTGCGACAACGTGGGATCGCGATCATGGGCTACCTAGACGATCTCCTCCTGAGAGCATCTTCCGCCTCAGAATTAGAGGAGGATGTGGCGATCACCATGCAGACCCTGCAGGAATTTGGGTGGCTGTTGAACCTAAAGAGGTCAGTGATTGTGCCGACGACGCAGCCTCTGGAGTACCTAGGTTTTCTTTTGGACTCCAGGGAAGCAAGAGTTTTTCTCCCTTCCATTCTCCCTGTGATCGCCCTTTCCACCAACATGTTGTGCAGACTTGAGTCCATACAAGAAAAGGAAGCATGTTACATGTGCGGCTGTACTGCAGTGGTCCCAACATTTTTGGCATCAGGGGCCGACTTTGGTGTAGCCAGGGATCAGGGAGGCTGGTGGTCATAGAGTCGGTTCTTAGTCCCCCTTCACATCACAACCCCTTCATATCAGTTTCCAAGTCTCTCTTTACATAACAGTTCCCCCTTTAAAGCAGTCCCACAATGTCCTCAGTTCCCCTTCATATCTCATATGAAAGCCCCCCTTTACAGTGTAGCCCCCTTTACATTAAAGGGGTTGTAAAGGTAAGTGTTTTTTCACCTTAATGCATCCTACCTATTAAGGTGAAAAAACACCTGTCAGTGACCAGCCCCAAGCCCTCCCCCCCCCACCCATTTTACTTACCTGAACCCTCAAATTTGTCCCACTGGAATGTACCATCTCTCTGCCTAGGGTTCTCGGCTGTTGACTGGATATATTGATAGCAGCTCAGACACTGGTTCCCGCTGCTGTCAACCAAATCCAATGACGTGGCCGCCAGGGGGCAGGGCCGAGTCCTGCATGCTGTGTCTATGGACGCCGAATGCTGGACTTGGGAGCGCACCCGCAAGGTAGCCCCCTGGGAGAGTGCTTCTCCCAGGGGGTTATCTGAAGCGGGGAGGAGCCGAGAGAGCCGCCGAGTGACCCCAGAAGACAAGGATCGGTTCCACTCTGTGCAAAATGAGCTGCACAGTGGAGATGAGTATGATATGTTTTTTATTTAAAAAACAAAACAAAAAAACTTTAGTGTCACTTTCATGTAAAGGGACTGCACTGTAAATGGGCACCGTGATGTAGAGGGCATTGCACTGTAATTATTACATTACATTGCCCCTAGAAATCACAGTCCCCCCCCCCCCCGGATCACAGTCCTGCTTGCAGTCAAGGCCCCCTCTCTCCTCTTTTACAACACAGTACTCCTGCCAATCTCTGCCTCCTCTGCGCAGTCTTACCTTCGGCAGGGCAGAGGCAGTTTTATCAGTCTGTGTGATGGAGGGCGAGAGCTCAACATATGTTAACAAGCATGTGATTGTTAGCAGGGTTAGCAGGGTCTAGCAGCCAATTGCTAGGTCCAAGCAATGTCACAATGTCTGGTGACAGCCATGCTTCCACAGGTTGACAACACCAGTCTTTTCAATGTGACCAATAATGAAGGATGTGCTGAAACTGGAAAGAGAACAGAGAAAGGCAACAAAGCTAATAAGGGGGCTGGAGGACATCAGTTATGAGGAATGACTACTAAACATCAAACTTATTCTCCTTGGAGAAGAGAGGCATAAGAATGGATATGATGGCAATATACAAATATCTTTATGGTGATTCTAGCATAGAAAGGGAGCTATTCAACCCCAGGCTTCTTAAAAGGAAAAGTGGCCACTCAATGAAGTTGGAAGAGAAGCAAATTAACCTTGAACTGCGTAAGAAGTTCTTTACTGTCAGAGCAACAAGGATGTGGCACTCCCTTCCACAGTGGGTGGTGTCTGCGGGAGTATTGAAAATAAAAAAAATAAAAAACTCCTAGATGGGCATCTTATACAATATATAAGGATATGGGAAATGTCATTAACATAAACACACCCACACAGGTTTAACTGTATGGACTGATACCTTTATTCAACCTTACCATGTAATTATGACTGTGGAGAAGTGGTAGGGTGGGTGGGGGCCCTTTGCAGTGACACTGTCAATTTGTCATGTATGAGCATGGTGACATGATCTCTTTAATGAATACATTTTTAGAACATTTTTGAAGTGTAGCATAAAATCCTAGACGTCTCATTATATAAACGTGGAACTCCCACTAAAAACTTTTTTGTTTTGTTTTTTAAGCAGAACTCCAGGCACAAAAATATTTATTTAAAAATTTTCTCAATAGCCACAATAGATATAAATCCACTTTGTGTGCACCAAATGCCCTTGTAAACACATATATCACCTTATAAAAGTATTATCTGTGCTGTACATAGTCTGTGCAGAGAGCAAAGCTTTGGGAGGAGCCCAGCAGCTCCACCCACTACAGGCTGCCTGCAGGAAACTACAGGAAGGGGCGGAGACAAGACCAGTCACGCTACACAAGGAAAGAGCAAAAGCAACTGGTCATTATTACAGGAAGTTCCTACAAGAAGCAAAGTTTCACATTGGATTACTGCATAGATCTGGAATAAAATACACAAAGCACACCAAGATTCAAGTAAGAATGTACAGTACATGCCCTCTGTGTTTAGACAATATTAGTTTATCAGAGTTCAGCTTTAAATTCTGGAAAGTTAGTGGGGAAGGGTTAGAAAAATCTTGACTTTTGTTACCAGAACAGAAAGTAAATGCAAATATCTCAAAGGGGTTTATCTAAGCCATCAACTTTTGAAATTTCCCTAATTTCTGCTGCAGTGACAATTGTCACCGGAATGTTAAGTAAGGATGAATGTCCATGACGGGAGTTCTAACCTCTCCCTACTCTATCCAGAGTTAAAATAAACGTGCTTGGACTGTATACTAACTTCAGAAAGCTGGCTTTAGGTGGTGGCATGTCCAAGGAACACACAAGAACAGGAATTATCTTCACACTGTGGTTTGACATGTTATCGTAACTGCTGGCCAAGACCAAAAGTCTTTCATCATTCAGCAGCCCTGTCCTTTACAGTATATATATATATATTTATACATTTCTTGTAAAACATTTATATAATTGTATGCACTATGCTGTCCTTTTTATTCCTTTTGTATATGTTCCTTATGTATCTTCAAACACCAAACAAAAAAAAAAAACACTGATGCTCCACAGGACAAAATTATATTTATAAAAAATAATGAAAAGAAAGAAGGCCAGAAAAGAATTACAGAAATTGTAGTTTCCTTTTACACTGGTGGCCAGTGGTGAAGTGCCCCTTAATATTTGAAGGACAGTGGTAAGATACACACTTACATTGGTGGTCAGTGGGAAATGGCAAACTATTAATGGTGGCGAGTGGAAAGGGATCTCTGTCCCTTTTCACTGGTGGTCAGTGTAGAAATGCCCTAATACACTAGTGGTGAGGTGCCCCTTCTCTAGACATTGGTGGTCAGTGGGGAAGGGCCCACTGGTAAAGTGGTATTAAAGGTTCGCCTTTAAAAAAACAAACATGTTATACTTGCCTGCTCTGTGTAATGGTTTTACACAGAGTAGCATTGAGCCTCATGTTCTTGGGTCCCCCGCTGGCGCTCCTCCCCCTTGACCAATGCCTCCAATAGCAAGCCACTTGCTATGGGGTCACTGGTGCATGCTCCCTCCCAAGTCCAGCTCTATGCATCCAAAAGACACATAGAGCTGCGGCTACCCCCCCCCCCTCCCCCTTTGGCTCAATGACTGTGATTAACAGCAGTGGGAGCCAAGGATGAGGGGGTGGGTGGGAGAGCCGTGCACAATCACTGGATCGAGAGAGGGCACAGATGAGTATTGGGGGACTGTGGGGGGAGCAGCACAATGATGTTTTTTTTACCTTCATGCATAAAAATGCATGAAGGTAAAAAAATACTTAAAGTGGAATTCCACCCTAAAGTGGGACTTCCGCTCATTGGATTCCTCCCCCCCCCCCCCCCCCGGTGCCACAATTGGCACCTTTCAGAGGGGAGGGGGGTGCAGATACCTGTATAATCCAGGTATCTGCACCCACTTCCGGGAATAGCTAGCCGCAGATGCTCGCACCGCACCCCCCTGTTGTGTTCTGGGAATCACAAAGTTCCCAGAACACATCGGGGACCAGTGAAGACGAGTGCGCAGTAGGGAACCGAGCAGTGAAGCCGCAATGCTTCACTTCCCGATTCCCTGACAGAGGATAGCGGCGGGGCAGCCGAGAGACAAGCTATTGCTGTCGACATCGTGGGCACCCTGGACAGGTAAGTGTCCATTTATTAAAAGTCAGCAGCTGCAGTATTTGTAGCTGCTGACTTTTAATATTTTTTTTTTTAAGGTGGCTCTCCTTTTTAAGCCTTTACAACCACTTTAATGGTATAGAAGGATCCCTTTGAGTACTCCAAGTACTCCTTTGCAATAGAGATCAGTGGTGAAATGCCCCTTACATTGGTGGTCAGTGAAAAAAAAGTGCACTTTAACATTCAGTGGCAAGAGTAGAAGAATGTCCCTTACCTGCTGATCAGTGGAAGAAGGGCTCCCTTACACTGCTGGCCGGTTGGAAGAACATTCTTTAAACTGGTGGTCAGTGGAAAGAATGACACTAAAATGAATTAAAAACAGGTCCAAAGCCACTGGACTATGCCGACTGATGTTAGCGTCAGAACTATGCAGGCACCATTAGGCGGAGGGCCAGTCTGGAACTGCTCATGGAAACCCTAGCAATCTCTGGGGGAACACTGGTCAAGAAAATCTTCTTTAAATGTATTATGCCTACCATAATGATAGCTGTGATGTGCATGTTTTTGTCAATGTGCTCTCCCCAAGTCCCAGCTCAAGAAACAATTTACAATACCTGGTAACATGAGCCTTCAAAAAACTCTGTAACTCCAAACTGCTGACCACTGCCATGACACCATTCCCCCAGTCCTGGCAGGTCTTCTGAGCCTCGAACCACCCAGCCTTCTCTGCTATTAGCTGGTAACAATAGTTATTGCTGGGGTACACGACACTTCCCGGGGGACAAGCCGGAGACACTTCAAGAGAAGAAAGGAGACACCATGTTAGTGGCCTACAATAACATTGAAAAGTTGCTTGTAACTGCATCCATTAATTCCTCACTGGTTGCTCTGTTTATACTAAGACAGAAATCAGAGACAAGCAACAGGCCTCATCCACCGAACTCATTCACTTTTTACAAATTAAACATTGGCCAACTATGGTGCTCACTAATAAAGATCTGACCCCCCCCCCCAGACTTATCTCAATTCTCTAGTTGCAGTTGAAAAGTCTCAAAAGTCCTAATAGCAACACTTACATTTCCAGGTGGGAATAAGACCTCAAAAGCACCAAAACACAAGGAAGATTGGTCACAGATCTGGTCCATGATGGCTTTCTTCTCCATCGACACGCTAACACTTTAAAACCATCTTCAGGTGGTATATGTTCCTGCCTCGTTTTGCACACCTACACCCGTTCTCCCGGCAAACGTATAGGTTTTGCCCCTTTCCAAGGGATTCATATACGGTATGTCTGGTTACATCTGAAAATCCCCAGTCCTCACAAGGTCTTTAAAAGGGGTTGTAAAGGTTCATTTTTTGATTTCTAAATAGGTTCTTTTAAGCTAGTGCATTGTTGGTTCACTTACCTTTTCCTTCGATTTCCCTTCTAAATGTTTTTTTCTTTGAGTTTCTCACTTCCTGTTTCTCCTCAGTAAACTTCACACCATCATCCGATGGTGTTTAGTCAGCCAGAACAGCTTACTGAACAGCTTACTGAGGAGGAACAGGAAGTGAGAAATTCAGACAAAGAAAAAAACATTTAGAAGGGAAATCGAAGGAAAAGGTAAGTGAACCAACAATGCACTAGCTTAAAGGAACCTATTTAGAAAATAAAAAAAACCTTTACAACCCCTTTAAATTGGTAATGTTTGTATTACTGGCAGTGAAACAAACTATACCAATAGCTTGAAAACAACAGTTTGCACCTATTACAGAAGTCCACCGCTGCTTAGATTTCTTTGTTATCAATGAAATCTCACCAGCATTCTCTTGATATGCAAGAGAATTTTTTAAAAAGTTGGACCCCATGGATTAAATATGTCCACCCCTCTATTCCCATAGCCAGTTATGTGCTGCTATGGGCACTGAGGCCCCAGGATATCAGCTAGGGTTTTCCCAGCATCCTCTTCCACCCTCTTCTTTTTTTTTCCTTCCCTTCTTTACACCTTTTCCCCTTCTGTCCTCCCTGGTTCGCCTGCTGTGGAGGCCACTTTTTTTTTGTATATCTCGCTGTTCTCAACACAGCAAACTCATTATCCGCATTAAACTCACGAGCACCCTTTACTGTGTTATTGGCACCCACTTCATGTTTTTATATACATTGCTAAACCACTGGGCAGCACAGTGGTGTAGTGGTTAGCACTTTCACCTAGCAGCAATAGGGTCGCTGGTTCAAATCCTGACCACGACACCATCTGCCTGGAGTTCTCCCTGTGTCTGCTTGGGTTTCCTTCGGGTACTCCGGTTTCCTCCCACACTCCCAAGCCATGCTGGTAGGTTAATTAGACCTTGTCTAAAAAAATAAAAATAAATTGGCCTTAGTATGTGTATGTCAATGTTGTATGTGTTTGTAAGCGTCAGGATCTTACGGGGTAAAGGACCACGCAAAAGCCGCAAATGGACTCTGGCGGCAAGAAAGCGCCCTGAGGTTCGCATAGGTAGCGCTATACAGGTCACTCAATCACTGTAGTAATATTGACACTTATATACTTATTCTGCTTTCAGTTATCCCCTTCTTTTTACTCGATGTTTGATGTCTGACTGTTTTGTAATTTACCAATACATTGATTTGGCTTAAATATCTGCATGAGGTTACACTCTAACCTTTGAAAAAATAAATAAAATAAAAATTATATATATATATATATATTTTTTTTTTTTAAGGACAAGCTTTTGGGGTGTGTCCCCCTTCTTCAATGTCCGAGCAATACTAATGCCCAATGTTTTCGCAGATTGTTAATAAGACAACATCTTCTTGGATAGTTGGTGAAATAAGGCAGAGAGAGAGCTATGGAATAGTGGGGAAGAGTCGCAGAGGTGAGAGAAGTCATAAAAATGTTGAATAGTGATTTAGGAAACTAAAGTCTTCACATATGCGGTGCAGAAAATGCTGTGATCCGTGCGCATTTCCCGCATCACAATCTCACTGTGTTTGCGAACCACTGTGGGTGTCAATGCAAAGTTAATCACAGCCCAAAAGCATAGAAAAAGTGGTGTGGTTTGCCCATACTGGATCGCATTAACAACTGAGAGGAAGTGACACAGCCTGTAAAGCTCATTTAATCAATACCTGCAAACTTACCTGCCAAGTCATCCTGTGATGTTACAATATATTGTACTTCCACATCTGTTCCTCCTCTAGTCATCACATGGACATCCACAGTTTCATTGGCCCTGACCAGGGATGGGCCCAGGAGCTTTACCTCTTCTGGAATGCCCACCACCCGGAGCTCTTCATGTAAGAGGAGATCTCTGCTGCCGAACCTCAGTTCCACGGTCACATTGTACACCCCTGGTTGGGCGTATCTGTGGGTGATGCTCACCTCATTGGTGTTAAATACCTGGCTAAGGTTGAATTCCTGGCTCCCCAAATTCCAACGTAGATGACGGACAGGGATCAGAGACATGACCTGAAGGTGCACAGCTTCCCCGAGTCTGTACACATCACTGGAGGCATGCAGAAAGGTGAAAGACTCTGTCCTGAATACATCCTGGATAATGGTGAGACCACACCCAGACAGGAGGGATGGAGTGTCACAAACCTCCCGACACCGAAGAGAGGCATTAGAGGGCAAGATGTCACCACACAGACAACCATGCTTGGAGTCTAGAGCCCAGTAGTTGTAGAGTTCGGCATAGCACTTGGCACTGCAGGTCTCATTATTGGCATATGTCAAGGTGCTGGGCACGAAGATCAACACAGATTCACTGTCAGTCGATGGACTGGGTGGACAATAGATTAGATCAGATCCTAAAATATCAAAAAATAAAAGAACACAATGGTTTAACTGGAAAGATATATAAGTTATATTAAATAGATAGATAAGTGAATAGTGATGGACGAACGTTTCGCCCGGCGGTCGTTTCGCGGCGAATTTCCGACATTCGCGGTCCGCACGTTCGAACGCCTTTTTCCGTCGTTCGCCGCGGCGGACTTACGTGTTTAATGTATACAAGAACTTTAACCTTTGGTGACACGTTTATCATGTGATACAGGACAGCCAATTGAGACATGACAGCACATGGACACTTGGACATTCCCCCTAACCTATAAATACACCCGATCCGGTGGCCATTTTACATTCTTTCTTCTGTTACGATAGGGACAGGTTCCTGTGTGGAGTAGGGAGAGATAAACCACTAGCTATTTGGTACACAAAAGTTCTTTTCAGGACTGGTATAGGTGTTAGGTGTTGATAGGTTTGCTGTGCTGCTGATTCTTGCAGCAGCCTGAGTGTCTTTTGTTAGTTTAGAGAAAGGGAAAGGACGGTGTATGCTACAGGGACAGCCAGATTAGTCTTTCATCATCATCATCATCATCATCATCATTAGCTGTTACTATCAAGGTCCACAAAAGAGCTGTTCCAGTAACCACTAATCGTTCTCTTTTTTTGCCAATTTGTATAGGGACAGGAAGGAAGCAGTGTTGTCAGGCAGTGAGGGTAATTTTAAAGACTTGCTGTTATTATTAGTTCCACAAAGGTTCTTTTCAGGACTGGTATCAGTGGTACAGTAATAGGCTTGTACATGTATAATATTCTTTCTTCCAAATATAGAAAGGATATTATACTTGACTGCTGCCCTTCTGCTGCAGTCTGCTAAACATTCACAACTCACTTGTTCCACAAAAGTTCTTATAAGGACTGGTAACTTGGTATAGGGTGCTACGGTACATAGGCTTGAGTGCGGTACAGTCTGCTGTTCTGTAAGGACCGCTATCGGTCCACAATAGATAGGGTTGACGTGCACCACTGCTGACCGCTGCCCTATACTGCAGCAGTCCTTCAGCGGTATAGGGACTGACGTACAGTCTGCTAATCACTAACACACAACCTGCTTGTTCCACAAAAGTTCTTATAAGGACTGGTAACTTGGTATAGGGTGCTACGGTACATAGGCTTGAGTGCGGTACAGTCTGCTGTTCTGTAAGGACCGCTATCGGTCCACAATAGATAGGGTTGACGTGCACCACTGCTGACCGCTGCCCTATACTGCAGCAGTCCTTCAGCGGTATAGGGACTGACGTACAGTCTGCTAAACACTAATACACAACCTGCTTGGTCCACAAAAGTTCTTATAAGGACTGGTAACTTGGTATAGGGTGCTACGGTACATAGGCTTGAGTGCGGTACAGTCTGCTGTTCTGTAAGGACCGCTATCGGTCCACAATAGATAGGGTTGACGTGCACCACTGCTGACCGCTGCCCTATACTGCAGCAGTCCTTCAGCGGTATAGGGACTGACGTACAGTCTGCTAAACACTAATACACAACCTGCTTGGTCCACAAAAGTTCTTATAAGGACTGGTAACTTGGTATAGGGTGCTACGGTACATAGGCTTGAGTGCGGTACAGTCTGCTGTTCTGTAAGGACCGCTATCGGTCCACAATAGATAGGGTTGACGTGCACCACTGCTGACCGCTGCCCTATACTGCAGCAGTCCTTCAGCGGTATAGGGACTGACGTACAGTCTGCTAAACACTAATACACAACCTGCTTGGTCCACAAAAGTTCTTATAAGGACTGGTAACTTGGTATAGGGTGCTACGGTACATAGGCTTGAGTGCGGTACAGTCTGCTGTTCTGTAAGGACCGCTATCGGTCCACAATAGATAGGGTTGACGTGCACCACTGCTGACCGCTGCCCTATACTGCAGCAGTCCTTCAGCGGTATAGGGACTGACGTACAGTCTGCTAAACACTAATACACAACCTGCTTGGTCCACAAAAGTTCTTATAAGGACTGGTAACTTGGTATAGGGTGCTACGGTACATAGGCTTGAGTGCGGTACAGTCTGCTGTTCTGTAAGGACCGCTATAGGTCCACAATAGATAGGGTTGACGTGCACCACTGCTGACCGCTGCCCTATACTGCAGCAGTCCTTCAGCGGTATAGGGACTGACGTACAGTCTGCTCACTTCCTTGACCCAAAAAAGCACACCGTACTATATGCCCCTACCCTCCTCTTTGAAGAGGTTGAGCGGTGTCATATTTCTACTGGGGCTGCTTATGATATCCCTGTGCTGTGCTGACTTCCTCCTGGGGGTTCTTATTATGAAGGGATCACACTATCCCTGTGCTGTGCTGACTTCCTCCTGGGGGTTCTTATTATGAGGGGATCACACCATCCCTGTGCTGTGCTGACTTCCTCCTGGGGCTGCTTACGGTGCTGCTGTCAGTGCTGTATGTCACGGTGCTGCTGTCAGCGCTGTATGTCACGGTGCTGCTGTCAGCGCTGTATGTCACGGTGCTGCTGTCAGCGCTGTATGTCACGGTGCTGCTGTCAGCGCTGTATGTCACGGTGCTGCTGTCAGCGCTGTATGTCACGGTGCTGCTGTCAGCGCTGTATGTCACGGTGCTGCTGTCAGTGCTCTGTATTACGGTGCTGCTGTCAGATGCCTCTATCACGGTGCATGTGTCATTCCGGTATGTCACGCTGCTGGTGATCATCTCCTGCACCCTCTTCTTTGCCTACCCTGGTCCCTGACCTTCCCTCTCCTCCATTGCCTTCATTAGCTCCATAGTCCTGAATTGTTAGAACAATTTCCCAAATAAAATAAAAATGCTTGTAGTTATCGATCCCAAATTCACCTCATACATGTATTATGTCATTGTCCAGATGGTGGGACTACGTTTTACCCCCTAATAATTACCACGTGGCCGCAAATTCGACATGAAGGTTTGCAAAGTTCGCCTCCCATTGAAGTCAATGGGGCCCGCGGCGAACGTTCGGTTTCGCGAACGTTTGGGTCCGTTCGCATTTCGCTTTCGCGAAACGTCCCGTCGGAAGTTCGTCCATCACTATAAGTGAATAAACATAGATACAGATAGACAAATAGATTGACTGATCTCTTTGTCTTGTGCGGAACACTATAGCAAGATACCACACAAACGCAAAAATAGGAATTATTTTTTAATGTTTCTATAAAAAGAAATCTGATTGTATGCTATAGGCAACATCCCCATCTTTTGTTCTCGTAATCTTTTGAAAGTCTAGATTAAAAAATTATTTAGAATAGATAGACAAAAACTACCTAGGGACATACAGTGTATCTGGAAAGTATTCAGAGCGCTTCACTTTTTCCACATTTTGTTCTGTTACAGCCTTATTCCAAATTGGATTACCGTATATACTCGAGTATAAGCCGAGATTTTCAGCCTCTTTTTTGAGGCTGAAAGTGCCCCCCTCGGCTTATACTCGAGTCATCGCTGTCTGCCTGCTCGATCAGCGCGTCGAGCAGACAGACAGCGGCCATTCTATAATTCAAAAGCCGCGCCTCCGGCTCCGCCTTCGCCTGTGATAGGCGGAACACTGAATTTCCCAGCAGCCTGTGTTCCGCCTATCACGGACATCGTCTCATCCTCGTACTACGGACGAGGATGAGACGATGTCCGTGATAGGCGGAACACAGGCTGCTGGGAAATTGTGTTCCGCCTATCACAGACAGGGAGGCGCGGCATTTGAACAGGGGAATGGGCGCCGACGAAGAGCGGTGATCCTGGGACGGGACCGGACGGAGGCTCGGCTCGGGACGGGACGGGACCGGACGGAGTCTCGGGACGGGACCGGACGGAGGCTCGGGACGGGACGGGACCGGACGGAGGCTCGGGACGGGACGGGACCGGACGGAGGCTCGGGACGGGACGGGACCGGACGGAGGCTCGGGACCGGACGGAGGCTCGGGACACAGGTAGGCTGGACACACAAGGCCACACACACACACACACACACACACACACACGGATGGACACACACACACACAGGGATGGATGGATGGACACACACACAGGGATGGATGGATGGATGGACACACACACACACAGGGATGGATGGATGGATGGACACACACACACACACAGGGATGGATGGATGGATGGACACACACACACACAGGGATGGATGGACACACACACACACAGGGATGGATGGATGGATGGACACACACACACAGGGATGGACAGGCATATCTCACCCTCGGCTTATACACGAGTCAATAGGTTTCCCAGTTTTTTGGGGGTAAATTGGGGGCCTCGGCTTATACTCGGGTCGGCCTATACTCGAGTATATACGGTAAATTATTTTCCCCACAATTCTACAAACAATACCCCATAATGACAACATGAAAGAATTTTGTTTGAAATCTTTTTTAATTTATTGAAAATAAAAAAAGGAAAAAGATCCCATGTACATATAAGTATTCACAGCCTTTGCTCAATACTTTGTTGAAGCACCTTTGGCACCAAGTCTTTTTGAGTACGATGCTACAAGCTGGGCTATTTTTGGGCAGTTTCTCCCATTCTTCTTTGCAGGACCTCTCAAGCTCCATCAGGTTGGATGGGGAGTATCGGTGCACAGCCATTTTCAGATCTCTCCAGAGATGTTCAATCGGGTTCAGGTCTGGGCTCTGGCTGGGCCACTCATGGACATTCACAGAGTGGTCCAGTAGCCAGGCATGTACTGGTCATTGGGACTACCGGAAAGGGACAGTTGACCAGAAAGGGACAAACGCTTTGAAAATCAAGACTCCCAACCCCAAGATCACACCATGTCGAGTTTATGGGCACTATTTGGCGGAATTGTCTTAGTCTGCACTATTTATACCATCCAATTGGATGGTCACTTTCTTTGCCCAGTGTCATTTTAGGCAAACAAAGGGGGAAAAAAAAAAGATAGCTATGGCCAAGGCAAACTCTAACAATTCTTTATTCTTCTTTTACACTTTGATCAATGAGGCCCAAAATGCCACCCTAAGCAATCCAAAATGACATAACGATATTTAGAAAAAAATAATTCTCTATAACCCAATAAAAAAAAAAATCTCTATAACCCAATACGTCAGTGTTTACTTACCGCACAGATATTTGGAGAAAGAGACATTAAAGAGCTGCTGGCCAGAGGCCACATGAGGCCGGTCGCACACAGTAGAATCCGCCTGCACAACGCTAATCCCGCTCTTATTCGCCCAGCGAGGGAGCCATGATAGACGGCAGTCACACAACCATGGATTGTCACTAAGGTTTCTGAAATGAGCCCCAAAGGATCCAATCAATTAACAGCTTGTACAGTCTATGCAGTTTCTATAATTCAGATGCCAAATTTGCACAGCAGCTGGCCTGTCACCATCAGACAGCAGAGTGAAGCATCCAAAGAGTCTCTCTAATGGATCTAAGCCCAGATAAAAGGGAAATTCCAGCTTATTGTTTTCCAACAATTCTAAAGCACCAAAGCTACCAATCTGTGCAAAACGTATGTACAAAGCACTCATTTGCACAGCTGTCTGCTCTATCCAGGGTTATGAGCCTTTCTAAATGTATAAAAGTCACTTATCAGAAAAACCCAAATGAACTGCTGCTGAGTGGAAGATACAATGACCACTAGTGAGGTTGTTCAGGTAATCCCTAAAGCTAGCCATAGATGGGTAGAATTTCGAACAAAAATTCTTAGGAAAAGAATATTCTAAGAAAGTTTGTTTATTTTTCTAATCATTAGTGAGGTCAAACTAACATTTGTTTTCGACTCCAGTGATGAGAAAATTTGAAGAAGGATGGAAAATGTTTAATTAGAAGGAACAAATTTATAACATGTTATGCAGTTTCCGTTCAGTTCATTAAAGTCCATTTGTTCCAAAATTAAATGTTAAAAGAAAACAAACTTTTTTAAAAACAAAATTCAACGATCTGAGAATTTTTATATGAATTTTCCTAAGACTTTTCATTAAAAATGTCTATCCACCTATGGCTAGCTTTATTATGACAAAGTTTCTGAGATAAGCTGCCCATTTGCTCTTCTTTTAAAATGAAAGGGGTCTGGTTAAGGTGGTGTGGGCATTTTAGAGAGACCTTCCTTGGGTTGCTCCTTTGTACCAGACATATTCATCTGAGATGAGGCCATTCCTAGAACATTCTGGCAAAGAAATGCCTTGTACTACCCAAAGAAGAGCTGAAGACTGACAGGTCATAGAAAAGCCTGCACTGACCCCCTTGACTGTCCACTCCACATCACATGGAGGAGCAGTTAGGGTTGGGTCCCTTGACTTCATGGCCTCTGAAGTAGCTGTACCCTCTGCTACCGCTCTAGTCACATCCTAACCTATATGTTTACTCCATCCCAGTCAGTCCTCAACACAAACTGGGCATTCACAGATACCATAATCAAAAATATTTAGCATGTGCACTTACATTTCCGTTAGATTCTGCAATTGTTCAAAAAGTTCTTCGTTCAAGGTTTCAATGTTGTTATTAGAAAGGTCCCTGAAAACCAAAAAAAAAGCACAATTAGAAAGCTTTCCAAAACAATCTCTCTCAGATCATAAGCTGCCCCATAACAAAAATTCATTATCATGTGGTACACAAAACACCACAATTAACCACTTGACCTCCGAAAGGTTTTGCCCCCTTTGTGACCAGGCATTTTTTGCTATTCAGCACTGCGCTACTTTAACTGGCAATTACACGATCATGCAACACTTTACCCAAATTAAATTTATATCTTTTTTTTCACACAAATGGAGCTTTCTTGTAGTGAAATTGAATCACTGTTTTATTTTTATTTTGTGCCATTTAAACAAAAAAAAAAAATCTTAGTTTATGTTATAACAATTTTCTAATAATCTTTCTTCATAAATTTAGGCCAAAATGTATTAAAAATAACAAAAAACAGTGCCTATTATTTAGTCTACATATAAAAACAAAAAAAAACAAAAACAAACAGTGGTCATGGGACTTTATATGAGGCATGTCACTTCAAAGAATAAAAATACAGAAAGTACATAAAGTAAAGATTTTACTATACAAACAGTATTAAAACAATCTCAAAATACATGTTGCTATTTTAGGAAAAAGAGCCAATGAGGCCATACAGAGCTGACATATGGCACATGATTAATAGAATAAATTCATAATTGATAGATAACATCATTTTTCCATATATCAAATGAAACAAACAAGGCACTGCTACATATAAATAAACGCAATATACTTATTAAAGATGTGCTATTTCAAACAAAGTGTGAAAAATGTCTGTTCTAATTTATTCCAAACTATATATATAGTGGGAAGTCCAGCCAGATGTAAAACAGATCTCGTTTAACACGTTTCGTCATCTACATCATTTGAAGGTGTGGCCTAACAACGCGACATACCATTCTTATATACTGACCCAATGCAAGCTATTAACCCCAAGAAAACCCCGGGTAGCAGACACTACCCGGACCACCACCACCCGGTAATCATAACATAGCTGTTAACTACCTGCTCATCCAGGCTGTGTCTGCTACCCGGAGTTTACATGGAGTTAATAGCTCGCATTGAGTCAGTATATACATATAATGGTACGTTGCGTTTTTAGACCACACCCTTAGACGACGTTGACGAAAAGCATCAAGGTGGGCCAAGTGACTGCCAGTTGTGACGTCAGCACGCAGTTCGGGACATGGCTTTCGCTATCGCCAGAGAGCAGAGCAGAGGAGCGTGTGGTAAGACAAAAGCTTCTGTTTGGTGCTTTAAATAGCATGCTAAAGCCGAATATAGGTGATAGCCATTTTATAGGTTCCTCTGCATTATAGATTATGTGGCTTTGAGATGCAAAGTTGGCTGACTGTTTTGTCAGGCGATAGGCTAACGAACCTGTAAATATTGAAAGCCAGGTTTAGATGACACGACTCCTTTAACATTGGTTGAGCTTCATGGGCAAGTAGACCTGAGGCCCATCCAATCTCTTTCTTCAGAAGATTTGATCATGCAGTTTAACCAATTGGAATCTCAACGATAGCAAGTGGAGAGAAGCAGTATAAAAATAGCTATATGGGACATTGAGGGAGGCTGGACTGAATACTGGAGTGGGAACCTGACCGGGAGGTGGAAGGGAGAGAGCTTGACAAAGGTGTACCTGGTGAGACCCTGACTTCTTACTGAGATTGGTGATAGCTTGACAGAGGAGTAGCTGGTAGACCCCGACTGAATAGCCAGATTGGAAGTAAGACTGGAGGGGAAGCTGGATTAGAGACTCCGTTGTGAGACCCTAACTGGAGGCGGATTAGGGAGTGTGGTAATATTTGAGGTGCCTGCTAGCCAGATATCTTTCCAGTTTATGATTTCTGGAGTATATTGTCTTTGGCTTTATAAGCTTTTCTCTTCTTTGGTACAGAGGTTGTATTATTTGCTAGCATCACATTCTCCTGTTAATGTGCGTCTGTAATGTTTATACCTCTAAAGTATTATCGGTTATGTAATAATTCTTATCGGAGACTGAACTGTTCAGAGAGGGCTCTGTGGCGCAATGGATAGCGCATTGGCGTTCTAGTTGGTGGAGACTGAACTGTTCATGTTAATTCTGGGTACAATAGAATCTCTTTGGCCTACAGTGTGTGTATCATTGCTAACCTACCCCTAAAAAAAAAAAAAAAAAAAAGAAGTGGGCGTGGACTAATAGTATTGATATTATTTATGAATGTCCTTATTATTTGTGTAATCACCCCCCCCCCTTTTCTTACAAAGTAACTAAAATGATTGAAGCCACTGGATTTAAATAACAAGCTCCTAGCCTTTTCACGTTGAGGGATCAGCATTAGTTACCTCCTTAGTTCTCTTAGTACAGGTCTCCTTTAGGGTTGCACTGATACTAGTTCAGCTGCCGATACCAATTATTTGTACAAGTATCTGTACTCGTGCAAATGCACCGATACCTGAAACCGATACATTTTGGCTCGGCTCTTTGAGCTGTCAGTGGGCCTCCCCAGTGTTAAAGAAGTCCGGTAATTGGAGCTGTCAAAAAAAAAAAAAGTAGCCGACAATGTTTATTAAAGCGGAGGTCCACCCTAAAGTGCACCTCCGCTCATCGGAACCCTCCCCCCTCTGGTGCCACAATTGGCACCTTTCAGGGGGGAGGGGGGTGCAGATACCTGTATAGTACAGGTATTCTGCACCCACTTCCGGGATAGCTCTCTGCAGAAAGGGGCGTAGATTACGCCCCTTTCCGCAAGTGCCCCGCTGCCTGCTGGGAAACACACAGATCCCAGAGGCAGCGGGGACCATCCTTATTGCGCAGCGCGATTCGCACATGCGCAGTAGGGAACCGGGAAATGAAGCTGAAAGGCTCCATTTCCTGATTCCCATACCCAAGATGGCGGCGGCAGCACCCGACAAGACGATCTAGAGATCGGCTTCGGGTGCCGACATCGTGGGCGCGCTGGACAGGTAAGTGTCACTATTTTAAAAGTCAGCAGCTGCAGTATTTGTAGCTGCTGGCTTTTAAAAAAAAAAAAAAAAAAAAAAAAAAAAACGCGGAGTCCCGGCGGACTCCCACTTTAACATCATTGCTCAGCTCTGAAACGCTAAAATAAAAAGAAACATTGTTTCTTTTTGTATATTTCTGTTTCTTCGTCTGCAGATCAAAGGGATGAACAAATGTTCCTCTGCTTAACCCCTTAATTTACTCTAATCAGCCTTAATTAACTCCCTATTCTCCTCCATTTAATTATTATTTTCCTGCTTTTTTTTTCTTTTGCTCACGTCTATTTAATAAAACGATAAACAATTAAAACTTTTTTTTTTTGTTTGCTTTGTTAGTGAATATTTTTACACATATATATTAACATATATTTACACATTTCACATTGAAAAAGCGCTAAATAAAAAAAAAAAAATCAAATCAATTTATTTCATTTCTAAATAACTTCTCAATGCTTTGTACCATTTCTGACAGTTGAAGTTAAAACAAAACAGTTGCAGTAGGTATCAGTGATTGGTATTGACTAGTACTAAAATAAAAAAAAAATAAAAAAAAAGATCGGTGCTTGTATTCATTGTAAAAAAAAATAAATGGTATTGGTGCAACCCTAGTCTCCTTTAAACGTAATGCCAGGAAGCATCTGCGTTTACAACAACAGGTCAAGTTGTAAGAATGGAGGTGGACAATTGGGAATTGTAAAGATTATTCACCACCAAAAAATGAATCATTTGCCTGACATGGTAGGCTGGGAGATTAAACATATTTTTATGTGATTTTTAATGAAACGACTGACACTGACCTCATCGATCTCGGCACATGCATGGGACGCCATGAATGCGGTCTTTGGCAGTGGCGGGTGGGAGAGAGTGCTGTGAGTACGTTGTCAGTGAGCGAGCTCTCCAGAGGGCTTGCTGGACTATTGAGAAGATTGGAATTGTGTAAACTTTCCCACGGATGCAGCGATGGTGGTGAGGTAAGCCTGGCTATGACCCATCCGGATCTCAAACCCCAAAATAGCTTAAAGACAACACCTGCCCACTGCATTCTGCCTGGCCGCCTTGTGTACATGATGTAGCCGATTAACCCACAGCATGCCAGGAAAAAACTAAATCCATCATAGCATGTGTACATGACATGCCATCTGCACTCTACTCCATCTATAACTGGCATCATTATATTGTCCATACTACCCATCCCAGTTGTAACAAAACTGTCCTGACTTGAAGCGCATTTCCACCTTTGCAGTCAAATTTGAGAAAACCCCACTCAGTGTTTGTTATGTGTTCCCATCTGCACAGCATATGTAAAAAAATGTATTTCTTACTTTTTTTTTTTGTGTAATCAGTATTTATTGCAATATAACAGAAACAGAAACATGAAATACAAGACAAGTCCAACATCACATTCAAGTGCAATACTGATCGGCCTCGAAAAAGGCCGCTCTAGGGTCAGTTAAACAGCATGTAAGTTGAACAGAGAAACGTACATAAAGAGAAAGGACATAGAGTCGTAAGGAGTGGGAGAATGTCGTGGGTATACATATAGTAGGTGAGTTGGTGAAACCTTATAGTTGCAAGGGCAAAAAGAAACAAAATTACCCCAGTAGGCCCCGGGATTACTCCGGTATAAAAGTTACCTGAAAAATGGACACCTTCCCGGCACTAGGGTAGAGGGGGGGGGCCCTAACAGCCGTCACTTACTTTTTTTTAATTAATGCGATTTGGCTTGTTGAGTGTTTGAACTACAAACTTCAAGCAGAAATTTGCTCAGGTGTGATCGGGGGCCTAATCGCCACTGTTCATACCTGAGCATTCTGTCGCCTGAAGCAAAACACCTGTCGTTCAAAAAAGTGTGAGCTTCTTTTCGGCAGATCGGGCCTCATAGACTTAAATGGTAATGCCTGAAAATGTGTCACATGAGTAGCTCTCCACCCCAATCTCCTCCACCTCTCCTCACCTAGGGCTTTCTATTGGCTGAACAAGGGGAAAGGGGAATGAACAAGCCCCCCCATACCAGGTCACCTGCCCCCAACATGGAGGGAGAGTGTGCTTTGTTGATAGAATGGGGACAAGGGCCTCTTCCTCACAACCATGGCCTGTGGTTGTGGGGGCCTGTGGGCAAGGGGCTTATTAGAATCTGGAAGCGCACTTTAACAAGCGGGCCCCCAGAAAAAAAAAATACACTTATTGGGATTTTTTTTTTTTTTACCATAAATATGTAGCAAAAATATGTAGCAGAATACATATTAGCCTAAATTTATGAAGAAATTTGATTTTTTTAAAAACATTTTATGGGATATGTTTTATAGCAGAAAGTAAAGCCATGAAAGGGGGTAAATCTTCCAGAGGTCAAGTGGTATACAATTTTCTTGTACGATTTTCCTTTAGATTCATAAAAAACATATAATATCAGGTCAAACCTAAACACTTGAGGTTTGTATGGGCTACAAACTACATAATTTAAGGTAAATCTAAAGGAAATTAAATAAGAAAATTGTACTTACAAAGCAGGGAAACCATGTAAGGGTTTTAAGCAAGTAAAGACACCTAAAGCGGAGTTCCACCTAAAAGTGGAACTTCCACTTATTCGTCTCCTCCCCCCCTCCAGTGCCACATTTGGCACCTTTCAGGAGGGAGGGGGGGAGCAGGGACTTGGCTTCACTGCTGGGTTCCCTTAACTGCAATGGTGGCAACTGCACCTGACAGCCGTTCCAAAGATTGGCTGGGGTGACGACATTGCGGGATCCCTGGACAGGCGAGTGTCCATATATTAAAAGTCAGCAGCTGCAGTATTTGTAGCTGCTGACTTAATTTTTTCGTGGGGTGGACGGACCTCCACTTTAAATAGGTAACAGCCTTTTTTTTTTTTTAAGTTATGTTATGTTCATGGAAATGTGTAACAAATACGTAAATAGGTGTTATTCCAGTTTGGCTGCAAAAGTGGAAATACACTTTAAGGGTTTAAGGTTGGCTGCCATTGCAGACCTCCCTTCATTAAAATAATCTTTTATTTGTCCAAAATTACCCTACATTTGCAAATCCTTTGCTGTCCGATTAGGCCAAAAGGTTTTTTTTTTTCAGATTAAAATTTCTTTAAGTGCTTTCTGAGTCACTGATCTGCAACAAGTATACAGGCTATGAATCTTTCAACCAGAAAAAGCCAGGAAAACTAGCATTTTCGGAGTAGGTCTGCAGCGACAGCCTCTAGGTTTCTCAGTAGAGGTATCTGCTAAGGGTGTTTCTCCACAAGTAAAGTTGTGTCCAAATGTAATGATATCTGAGGAGGTGAGAGGAGGAACTGGAAAATGTAAAAGATATATTGCATATATTGTATATGTATATACTAAAAATTAAAGGGATGTCATCAGTTTTGTTTTTAAATTTCGACAAATATATAAAAGAAATACTCTGGATGATAATAATCAGTATATGATAATGTTTTAAAAACCTTGCATCTATGTACAATTTCTAATTATTTCTATGTGAGATAGATTGCATTTTTTGTAAGTGGATTTTAGGTGCCCAACGATTTCACACAAACATAAAATTAAAGTGATACTAAACACACACGGTTTAATTTATATTATCCCTTCTATTTCTGTATGTGGACGATGGCACTGTAATTATTTTAATTAAAGATACCATCTAAGTACAAATTTCCTAATCGATCTACAGCTGTCACATGACCCAGCTCTTTCCCTTCCTGTATGCAGGTAAACAAAAGCAGGAGGAGCTTCTAGTCCTTTGCTTCAGGTCACAAAAAAAAGTCAGCCTTTGGGTTACAGAGCAAAAATAAATAATAATAATAATAATAAACTGTTTTAAATTGGCATACAAATATATATTTGAAATAAATGTTTTATTATTTTTTGCCAATAAACTGCTGTGACCGGATTTCTGGCAGTCACAGGTTGTGTCGCGCCCCTCCAGCCCATGTCTTACAATAAGAGGGAGATGAAGCCTCCTCTAATCTACATTTAATAAAACCAATAAAAATAAAAATAAAATAAAGAGAAAAATGCGATCACAGCAAAATATAAACTATAAACTGAAAGTTAAGAATGAAGAAGCACCTGACCTAATATCTAGATATTAAGAAGGAAGAAGCACCTGACCTAATGTCTAGATATTAAGAAGGAAGAAGCACCTGACCTAATATCTAAGTATTAAGAAGGAAGAAGCACCTGACCTAATGTCTAGGTATAGTAGACACCAATATGAACATAAATATTAGAGATGCACTGAAATTTCAGGCACCGTAATATTTCGGCCGAAAATGGTGTTATCGGCCGAATGCCCATAAGAGAAAAGGGTGCCGATAATGGGACCAAAAATGCAATCGATTTTACCGCAAATTTGGGGCAATTTTGCCATGATATTACAACCATTTTACTACGATCTACTGTGCTTATGATGTGTTCAAAAATGTAACACGGGTGTGTTACTGATGTTTTCAATGCATTTGAACTGGGAGGTGCATTTTCTGTGCATTTTTTTTTTAATCATCAAAAATGCAGCAAGTAGGAAGCCCAACGGACCAGTGAGAAGGCATACATAGAATTTAAAGGGATGCACTTTTCTTGAGCTTTTATTTCACTAAAGGTGCCAATAATGGCCGACAATAAATTGATATTCATTTAAATTGATGATATTATTAAAAAGTCAATTATAATACAATTATAAATAATAATAATAATAAAAAAAAAAAAAAAAAAAAAAAGTCATTTCATTACATGTCATTTTCGGTTTTCGACCAAGTGGATCCTGCATTTTTGGTTTTGGTATGGGCATCAAAATTTCGATGCAGTTCACCTCTAATAAATATATATTTAGGCAGCGCTAGGTTCCTAATGTTTGTGCACAACTATAAAGTTGATATAAAATTCATAATAGTGATTAAAATAAAAACATAAAATTCATATATAATCAAGTAATGTGCAAATATAAAGTGGAATGAGGAGGGGAAACAGACTTGGCGCTATACCTTTTTGGTTTGAAAAAATAAATACTTGGTTATGGTTTGTATAGATTTTCCAGCTTGCTGGTAAATGATAATGAAAAATATAAAATAAACATAAATCAAAGTAAGAACTATCTGCGCATACCCAACAGTAATCTCTGATGATTATTTCTCCATATATGTTATTGTGCTACCTTATAAATATTAATGAACCATAAATAAACATGCGATACTTCTATTTAAGTATTAAAGTGCAAGTGCCAGTGAAAAAACATGTGCAAGTGTTGAAATACACAATTACAACTCCAAATTAATTAAATAAATAAGTAAATGTATGATTAATTGACAGTTTTGTATATTATATCTCAATTAGGTGCTCACATAAAAACCATGTGACGAATAACCCATGAGGGGATAAAAAATAAAATAAAAAATAAAAATTAATATTAAAAATTAAAACTTAATAATTAAAATTAGAATTAAAGAAGTGAGTGGTCTAAAAAAATAGTAAATGACTAGACCATATAAAAGTGAAAATTAAAAATTTAATATTAGAAAAAACAAAACAAAAAATTGTGCCCGGCATTCCTCTGGTGGGAAGGCACGCTATACGAACGGAGGAACGAGGGACCCCCAGGACCACAGCAGAGACAAGCCAGAGAGCAACACAGTGGCTCACACTGTGAAGGCTGATCCACCCTGGATGGGGTTTTACCTCTGGTGAGAGCAAGCACATTAGCAGTTATCGAGCACAGAGAACAGCTATTGCAGTCACCCTCTTCCTTCTCCTTTCAAAGACACTCATAGCAGATTTTTCCACCAATTTTTTCACAGTTTTTTCACTGTTTATTACTAATATTTTTTTTTACAAAAAACTATTTTTTGTTTTGTTTTTTCTAATATTCAATTTTTAATTTTCACTTTTATATGGGCTAGTCATTTACTATTTTTTAGACCACTCACTTCTTTAATTCTAATTTTAATTATTAAGTTTTAATTTTTAATATTAATTTTTATTTTTTTATTTTATTTTTTATCCCCTCATGGGTTATTCGTCACATGGTTTTTATGTGAGCACCTAATTGAGATATAATATACAAAACTGTCAATTAATCATACATTTACTTATTTATTTAATTAATTTGGAGTTGTAATTGTGTATTTCAACACTTGCACATGTTTTTTCACTGGCACTTGCACTTTAATACTTAAATAGAAGTATTGCATGTTTATTTATGGTTCATTAATATTTATAAGGTAGCACAATAACATATATGGAGAAATAATCATCAGAGATTACTGTTGGGTATGCGCAGATAGTTCTTACTTTGATTTATGTTTATTTTATATTTTTCATTATCATTTACCAGCAAGCTGGAAAATCTATACAAACCATAACCAAGTATTTATTTTTTCAAACCAAAAAGGTATAGCGCCAAGTCTATTTCCCCTCCTCATTCCACTATTGCTTTCACCCACACTGGGTGGAAATTGAATAGAGGCCGCTCATACCAATATAACATTAAATTGCCCCATAGCGCGACCTTAATCCCTTTCCTTTTACTAATGTGCAAATATAAGTCCATGTGACATGCAAAAAGGATTAGCAGTTCATCCATACATGTGATGTACCCAGTTACAGAGTGAAAATGTCCCAGTAAAATTAGAGAAAACAGAGCGTGTCTCCCACAGAGAAAAAAGGAGCTATAAATATCCACCAAGTGTGCAAGAAGGAGCTCCAAAAGTCATTTACCAAAAGGCTACGACCCTCTGATTAAGAGCGGTCATAGTGAGCATTATATGTATAGCAGGATATCTGTGCTAAACCCAATAAAACAAACAAAACTGTGTGTGTATAACACATACATTTATATTATATTAATATATATATATATATATATATATATATATATATATATATATATATATATATAAAAATGTCAAATACATGTGTGTGTGTAAAAGAAAATTTGCTGCATCTAAAAATAAAAATAAATATTCAGTCCATAAATGTGTGTATCCAATAAAGATGCGCAATCCAAAACATCAAACAAGGAAGCACTTACAAATGCCAGCATGCGTTCTAATAAACGAACAAGCTCAAAAAGGTGCAAAAAATAAAAAGATGCACACATAAAAAAAATTATTAAAAAAAATATACAAATATGAAAAAAACAACAAAAATTATGGTGTAGAAGTGTAGTCCAAAAAAGTGCTTGACCCAGTACGGATAATTAGAATGAACTTCTCAGAAAGACAAATTATTTTTCTGTTCATTAAACAAAAGGAAAAAACAGCACCGCTTACCAGATGTGGTAGATGTCAAATTATAGAGATCGGATAGACACACACAGGAAGGATCTTTTGGCCAAGGGTGTTGGTATCCACAGACTTTTCCAATAGCCTGACACGTTTTCCCATACAAGGCTTCGATTGGGAAAGGAGCCTCCTTTGCCAGTTGAAGCCATGTATGGGGAAACGCGTGGGGCGGAGCTACAGATCTTGACGTCAATGCGCACCAGCTGGGTGGCATGAGCTGCGGCTGGTTTTGAATACACTGAATGCAGTTTTGTTGGATGTCAGTGCCTACGATTTTTTAAGAATAAATAATTTTTAAATTTTAGTATTGCACCATGAAGCCTCTTTTTGTTTAATTAACACATCCCCTGGAGGAATCTATGGTACTAGAAGGCTCTGAGAGGAGTGTTTAAGCAGAGAAAAAGCTGCTACAGGACGAAGGATCCTGCTATTGGAAAAGTCAGTGGATACAACGCCCTTGGCCAAGCGATCCTTCCTGTATGCGCCTAGCCAATCTCTATAATTTGAGATCCACCACATCTGGTAAGTGGAGCTGTTTTTTGCTTTGTTTGATGAACAGAAAAATCATTTGTCTTTCTGAGAAGTTCATTCTGATTGTCCATACTGGGTCAAGCACTTTTTTGGACTACACATCTATACCAAAATGTTTTTTTTTTTTTTTTTTGTGTTTTTGTTCATATTTGTATTTTTTTTATATTTGCACCTTTGAGCTCATTTGTTTATTGGCGCGCATGCTGGCATTTGTATATGCTTCCTAGCTTGGCGTTTTGGATTGTGTATCTTTATTGGATACACACATAGTGAGCATTAGACTGATCGTAGGACTCCTTTAGGCAGCTGTCAATTTCTCAATAGCATAAGCTACAAAAGTATACCACCAGATATACCATCTCCTCCCATAGATAATGTCATATACAAGAAAAGGACCCCCTTATAGTGTGAAATCTTCCAAAACTCATTTAAGAAAATTTTTTATTGCACTCACATAAATAGCATTGTATTGCATTGCATTATATTCTACATAATCTACATGTAATATTCCACCCCCATTGTGTTTGTCTGGTTAGTAGGCATGGAGGAGGGAGGGAGTGGGCCGTTATATACGCCCACATGTGTGACTCTATGATCAAATGGGCTGCTCAAATGTAATAGGGAGGAAATGCTCTGCATAGAAACTTACTAAAAACTGAGCATGTGCAGAGTTGCCACCAAAGCTGAAAAATTCCTAGCTGAAGTGGGGACATGAACACAAGGTAGAGAAAGAGATCAGCAGGATCAACCAGGTTTTTTGCAGAATACAGAAAACTAATCTCATAGGGACTGACTAAGTATGAACAGCATATCAAAAATTCTGATGCCTATTGCATTGCACAGTTGTATTAGGACTCGCAATATAAAAGCGAAAGCTATAAAGTACATGTGGGACTACACAACTGGAGGTTGTTAAAACAATATCTCTCTGACTGATTATCTATTTTTTTTATGTTCTGTTGGCTTTTAAAATGGTTGTAAACCCTTACAACCAACTTTGACCTACAGGTAAGCCTAGATTAAGGCTTACCTGTAGGTCCAAGAAATATCTCCTAAACCTACACGGTTTAGGAGATATTTGCCGAAAGGCAGGCACCGCTGTCTACAGTGCATGCGCCGTAGACAGCGGCGCGCAGGCGCACTGAGCGTGCCGCAGTCAACTGCGAAATGCCACGAGTGGCGGCTCCCGTGCGCATGCGTGGGAGTGACGTCATCGCGGCTTCGCCGAATGACAGCGGTGGAGCAGCGAGACCCACTGAGAAGATGGATGCTCTGGACTACAGGGGACAGCGGTGACTTCAATGGCTCCTGTGTCAGGTAAGTGACACATAATGGACTACTATGCGATGCATAGTAGTCCATTATGCTTTACCTTTGCAGGGAATGAAAGAGGAAGTAAACTCATCAGGGTTTACTTCCTCTTTAACTCTCTGCATCTGAAATATCAATATGGGGCGGACTGAACCTTTATTTCCCCCCCCCCCCCATTAGAACACAGCTATTTTCAGTGATATGAATTGTTGTATCATAACAAAAAACAAGAATTAAATCATTTCCTCCTATTTTTGGAAGTAGGCTCTTTTCCGATGGCCAAAAAAAGTCAGTAGAACAATGCAGCAATAACTCTCTTAAGCTGCTTGACAAAACAACACTTTGATCGGCCAAATAAGAGAAGATAAACTGAAGCGGCGGCTCAGAGGGAGTTAATGGCGGGAAGTCTGCAGAAGTTTTCATTCTCAATGAAATGCGCAACTTGTGGGAAAAGGAGGAGGGAAGAAAAAAAAAAAGGGAAAAAAAAGAACATTTTGTTCTCAAAGATGGGATATAAAAAACATGTGGATTAGGAAGATGAGGGTAAGATGAAGAGAGTCATATAGACTATGGTGACACCTGGGAATCTCACCCATAATGGTTAAAGTGGACCTGTCATATATCGATCAGACATAACCTAATGACCAGGTGTTCGAAAAGCATCAGAAAACACAGTGTATGACATTTTGTTGCGTACTGGACTGCATAGCCACAGACAGGTCCGCCAAAAGCGCCTACAGTAAGCACATGAGCTTCAGAACTAGACCACGGAGCAAGGGAAGAAGGTGAATTATTGGTTATCCTCGCGCTACAATGGCTAAACACAATAGCTAGTATGGTTGCAGCAAAGCACCGACAGAGGTGCAAACCCTCCCCTCAAAATGTGATAATAAGTAAAAAGTGGTGTTGCGCTCCACAAGAAAATTAAATTAATTCAATAAGTACAATAATTCAATAAGTGCTGCCAAAGGGACTGGACCTTTGGCAGCACAAGTGATTGCAGAGCCCTTTAGAGGTGCCCTGTGATCCCACTCTCTGCTCTCTCCTTCTGGATCCTGCTGGCTGCATTCACTACAGAAAGAAATCCGCCCCTCCCCCATGTGTAGCAGAGAATGCCAGGGGCCACACAGGAGTTCAGCAGTCCCTGATGAAGTCACGTGATCAATGACGATACGCATAGGATTTGCTTAGGAGGATACCGGAAGCGGCGTCCGGGGTACCAACGAGGAGTCCGTTCGTTTTTTCCGCTGTAACGTTTGCTTAATATTGTGCTATTGAATGTGAGTACCCAGGACTATGTCCTTTCTATAATAAAGTTTGTCTAGCATTACTTCACTATTGGAGCCCCTTCTCTCTTTTTTGGTTGCGATCTATGGTCCATGGCTGAGTACCTAGAGGGGATTGCCTGGGGTTTGCACCAGCTGAGAACATACACTCTAACCGCTGGAACGTTTTGCTGTTTATCTGACAGCAGTGAGGTAAGGTACCCACTGCACTCAGTGTGTGAGCACCTGTTTTGAGGATTTGGGAGATCACCGGTGGAATTATCCCCTGCTTTCATCCACGGAATTAGTCCGCTACATAGCACAGTGTGGACCCACTTATTGCATGGCTTGATATGGATGGCCTTTTTTTCTATAAATAGAGACACTTTAGGAATTCCATTTTTTTGGACTGTGTTTTTTTTTGTTTTGTTTTTAATATTTTTTTATTCTATTAATATATATTTGTTTCACTGGATGCACTTTATGGATTGAGACACATCCTGGATTTTATATATTTTTTTGTATTTTTAGTATCACTGGTTGAATTATATTTGTGATTTTACTACTTATTTCACTTGCACTTTACTAGGAATATTTTTTATTACCGTATATACTCGAGTATAAGCCGAGATTTTCAGCCTCTTTTTTGAGGCTGAAAGTGCCCCCCTCGGCTTATACTCGAGTCATCGCTGTCTGCCCGCTCGATCAGCGTGTCGAGCAGACAGACAGCGGCCATTCTAGGATTCAAAAGCCGCGCCTCCGGCTCCGCCTTCGCCTGTGATAGGCGGAACACTGAATTTCCCAGCAGCCTGTGTTCCGCCTATCACGGACATCGTATCATCCTCGTACTACGGACGAGGATGATACGATGTCCGTGATAGGCGGAACACAGGCTGCTGGGAAATTCAGTGTTCCGCCTATCACAGGCGAAGGCGGAGGCGCGGCTTTTGAATTTTACAATGGCCGCCGAGGCGCCGACGAAGAGGGCACGGGACGGAGGCAAGGCACGGCACGGGACGGGACGGGACGGAGGCAAGGCAAGGCACGACACGGGACGGAGGCAAGGCACGGCACGGGACGGAGGCAAGGAGGCAAGGCACGGGACGGAGGCTCGGGACAAAGGCTCGGGACACAGGTAGGCTGGACACACACACACACACACACACACACACACACACAGATGGATGGAGACACACACACACACACAGGGATGGATGGATGGATGGAGACACACACACACAGGGATGGATGGATGGATGGATGGATGGATGGAGACACACACACACAGGGATGGATGGATGGATGGACACACACACACACAGGGATGGATGGACGGACACACAGGGATGGACGGACACACAGGGATGGACGGACACACAGGGATGGACGGACACACAGGGATGGACAGGCATGTCTCACCCTCGGCTTATACACGAGTCAATAAGTTTGCCAGTTTTTTTGGGGGTAAATTGGGGGCCTCGGCTTATATTCGGGTCGGCCTATACTCGAGTATATACGGTACTCTGATTTGGAATATTTATACTGGTCACATTACACTGATTTTTATTATGTTCATGTGGCATTGATACACTTTTATAGGTTGCACGTAATTAATTTTAAATAGTCACATAGAGTGTAATTTAGATCCTGTACGGCATTATTTATTTGTTATTTTATCACTATCTATGTACTTATTGAATTAATTTAATTTTCTTGTGGAGCGCAACACCACTTTTTACTTATTAAGGGAAGAAGGTGGCCTGGTCTGATGAATTCAAGAATCATTTGAGGAACACAACAATGAGTTTGAGTTGTTGATGTGGCCTTCAAATTTTCCAGATCTCGGACTGATCCATGGAGGCCCCACCTCACAATAACAGAACTTAAAAGATCTTCTACTGACAGCGTGGTAAGCATGCCTTCAGAGGTCTGATGAAGTCCATGCCTCAATGGGTCAGGGCTATACAAGAAAAAGAACCGCTGCAACATGTGTATAAAGATAAGGCTGATTGGAGAATCTTGCAGCGTGCTAGCCCCGGCCCGCCTCCGGGGGAAACTTGGAAAGAAAGAAATGGCTGCACATCCACAACTTCCGACTGCCTTTTATTTTGTTTCACAAAGACAACACCAAAGACACCAGACTGTGGTCATGTAAATGTGAACACAGTCTGATGTCTTTGGTGTTATCTTTGTGAAATAAAATAAAAGCTCTGGATGTGCAGCCATTTCTTTCCAATGGGTCAGGGCTGTTTTGGTGGCAAAAGGGGGACCTACTCAATATTAGGTGGGTGCTTATAATGTTATAGCAGATCAGTGTATATTTACTTGTTTTAAACCTTTTTTTTAATTTTTATTTATTTACACAGTTCTTCAGCTGGTTTCTGGCCTAGGGCAAAATGATGTCACACATCCCAGGAGTCTTTAGGAACGGGCTTTGTTAGCTAAGCACACCCTCCTGCCTAAGATAAGAGCAGATGGATTAAAGTAAATGCTACATAAAACATCTGCCCTAACACCCCTTTCACACCAGGGCGTTTTGCAGGCGCTATAGCGTTAGAAATAGCACCTGCAATCCGCCCTAAAGAAGTTGCACCATTGTTTGTAGTGTGAAACCCCCGGAGGGCTTTCACACTACAGCGGTGCGCTGGCAGGACGTCAGGGAAAAGTCCTGCCAGCAGCTTCTTTGGAGCGGTGAAGGAGCGGTGTGTTTACCGCTCCTCCACCGCTGCTCCCCATTGAAATCAATGGGGCAGCACTGTAATACAGCTGGCAAAACGCCGCTATTGTGGCATATTGCCAGAGGTTTTAACCCTTTCTCGGCCGCTAGCGGGGGGTAAAAGCGGCCCGCTAGCGGCCGAAATGCGCCGCAAATCCGGTGGTAAAACACTGCTAAAAATAGCGGCGTTTTACCGATCGCGTTATGGACGGTGTGGTGTGAAAGGGGTCTCAGTCAAGATGGCCACAGCTAAAAATACTGGGGGGAGGGATGTTTTTCAAAGTGATTTCTCAACAAAATAAAGTAGAGAGACATGGGAGTTTGCTTTGAATAATAAAATTGAATTAAAATAGTATTTTCATTTTGTGGTGCTCAGATACAATTTAGTTCCACTTTAGCATCTCTTGTACTTCATTTCCGATGGATATCAACTGCAAAACAGTAATCTGAAGGAACAGTAGAATTTTCGAAGCCATTTCTGATTTAGTATGTCATTTAGTGGTCCATTGTTGCCTAAAACTGGCTGAGTATACGGGTCATTGGAGTTTATCTGATCATTGCCAGCTATGACGGTAGCTGTTCAAGTTCAAACAGCCCCTCAGCACAGAGTACAGAAGGGCAAAGGAAGGTATAAATACCAATCACATTGATCAAATCAATTTCCACGGTACGTACATTCCTACTGTAAAGAATGAATTGAACAATTGACCGACCTATCACAAAGATACAGTGAAGATGGTTATTTTATCAGAATAGTGATTAGACTAAATGCTTCTCTTAAAGAAGATTTCCTAACTAATCTCAAACAAAGGAAACCAAACCTCCTGCGCTCTAGAGGAAAGTGCCACCACATACAGTCAACAATCTTCAATTGATTTGGCTCCCGCACAGTCCATGTTGCAACTCATATCAGGCTGGGGAAACCCAAATGTAAGAGTCTAAAAAATAAAAAGGAACAGTGGGCGCACCAGCCTACCGCATTACCTCTGCAACAATTTATTTGTTAAAATAATTATGGGCATATACTCACAAACAATGAGCTCTAAAGAAGAGGGGAACACCCCTCGAAACGCATCAGCTCTTTTGGACTTTCACAGCAGACCAGGCTGGGTGGTGCACTTGGACCATTTTACGACTGATTTAATCATTGTTTGTGGAGTATACACCCACACTTATTTTAACAAATACAGTAAAGCCTTGGATTGCAAGCATAATTTGTTCTGGAAGCATGCTTGCAATTCAAAGCACTTGTATATCAAAGCAAATTTACCCATAAGAAATAATGGAAACTCAAATGATTCCTTCCACAACCATTTATTCATAGGTCCTACATTTTATAGTCCACATAAAAAGATTATAGCAATGGGATAGGTTGTATAACTATAAAATGTCCATCCACAATTGGCAGCCTCCACAAGGGAATTAGAAGCAAAATCCAGCAGGAGCTACAGAGTATAAAAGAGAAGAGAGACGCCTCCGAGTGTAGCAATATGTGGCTAAATGTTGTACCTTCCTCAAATGTAACCATATTTCTACACTTAGAGGCACCTCTCTTCTCTTTTATACTCAGTTGTGACATGACGCTACTTGTATATCAAGTCAAAATGTTTAAAAAAGTTTTTTGTCTTGCAAAACTCTCTCAAGCCAAGTTGCTCTCAAACCAAGGTTTTACTGTAAATTGTCGCAAAGGTAATGCGCTAGGCAGGTCTGCCCTCTGTTTCTTATTTAATTAAACATAGCTAGTCCCCTTCTGACACCTACACTGACTAGAACTGTGAAAGATGTATATACTGATCTATTTTCAGCCCTGTCCAGTCTTGTTATGAAATCCTGTGTCAGTCTGTGGCAGCTGCAGGGGAAAGGAGGGAGCACCAACAATGAAAGTAAAAACTGGAGCGGTGACGTCACCCATAGGCTTCTATGGCCCACTCGTTACTGGTGCAACGTATGGCCTGCTGATGGGCGTGTGTTCTCCTTTCAAAAATATGGACTGAAGCGGAACTTCATTGCTAAGAAGCCCACATACAACTTTATTTCATTAAAAGTCAAATCCAAAAAGTAGCCAAAAATACCCCTTTCATCAGGATTTGATTGGAAACAATATGAATGAACTGAACTGGAATGGACTTGAAGTGAAGTGGGCTTTAATTTTATTTCTTACGGCGCGATTACAAGCACAGGCCTTGTCGACAGCTGGCTTGATAGTTATAGTTATGAGGGGGGCATTTTTTGAACCCCCGAAACACATTTGTTACTTTTTGCATTGTCCCCCTGACATTTTTTTTTAATAAAGGTGCATCTGGACCTCTTAGTAGGGGTGTGCTGTTTAAAATTTCCATTTTTGTTACATTACACTACAAACCAAAGAGACTGTGGAAATCCACTGAGGCTGCGTACACACGAGCGTAATGTCCGAAAGAAAAAAATCAGACGGGAGCTTTTCATCATATATTCCGATCATATGTATGCCTCATCTGACTTTTTCCAAAATTCTGACGGGCCTAGATTTTTGTTCTAAATATTTCCGACGGAACCAATTCCTATCGGGAAAAACCACTCATCTGTATGCTGTTCCGACGGACCAAAAACAATGCATGCTCTGAAGCAAGTACGAGACGGAAGCTACTGGCTATTGAACTTCCTTTTTCTAGTCCAGTCATACGCGCTGTACGTCACCGCGTTCTTGGCGATCGGACTTTAGTGTGATCGTGTGTACGCAAGACACTTTGAGCGGAATTCCATCGGAACTCCGTCGGAAAAACCTTCAGAGTTTATTCCAACGGGAAAACCGGTCGTGTGTACAGGGCATTAGGTGTTGTTCGAACGTACTTCAACATTCAATTTTTGATTGAATGAACTTTCCCAAATGAAAACTACATTCACTGTTAGAATGTCATTTATTAAAAAAAAATAAAAAATAAACATTTGCATCCCGTTCCTTTAAATTTTCTCGTCACTGTGGTCAAAATGAATGGCAATTTTACCCTGTTAAGAATTAGAAAATCAAACAAACTTTTACATCAAAAGATTATGAACAAAGTGTATCCCCAGCTTTGGGCACAATTTATAAAAAGGGTGGGAGAAAAATATCTTTGAGGGTGTCAGAGTGAGCTGTGATGGAAAAAATCCAAACAATCGCTGTACTCACTGGTCCTGTCCATATATCACTGAGCACCATGCCATGTACACCGAGCACTGCACTGAAGAGGATGGGGCAGGCTCTGTGATCCATTATATAATGTTTTACAGTATTGTGGGGATCACATTTCTAAACTATACCGAAAAAGCTAAAAAAAAAAGACCCACAAAAAAATGTGCATTCTATTGACAGGATTACTAAAAGGCATGGGGATAACATGACTGTCTGAGCATAAATACGGATCAACACATTATTATGTTAGATATAGGCACATTAAATTGAGAGGTCGTTTCCCTGAAATTTCAGCAAAAATCAGGAGATTTAGGTGAAATCTGGCAATGTTGGCAGAATGAAAGTCAATGGGGAAGAAATTACAGGCTAACTTCACCTTTTACACAATGTTGCAGCCTATACCCGTATTTAGAGTGTAATATGTAACATGGTGCCAAGCAGTCCTGGCTCTGCCCACACAGCCATGTCACACAATCATAGAGACATGTGAATGAAAGAACTACAAGTCCCATCTACCACCGGGAGGGACTTGTAGTTCTCAACATGAATACAAGTGCTGTGATCACCACAGTCCTATTCCACAGACACTTCCTTTAGCTCTCCAGCTGAAAGCCCATATGGAGGTTTAGACATGAAGATGGAGGAAGAGTCAGCAGGAGCCTGGGTTTTCAGGCTCCTGTGTTATGTTTATTTGCTGTAAATATATTGTATGTCCATTTATTATTTTTCTTGCAAAAGATGGACTTCATTTAAAAAGGTTTTTTTGTGCTTTAAAGGGTGTAATGGGCTTTAAATGGCTCCTGAGAAATACAGAAGCTAATTTTCCCTATTGTGCGCCTGTTCTTGCACCAAAATAGCCCCCGATAGTACTTTTTTCTTTTAATTTCAGAAGCAAAAAAAATTGCGGAAAAAAAAAGTGACTATAATAAATAAAAATCAAATGCACAGAAAAAAAAAATATGCACACCAAACATATCCTACACCCACTAAATACAAAAAAAGGAGTATATAAGGTCAAATTGTGAATTTCTGCTTCTGATTAATTTTGGCGTAATTGCTGTGCTCTGCTAAATTATTTTGTAAATCTATTAAATTATCTGCAGTCACATGAGAATTTTTTTTTTTTTTTCAAATGCTGGGTTTTGAATTGCTGTGCAGCGCAATCCTTCACGCCGGACAACTTCCGCCTGGCCAAGTCCTTTGGTTAAGATGTCACTTCCGGTTTCCCTGTGCAGTAATAAACAGGAAGTGACGTCAGCCACTCCTCCACCACCGCTGCTGCCTGCTGCCCACTGAAGGAGACAAAGCAGGAGGAGAGGACACCACAGCCCGGTAAGTGAACTGCCTTCTGACACTTGTGGATCTCCTTGCAGCGCTGCCAGGTTTCTCCCTCCAGCAGCTCTGCAGGGGGATCAGTTCTACATACTGGCAAAGTGTCTCAATCTGAGGCTGCATTTGATGGGGCACAGTGAGGCTGCATTTGATGGGCACAGTGAGGCTGCATTTGATGGGCACAGTGAGGCTGCATTTGATGGGCCAGGAAAGCTATATTTGATGGGCCAGGAAAGCTATATTTGATGGGGCACAGTGGCAGCGTTTGATATGGCACAGTGGCAGCGTTTGATATCACACAGTGGCAGCGTTTGATATCACGCAGTGGCTGCGTGTGATGACACAGTGGCTGCGTGTGATATGACACAGTGGCTGCGTGTGATATGACACAGTGGCTGCGTGTGATATGACACAGTGGCTGCGATTGATGGGCCCAGTGGCGGCGATTGATGTGGCTGCGATTGATGGGCCCAGTGGCGGCGATTGATGGGCCCAGTGGCTGCAATTGATGGGCCCAGTGGCTGCAATTGATGGGCCCAGTGGCTGCAATTGATGGGCCCAGTGGCTGCAATTGATGGGCCCAGTGGCTGCAATTGATGGGCCCAGTGGCTGCAATTGATGGGCCCAGTGGCTGCAATTGATGGGCCCAGTGGCTGCAATTGATGGGCCCAGTGGCTGCAATTGATGGGGTTTTTTTTCAGAATATTGTTTGAGCACCAGCCGCCACTGACCACCAGCTACAGTACAATTGTAGGTGTACGTTAAACAAAAGAGCGAAAGGAGGACAAAACAAAAACTAGAACCTTCCCCAGAACAACAGAGTTTTGCCTAGACCGATACACGCATTGCTTGAACCTCCAGCCAGAGGTAGACATATATTGACACAGTGATGTCGTTTTAAGATGCCTGCACAGCTCTGCCGGATAATGCCAGTACTGCGGTGCCCCCTGCCCCCCCACATCCAGAGAAATTAAGATCTACATAGGAGAGAAGAGAACCATTGCCCACTCTAGAGTGATCAGTACCTCAAATATTAGTCAATCTGCAATCTTTAATACCCAAAAAAGGGGAAAACACTGCGCTATAACTGACCAACAAAAAACAGCTGCCAACACTTCAAACAAAGTTCAACAATTTAGGACAAAAAAATTGTGTAGCGCTTCTATTTAAGTGGATAGGTAATCACACGAGGAAAATCAGAGTGCAATCACAGAAAAACAAATAAATTAGTGGTCACGTAGGAAAGTCCGTAATCACATGAAAGAAGTCCACATACAATCACAAATAAATAAAATCCTCCGTGGTGTGACTGGTGCACAAAATAAGGTGATAGAACTTCTTCAAAATGGATAGGGGTTTTACTAGTCAAGTGCAACCCGATATGTCAGCTTGTCTGCAGATATCAATGAAATAGGTGGAATACTCTTACCGAATATGATGGACTCACACGGTCTTACGACGGTTGAGTCAGAAATGCTTGGGGTCCTGACCTAGGACCAGTAGGTAGGTTGGTGAGGGATTTTATAGAATTTAAACCAAAAAAGAAAAAAGAAAGCTCCACATGGTGCGAGTCAGAAAATCTTAACCAACAGGTTGATTTAAAAAGTCAAATAATTAAATAAAAAATTATGACTTAGTGATCACAAATGAACAAAATAAAAGCAATGTGGGGTGCCAAAAGCAGGCCCGACGCGTTTTGACATAGAGTGTCTTCAACAGGGGCATCACCATGTGGAGCTTTCTTTTTTCTTTTTTGGTTTAAATTCTATAAAATCCCCTACCCCCTGCTTGGGGTTGCAATTGCCAATTGAGTCACTTCTGAATTGGACAAAGAACCACTCCGGAGATCCCCCTGTGAGATACCCCCTACGGTCTACAGTCGTGTGGAGTCTCCTTACCATCTGGATGGACCCTCACCAACCTACCTACTGGTCCTAGGTCAGGACCCCAAGCATTTCTGACTCAACCGTCGTAAGACCGTGTGAGTCCATCATATTCGGTAAGAGTATTCCACCTATTTCATTGATATCTGCAGACAAGCTGACATATCGGGTTGCACTTGACTAGTAAAACCCCTATCCCTTTTGAAGAAGTTCTATCACCTTATTTTGTGCACCAGTCACACCACGGAGGATTTTATTTATTTGTGATTGTATGTGGACTTCTTTCATGTGATTACGGACTTTCCTACGTGACCACTAATTTATTTGTTTTTCTGTGATTGCACTCTGATTTTCCTCGTGTGATTACCTATCCACTTAAATAGAAGCGCTACACAATTTTTTGTCCTAAATCTTTAATACCCCCCTTACATTCGCCGCCCTATTGCATTTGATATCCATGATCAGTAGCCATTGCCTTCCTCAAATCAATCTGATGCCGTGTCTGTAGAAGCCAACCCCCCCCCCCCCCCCCAGAATTATTCATATTTAGTCAATGCCCCTCTGGTTCGGATAGGTAGATTTATAAAAGGGAACAGACTTATTGACCAATGCCTTCCAGGACTCCAGAGTTCATAGAGCACTTCCATGATAGGATGAGTCTTTTTTTTTTTTTTTTTGAATAGTACAACAATAGGGTAAGAAGGGTCTGTATTGCCCTGGTGGTAGTCAAAGGTTCCACCAGATGCAAGAGGCACCCCTACTCAGACATGGGGATCGAAATAGAAGTGTCAGACCCGATACAGCTTGCCAGTAGGGTTTAAACTGAGGACAATCCCAAAATATGTGCATGAAGTTTGCTAGGGGTGCAGAGCACCTCCAGCAACATGAGAAGCTATTAAAACAAAAAAATAAAGCCATTTGGAGCTTACACAGAGAGCTATCTCCTCTCCTCTTGGAGGAAAGGGAGTGAGGTACACGTCCCCATACTTGGAAACACTGGGTACATCGCTTTGTTCCTGTGGGCCAAACGAGCAGCAGAGGGGTGATGGAAAGGTGGATATGTGCATCTTAAGGCTTTAGCAAAACAAAGGCTCTCTTTAAGACTAATACAACTCTATCTACCTTCTAGGTTTAACAAAAGGTGTGCTTTAAGAACCCATCGCTGGGCTTTGTGGAACACAAATATTCAGTCTGTCCGCAGTACAGAAACTGCTGCCGAAATTTCCTGCCACTTTTCCAGCTGGAGAAACGTGCCAGTTGGTTGCAAAGGCCCACATGGTGTTCGGAGCATGCCTTGGCTAGTGTGAAGAGGATATTATTCTATCCATTCCTGCCTCTGTTTATTCAGCTGGAGCCTGACTTTAACCCCCTCCTTGACACTGAACAAAATTTTAAACAATGTTTCAGCCTCAAGATTACTGTACCTATTTTTCAAACTAGTTTCTACCACTGCGCAAACATAATCAACTGAAAAAAAAATACTCAGCCATCATCTTCTCTAGATTGCCAAATATTTCCAGAGGTCAGTCAGTTTAAAGAGGAGCTCTAGGCAAACAATCGACCACACGTTTGTCATACCTTACATACTGTATACATCTGCAAGTATCCCCCATAACCACAGTTTAACACCCCTATCTCCACTTTATGAAATCATGGGATGGCAGGTTTTGCTGTGCAAGGTATTCTGGGAAGCAAAATTAAAGACAGATTGAGGTACTTGAACTAGATGTGTTTAAAATAAATGTACTGATTTTCTTTTAATACTATCCTAGAAATGGTTAAATCAACCCAAAGGGAGCTTGGACCTACAAAGATGTGGAGGGAACCCCTATGGAAGACCATCAGCTGCCTACCACTCTTCATTGCCCCTCTTTCCTACCCCCTCCATGTCCAGTCCTTCCTCTGCCCCTTCCCTTTTCTGTGCCCCTCACTCCTGAGCCCTCTATCCCCCTAACCACCTCCACCCTGCTATTCCATGGGATCGCCTATTAGGTTTAAATATTAGTTTGTAGATGCAAGTTCCTTCCTCAGTTCACATAAGGCCCCAAGGCAACCATGAAAGCCTTAGCTAGGTTGCCACCCTGACAGCCTCTACCAAGAGATAACAATGAACACCTAGCTGTAGCTGATAATGGGGACTTGGCTGAGCTCCTATACACCCTATTATCAGCAGGTCCAGATGGATACAACCTGAAAAATTATGGGAGGAATTGGCCTTCTGACCACCACTATTTAGACTTAATGGCACCTGCAGTCCTCATCAGAATGCCCACAGTGCTCAGAGTCAGACCAAATACACAGCTATTGTGTTCTCTGAACTTTATAAGGAACCCTTCTTCTAATTTGTTTATAACTTAATATGTGTCTTTTACCAAATAATTGCTCAAACCTCCTACATGTTCAAATGTATTTTGTCGGCTGAATGTATATCATGGGAAAAAAAAATAGCAAAGTTCATTAAAGAAGTAGATGAAATTCTTACAACAACATTTTATTTAGTCTTTTTTTATATGAATAAAAATTACCTTAATCAAAAAAAAAAAAAAAAAACAACGTCCACAGTTATGATTACTAGAGTGTAATATTGTCTTCTTTTTTATTCATGAAGACCTATCAACTACTCAACTAACCAACAACTATCCTTGTTGGATTCTCAGGAAAGATATTTCTTTCCCGTGTGTGGCAACATTGGCAGCAGTTGCCTAGGAGGTTTTATTTTGCTTCTTCTGGACCAAAACTGCTGGAGCTCAACCTAATGCCTCGTACACACTACCAGACTTTCTGGCAGACTAGGTCAGACGGAATCATTGTGTTGGATAGTCCAATCGTGTGTGGGATAGTCCGATCATTTTTGTTAAAAAAAAAAAAAAAAAAAAATCAGACGGACCTAGAAATAGAACTTCCTTTTCTAGTCCCGTCGTACGATATCACGTACAAAACAAATGGACTTTCGAACGGACTTTAGTCCGTTTGTGTGTGGGCAAATCCATTCGTTCGGAAGTCCATCGTGAAGACCGTCGGACCTTTTCTGCTGGAAAGTCCAGACGTGTGTACGCGGCATAAGTCAATTAACCAATAAAACTTTAACCAGATAGACCTCAGTCTTTTCAAACTAGTTTATTATGTAACTGTGATTATATTACTGTTAGATGAAATCCGGTTGCCATGAGTTGCTGGATTTGGTGTAGTATCTCTATTCTTGACACAACCAACAAAGTAGGCCTTCTATCAGATATTTTTTTAAGTACATACTATATACCAAGTAATGTAGTAGTGTAACACTTCAGGTATTTATTACTGCTCACAAAGATCACAGTACTCCCCAGAACATTTACCATATCTGCTCTACTCTCCAAAAGGACAACGCCATCTAAGTTCAGGTATCATTCTGGCACGGACTAAGTTGCTGGCTCAGGAATGGCACAATCATGTAAAACCTGGTGCAAGTGGCCTGTAACATACATGTAACTGAGCTTTTGCTTATGACCATGGAGGAACAGCATGAGGATGTTAACAAGGGGTGGTAGTAGATGGAGGATATGGTAGTGCAGATAAGGTTGCATTGGGTTGTGGAGGAATGACATGGGGATGTTGCCAGGAGGAGGGGGAGAGTACGGAAGTGTGACTGTGACTGATGGGTCAAATGTCTGGGGCCTATACTACTGATACAGGACACAAGCAAAAAACTGAGGGCTCACGGAGTGGGTTATAGGGGTACCTCCAAAAGGGGGTGTCCAAAAGCTTTGTCAGCCTTCAATCACCTGAAAGTAGCAGCCTATGACTCAGAAAGTATGGAAAATAGAAGAGGCTGAACCCTATGGGCTGGAGGAAATCCAGCTGGGGTGGGGGGACAGTACCGTATATACTCGAGTATAAGCCGAGATTTTCAGCCTCTTTTTTGAGGCTGAAAGTGCCCCCCTCGGCTTATACTCGAGTCATCGCCGTCTGACTGCTCGATCAGCGTATCGAGCAGACAGACGGCGGACATACTACAATTTGAAAGCCGCGCCTCCTTCTCCGCCTCCGCCTGTGATAGGCGGAACACTGACTTTCCCAGCAGCCTGTGTTCCGCCTATCACGGACATCGTCTCATCTTCGTCCGTAGTACGAGGATGAGACGATGTCCGTGATAGGCGGAACACAGGCTGCTGGGAAATTCAGTGTTCCGCCTATCACAGGCGGAGGCGGAGAAGGAGGCGCGGCTTTCAAATTGTAGTATGGCCGCCGAGGCGCCGACCCTGGCAAGGCACGGGACGGAACGGAGGCAAGGCACGGCACGACACGGGACGGAGGCAAGGCACGACACGGGACGGAGGCAAGGAGGCAAGGCACGGCACGGGACGGAGGCAAGGAGGCAAGGCACGGGACGGAGGCTCGGGACACAGGTAGGCTGGACACACACACACACACACACACACACACACACACACAGGGATGGATGGATGGAGACACACACACACAGGGATGGATGGATGGATGGAGACACACACACACACACAGGGATGGATGGATGGATGGAGACACACACACACACACAGGGATGGATGGATGGATGGACACACACACACACACAGGGATGGATGGATGGATGGACACACACACACACACAGGGATGGACGGACACACAGGGATGGAGGGACACACAGGGATGGACACACACACAGGGATGGACGGACACACAGGGACGGACACACACACAGGGATGGACAAGCATGTCTCACCCTCGGCTTATACACGAGTCAATAAGTTTGCCAGTTTTTTGGGGGGTAAATTGGGGGCCTCGGCTTATATTCGGGTCGGCCTATACTCGAGTATATACGGTAAGTCCTTTTAGGCAGGTAATTTATTGTACTTGGTTACCATATGGGTCAAAATGTTTCTCCTTTATTGTGAAGGGAGGCTGTGAAGTCTTCCATTTCCATGATTAAGTCAACTATGGCAAACCATGCAGTTAAGGACAAGGTGGGGGGTTGCCTCCATAGGGCAGGGATTCAAGCAAAGGATGAGCCATGTTTAGCAGATACACAATGAGAAATGTTTTGTAGGTCTTCAGTGGAATATCATTAAGATGTAATATATAGTCTAGTGGGTTCTGTCCAAGACCCGCCAAGATAAGACTTAACATTCGTTTTCTGACCTTTGCCCAAAAAGGTCAAGAACTTATTTTTAATGATAAAAGAGTACATCTATTCTGAAATATGATGCAGTTCATTTCTATTGTGACATGTCAGCAAAAATTACTCCCGCAGAATTGAAAAGTAACTGAAATGTTAATATGTCTGTGTTTTGATCTTTAACAGGCCTGTTGCTATGAAGTAAGCTTTCTTCTTACCGGGCGATTACTGGCTGTAATGAGAGGCTTTAAATCAGAGCAGAAACTGGAAGTTCAATAGACACTTTGTCATAGTCCACACTGATATAATAGCCATTTTATGATAAGGTATTAGAGAAGATCCTTTCAGGCCCCGCTACAGTGTTCTTGGAGCTAATTTACCTCTCCCAGAACACATTTTATTCTAAGCTGTTCCTCTCATTACCGTCCTGGACAAATTCCATTCATCAAAAGCCGCTCAGAAAAGAAAACATTCTATCCGTCTTTTCTCCCCTTCACTTTTGGTCTGAAACTAAGCATACCGTGCCCGCAAATGACATAATGCGAGCTGACATCACTCTTGGCTCTTGTCTGTGATGCTGTTAACCCCTCGGAGCTGGAGGAAGCTCGCACTTCTCAAAATATGTAAGCAAAGGCTTCTCTGGTATCAGGATCACTGGGTTTAGGCCAGGGTTGGCAATCCTGGCATTGGACAAAAGGGTACCTTCTTTGCAGTTAGTTCTACACGGACGCTTTCTTATATAGCTTAAAGTGGACCTTCACCAAGTTGTAAAAGTTCAAAGTCAGCAGCCACAAATACGGTAGCTGCTGACTTTTAAAACCACGTACTTACCAGTCTATGGATTCCAACACTGTCTTCTTGCAGCTGATTCTTCCCACTGCTGCGGAGCCTCCATGTTGGATTTGGGAGCCAGCTGTTGCTCCTAGAATCCCAGTTGGCTCTCCATGACGCATGGAGACTGATCCCTAAAGCCTCCTGGGATGTGTGACGTGTCCCAAGAGGCTGCTGGCGGGATGAGTGACATCATCCTCACCTTAGTGAGAATTAAAGAAGTGGGAGAAGGTTCCAACAAAATGTGGTACTCGCTCCCCCAACAAAACCTGCAACTCAGTTACAGGCTGGGGCGATGTGAGACAATGAGTGCTACTCCACTTTCTGAGTAAAGTGCCACTTTAAGGTGGCCATAAGCTAGTATTTCCCCACGAACAATCCTAGGAACATACAAAAACTCTTATCAGTACATTCAATGACCTAATGAATGCTGTTTGAAAGTACTTAAAGAGGGAGTCCACCTAAAAAAAAAATATATATTAAAAGCCAGCAGCTACAAATACTGCAGCTGCTGACTTTTAATAAATGGACACTTACCTTTCCTGGAGTCCAGCGATGTCGGCAGCCGAAGCCGAGCAATAGCTCGGCTCTCGGCTGCTGCCAGCGCCATTCTCGGTGAGGGAATCAGGAAATGAAGCGTTGCAGCATCACTTCCCGGTTCCCTACTGTGCATGCACAAGTAACGCAGTGCAATGAGAATGGTCTGCGCTGTCTCTGGGACCCGTGTGTGTCCCAGCAGACATCGTGGCGGGACAGGGAGAGGCATAGACTCCTGTGGGAGTCTATGCCCGAAAGTGGGTACAAATACTTGTCTTAGACAGGTATCCTCACCCCCTCCCCCTTGAAAGGTGTCAAATGTGACACTGGGAGGGGGGAGGGTTCCGAAAAGCGGAGGTTCAATTTTTGCGTGAACCTCCGCAAGTGTAACACTTTTGTTGAGAAATGTTTGTTTCTCGACAAAAGCGGAGTTACGCTTTAAAGAAACAAATATTCCCCTCTGGGTGATCTATGTACATTGCAAGGATTAGAACAAACTTTGTTGCAGATTCCTACCTTTTGTTATTCTGAAGAAATCCATGTGTTTTTCTCTGTGCCTCTGTACTGAGTGGGTCTAATGGGAGTGGTTTCCATAATTAACTGTCAAGGTGTGCAGATGCAGAGCACCAACGAGGAAATCTGCTGGGTCTGCATCCCTTTAGACGTGTTCCTATTGAAAGTATCTCTCCAAAAATTACATTTTTGTTGCAGGGGATGCCTGAAATCTGACTTGTATCTTGGGCAGACGTCTGGGATCACACAAGCAGGAAATTATGTTTCTGGGGGGTGGTCAGTACACACTCTGTGTACAGAACAACTCCAGGTAGCCATATTGCAATGCATTCTCATAAAATTATATTGGCTGCAGATTGAAAAGGAAAGGTAATTTTTAATAACATTCAATTACACTGATATGATGAAATGATTAGAGTTGCATTTATATGTGCTATATTATTTTTTCTTTATCTGCCATTTCTTTTTCCCCCACGAAAGTGGAGTTACCCTTTAAAAATGTGTTTTGCTTTTGATTTCAGAATGAATGAACTTTCCTGAAGGAAAACATTCACTGTTTGAAATTCGCTCATTCAAGAAGAATCTTTCTTCCTGTTCTTTCAAATCTTCTCGTCACCGCAGTTGAAAATTTATTTTGATTTGACCCCACCAGCGATTAGAAAATCAAATGAAAGTTCTAAAAAATGAAAACGTTCCACTAAAGTTTAACTAGACTAGACCATGGCCATGTTCAGTGCCCGTTCACACTACCGCGACTTGTCAGGCGACTTAGTCACCTGACAAGTTGCGCTCCGTTCTGTACTATGGAACCGTTCTAATAGGAGCGACTCAAGTCCCTCCGACTTAGAAAAAGGTTCCTGTACTATTTTTGGGGCGACTTCAGGCGACTTGCATTGACTTCTATACAGTCGTCGTTTTGCAAGTCGCTGCTGAAGTCGTGTGCAGGTCGCGTCTGAGTCGCGCTGCAAGTCGTGTCGCCCCTGTGTGAACGGGCACTCAGACTGTAAAGCGCTGCGCAAACTGTTGGCGCTATATAAATCCTGAATAATAATAATAATAATAAAATCACTAGACGTGGCAACTGAATATTAACCTGATGAAACAAATGGTTCCCCGTGATATAAGATTCACAAGTAGCATGTAGTAGCAATGTGGGATCAATGAGGGATTAATTGCTACTGCATGCTACAGTGTATAGGGAGCCATTTGTCCATCTGTTTATTAATCAGTTGCTACTCCTGGCAAGTAATAATTTTAGTAGCATGATTCAACCATTATAAAGTCACCCATATAACTCTAACTAATGCTAGCCTTGACTAACAGCTACTGATGTGGTACGATGCTTGCAGTAGAGCCAGGTCTGTGACTGAGTCATTGGAACAATATAATAAAGATTATAGGAAGAAGCACCATTTTTTTTTTATATACAAACCAGATATAGCTTATCAAAAACAAAGTTTTGATAAGGAACGCTATTTTTGAGGGTTTAAAGCTAGATTCCAAAAATTGGACAACATCTATCTCCTGCACTGCAAGGGTTAAGTGCTCATCAAACCTAGGTGTGCAGGAATAAATAGTACAACTTACCTTATCCCCCACTCCGGTAGGCACCTACCATCCATGTGACCACTCCCACAAAGCCTGTTCTCTAAGGTGCTCCCTAGCCTGCTTCCATGTACAGTACAGGGTTAACAGGCCTGCATTGTACGTGGCGATGCCAAGGGACTGCCACTCACATCCCGGAGCGCCAGATGGGGAAGAAGAAAGTGTGGGGTATAAGGTAAGTAATGAAGCCTCTTTTGATACCCTTAGAACTAACAAGCATTTAACCCTTGCAGTGTAAGGGTAAATTTTGTCCAATTCCCAGAGTAGGATTTGGAAACGATTGGGTACAGCCACTATTTGCCAACAATTTTTGAGGTGCATATAGGGGCGCTAAGCGAATTTTGGCCGCTATGGCCAGCTTAAATTGGCTTTGAGATGGACTTAACACTGTCTTCAGGTGTGAAAAAAAACTATTTGCACATACTGTATTTGTGGATCCAAAGGCAGAGGTTAATGCAAAGGCTTGTTTTTTTTTTTTAAACATAAGCATTAGTCTGGTAAATTTGCTTCATTACAAACTAGATAAGATGCCTTTCAGACAAAGCAGATCCGCCTGCTCAGTGGGGGACCTATCCACTGAGCCCCACTGAGCAGGCGGATGACAGGTCCATGCACGCTGTGCATAGTGAACACGGACCTGTCCGCTATGCAGAGCATGCCTTCCTTAGGTCACTGAGCCCTGTGCTAGGTTAAAAATAAAGAGTATCTATTGTAATGTTCACAAGGAGAAGTGATTATTGGTCAACACAATTACATAACCATGCTGACCAAGCGCTTCTTTCTTCTGGGACAACTTACCAGAAGAAGCCCCCGATGTGCTGTTCATTGGCCAGCACAGTCAATGACTGATGATGAGTGGTTGCCTTTGCAAGAATTATGATGGCAACTCGCTTCGAAGTTCTGTATTGTCGGTGTACGGACTGCTACAACAGAAGCACAGATCACCATGGTCATTATGTGAAGTGGGGTCCACAAGGGTGGCCAGGATATTTGGCATTAGTTCACAGTTTCATTTTTTGTGAAAAGGTGAACTTACCCTTTAAATTTGGTCTGCACTATTGTTTAACTACAGCCCACGTAGCAGCCACTAAAGATTTTAGTTGTGTTTACCTTGGGTGTCTACGTGTATAAGTATGTTTTTAATAAGTTATTGAAGGAAAGCATTTAGTGCTTGCAGTTGAGCGGTCCTATACAATGGCCTTCCTTCTTCCACTTTCCTTTGGCCAGGAAAACGGTTTCAGTGCGGTTGCCATGACAGCAAACAGTTTATTAGTTTAATGAACAGCTGGGTATGATCTCTTATGAGGACCTTCCAGGAAACACACAGCCTCATTTCAGGGGGTGTGGTCTCCATCCGAGCGTCAATGCACCCAATTTTTAGCAAAGGGGGCGGAGGGCTCTTTCCTCTACTTGGCTTCTGAGGTTTATGCTATGGATCGTGCCTGAAATGACAGGGAAATTCTGGGTCATTCCGCAGACCCGGGACTCAGAGCTAGCCAATTAACTCCTTTGTTGCTATAGCCAGTGGTGCCGATTAGTGTATATTGACAGTGGGAAGGTCTCTGTACTGTCAAAATACAATATCTCTGCGTGGAGGATTCCCCCATCCACATGGAGTGTGTAGATGGGGGAAATGTATGTATGTATGTATGTATGTATGAATGAATGAATGAATGAATGAATGTATGTATGTATGTATGTATGTATGTATGTATGTATGTATGTATGCATTTTTTTCTTAATTCAAAGGGAAAAGCAAAATCACTGGTGGTGAAAGGAAACAGGAAAGATCATTCCTCCAGATTAGGGGTCTCAAAAGTAATGTTCTAAACAAGGGGCCAGTATACTGCCCTTCAAACTTTAAGGGGGCCGAACTAAGGCCAGTGCGAGTAAACAATGCCCCATCATTGGTACTTAGTGAGGGGGATATTGCCCCGTTGTTGGTATCGTGGAAAGGAATAGTGCCCCATCACCGGTGCCAGTGGGAGGCACAGTGCCCCATCACCGGTGCCAGTGGGAGGCACAGTGCCCCATCACCGGTGCCAGTGGGAGGCACAGTGCCCCATCACTATTGTCAGTGGGATGAGTAGTGCCCAATCACTGGTTTCAATGGAAGGAATAGTGCCCTATTGTTAGCATTGGTGACAGGAATTATGGCCCATTGTTGGTGTCAGTGGGAGGAGTAGTGCCCCATCATTGGTGTTAGTGGGAGTAGTAGTGCCCTATTCTTGGTCTCAGGAATTATGGCCCATTGTTGGTGTCAATGAGAGGTAAAGAGCCTTGTATCAGTGGGAGGAAAGGGCTGGATAAAGGCAAGTGAAGGGCCACATCCGGCCCCTGTGCCTCAGTTTGGAGACCACTGATATAGATCTATGAGTATTTTTTTATCAATAAGAAAACGATAAATTTAGAATGTTATTTTAAAGAAAGCTAAATCTGATGACAATAGAGAGAGGAGAGAATTGTTTATCTGCATTTCCCTGGCAAGTGATCTCCAAAACTTTAATCCCAAGGCCGAGCCAACAAAGTGAGCAAAGTGAGGTTTTCTTGGATTAGTTCAGCTCTATGGTTCTGCTCTGCCTCTTCCCAGACAGATGTCTTCCCTGCAATAAGACAACCTAATATGGTCACAGAGACTAGAGAGAGAGAACGAGACGACATCACACAAACATCACACCGCCCTGCTGCGCCTTCACGGTTTGGCAAATCGCTGCACTCCTGTCCTTTGATGGTTTACACATGACAGCTGTGTGGCTTTGACACAACAGCCCTAAAGTGTACCTGTCATCTCTAATTGGCAGAAGAAGTCACCTTGTCTGCTCTACAAATAAGACTCTGCGTACACAACCTGCAGGATGAAGAAGAGATTTCAGCCCGCGTGCGACAATCCAGACCTCTTCCATGGCACACAGACTCCCAGGAGCAATACAAATCACTGGGGATCCTCCTGATCCAAGACACGTGGATTTTATAGTAACTCTGCTTTGCCCATAATGTTCTTCTCCCCCACAGCAGCAAATACTCACTGCTCCTTCATTTCCCTGCCGCTCCACTCAAGTGCCTGGAGCAAAAAGAAAAGGAAGATATAGGACGGAGGTTCTGGATTCAATTCAACAATAGTTTACAACTGAACAAGATCAATCAAATTCATATCAGGGGCAATGGGTCCAATCAGGCTGACCACAAACAGGGCACCACCTACCCAAGGGACCCAAACTTAGACATTTACATGCAAAAAGTCTAATCCTCAGACCAAAGAGCTAAAAGATCAAAAGTCTTAAGAATGGTGCTTGTGCACAAGAATATTTAAAATACTAACCCATATTGGAGGGTTAGAGATCTTCCCCTTCTTCATAGCCCAAATATTACATATAGATGGGAGTACTCAAAAATGGCGCAGTCACCACAATTAGTTGTTTGGAAGAGGCACAATGCAAAGTCCCCCAGAGCTTATAGAGAACAGCTCCCCACCGCCATGTGACAGCGCTGAACGGATCACAAATCACCAACACCGTCTTATGAAATCAGTCATGTGATACTCAATATGCAGAACACTGGGCAGCATATGCAGGAGAGGAGTGCAGCGGGTATACCAGTGGGCAGTAAGTGCAGAAGAAGAGTATAGCAGATGTGACAGAAGGCAGTATATGCCAGAGAGGACTGTAGGAGATGTGACAGTGGTCAGTATGTGCAGGAGATGTGAGATTAGGCAGTATGTGCAGGAGATGTGAGATTAGGCAGTATGTGCCGGAGAGGAGTATAGGAGATGTGACAGGCAGTAGGGGAGTGAAGGAGAGGTGACAGTAGGCAGTATGTGCTGTAGAGGAGTGTAGGAGATGTGACAGTAGGTGATATGTGCAGGAGAGGAGTGTAGGAGATGTGACAGTAGGTAGTATGTGCAGGAGAAGAGTGTAGGAGATGTGACCATAGGCAGTATGTACAAGAGAAGAGTGTAGGCAATGTGACAGCAGGTAGTATGTGCTGGAGAGAAGTGTAGGAGATATAAAAGCGGGTAGTATGTGCAGGAGAGTATTGTAGGAGATGTGACAGTAGGTGGTATGTGCAGGAGAGGAGTATAGATGTGGCTAGCGGCCCATCCATTAGGGGCATCGCCCCCTCTCTCCACGTCATCCCCTACATGACTAATGGATAGATTCATGCATAGGAGATGTGACAGCTGGCAGTATGTGCAGGAGAGGAGTGTAGGAGATGCGACAGTAGGCAGTATATGCTGGAGAGGAGTGTAGCAGATGCGACAGCTGCCAGTACGTGCAGGAAAGGAGTGTAGGAGATGTGACAGCAGGCAGTATGTGAAGGAGAGGAGTGTAGGAGATGCGAGTGACAGCTGGCAGTATGTGCAGGAGAGGAGTGTATGAGATGTGACAGCAGGCAGTATGTGCAGGAGAGGAGTGTAGGAGATGTGACAGCAGGCATTATGTGCAGGAGAGGAGTGTAGGAGATGTGACAGCAGGCAGTATGTGCAGAAAAGGAGTGTAGGAGATATATGACAGAGACTCACTAGGAGTCTTTTGCAAACCGTGTCCCCTCACATGGCTGCCTGGTATAGACATGAGATTTAAATCTGAATGTTTTTGCTACCATCTTGTGAGTTCTGGGGAAAATGAGGATAGCACTGTGTTAAGTACGTGTTCCCTATTCTCTCCACACAGATTAGGGATAAGACCATCACCATGTCTTCTCATCTAAAAACAGTACCTGATCTCACAAATGGTCTTTGGGCTGAATGGGCACACATTCCAACATACACATTAAAAAATATTGTAAAAAGCATTCACAGAAAAAGTTATAGGCTACTACAGGCACATATAGATGTGATGGTCGGGTGTCCACAAACCTTTGGCCTAAAGCCTCCTACACACGATCAGATTTTCCGCAGACAAAACCACAAAGGCATCTGCCATTTTTTTTTCTTGCATACAAAACGGCAAGGAATTGTAGGCCAACGAACACAAACGTAGTGACGTGGCTTTTCAGCTCTTCAGCGCCACCCTTTGGGCTCCTTCAGCTAATTTTGTGTTAGTAGAAGTTTGGTGAGTTGATTTGCGCTTTTAATTTCACTCTTTTCAGTTCGTTTCTGCGTGACCGTTCATCAACCAGACACGTTGCGGAATCGGAGGAGATAAACGTGTTATTTATTATTGGCCTTGGAGTTATTGTTTTGACCCAAGTCCAGTCCAGGAACAGGAGAAGGAGGAGTTCTTGGACCAAAAATTGGTTGCTTTATTAATCGTGACCAATTATGTCATATACCTTTGCTGAGGGAGCTCCAGGAGAATAATCCAGATGATTTTCGGAATTATCTCTGGATGACGGACCCCTGATTTCACCAACCCTTGGCATTGTTGACCCCCTATATTAAGAAGCAGGACACATGCATGAGGCTTTTATTTTATTTTTTGGTTGAATAATGATGATTTGATATATTTTCTATATTTTTGGATGCATAGAATGCACTGTTTGGTTAAATTCTTTTGGCAGATAACATGTCTAATTTTATTTGTTTTATTTTTTTAATGCACAAAAACATTGTATAGAATAATACTTGGCTGTGTGTTTTACTTCAAATGACAGTTTTGGAGTCGGCAGTTACATTTTAAAAAATACGATGTAAAATTGACAAGGGACACCAACATCCTATCTTTGATCTTAAAAACTATGGGATATGGTGTTGTGGTAACTTGCCCCAAAAAAACAAAAAAACAAAAAACAACATAATATTATTCTTCATATCACTAGAAAAAAAAATGAAGACTGAAAATTAGTTTGCAATAACTCCATCAGTATCACCAGCAAAGCAGCTTCATTATTATCCCATTATAGAAGAAGAGAATGTGCGCTGCATTTCAAGATTTCATAATTTGCCACGTCATGAATGTTAATTCTCCATTATGAACGCTAATTTACAAGACCGACCACTTCTGGCTCGTCCTTGCTTCCGAGCATGCGTGTTTGTACTTTGGACTTTTGGCCGACGGACTTGTGTACACACGATCGTAAAATCCGACAACACACATTTGTCCGCGGAAAATTTTAAAACCTACTATCTAACATCTGTCCGTGGAAAATCCAACAACGATTGTCCGATGGAGCATACACACGGTTGGATTTCTGACAACAGCCTCTCATCCCACAATTGCCGTTGGAAAATCCCATTGTGTGTACGAGGCTTTAAGCCTCGTACACACGATCGGATTTTCGGCCTGGAATTGTGTGATGACAGACTGTCTGCCTAAAATCTGACCGTTAGTATGCTCCATCAGATAATTGTTGTCCAACTTTCCGCCAACAAATGTTGTAGTAGAATCCATTTTCGGCGGACACCGGTCTGTTGTCAGATCTTCCTATCGTGTTTACACAAGTCCGTCACACAAAAGTTGAAAGTACAAACATGCATGCTCGGAATCAATGGTCACCAAACACAACACTAGCATTAGGTGCCCAAAGGGTGGCACTCAAGAGCTGAAATTCCTCATAGTACAATCGCTACGTTCGTGTTTGTTGGCCGACATTTGTGTACTGTTAGGATGCAAGACAAGTTCCTGGCTAACGCCCTTCGGACAAAAGTCTGACTCTTTGCAGAAAATCCCATCGTGTGCACGGGGCTTTAGTGTATTCGTCAGTCAAACAAAAATATGTATTTTTGTCTTATACACTTTTCTATGTGAAAGAAGACTTATACTTTTTTTTTTTCTTTTTTCATTTTTAGAAACATGCTGTTCTTCATTAAAGACTGGCAAGCAACAGGTTAGCCAAGTCTGCAAAGCAGATACTTAACAAGGCTCCCCCCTCTCCACAGTCGCTGCTACTGATGGAAACGGTGACCCAGCTGTGGTTTTCCTGAGGCCCCTCCATAATGTACCAGTGACTGCTCCAGACATTTGGAGAAAAGGAGGTGGAGGCGTGACGAGTGTGCGGCTGTCTCTTAACCCATTCCCACACGTGGGGTTAAAATTACAATTGCCGAATTATTTACATACGAAAAACAGGACTGCTGATGAATCCGTATTGTATAAAAGATGAGGAAATCCCCATTTATGAGGCCTGGCAAAGCATGGCAGAGGCTCAACAAAATGTTCAGACAGTAAGTCGCCTGCCTCGGGCTCTTAAAACCCTGTGCCATGTTCTTATGAGTGTGAAGGGGTCTCTGCGGCAAGTTTTGGCACTGCGGAATGAATTTACAGTATTTCGATGGGGTCGGTTTCACACTTCTCTTTAAGCAAAATACATCTTATTTCATTATTACATTCAAAAAGAGAGGTTATGAACTTAGGGAACGCTCGTAATAAACGCATTAAACGTGGCTGCTCTAATGTCAAAAAAATCTTCCTGCAGAACATACCTTGTTAAAGTGCATGTAAACCAACAATGGATTTTTCAGTATGTTTGGCATCGTGCTTCGCTCTGTATAGTTTTCACAGGCAAATCATTTCTTGTGAATCTGTCGCAAAGTTTCTTACACGGAGATCCTGCCAGAAATTGCCTTTCCTGGTAAAGGTTGATAACGCTAAGCTGCTGCCTTGCAAAAAACAGTTGTTATGTCAGCCTGCAATGCAAAAGTCCCTTTAAGCCAATGGGCTGCTTATCAGGTCTAAGGCCCCTTTCACATTGGGGTGGGAGCGGCATCAGCAGTAAAACGGCGATATGTTTAGCGCTGCTTTACCGTTGTTTAAGTGGCGGTATTTGTCCGCTAGCGGGGTGGTTTTACCCCCTGCTAGTGGTCGAGAAAGGGTTAAAACCACCGTAAGGCACTGCTGCAGCAGCTCTTTGCCGGCGGTATAGCCGCCCTGCCCCATTGATTTCAATGGGCAGGGGCGGCGAAGGTATACACCGCTCCAAAGATGCTGCTAGCAGGACTTTTTTTACCGTCCTGCTAGTGCACCGCTCCAGTGTGAAAGCCCTCAGGCCTTTCACACTGGAGACACAGCAGCGGCTGTTTCAGGTCGGTTTGTAGTCACAATTTTTAGCGCAACAACGCCTGCAAAACGACTCAGTGTGAAAGGGGTCTTAGGTACACTATAGATGAAATGCTCCATTCCCCCCATCAACACAGTCATCATTGATGGGGGAACGCCTACTGCAGTGCCACTGTGTTCTGTCAACTAAGGGGAGGTGGTGGGGGGGGCCTTCCTGGCTGGTGGAACACATTGATTACTGATATTGGCTATAGCTGCAGGCAGCAATCGCATGCTAAAAATCGTACAGGCTGGTTGTATGCAAGTCGATCGATGGATCAATTTGGGTACAATCAGCCTGCCCATAGGTCAAATCTCGGCCGGTCCTTGCTGAACTGGCCGAGATTCCATTCATCTATGGCTGGCTTAAAAGGGTAACTCCACTTTCGTGGGGAAAAAAATTTGTATAAATAAATATTATAGCATATACAATTGCGACACAAGTCATATTGTAATTACATGTTATTAATCCTTTTCAATCTGCAGCTCTGTCATTTTCTGTGAAGTGCAATGCAATATGGCTACCTGGAGGCGTTCGGTACACAGAATGTATACTGACCACACCACAGAAACATCATTTCCTGCTTGTGTGATTGGCTCACTGATTTTCCCAGAAGTCTGCACTAAGTCAGATTTCAGGAATCCCCTGCAGCAAAAATCAAATTTCTGGTGAGAAACTCACAATAGGAAATCACGTCTAAAGGTATGCAGACCCAGCAGCATTCCTCAGAGCCCTGCAGGTGCAGCAGATGATTGATAAATTATGAAACCACCCAAATTAGATTGACTTTCTGACACAGTGGTTACACATTGTCAGTCTAAAAGGAAGGGCTGTTACTGGCAGGATCTCCAGGTAAGAAACTTTGCAACAGAATCACAAACAAATATTTGCTTAAAGCAAACCTTAAGCCTCCCAAGCATGATCCCGCCTGTCATCCCTTCCACCCGTCCTCTGAAGAAATAGGGTTTTTTTTTTTTTTTTTTTAATAGAATATCCACCTGCCTCGATTCACGTATCGAATCAAGTTTTAGTTTTTTTCCAATGGACACCACGCCGGTCCTGGGGAGCTGCAGGCAGGAGTTTTTAGGCGAGGCAGCGGCTTCGGTCTAGTCAGAGGAGTCCGGCCTCGCAAACTAGGCCGAAGCCACAGCCTCGCCTAAAAACTCCTGCCCGCAGCACCTCAGGACCGGCGCGGTGTCGGCGCCGGTCCTGGTGGGGAAAAAAAAAAAAAAAAAAAACTCGAAAAAAATAGATTTGCTGAAATTTTGAATCGATTTGACCTCTCACTCGATTCAAGATTTAAATAAATTTTTTCCCCAACCCTACCATGAATGTCACTTGCCTTAGGCAAATGACACACACTCCGCCCGCTGTGCCTCCTGGGATATGCAAGTCACACATCCCAGGAGGCATCGCCTTTCATTGAGGTGAGGAGAAGGGGGTGGGCCTGTCAGTGCGTCATCGAGGAGAGGGGTGGCAGAACTGCCGGCAGCCACGTGATGACATCACAGCGAAACATGGCAGCGAAGGACTGAGTGCTGCCAGAAGAGAAGAAGCTGGACAGTGCTGGATCTTCTGAGTGATTGACTATTAAAAGTTTGCAAAACTCACCACCAGGTAAGTAAGGGTTAAAAAAAAAAAAAAAATTGGCAGGATGGGGGGTAACATTACTCTTTAAGAAAACTACATACATTGAGGCTGGATGCCAAACATATGACAAATAGATTTAGACTTTACATAAAGTACACTTTAACTCACAAATGAAACACACAAATTTATGAAGCTTCTTAAATGCAAGTACCTGAATATGACCTAGTATCAGCCTCTTGCAGTCTCTATACAGCAGGGCTCGAGTAAGAAAAGTAGAAGCAGCACAAGGAGTCAATCAGTTCATGTTCTGACAAGAAGTATGCTGATAGCAGAAGAAAGCAAAGTTAGAGAGAAGAGCTCATGACTGTGCTGCTTCTCCTTTCACTGTGCACGAATAGACAGGGGTAGGTCCAGGAAGACCTGGGCGCAGAGGAAGTGGGTTGAATGATCCCATCCATTAGACCAAGGACTAACAGTGACTGGTGACTGGTGAGAGCTGGTGACTGTTAGTCACCAGCTCTCTGCTCATGGAGCTCTGAGAACTGAGCGATCAGCTTTTTTTGATCGCTCGCTTCTCAGTGTTAGAGCCGGTAGGCAACAGATGCAGCATTGGACCAATGTTGCATACACCTAAGTATTATTCTTAAAAATAAAAAATACTGAACTTCTCTATTAATGCAGCCACTACATTAAATGATCGGTGAGATACAATACAAGACTTTTTTTTGGGGGGGGATATAACTGACGTGCTTATAATGATTATAATGATTGACCTTGACCAGTTGCCGACCACTGCATGGCAATATATGTCGGCACAAAGGCAACGGTGGCCAAATGGGCGTCCCTGTACGTCCCCTTTAATTAGCGGGGCTAGCGGGCATGCCCGCAGGACCGGCAGACTTGATGTTTGCCAGTCTCCTGGCGATTGTGTCATGGAGCTGCAGAACGGGGAGAGGCTTATGTAAACAAAGCATTTCCCCATTCTGCCTTGTGACATAACAGAGATCACTGATCCTGTCATCGGGAGCAGTGATCGCTGTCAGGTGAGTTGAAGCCGATCCCCCCCACAGTTAGAATCACTCTCTAGGACACATTTAACCCCCTGATCGCCCCCTAGTGGTTAACCCCTTCCATGCCAGTGTCCTTTAAACAGTAATCAGTTCATTTTTATATCACTGATCACTGTATAAATGCCAGTGGTCTCAAAATAGTATCAAAAGTGTCCAATGTGTCTGCCATAATGTAGCAGTCATGCTGAAAATCGCAGATCGCCAACATTACTAATAAAAAAAAAAAAATGTATAATAAAAATGCCATAAAATTAGCCACTATTTTGTAGACGCTATTACTTTTGCACAAACCAATCTACATACACTTATTGCAATTTTTTTTACCAAAAATATGTACAAGAATACATTTCGGGCTAAACTGAGTAAAAAAAATGTTTATATATTTTTGGGGGATATTTATTATAGCAAAAAGTAAAAAATATTGCTTTTTTTTTTTTCAAAATTGGGGCTTTTTTTTGTCTATAGTAAAAAAATAAAAACCGCAGAGGTGATCACATAACACCAAAAGAAAGCTCTATTTGTGAGAAAAAAAAAAAAAAAAGGACATCAATTTTGTTTGGGTGCACCGTTGCACGATCACGCAATTGTCAGTTAAAGCGACAGTGCCGAATCCCAAAAGTGCTCTGGTCAGGAAGGGGGTAAATAAAATCATCTGGGGCTGAAGCGGTTAAAGGGGTTGTAAACCCTCAGGGTTTTTTTTCCTTTATGCATTCTATGCATGAAGGTGAAAAACCTCCTGTGCTGCAGCTGCCCCCCAGAGCCCCCCCTTTTACTTGCCTGAACCCGATCTTTCCAGTGACGGGGATGAGCACAGCAGCTCCAGCTGCTGTCTCAGGTCTTCATTGGATAGATGGATAGCATCAGGAGTCAATGGCTGTCAATGAAATCCAAGGACGCGAAAGCTGGGGGTGGGGCTGAGTTCTGCTGTTTGTGTCAATGGACGAAGCAGCAGGACACGGGAGCGTGTCCACACAAGTGTCCCTAGGGGAAAGCGTTTCTCCTTGGGGGCACTGGAGAAGAGGAGGAGCCAAGATCGCCGCTGAGGGACCTCAGAAGAGGGGGATTGGGGCCACTCTGTGCAAAACTCTTGCACAGAGGAGGTAAGTATGACATGTTAGTTATTATTATTATACAGGATTTATATAGTTTGTGCAGCACTTTACAATATGAGGGAAGACACTTAGAATACAAAATCAATACAAGAGGGATCAGAGGGCCCTGCTCGTTAGAGCTTACAATCTAGAAGGGAGGGTCAAGTGGAAACAAAAAAAACTGTTATTTAAAAATAAATATATATTATATTAGTTATATTAATTAATTATATTAATAATAATAAAAAATAAATAAATATATATATATATATATATTAGCTTTACAACCCCTTTAATCCCAATAGAGAAAATACTGTTTCTGTAGCTGATTAAAAAGTTTTGGGTTGGAGTTCAACTTTAAATTTTTTAGTCAATCTGAAATTATTACTGCATCTAGCACTACCCTCTGCCCAGTCCAAGGGTGGCTTCATTTCACCTTCAAACAGATTGGAGCCACCCTAGGGCAGGAAGTGTGTAATCGGCCTGGATTACCAGTTGAAATAAAAGGGAAAAAAAAAGAAAAAGAAAAACTAATGCAGACACCACATCTAAGGGTTGGTAAACTGCAATATATAATTTTTTTTGGTTTTGGGTTTAATACCGCTTTAAACACATATAATCCACAGGTCTACATGAAGGAACGGAGCATCCACACTACCACTAAGCCTGCAGCATCTTCTACGATCCAGCCCTCTGGGCCCATGTCCTGGGATCCTCAGATCTGGCTGTCCTGAAGACACTCCTCTGGAAAAACAAGCAGTCTAGGTCAGGCTCGGAGCGGAGGAGAGTAAACATCTGTGGATTCCAGACACATTGGGTAAGGGATCTGATCCTTCACGTGCGTGCGGTATGGAAAGCCTCAAACATGTACATCCAAGGTATACAAGCAGGAAAACACTAATCCATAGGGTGGAGGAGACCACCGAAGAGATGATCTGCTGCACAGGATCGGGATGTGGTTAAAGTGCACCTGTCACCTACAGACTGCCATTTTGTGGGCTGAATAAATCATCAAAACAGCCCATCAAATTAACAAGAAAAAGATGTCGCGGAATAAGGAGCTGTAAATTATTATGATTAACCAGCCACAGCTGGAGTCTATGCATGTAGACAGGAAGTGACTGTACAGAGGATGGGGGAGATCAGCAACACGGAGATTGATTAAAAAATAAAGTGTATATATATATATATATATATATATATATATATATATATATATATATATATAAAAGCAATGGTTAATGATACACGGCACTTCATTAAACTAAATACTATCCAATGAGGGTGTACGCCTTCTATAGGGCTCATTGCATCATCTGGTAAATATTAAGGTGTGCACACGTATGCTAGTATATGTTTTTCATACTTTTTTTTTTCTAACACCTTAGGGAATAAAATGGCGGCCGTTGCAATACTTTCTGTCACACCATATTTGCGCAGCGGTCTTACAAGCACATTTTTTTTGGAGAAAATAAACTTTTTTTGAATGGAAAAAATAAGACAACAGTAAAGTCAGCCCAATTTATTATTTTTATATTGTGAAAGATAATGTTACGCCAAGTAAATTGATACCCAACATGTTCGTGGAATGGCGACAAACTTTTACCCCTAAAAATCTCCATAGGCAACGTTTAAAAAATTCTACAGGTTGCATGTTTTAAGTTACAGAGGAGATCTAGTGCCAGAATTATTGCTCTCATTCTAAAAATCGTGGTGATTTCTCACATGTGTGGTTTGAACTCCGTTTTCATATGCGGGCGCTACTCACATATGCGTTCGCTTCTGTACGCAAGCCTGGCGGGACAGGGAGCGTTTAAAAAAAAAAAATGTATATTACTTTTATTTTTATACTTTTCTTTAAAAAATAAAAAATTTCACTTTTATTCCTATTACAAAGAGTGTAAACATCCATTGTAATAGAAAAAAGCATGGCCGCACTTCTTAAATGTGAGATCTGGGGTCAAAAAGACCTCAGATCTCCTATTTACAATAACATTTAATAAAAAAAATAATAATTATTTAAAAACAATGGCCCTTTAAGAGCTGTGGGCAGAAGTGACATTGCCCGCCCAGCAATTGTATGGAGACGAGAAGGTGGGCCATCTTCCCCTCTCTCGTCTTCATACCCAGCTAACGACAGGTCGCGATCACTTCCGCCGCTGCCGATAGCTCCGGTAAGGGCACTGGATCGTGGCGGGGGGGGGGGGCTCTCCCCCCCGATAAAAGTGATCTCACTGCGAATTCGGCCGCAAAGACCAAATTCCGTCGCTAGCTGCTGCTATAACAATATCCTCCTTCAAACAGCTGACGTAAAACTGCGGCGGGCGGTCCGTAAGTGGTTAAAGGGTAACTCTACTTTTGTAGAACAAAATACAACAAATAAAAAAATATACAATTGCGATACAAGCCATATTGTAATTCAAGGTTATTAAAAACTACCTTTCTGTTGACATGAAAATTTATAGATAGGCAACTCCTATCCTCATATCCATTAGTGGTTCCAAATTATTAATAACTACTGCAGTAGGGAACAGACACAAAAGATACACTCCACATCTTTATTAAATAACTGTTCTGTCTTATTATGACGCAATTGAAGCTTTTTATACACATGATTATGTAGGTATCACATTAATATTACAATTTTACGTTTATGGTAACAAGGGGCGTAACATAGGCAGGCTAATTCTAATCAGGACTCGAAAGAATGCAAACATGTACTGAAAACATTATTAGTGCCGTGGGCACAGTGAGGGCATTGTGCAATACATACAAAATAGAATAGAATTATATACAGAACTTACAAATTTCCTTTACACTGTGTAATTCAATGCTTGTGTAATTGGCTTCAGAAGTCTGCACTAAAATACAAGTCACATTTTAGGCACCTTCTTCCAAAGGAATTTTAGTTTAGGTGAGATACTCTGAAAAGGGTTAAATTACTTCTAAAGGGGTGCAGACACTGCAACTCTTCTCCTTAGAAGAGTGCAGCGGGTGATTATAATGAACCAGACCCTCCCATTCAGAATCAGTCTGCAAAGGGCATACCAGAGCAACAAAGTTAAAATTCCCGCAACTGTCATCGATCATCCAGAGGGGAAATGTTTTTTTTCTCAAGAAAAGTGGAGAAATACTCTGATTTTAACCTCTATGTGCAGAAGCGTGGCACAATGCATTACAGGGCATCAGAACGCACTGGAAAAAAATTGCAATGCAAACAGCATGACAGAAGATAAAGAACTGCAAAACCAAAAAACAGGCACACACCCCCCCCCCCCCCCCCCAAAAAAAAAAAAAGACAGAATAACCTAAACTAAAAAAATGGCAGCTTTAGATATTACTTTAACCACTTCAACACTGGGCACTTTCGCCCCCTTCCAATTTTCAGCTTTCAGCGCTGTCGCACTTTTAATGACAATTGCACGGTCATGTAACACTGTACCCAAACAACATTTTTATTTTATTTACACAAATAGATTTATTTTTGGAGTATTCCATCACTGCTGCTTTATTTTTTATTTTTTGCCAAATAAAATAAAAAAGTCTGACCACTGAAAAAAAAAAAAAAAAAAAAAAAACGTTTTTCCTAATTTCTGTTAAAATTTTTTTAGCAAATATATAATAGTTCTTCAAAAAATTTAGCCCAAAATGTATTCTGCTACTTTTGCTTGGTGATAATAATTTTAGCATTTTTTCACACAAATAGAGCTTTCTTTTGGTGGTATCTAATCACTGCTGTTTTTTATTTTTTTGCTAAATAAAAAAACGGGAAAAAAAAAATTGTTCTTCTTTGTTTCCGTTATACAATTTTGCAAATAAATAATCGTTCTTCATAAATTTAGGCAAAAACATATTCTGCTACATTTCTTTGGTGAAAACAAAGCAAAATCAGTGTATTATTTAGTCTGTAGGAAAGTTAGAGAGTCCACAAACTATGGTATATATATCTGAAAATTGAGTTCTTGAGGGCCTGTATGCATGTAGACAGGAAGTGACTGTACAGAGGATGGGGGAGATCAGCAACACGGAGATTGATTAAAAAATAAAGTGTATATATATATATATATATATATATATATATATATATATATATATATATATATATATATATATATATATATATATATATATAAAAGCAATGGTTAATGATACACGGCACTTCATTAAACTAAATACTATCCAATGAGGGTGTACGCCTTCTATAGGGCTCATTGCATCATCTGGTAAATATTAAGGTGTGCACACGTATGCTAGTATATGTTTTTCATACTTTTTTTTTTCTAACACCTTAGGGAATAAAATGGCGGCCGTTGCAATACTTTCTGTCACACCATATTTGCGCAGCGGTCTTACAAGCACATTTTTTTTGGAGAAAATAAACTTTTTTTGAATGGAAAAAATAAGACAACAGTAAAGTCAGCCCAATTTATTATTTTTATATTGTGAAAGATAATGTTACGCCAAGTAAATTGATACCCAACATGTTCGTGGAATGGCGACAAACTTTTACCCCTAAAAATCTCCATAGGCAACGTTTAAAAAATTCTACAGGTTGCATGTTTTAAGTTACAGAGGAGATCTAGTGCCAGAATTATTGCTCTCATTCTAAAAATCGTGGTGATTTCTCACATGTGTGGTTTGAACTCCGTTTTCATATGCGGGCGCTACTCACATATGCGTTCGCTTCTGTACGCAAGCCTGGCGGGACAGGGAGCGTTTAAAAAAAAAAAATGTATATTACTTTTATTTTTATACTTTTCTTTAAAAAATAAAAAATTTCACTTTTATTCCTATTACAAAGAGTGTAAACATCCATTGTAATAGAAAAAAGCATGGCCGCACTTCTTAAATGTGAGATCTGGGGTCAAAAAGACCTCAGATCTCCTATTTACAATAACATTTAATAAAAAAAATAATAATTATTTAAAAACAATGGCCCTTTAAGAGCTGTGGGCAGAAGTGACATTGCCCGCCCAGCAATTGTATGGAGACGAGAAGGTGGGCCATCTTCCCCTCTCTCGTTCTTGAGGGCCGAAAATGCCAGGACAGTAAAAATGACCCCAAACACCCCCTTTTTAGAAAGTAAGCAGTCTGACTGCATTTAGTCGGGGCGTCTACGCGTGAAAACCGTTGATTGCGATACACGTATCACATATCGATGCGCACACCGGAGTGAGAGCAATAATACAAACACAAGACCTCCTCCGTAACACTGACAGGGGGCTTTTGAAGCATCGCCTATAGAGAATATAGAGTACTGAAGTTTGACGCCATTTCAAGGGTGCACAAAAATTGAAGGTTTGGCATGTTGGGTATCTTTTTACTCAGTGCAACCTCGTCCTATATATCATATTTTACCAAAAATGTGGGTAATTTATTGCGTTTGTTTACCCCAAGATTAACTTTAGTGTGTTTTTTTTACAGAAATTTTGTGTTTCCTAGACCTTTGCAGTAATATCATGTGACATAAAAAAATTGGAACCACCACATTATTCTCTAGGTGGTGGCAAACCTTGGCACCTCCAGATGTTTTGGAGCAATTCATTAACTTTGAATAATACCGAAAACCCTACACCAGATGTGTTTCTTTTTTTTGTTGGCGAATCCAACCAAAATCTGATATTAAGTGGATGTCAATTATTGGTTTGCTTTATTAATGTCCTTTTCAGCAGTGAGATTCATGTATGCGCATTCCAAACTTCACCCACCAAATTTACTATGCCCTTCTGCATCCTCCTGCCAGAGATTTCCTGCTTTTTTTTCCTTTTATTGGAATGTGTATCGTTTTATATTGTCTTTATTTTTTGCAACACTATAAACTGAAAAAAAAAAATGTATATATTTTTTTTAATTATCCATGTAAATATGTTATTTTATATATATATATATATTTATTATATATGAGCTGCACAATTAATCGTCAAGAATCGTTATCGCGATCTTGACTAAAGTGTTTCACAATTCTCTTTCTATGCAAAGAATTGTCTCTGCTCTTCTGAAAACACAACCCTCAAAAGGACAGAAAAGAAAAACTGGGCAGTCTGCCAAGAATCAAAACATTCTTTATCAGTTAAACTTAAAGCGGGGTTCCACCCTAAAGTGGAACTTCTGCTCATCGGAATCCTCCCCCCTGGTGTCACAGTTGGCACCTTTCAGGGGGGAGGGGGGTGCAGATGCCTGTCTAAGACAGGTATTTGCACCCAATTCCGGGCATAGACTCCCACGGGAATGGTGGCGGCAGCAGCCGAGAGCTGAGCGATCGATCGGTCTCGGCTGCGGACATCGCTGGACCCTGGGACAGGTGAGTGTTCATTTATTAAAAGTCAGCAGCTGTAGTATTTATAGCGGCTGGCTTTTAAAAGTTTTTTTTTCCCAGTGGAATCCCTCTTTAACCACTTGCCGCCCGCCCTATAACAAATAGACGGTGGCAAAGTGGTTGCATAATCCTGACCGGACGTCATATGACGTGATCAGGATTATGAGCCGTTGCGCGCCCCTGGGGGCGCGCATCGCGGCGATCGTTGTTGCGGGGTGTCAGTCTGACACCCGGCAACTACGATCTCGTTAAAGAGTCTCCGACGGAGACTCTTTACCACGTGATCAGCCGTGTCCAATCACGGCTGATCACAGTGTAAATAGGAAAAGCCGGTGATCGGCTTTTCCTCACTCGCGTCTGTCAGACGCGAGTAGAGGAGAGCCGATCGGCTGCTCCTCTGACAGGGGGGGGTCTGTGCTGATCGATTATCAGCACAGCCCCCCCGAGGATGCCCACACTGGACCACCAGGGACGCCACCAGACCACCAGGGATGCCAAGGACAAGGTATGCCACCCTAGACCACCAGGGATTCCAGTCATTGCCACAATGGATGCCAATCAGTGCCCACAATGGGCATCACTGATTGGCATGCATTATTGATTGGCACTGATTGGCATCCATTAGTACAATATATTATAATACAATGCCGCCTATCAGTTCCCATCTGTGCCACCTATCAGTGCCTACCCATGCCCACCTGTGCCGCCTACCCATGCCCACCTGTGCCGCCTACCCATGCCCACCTGTGCCGACTAACCCATGCCCATCCATGCCAATCCATGCAAGCTATCAGTGCCAATTTGTGCCGCCTATCAGTGCCCATCCGTGGTGCCCATCAGTGCCACCCATCAGTGACACATATCGGTGTCCATCAATGCCACCTCATCAGTGCCACTTCATTGGTGCCACCTCATCGGTGCCCATCAGTGCCGCCTTATCATTGCCCATCAGTGTAACCCCATCAGTGCCCATCAGTAAAGGAGAAAACTTACTTATTTGCAAAGTTTTGAAACTGAAACAAAAAAAAACATTTTTTTTTTCAAAATTTTCGGTATTTTATTATTTGTTTAGCAAAAAATAAAAACCGCAGAGGTGATCAAATACCACCAAAAGAAAGCTCTATTTGTGGGAAAAAAATGATAAAAATTTCATTTGGGTACAGTGTAGCATGACCGCGCAATTGTCATTCAAAGTGCGACAGCGCTGAAAGCTCAAAATTGGTCTGGGCAGAAAGGTGTTTAAGTGCCTGGTATTGAAGTGGTTAAGTATAAACATGGCAACAATCTGTCAATGGAATAGACTCTGTGTGTAAGTGAAAAAACAAAACCTTTTTCTGACATTTGTAGGCTTCAAATAAATCATTTTTTATTTTTTTGCTAAAAAATTACTTAGAACCTATATATTTAGTAAACACCCTAGAGAAGAAAAAAAAAAAAAAAGAAGGTGGTTGTTGCAATATTTTATGTCACACTGTATTTGCGCAGCGGTCTTTCAAATGCAATTTTTTTTTGTATTTTATTGCGAAAGATTTTACGTCATGAGAATCGTGATCTCTTTATTCTAAGCAAAAACATTGTGATTCTCGTTTTGGCCAGAATCGTGCAGCTCGTATTTATATTAATTTTATATATATATATATATATATATATATATATATATATATATATATATATATATATATATATATATATATATATACACATACATACACATACATACATACATACATACATACATACACACACACACACACACATATATACACACACACACACACACCACATAGGTGTTACCTAGTACCTACTGGTGCCAGATACCAGAGCATACCTTCAGAGGTCTAGTGGCGTCCAAGGTTATTGTGGGTGATCATAACGTTATGGCTGATTGGTGTATACAGTATATCTATATGTAGGTATCTACATACTGTATTGGCTTTCCTTATGCAACAGGTGACATGACTCTATACAAAAATCTTGATTAAAACTTTTAGTTGAAATATCAGTTTTGGAGGTAATGATACTTTATATTGTTTTTTTTTTTGTTTTTTTTACTTTACAGTAACCAACATCAAATGTAGCATAGCCAAACCGAAGCCTCAAGGACACAGGCTGGCACATAAGAGACAAAGTATGAACTGACCTCTTCCATGTCACATGCTGCATGTCACAGAGTGTCAGTAATCATTAACTCTCCCGTCATCATGCATTTACTAACTATAATGTTATCGTCAAACAAGGGCCGCTAAATTTACAGCTGTTCCAGGCAAAGGAATAAAAACCATCAATGAAGTGCTCTTTCTATCCAGAAAATACTGCCAAAATCAGAAAGATGATTCAATTTACATTGGGATTTGTATAATCCACCGCGACCATCTGCAGCAAGCTTTCACACGCGCTTCTGGGTGGGACTGCAATCTCAGGTCACATGATTTACCAGCTTCCTTCCTTTCTGTCTGAGATGCAGCAAGGCGTCTACAGTGGCCAAAGTTGTCTAAAACATCTGACCTGCACACTGACAAGCTTGAGTTTTATTTTTTTAGAGAGAGACTAGGTTTAAAAATATACACACAATGCGATTAAAATGTACGAAAAACCTTGCTTTTGTGTTGAATAAAAAAAAAAAAAAAAAAAAAAAAGCATATGTGTGTGTCTAATATATAGATATAGATATAGAGAGAGAGATAGAGAGAGACACACACATACACATATATATGTGTGCATATATACATATGTGTGTGTGTCTCTCTTTCTCTCTCTCTCTCTATGGTAAGTACACAATGGTGTTTATTTACTATAGCTGGAGAGTGCAAAATCAGGCTCACTTCTGCATGGAAACCAATGAGCTTATTTTTTATTATAATATATATATATATATATATATACACACATACATATACATATATACATACATACATACACATACATACACACACAAAGTATTCACAGCACTTCGCTTTTTCCACATTTTGTTATGTTACAGCGTTATTCCAAAATGGATGTTCCTCAAAATTCTACAAACAATACCTCATAATGACAATGTGAAATAAGTTGCTTTGAAAAAATAACGAAAAAATACATAAGTATTCACAGTCTTTGCCATGACACCCAAAATTGAGCTCAAGTTCATCTTGTGTCCACTGATCATCCTTGAGATGTTTCTACAACTTGATTGGAGTCCATCTGTGGTAAATTCAGTTGATTGGACATAATTGGGAAAGGCACACACCTGTCTATATAAGGTCCCACAGTTATCAGTGCATGTCAGAGCACAAACCAAGCCATGAAGTCCAAGGAATTGTCTGTAGACCTCCGAGACAGGATTGTATGGAGGCACAGATCTGGGGAAGGGGGCAGAAAAATGTCTGCAGCATTAAAGGTCTGAATGAGAAATTTGGCCTCCATCATCCATAAATAGAAGAAGTTTGGAACCACCAGGACTCTTCCTAGAATGGGCCACCCAGCCAAAAAGAGCGATCGCGGGAGAAGGGTCTAAAGCCCTGTACACACAATCCCAAAAATCGGATAGATCTGTTTTTTTGTTTTTTTTTGCATGCTAGTCGAGTATCGAACATGAAGCGTTTACTGAAGTTTACTAAAGAAAATTCTCATACAACAGAATAAAAAAAAAAAAAATGATCAGAAGTGATGTCATGTGTTGTAGTGTAATTTCAAATGACAATTGTATTGAATAAAACAAAAATTGTATGATCTAGTATCGTACAAGTAATTTTTTTGTGCTTGTCCGATCAGATAATATCCCATGAAGTGTTGTGAATGGCTCTCAAAAGCTCTGTACCAACAATCTCATTATCATACGATCGCTTCAAAATTTTTGTACAATTTTTGGATCGTGTATACAGGCCTTAGTCAGGGAGGTAACCAAGAACCCGATGGTCACTCTGACAGAGCTCCAGCATTTCTCTGTGGAGAGAGGAGAACATTCCAGAACAACAATCATCTCTGCAGAACTCCACCAATCAGGCCTGTGTGGTAGAGTGACCAGACAGAAGCCACTCCTCAGTAAAAGGCACATGACAGCCCGCCTCTGGTCTGATGAAACAAAGATTGAACTCTTTGGCCTGAATGGCAAGCATCATGTCTGGAGAAAACAAGGCACTGCTCATCACCTGGCCAATACCATCCTTACAGTGAAGCATGGTGGTGGTGGCAGCATCATGCTGTGGGGGATTTTTTTTAGCGGCAGGAACTGGGACACTAGTCAGATTCGAGGGAAAGGTGAATGCAGCAATGTACAGAGACATCCTTGATGAAAACCTGCTCCAGAGCATTCTGGACCTCAGACGGGGGCAAAGCTTTGGACAGGACAATGACCCTAACCATACAGCCAAGATGGCAAAGGAGTGGCTACAAGACAACTCTGTTAATGTCCTTGAGTGGCTCAGCCAGAGCCCAGACTTCAACCTGATTGTACATCTCTGGAGAGATCTGAAGATGGCTGTGCGCCGACGCTCCCCATCCAACCTGATGAAGCTTGAGAGCTCCTGCAAAGAAGAATGGGAGAAACTGCCAAGAAATAGGTGTGCCAAGCTTGTAGCATCATACACAAAAAGACTTGAGGCTGTAATTGGTGCCAAAGGGCCTTCAACCAAGTATTGAATAAAGGCTGATACTTATGTACATGGGATTATTTTCGTTTTTTATTTTTAATAAATTTGCAAAGATTTCAAACAAACTTCTTTCATGTTGTCATTATGGGGTATTGTTTGTAGAATTTTGAGGAAAATAATGAATTTAATCCATTTTGGAATAAGGCTGTAACATAACAAAATGTAGAAAAAGTGAAGCGATGTGAATACTTTCCAGATGCACTGTATGAATTCAAACCTTAAACACTCTCAATTTGTGTGCAATCAGGCAAGCCCTTGCACTACATAGTTGAAGGTAAAGCTAAAAGGAAATTGAATAGGAAAATTGTATAATGTATGGCCAGCTCAACACCAGCATAGTGAAGAGACATCTTGTAAGATTTAAAGTGGGGGTAAATCCGCTGAAGTTTTCATTTTTTTTGACCTGCAAAGGAAAAGGCATAATAATACGCTAGTATGTCTTATTTTTTATTAAAAAAAGTGAATTTTTTCCCAAAAAAGTGCGCTTGTAAGACCGCTGCGCAAATACGGTGTGAAAAAAAGTATTGCAATGACTGCCATTTTATTCTCTAGGGTGTTAGAAAAAAAAAACAATATATAATATTTGGAGATTCTAAGTAATTTTCGAGCAAAAAAACGGTTTTAAACATGTAAACACCGAGTCTGAAAAAGAAGCATGGTCCTTGTTTTTTTTTGTTTTTTTTTTAACCTGTCACTTTTTTTTGTTTATGGCGCAAAAAATAAAAACCAGAGGTGATCAAATACCACCAAAGGAAAGCTCTATTTGTGGAAAAAGAAAGGACGTCAATTTTGTTTTGGTACAAAGTGGCATAACTGCGCAATTGTCAGTTAAATCAATGCAGTGCCGTGTCGCAAAAAATGGCCTGGTAACAAAGGGGGTAAATCCATCTGGGGCTGAAGTGGTTAAGTAGCAGATGTGTATAGATTATTTTTTGGAAAATAAGGATTTCATATATAGTCTTAAACCTTGCCTGACACCAACCATCAATCAAAAAGTAAGTTCGTAATTGAAAACAATAGTATGCTCTCTAATGTACATACACAAGTGCAGTAATTCCCAGCACCCAATAAGATGTCACCTTGCAGATTACAACTGTCAGAACAACAAAATATGACTACCGATTGGTTCGGATTCATGTCTTTGGCACATCAACTTTCACACTGTTAGATAAGCCTCAAAACTCATCTGTTTGAGCCTCAAAAACATTGAATGCACTGAAAAAAAAAAAAAAAAAAGAGAGAGTTGCCTATAAAATGAAAACCAAAAAAAAGACAGAGGCCAAGGTGAAAACAGAAAAAAAAAAGGTTCCTTCAGACAGCAGATGTTCAGTGATCTGCCAAGCTATACACAGTTAATACGCAGTATTCCTCTGCCAGTTCTAAGAGGAGGAAAAGATTCCCGGAGAGGTTGGCGCAGTACACGCGGAGCGTTCCAGCTGCATTGTACAGCGCACCGCGCCAATGTTCAGTCAAAACAGGCATCGCTAATCGTTCACAGCATCTGGGACACGTAAAAGAGCCAATCTACCCTTTCTCCGCTGAACTCACAATAATAGCATTCTCGCCTTTACTTGGACTGGGTTTCAGGGTCATTAACCTCAAGAAGAAAAATTAAATACATTTCAACTTCCCCGTCTTTTTCTTTCTTAGGTCTATTTTTACCCGATTATCCTGCCAATAACATACTTGGGGTGACAACGGTCACTCATCGTACTGTACCTATGGACAAGTTGTCACCCTAGGGCAGGACTACGGCATACCTTTCTCCATAGCATGCAAGGGTAAATCTGGCAACGCGCTAATAGATTTTCAAAGGGGACAAAAACTTCTCAGTACATTCGATGACTTGACGAATGTTATTTGAAAGTACTTCAAAATTTTGTTTTCTTTTAACATTCAAAATTTGGAACCAATAGACTTTGTCGAATGAAAAAAATCACATTGTCACTGTGGTGGAAAAAAAAAAAAAAACCATCAATTTGATCCCACTAACAATTCGAAAACAGAATGAATGTTCTTAAAATGAAAAGTTTGAAACAAAATTCTACTAGTGTATGGACAGCTTATACACTAGATTACCAGAAGTATTGAGGCGCCTGACGTTACACTCACATGAACTTTAATGGCATCCCTGTCTTAGTTCGTAGAGTTCAATATTGAGTTGGCCCACCCTTTGCAGCTATAACAGCTTCAACTCTTCTGGGAAGGCCGTCCACAAGGTTTAGGAGTGTGTCTATGGGAATCGTTGATCAATCTTCCAGAAGAGCATCTGTGAGGTCAGGCACTGATGTTAGATGAGAAGGCCTGGTTCGCAGTCTCCGCTCTACTTCATCCCAAAGGTGTTCTGTCGGGTTGCAATCAGGACTTCTTGCAGGCCAGTTCCTCCAACCCAAACTTGCACATCCATGTCTTTTTGGACCTTGCTTTGTACACTGGGGCACCACTCATGTTGGAACAGGAAGGCACCATCCCCAAACTGTTCCCACAAAGTTGGGAGCATGAAATTGTCTTGGCATGCTGACGTCGCAAGAGTTCCCTTCACTGGAATGAAGGGGCCAAGCCTAACCCCTGAAAAATAACCCCACACCATAATACCCCCTCCACCAACTTTGTGGGAATGGTTTGGGGGTGGCCCCTTCCTGTTCAAACATGAGAGGTGCCCCAGTGAACAAAGCAAGGTCCATAAAGACATGGATGAGCGAGTTTGGGGTGGAGGAACTTGACTGGCTTGCACCAGTCCTGACCTCAACCCGATAGAAAACCTTTGGGATGAATTAGAGCGGAGACATGCAAGCCAAGCCTTCTCGTTCACATTAGTGCCTGACCTCACAAATGCTCTTCTGGAGGAATGGTCAAACATTCCCATAGACACACTCCTAAACCTTGTGAACAGTCTTCCCAGAAGAGTTGAAGCTGTTATAGCTGCTAAGGGTGGGCCAACTCAATACTGACTCCTATGGACTAAGACTGAGATGCAATTAAAAGTAATGTGTGTAAAGGTAGGCGTCCCAATACTTTTGTTACTATAGTGTTAGTGTATCTGTAGTCCACAATGTGAAGTGTCAACAGTTCTGTGATGTGACAGTCCTGATCTAGTTCCATTATAGGTCTCCCCTAATTGTATTTCAGCATTAGTCTAATCACACCCACTGCCTGAGCCCTGAGGAAGGGGGTGGCATTCCCCCTGAAACGCGTTAATTTTACCCAATTCTCTTAATCAATAAACACTTAAAATAGATCCCTAAGGGCTGGGTCACACCAGTTACTGCACTGCCATGCGGTCCTAAGTTTGCCATCTACGGAGCACTTTCTTTGACACTATCGGAGAGGTAGCAACCCAAGACTGGAATAAGATCTATCTACACTGTACTTTCATTGTGCATAAGCCCCTTTTGAAGGTGATTCAGTCCAGTTTATATCAACTAGAACCAATACCTGACCTCTATCAGTCCAGCGCTATCTCATACACACACATTAGTTAGGCCTCATCAACATGAAGTATTAAAAAAACATAAAAAATGCTGCTCTTAGGAGGATCTCCCTGTTTCTGAAAGCCCCCCCCCCCCCCCCCCCCAGCAGTATTTTGGCAGAAATAAAAACGCTTGACGCATGTAAAGGCATTCAACACGCGATGCAGCAAGCACTTGATCGTTTATTCATTTCAATAGCCAGAAAATATTATTATTATGGCCAATTAAATTAATTAACACCCGAGCGTCTGATGAGCCTAAACACATATACACACATCAATTTTTCTGCCAATATGCTGCTACCAGGAGTAAAAGGTGTTTAGGAGATCTGGGCAAACACCATGTGTGCATGTAGAACCAATAACCGATAAAGCAGAGAGCCCAGGAATTTATCAGCACACAAGATTTCTGGCAGAATCAACCAGTATTTCTTTTATCGCTAATGGAACAGATATAACAAGACTTCCAGTATGATATATAATAGACCAAAGATAGTCAATAACCGATCATTGTTATGCTGGATACACACTAATAGAGTTTCCTTAGAAATTATTCATTTTAAGAATATCTGTTTGATTTTCACATTTTTTGTGGTGTCAAATTATCGTTCGACCACAGTGACAGGAAAATTCGAAGGAGCAGGATGGAAAGTGTTTTTCAAACAAATGGATTTCCAACAGTTATGTGGTTTTCATTCTGGAAAAAGCCCATTAATTCCAAAATCAAAATGTTAAAAAGAAAATAAAAATGTTAACTACTGTATTTATTGGCGTATAACACTCCACTTTTTGACCATGAAAATTGGGTGAAAATAGCGTGTTATTGGGTGCAAATAGCGTGTGCATGTTATACACCAATACTTCAATTCTAGTTGCCTCGGAGGGGACGGGGGGGGGGGGGGGGGGACGGGGGGGGGGGGGTGGGACAAGCGTCCTCAGATTACATACAATGAGAATCTCCTGTTTACTTGGCGGCCTCTGTAATAGGAAGCCCCGTCTCCTGGGCCACCACTGTTCTGTTTATGGGCATTGATCAGGCTGTATTGAAGGCAATGGGGAGGCTGCTGCATTGAAGGCAATGGGGAGGCTGCTGCATTGAAGGCAATGGGGAGGCTGCTGCATAGATGGCAATGGGGAGGCTGCTGCATAGATGGCAATGGGGAGGCTGCTGCATTGATGGCAATGGGGAGGCTGCTGCATTGATGGCAATGGGGAGGCTGCTGCATTGATGGCAATGGGGAGGCTGCTGCATTGATGGCAATGGGGAGGCTGCTGCATTGATGGCAATGGGGAGGCTGCTGCATTGATGGCAATGGGGAGGCTGCTGTATTGATGGCAATGGGGAGGCTGCTGCATTGATGGCAATGAGGAGGCTGCTGCATTGATGGCAATGGGGAGGCTGCTGCATTGATGGCAATGGGGAGGCTGCTGCATTGATGGCAATGGGGAGGCTGCTGCATTGATGGCAATGGGGAGGCTGCTGCATTGATGGCAATGGGGAGGCTGCTGCATTGAAGGCAATGGGGAGGCTGCTGCATTGAAGGCAATGGGGAGGCTGCTGCATTGAAGGCAATGGGGAGGCTGCTGCATTGAAGGCAATGGGGAGGCTGCTGCATTGAAGGCAATGGGGAGGCTGCTGCATTGAAGGCAATGGGGAGGCTGCTGCATTGAAGGCAATGGGGAGGCTGCAGATGGGCACTGACCCTTATTTTGCTTCAAATTTTTTTTATTTAAAATTGACGTTTTTTTCCTGAAACGTCCCTCTTAAAATGAATGTGTGCGTTATACACAGATAAATACGGTACTTTGAGAGACATTTGTCAAGTCGTTGAACAATTTTATTATGAATGTTGGTATGAATACTTCTACAAACAATCGTCTGAAAATCTACTAGTCACAAATTCAGAGCTGTCCTGTGTCCTGTATTCACTTGCTGTGTTCTGTGAACTTCTGCTGTATTTTTTTAATGGGGCTGACGAAAATAGGAGCTACGGTAATCATATTATAATCAATTCAGTGATAATTTGTTCTGACAGTGCAAATGCTGAAGACATCCCTATGGCATTTTCTACGCATGGACCCTTTAGCCCTGGTTCACACTGGAGCGATTTCCCATGCGATTTGACAAGTCAAATCTTCGGCAATTGCCATCAATGGCACCGTCCTAATCGGTGTGACACCGCTTCTGCAGCGCTGCACCAATTTCAAAAAGTAGTTTCTGTACTACTTTTTGCGACTTCAGGCTGCGATTTACATTGACATCTGTGCAGAAATCTCTGAAACCACAGCCAAAATCAGGACAGACACACGGGAGTGAAATCGTGCAAGTTCAGCTGAACTCGCACGGCTTCATTCCCGCAGCTCAGTGTGAACCTGGGCTTAGGCTGCTTTCACACGGGCTGTCCGATCAGGTCCATCTGTCAGTTTTACAGGCAGACATGATGGGACCATCCATAGCACTCTATGGAGTGGCGGATGTCAGAGGACATGTGTCAGCTCCTGCCCACCAAAAGCAAACAGATGGGGATCCATTTCTTATCCGTATGGCGGATGGAATCGCATGACAGATTGAAATGGACACGTGGTCCGTTTCCATTCGACAGCCCCATAAAGAACAGCAGGCTGTGTCAGGTCTGCATAGTAGAGCGGACAAGGACCTGTAATCGGCCTGCTCAGCGGGGATCACTGAAGAGATCCCCTGATGAGTAGGCGGATGCGTATTATGGAGACTGCCCGTGTGAAACCAGCCTTAAGCCTGGTCCACACTGAGTTTTTTTCCATTCAACACAGCGGGTTGAACGAAAAAAAAATGGTCAGCTCAGAGCCGATGTACTAACGATCTGACGTTAGTACAGCGATCTCCCCTGCCGAGTCTGTGTGTTCTAACAGGGGGACAGTCCCCTCCCCACCAGAACATCTGATCAGCGCTCTCTGCCATTGGCTGAGAGCGCTGATTGGCTGCTGGTTTTCCAGCAAGCTCGTCCGACAGAAGCCAGCCATACGGACCAGCTGCCATACACACGCACCAAATGTCAGCCGGGGCATTCAAATCATTTGTCAAGAACAATACTTGGGATGATGTTTCTGATGCAAGTACTAATTAAGCTCAGCCTTCATTACTACTTACCGTAATTGATAATGTGAAGATGCGCTGACTCTATAAAGAGTGGGAAAACCCACAGTGATTTTATATATATTATATATATATATATATATATATATATATATATATATATATATATATATATATATATATATATATAAAAAATCTATTAATTATATTTAAAAAAAATTAGATATATCTTAATGCACGCTCAACTGCGTCAAAGTGATCCCTTCCTGGCCAGTCTCTACAGAGAAAACATTTACCTTTACTACCCTCCTTTGTGTCATTATGTCTTTATTATTATTATTATTCACAGGCTCTTTAAAGGGGTTGTAAAGGTAAACATTTTTTCACCTTAATACATTCTATGCATTAAAGAGGGATTTCACTGTGAAAAAAAAATATTAAAAGCCAGCAGCTACAAATACTGCAGCTGCTGACTTTTAATAAATGGACACTTACCTGTCCCAGGATGTCGGCAGCCGAGGCAGATCGATCGCTCGGCTCTCGGCTGCTGCCGCCGCCATTCTAGTTGAGGGAATCAGGAAGTGAAGCGTTGCGGCTTCACTTCCAGATTCCCTACTGCGCATGCACGAGTCTCGCAGCGCACTAGGAATGGTCCGCGCTGTCTCTGGGACCCGTGTGTGTCCCAGCAGACAGCGCGCAGGGACAGGAAGAGGCACAGACTCCCATGGGAGTCTATGCCCGGAAGTGGGTGCAAATACCTTAGACAGGTATCTGCATCCCCCTCCCCCCTGAAAGGTGCCAATTGTGACACCGGAGGGGGGGAGGGTTCGGATGAGCGGAAGTTCCACTTTAGGGTGGAACCCCGCTTTAAGGTGAAAAAACATCTGACAGTGCCGCCCCCCCCCCCCCGTTTTACTTACCTGACCCCTCAAAAGTCCCGCGCTCGCCTCCGACATCCTCTTCGCCGCTCAGCCTGGCCGTTGATTGGCTAGAGTGGATGGACTGAAAGCAGCGCAGCCAGTGGCTCACGCTGCTGTCAATCACATCCAATGACGCGGCTTGCCAGGGGGCGGAGCCGAGTGATACAGTGAGCGGCCATGCGAGGGAGCTCACATTAACGTGAGAAGTACTTGTTGGAGGAAGCCGAGACAGCCACCGAGGGACCCCAGAAGACGAGGTTCAGGGCCACTCTGTGCAAAACGAGCTGCACAGTGGAGGTAAGTATGAAATTTTTTTTATTTATAAAAAAAAAAACTCCCTTTACAATGCCTTTAAATGAAAATGAAAAATTGTTGCGAAATAACCTGAAGATGGACGTACACCTCCAACCAAAAAGCCAGAAGGCAGTTCACGTAGGGGTATGCTGTGACCTGGTCCACAATGAATCACAGACTGATTACTCGGAGCAATGACTCTTCCCAGCCCTCATATCAGCCTGTCTGTACCGATCAGTGCCAGAAAGAACACTGCGCTATCAGTGGAACAGAGGCCAGGGCAACGTCACGGAAATCCTCAGAAAACTCAAACTTACTTAAAGCAGTATTTGGACTAAGCTTTATATGGCCAGCTATAACTTATGTTCTCAGTTTTGGATAGGGTGGGGTAGGATTAGAACCCCTTTCCTGTTTTCACTGCTATCCAAGACTAAAGCTTAGTAAACACTAGTATTTTTGTTCAACCCAGCAGGACTGAACTAAAACAAAACTGACGGCTCAGGAGGAGCCGCTGTACTATCTATCCAATGTTAGTACATCGATCTCCACTGCCATTGGCTTAGAGCGCTGAGCAACAGACTTTTTTTTGGTCATGCCTCTTCAACAGAAGCTGGCCAAATGGCCAGGCTCTATCTGACCAATTCTGGCTTCTACTGAGCCGGCCGATGCTGCCCAACATTCGGCCGATGTGTACTAGGTTTTAATAGGGAGAACGGGGAGCGAGGGAACATCTGCAACAGGAACACAGATAAGATATGATTTTGTTTAGAAGAAAAAGGGAAGGCTAGAACCCCTGCAGGATTTGTATTTCTATTTGTGTACAATTGCTGTGCACAGAGAAGGAGACACAGTGTTAAATGACCCACTTCCCCTTTTGCCCGTGTACATCCCTTTGGACCAGAGCAGGTTATACGTTCCTGCTATTTGTCCTGTTTATTCACCAATAACTTAAAGTGGTTGTAAAGGCTCAAGGTTTTTTACCTTCATGAATTCTATGCATAAAAAGGTAAAAAAACCTGCTGTGTGTAGTAGCGTGCCCAGCACCACGTTAAATTTAGCCCCTTCTTGATCAAGCGAGAGCTCTCCTGGGTCCCTCCATCCTCATTGGCTAAGGTAGCCATTGGCTCCCGCTACTGCCAATCACAACCAGTTAGCCAATGAGGAGAGAGTTAGAGCGGGGCCAAGCCACACCATGTACTGCTTGCTATTGGGGCACTAGGCAGGAGGGAGGGGCCTGGAGCGCTGGCACGGGCCCAAATAAGGAGGAGGATTCAAAACCACTGCACAGAGCAGGTTGGTATAACAAGTTTGTTATTTAAAAAAAAAAAAAATGGAGATTTATTGTCACTTTAAAGTGGTTGTAAACTTAGAAAAAAAAAAAAAAACCTGCAAGACAAAAGCATAATGAGCTAGTATGCACCGAAATACTTACCTTAGATTGAAGCTGTTGCACACCGCTATGACCGGTGACATATCTCCTGGAGTTATTTCCGGACTCCAGCGTTGTGATCAGCCGGAGCCACGATGAAGCCAGTCCCCGCACGTGAGCCGCCGGTCACGGCGTGGCTACTTAAGACATATATTGTTTTTTAAAGGAAAAACAAGGCTTTCTTTTGTGGCACTGTCTTGCAAAAATTGACATTTCTTAATGTAGTACTTAGACAAAAAAATAACCAAAAGTAAAAATGCACTTTTCTTTTTTTTTTTTTTAAACCGAGCACTGGCCAAAAAGTGTTATAGGAGAATAAAAGCATCAAATTTTATTCTGTAATTTGTCCTGTATATTATTACACTGAAATTATGATTCTGCTACTTTTTATTTCTTTTTTTAATTTTGCACTTTGTTAAATGGGACACCAATAAAAGTAAATAAAAAAATAAAATAAAAGTTTAAGTAAAACTTTAGCTTTTGTAAACCCTTACAATCCACTTTGACCTGCACGGTTTAGGAGATATGCCCTGTTTCAGCATGTGCTGATGTCATCGCACCTGGGGGGGGGTTACAACTACTTTAATGCAAAAGAGACATACAATAAACTTCTGCATTCTACACACTGAGCACTGAGAAATTTACAATTTCTGCAATACCGAGATGAATGAACTCCCGTGCGCGTGCAGGAGTGGAGTCATCTTGGTTCGGCTAATGAAAATGTAAACTCTATCTAAACTCAGATCGGTACCTGGAGGCCACTGGGCTGAAGATGTCAGTGGCAGCTCTAGGACACTGCAGTGCTGGAAAAAAGGTGAACATAAAGCCGCATTAATGGCTAACAAAATGGAAATAAGAAAACAGCAGAAAAAAAAAGAAGGAGTTAATTAAGGGTGATAAGGGTAAATTAGCAATTAAGCATTTTTTTTTAACTTGTCGGGTTGTTTTAACTGACAGCATCTGTAGATTAAAATTCATCACTTTGATCTGCAGATTAATTATAGTAGACTAGATATAAAAGCTGCTGGAGCTGTATGTATGTATAAAGCAACTCTCAACTTCATTTAGAGCCGAAAATGCCAACAATTGGGCGGGGAATGGCAGAAGGGCAGGAGTACTGGATGTGCTACACACGTCCTCTGTGCTATGATGACTTTTTTGGCCATGTGTAGTATGTCCAGTGTACTTAACTGTTTAAAGAATTTTTTTTTTTTTTTTAAATGACCCAACATGCATTTTCAAATTTCTGTCTATTTGTTAAATAAACACATAGGCAGAGCTTTTTTTTAAATACTGTATTTTATATACACTAAATAAAATCTTTAAATGATTTAAAAAAAATAAAAAAATAAAAGTAAATTGGTTACAGAGATAATGTCAAGTTAACTGATGCATACCAAAGCTGCTAAATTTGGTCTGAACATCCAAGCTTCAATGACCTCTCAGCATAAAGTGGTTATAGGTCATTTCTAGGCTGCAGAGCATTGCTCCATAAGCCGATGCTTCCTGTATAGCGTCGGCTTTTGCCACAGGCAGAGTCTATGGCAAAGTTCAGTTAACCCGCAGGATAGAAACAGGTGCATTACGCTGTACCCGTGGTGTGGGTAAACCGCAGCACATCAGTGTGAAAGCAGTTTAGGCCTTTTTTACACAATCGGCCCTACCCAATCGGATCCTCAATTCACCTTTACAGAGCGGCAGATGTAAACAGACTTTTGTCCGTTTACTCCCGCCTGCCTCCAATCTGATCCTAAAAATCCGATAAAAAAAATAGAAGGGAATTTGTCCCCTTTCATCTGGGTGGATCGGATCGGAGGGCCTATAGAGTAGCCTTGACCCATCATCCACCCGCTCGGCTCATTGTGGCCCACGATTGGTTACCAAGTTGCTTAAGTGGCCCTCGCTCTTAACAAGCTTGGGCACACCTGTTTTACACAGAGGAACTCTCTGTTTAATATAACCTGTGATATTTCCTTATTCAGGAATTACCCCTCCCCTCTCTCCTAGCAAAGACAAGACTATCTGGAGTAATCAATTATATACAGGCGGATCTCAAGCATATACGTAGTGCTAGACTTTCTTGCCAAGAAAGCCTAACATGCTTTGCATTGGATGCACACCGTATGAAAGGTTTATTTCAGAAATAAAAATTTGACACAAAAAAAACAAATAGCAACCGCCCTACATGACACAAGCCATTTTAGTTATAATGGCACACCCCAGAAAAGGCCCGTTTCAAGCAGGCTTGTACAGGCCTCTCTTTTTTGCTAACTGAAGACCTTACGATACTACCAAAAGTCTTAGCATACAAAATAAAAAGGTAAATGCGCTTTTACTGCCTTGAAGTTTTTACAGACAGTTTCTTTCAGGCTCATAGTTCTCAGCGTGACTAACAAACCACTAACAGTTAACAGGAATGCTATGCCTGTTCCGCTTCTCCCGGGTCCACACCTTCATACAAGAACATTTATGAAATTTCAGACCAAAAATCTGTGCAGCAAAAGGAGCTTCCAGAATACTTACTGGGTGTAGCCAGACCAGAATATCCCCACATGATCTCTATTGACTCAGAATATCCCACGCTCACTCCCTCATTTATCTATATTTACACTGCCCATACTTCCAACCAGGAAGCCAATATCCATGACAGTACATGGAGATGCTGCCGACTTGTACAAAGTCTTCAAAATAACATCATCTGATTTTGTAAATTGGTAAATTCCCTACTTAAGGGTAATGAGGCCTGTACAATTTTACGTGACTCCCTGTTACTGTAAGAAAAGGCTTAAAAATCAACTATCTAACCAACAACCTTCACTGTGTTGCCAAGCTAAGCTTGCTAAAGAATCAGAGAGGCCAACACTTCCGGTGGTTCTAGATACCAGGTCCCCCTCTTCACTCTGTGGTTTGATCCACTGACCCCCTACTTCACCACAAGACACATTCGTGATTGGCAGAACCAACAACAGTGCTCAGCATAGGGATAAAGCTCTACCATACCTGAAAGTACCGGGTAAATTCACAGGGCCCCAGCAAACAAACACAAAACTGGGGAAAAACAAGAAAGGCAAAACAGGCTATAAGGGCAGCCCCTGTTTTTTTTATTGGATGTCCCAATGCAAAATTAAAGGTGAGGACTGGACTGCTTACACCCATCCTTGAAGCCAGCAATGACCATGTGATGGTTGGAGGCCATTCTTATAGCACACAAAACTTTTTCTACTTTTGGCCAATGTGGATGTCTTCTTGTCCACTGTTTTCATTAAAACATACACATCTATTCTCAGATAAACATCAGAAGCGCTGGGAACATTTAGGGTCCATGCACTCTGGGCTTTAAAAAAAACCTGCTTCAACAGTAATTTTGTATTTTGCCTGTAGAAGCAGCTCAATGTTATCCTATGTGTCCATCCACATTAGGTCCTTTAGAGGCATAATTTAAGCTCAACGTTTAGAGGAAAAGGAAAAAAAAAAATGAAACCTTCTGGTTCGCATTTTTGATTTTTCTGGCAGAAAAAAACTCTATGCTCCTAAATGGAGCCTAAGGCTGCTTTCACACTGGGGCGGGAGCGGCGTCGGCGGTAAAGTGCCGCTATTTTTAGCGGCGCTTTACCGTCGTTTTAGCGGCGGTCTGCGGGCGCTAGCGGGGTGGTTTTAACCCCCGCTAGCGGCCGAAAAAGGGTTAAACCCGCACGCAAAGCGCCGCTGCAGCGGCGCTTTGCCGGCGGTATTGCCGCGGTGTCCCATTGATTTCAATGGGTAGGAGCGGTTTAGGAGCGGTGAATACACCGCTCCTTCACCGCTCCAAAGATGCGGCTAGCAGGACTTTTTTCACCGTCCTGCCACCGCATCGCTCCAGTGTGAAAGGGGCCGGTTTTTTTCAGGCGCTACACAGGCGCCATTTTTAGCGCTGTAACGCCTGAATACCGCCCCAGTGTGAAAGCAGCCAAAAGGACAGGCGTTTTTTAACTACTTCTCACCCGTGCTATAGCCAATTGATGGCTACAGTGCAGGCATCCAGTTCTGGGAAGACTTCCATAGACGTCCTCCCACGTGCATGCCACTGTGCGCCCCCTGGGGTGCGTATCAGGCGCGCTCTGTGAATCCTGTGTGCTTTAGACACAGCTGATCACAAATTGAGGTAAAGGGCCAATCACAGTGGCCCTTTACCATGTGATCAGCTGTGTCCAATCACAGCTCTCAAAGACGTAAACAGACTTCATTGGTTATTGGCTGTTATTGGCTCTCCTTTCCACACTCAGAGACAGCATGAAAAGAGAGCCGATCTGTGAGTGCAGCATTTACATTTTGATCAAGGCTTCATGTACACGGGACGTTTTTACAACCTCTGCTGAACAATTTAACTTGACAGATAGTAATCCACGTTTAAAACGCCCATTTTGCCACATTTACTTCAAAACAGCCAAAAAATGAAAAAAACAGCTGTAAACGAAATGCGGCTAAACGCGTGTTACCATGTTTGGTGCTTGAAATGCCTCTAAACCCAGCTTCTGAACCCAATTTTTTGCATTCCAATAAAAAAATAAATAAATAAATAAAAAAAAAATTTAAAAATAAGAGCCTCTAAACTCAATTGCCTAGAAACGACTGTAAACAACCCTGTGTACATGTACTGATAAGATAACAGCGGACAGTTCAGGAGCAGTTGAAAAAAATGCCCAACTGCTCCTAAATGTCTGTTTAGAGGCAGCAGTGTACATGAGGCCTAACAGTGCAGCCCTATCAGTGCAGCTTATTAGTGCCCCTCAATGCAGCCTCATCAATGCCTATCAGTGCATATCAGTGAAAAAGATAAATGACAACATTTCATAACAGAAACTAAGAAAAAGCTTCTTTTTTTTTTTCTTTCAATATTTTTGGTCTTTTTTAGCAAAAAATCAAAACCCAGTGGTGATTAAATACCACCGAAAGAAAGCTTTATCGGTTTAAAAAAAAAATCATGAAAATTTAATTTGGGTACAGTGTTGCACGATTGCGCAATTGTCATTCAAAATGGCCTTGGTAGGAAGGGGGATGAAAAGGCACGGTATAGAAGTGGTTAAGCCCAGTGTGCATGGACTCTAATGCCGCGTACACACGAACGGAAATTCGGCCTGCAAAAGACCGATGAGAGGTTTTTGTAGGAAAGTACGACCATGTGTACGCTCCATCGGAATTTTGCTGGCTGAATTTCCGCTAGCAAAAGATTGAGAGCATGTTCTCAATTTTTCAGACAGAAAAAGTTTCGATCGGAAATCCCGATCGTCTGTAGCAATTCCGACACGCAAAATTCCTACGCATGCTCGGAAACAATGTGACCCATGCTCAGAAGCATTGAACTTAATTTTCTCGGCTCGTCGTAGTGTTGTACGTCACTGCGTTCTTGACAATCTAAAGTCCAGCAAACTTTTGTGTGACCGTGTACACGCAAGCCAAGTTTGAGTGCAATTCCGTCAGGAAAACCATTATAGCTTTTTCCGACGAGAATTCCGATTGTGTATACGCGGCATTATAAATATTATAGAAAAGTGTAGCGCTTATTATAGAAAATTATGGTATATTTAGTGCCAATATAACAGGTGCATATATTCAATAAACACTACAAAAAAATGTGGAACAGGTAGAAAAAGTCTCTGAAATTTCCGTGAATGACACGATTAAATGTAAACGATCCTACACCTCCTCCTTAAAAAGACCGTGCAGTCACCACGTGAAGTCCCTCCACCAAACGAAATGGACGCTTACCAGACTTAGTGGATCCTACCCAAATTTATATTTGGAGGATCACATAAGCTTGTGGATATATGTAAACTCCTTCAGTGTTGCACTTTTCTGGAGGGATCTCAAGTATAGCTTATCTCGTTCACAAAGATGACATGTCTCCACCCATATGAGTCCGCATGGATAATTGAGCATATATAAAGAGAAGCAGGGACTACAATAGTGTAATTCCGTTTTTTTCCATAAAAATAATTTAATAAAAACTTATTAAACTCACATGTATACAGAGGATTTAAGCGCTTTTCAATATAAAATCAAGCTGCAGTGAAGTCCCAATATACACGGCATGAGACTTGGGAATGTAGTCAGATGAAGGCAAACTTCAAACAAGGTCAATAGCTCTGGTAAGGCAGCTCCCACACAGCAAGGCTTCCCTCGATAGGCACCCAACAGTAGCTCAAACTATAAACACACAGAAAAGGAGTGCCCAAAAATCAGATAAGAGAGTCCAAGTTAACTTTATTTATTGATAAGAGTCATAGGAATAGCCTATAACAGATATATTAGAGCCATTGTTGTGCTGAATACTGACCCTCGTCGGATACTGTCCACCCTGTACTGCGCTTGCGCAGTACGGAGGACAAGGAGACGCCGAAGGTCTCCGAAGATGAACGGCGCCTGCGCACTGAGTCCAGGTTCAAGCCCCACCATCCAAGTGGACATAGAGTTAGAATAAAAAATTGCAGAGCGAAGCGAGGCCATGCCAGAAGCGTGGCGAGCCCGCGAGGGGCCCTGCATGGTGGGGCTTGAACCTGGACTCAGAGCAGAAGGTACTAGCAAGTGCGCAGGTGCCGTTCATCTTCAGAGACTTTCGGAGTCTCCTTGTCCTCTGTACTGCACAAGCACTGCGCCTACGCAGTGCGGGGCGGACACCATCCGATGGGGGGACAATTTTTGGCAGAACTCTGCTCATGGAGGAATAGTCTGACTCCACTGCGGCTCAGCATCTGCCATCAAATCATTACTCCATAAGGAGTCCATCCAAGTTTTATCCTGTGTTGAGCCCTGACGAACTGGGAGTGGTATTGCCCCCTGAAACACGTTGGCAGTTTTTATGTTTTTTTTTTATTTATTTTTAATCAACAATTAAAATCATCTTGGAATCTTTTCTCCTGTTTTGGTCTGGAGCTAACTTTTTCGTGTGTGTACATCTATGGCCAGTATAGAGATTTTAATCAAAAAATTCATTCCGGAAAACCTAAAGGTTTAGTTATATAATTACATAACAGATACAGAATATTAGCTCTATCCACTTGTTTGAGCTCTGTAGGGTCTGTCTGGAGCCCGTTCTTTTCGGCTAATGAAATCTTCAGTAAATGGCATCATAGGTGTGTCCACATTTGGATCTAATTACACAAGTATATTATACAGTAATTATAGAAGTTGCATAGCTTACCGAGTCCACACGTGGGACACAATATAGCGTCACACTCAGGCTATTGGGAATGGTGGATGCCAAATGCTAATTTGAAGCATTCATTTTTCAGTGCATCCAAGAAGATAAGAAAAAAGACAGGTGAGTAGCAAAGATACAAGGCTATTTGTTACATCTAATTTTTCATAAAGCCCTTTTTAATGTCAGACATTTTACCATACACTAAGCCCCACGGAGAGTTAGAGTTATGGGTTCTATCCATGCTGGATGCCGTCCATATACTGAGAAGATGATACCTCTGCGCTGTGAGTTGAGCCATCAGCCGGACGTTTAATTTGATTGTAATTAGCAGTTTGGGCATACGAGCCAAGAATCCTGACAATATGTACAGACCGCTTCAGAGAGCGGCGTGGAAAAATGACAGTGAAGCAGAATATGATATATCCCCGTACAATGCACTCTCGTCTCGTTTCCATACTCCCTTTTCCTACCAACACTCCCTAAATTATACACTGACACATTCCGGGCAAACCAGGAGAAATCTGACATCAACAATGGCTAGGAACCCAAACTGCCTCAACTACCCAGGTTTAAAAAATGCACCTGCAGTTTAGAAACACACATAATAGACTAAAGTACCCAATTTCTAACTAGGGCTCCTCCAGGTTGTTGGCGGTTCCTTGAACTGTGGCTGATTGACCTCCCATCTGATGGCTCGGTCACACGGTTATTCTGGCCGGGTGAATAAGTGGTTTGCTCACGCCGCTGGAGCCAGGTTTGGGGCCATATACCTGCATCTACACATTTATCCGGGGGGGGGGGGACTGTCAGGTCGGCCCTACAGGGCGCCATGATTTCTAATAGAAGCCCTGTACATTCTGGTTAAAACACATGGTTTCCTATGGTGTAAGCTACACAAGTAGTATGCCATAGCACAATCAGTCTCAATCAGGGTTCCACAGAATTCCTCCAGAGGTTGCTAAAGATTCCTTGAGCTTTGCCCAGTTGAGGCGCCATCTGATGTTGCCTGTATAATTTTGTGTCCAACACCACGTGGCAGAGGCAACGGCATGACATCAATGATGATTTGAGATGTATGTAAGGGTGGAATCCTGCCTACCAATGTAAGGGAGGCATTATTCTTACTGACCACTAATGTATGGGGCATTCTTCCCACTAACCCCAGATAAATTAATTTTAGCACAGAGGATTCTTGAGGCCTGAAAGATATTTCAATGATTCCTCTGGGACATAAAAGTTGAGAAAGGCTGCTCTAATAGAATAGGAGAGGCTAGATACTGTACTTCCAAGAGTTTTACAATAGCATTCAGCAGCACAAAACATTACTGTGCCAACTAACCCACATTTACCCACTAGCTGTTAGAGTAAAATGCATATAAAAATGGAAGTTAGCATGCATCTCTAGGAAATTTTTTTTTTTTTGCTTTCTGTGCTCCTTCTGGAAGATTTCTTCACATTTCCTGTCCTTGCAACAATGCTGTCTGCAACACAGGAAGTGAGAAGAAATCTCTCTAAGCCCTTGTACACATGGTCGGACATTCCGACCGAAAATGTCCGATCAGGCCGCGTTGTCGGATAATCCGACCGTGTGTGAGCTTCAGCTGACTTTTTCCGTCGGAATGTCCGACCAACAAAGTTTGAGAGCTGGATATAAAAATTTTCCGACAATATGATCCGATCGTTTGTACAAAGTGCCACGCATGCTTAGATCAAATTCCTAAACCAAAGCTATTGGCTACTAGCCTGAACGTAGTCCCGTCATAACTAAATAACGTCATCACGTTACGAACGATCAGATTTTCTGACAACTTTGTCCGACCGTGTGTATGCAACACCAGTTTCGGACAAAATCTGTCGGAAAAAAAATCAGACGGATTTTGTTGTCGGAATGTCCGACCATGTGTAAAAGGGCTAAAAAAAAAAAAAAAATGACAAAACGATGAGCTCATCAGTATGCGGCTTCTCCTTTCACTGTCCAAGGCCAGGCTGGGGGTTAGACAGGTTTCTTAAAAAGGAGCTCCAGTCTGGAAAAAAATAATTAAAAGTCAGCAGCTACAAATACTGTAGCTAATGTATTTTAAAATAAGGACACTTACCTATCCAGGGATCCCGCAATGTCAGCATCCCGAGCCGATTAGGTTTTTGGTGCAGGCGTCAGCATTGTAAGTGAAGGAAATCAGCAGTGAAGACTTCAGGCATTACAGCATGCGTGAGTTGCGCTGCGCTTTCTGAATGGTCCTGCTGTCTTCTGGAACCTGTGTGCCCCAGAAGGCAGCAGGGGGAATGAGGGGCCCGAAATGCATGTAACTCGCCGATGTTACCCAGAAGTGGAATCGGTTACCTGTCAAAACCAGGTACTCGCTCCCCCCCAAAATGTGCCCAATGTGGCAGTGGAGGGAGGTGCGAACAAGCAGAGCTTCCCCTTTTGGATAGAATTCCATTTTAAAGAGGATCTTCAGTTCCCCTTAAAAAAATGAAATGAGAGGACACTTACTAGCCCAGGGATCCAGTGCTGTGCTCCCATTTGGCCAGTTCTTTGCTGGTCTTTGGGTCCTCGGCACCACCATGCTTAGTGTGGGAAGCCAGCTGAGACTCTTTGGGGCTTCATGGATGGCTTCCCACTGCTCATGCACGCACACCACTGAGCTTTGCGAATGGTCCCCAAACCTTCTAGGATCCGTGACATGTCCCAGAAGGCTGCAGGCAAAAGGGGAAGGGGCAACTTCTGCTCAGAGTGTCTAGGTAATCTGAGCGGAAGTGGGAGCAGGTACCTATCAAAACTAGGTAACCTCTCCCTCCCTCCCCCCAAAAAAAAGCCTAAAAGTGATTGGGGGGGGGGGGGGGTGGACGGAAAAACAGAACTTCCCTTTTGGGTGAAGTTTTGGTTTAACTGCAGCAGAGAATACACGTCTCCTACCCTGCCATTAAGGCCCATGCTGCGTGGTAGAGCTGTATAGTTCTCAGAACTGCATGGACAAAAATACAAATCCTTTAGCAGGTAATGCAGCTCCCATGTATGTATTTCCTCTGTGCATTTTTTTATTTTTTTTATTTTTTTTTAAAGGTAACTTTTCCTCTGTGTAGCTGTTCCCTTGAAGTTCAGCTTTCAAGAAATTAAATAATTACTTTGATACCTAACAACTCACCCCGAGCCACCCCCATCAAATCATTCTCTGCAGCTATTACCTTTTGTACCGCCACCCCCTCCCTTTAGAATGTAAGCTCTATGAGCCGGGCCCTCCTGTACCTTTTGTATTGTACTGTAATTGTGTTGTCCCCCCTATACATTGTAAAGCGCTGCGTAAACTGTTGGCGGTATATAAATAGTGTATAATAATAATAATAATAATATTTATAGAATAATTTCCCCCTATTTGACATTGAGCAGTATAAAATACTTTTCTATAGGCACTGAAAGATATGGTTCTAGTTAAGAAAAAAAAAAAAAAAAAAACTTTTCAGTACATTCAAAACATAATAAAAGTGTGTTGATCTTTGTAGCTGGAAGGAGGTTACAAACTGCTTCCAGGATATTTTACAATTACGGCTCTAACACCTCTCCATCCTTTAGTTTGAGGGGCCAAAAATGTTTGGAACTCCCAATCCATCCAAGAATGAGGTCCTGAACATGTGTATCCCACCCCGATGGAATGTTATCTGCCAGCTTCAATACCAAATAAAACTCCCATCATAAACTATAGCACTGTACAAAAAGACATGTAATACTAAAGCCTCAGTTTTCTTTACAACAGATATTGTATGTCCCTTTTGGCCAATTAATCACTGGACAGTTAATCATGTACCACAATGCCACTAAAACACTCACATGGTCTTCATCTAAATGGCGTTGCCTCCTACTTCCTCTGTGCGGCTTCCCCAAATTTTCATTTGGGGCAAACAATGAATATAAAAAAAAATAAAAACATTTCCTATTGCCCTCATCGGGACTACATGTCCCATCATTCCTAGCACCACAACATGGTCATTTCTATTCCTCTGGGCTGCATGTGTATGTCTAGCGCAGGCAACGACTGGAGGTATTCTGCAAAATATACAATGGGGTCCCCTTGGATTTTTTAAGCAGCAATGAGAGACAGTAATAGATAACTGGAGGTATTTTGTGAGGCCGCTTGTAGGGTTGGAGTCATCTTTGCAATGGAAGCCAGAGGACCAGGTGAAATGAGAATATATATATATATATATATATATATATATATATATATATATATATATATATACACACACACACACACACACACACACACACACATACCAGGTGAAATGACGATCCAGGGTGATTAAGCTCTAGTTGTGCATCTGAGTTGAAGAAATTGTGTCAGTCCAACTGCATTTTCAAGGGCATGGCAGCCCATTTTTATTCAAAAGAAACACATTTCAAAAATAAACATCAGTTTCTCTCGCAGGGGTATTCAGCATTTCAGTACTGCTTTAGAACAACCAGCATTCAGCCTTCCTAGCTAAAACACTCCTGCTCAGGCCTTGGCCTGTCTTCCCCAGACCTGACGCTCAGCACCTCTGTGCTTGCTTCATGCTGCACTGACTCCTAGGCCAGACCTCCTGTCTGCCGGGCGGAGCTGTCTCCAAGGATGAGCACTGACCTCTATTCCTGGGATGATTATGAAGCCAGGGCACAGGTGTACAATTAGCAAGCCTACCAAAATCAGGAATACACTGCTCATATGCACCTGTGACACGGGGGGTCACATCTCCACTAATATATATATATATATATATATATATATATATATATATATATATATATATATATATATATATATATATATATATATATATATATATATATATATATATATATATATATATATATATATATATATATATATATATATATATAACACACATACATACACACACACTATTACAAAAAGTATTGCGACGCTTGCCTTCACACGCACATGAACTTTAATGGCATCCCGGTCTAATGCCACATACCCACGGTCAGATTTTCCGACGGAAAATGTTTGATGGGAGCTCCATCAGGCTCCATCTGAGATTTTCCATTGGAATTTCCGACACACAAAATTTGAGATTTAAAGACCAACAAAATCCGTTGTCAGAAATTCCGATCGTGTGTACACTATTCCGAAGCACAAAGTTCTACGCATGCTCGGAATCAAGCAGAAGAGCCGCACTGGCTATTGAACTTCAACTTTCTCGGCTCGTCGTACGCCACCGTGATCTTGACGTTCGGAATTTCAACATTACAACATCGTGTGACCACGTGTATGCAAGACAAGTTTGAGCCAACATCCGTCTGAAAAAATCCCATGGATTGTGTTGTCGGAATGTCTGATCGTATGTACGCGGCATTAGTCTGTAGGGTTTAATATTGAGCTGGCCAACTCTTTTCAGCTATAAAAGCTTCAACTCTTCTGGGTTTAGGAGTGTGTCCATGAGAATGTTTAACCATTCTTCCAGAAGTGCATTTGTGTGGTCAGGAACTGATGTTGGATGAAAAGGCCTGGCTCGAAATGTGTACGCTTTAGATCATCCCAAAGGTGTTCTATCAGGCTGAGGTCAGGACTCAATGCAGGCCAGTCAAGTTTCTCTACCCCAAACTCGCTCATCCATGTCTTTATGGACCTTGTTTGTGCACTGGTACAAATCATTTGGTGGAGGGAGGATTATTGTGGGTTTTTTGTTTTTTTTCCAGGGGTTGACTCCTTAGTTCCAGTGAAGGGAACTCTTAAGGCATTAGCATACCAAGACATTTTGGACAATTTAATGTTCTCAACTTTGTGGAAACAGTTTGGGGATAGCCCCTTCCTGTTCCAACATGACTATCGTACTGTATATACATACATGTATATATTTACAAGCACGGCAAGGTTTTTAAAATATTCAGGCACAATGATGAAGGTTTGCTGCCATCTTAATGGTGTCATCATCGACACAGACCCACCAGAGCCGAATGCTGCCAGCGTTTAGCCAATACAGATCTACAATGAACTTACCCCCTCCGCTTCTTCCACACAGGACAGAGCAAAGAGGCCGTGTCCTCCCACGGAATGATAAAAGCTGGTTAATGAGTGTCACTGGAGGCACAATGCCATTCATGCATGACTCTGGTTCTCTGCCAGAAACCCCTACACCAGCAATTTCCCACACTACTGAAGATTTATACTCTAAAAGGTTCTACAAATAAACATATACAGTGACCGCTCAGACTACTGAACATTGCATTGCTACTGATCAATGCATGCCGACCCATGAGAATGAGGTCCTTTTGGCAGCTCGGTAGTCAAAAGACAATCCTTGTAACACTGGGGTCTTGGCTTCAGTTCCCATCAGGAACACTATCAGCATGGTATCCATATACTGTCCCTAATTTTGTGTAGCTTTCTCCTGGGTGATGCCATTTCATCCCACAGAGAAACCGAGCGGATTATTGGCTGTTTAGGTTGATCCCAGCATGTACATGTTGGCTGATAGTAGTAAAGGGACAATTCTAGGACTGATTTAAATGGTTTCTGAGAATACATCAGACCTATATACATTACTAACAAACACAAGACAAATTGAAGCGTTTGCTACTCCAACACTTTATATTCCTGATATATGCCTGCTGTACCATGTACTTGTATATTTTTTTCTAGATAATTATTTAGAACCCCCAAACATTAAATATTTTCTGAAAGCATAGGCCCTGGAGAATAAAGTGGTGGTTGTTGCAATGTTTTATGTTGCACAATATTTGGACAGACATTTATCAAACTAAAATTTTCAGGAAAAATACACTTTAATACATTTTAGTGCACATGAACATAAAAACCAATTTTTTGGTCAAATATAAAAGATGGAATTATGCCGAGGATATAGATACCAAACATGTCAGGCTTTAGACTACGGTAGCTAAAAGAAATCTCCATAGGCGACGCTTCAAGCGGTCTTGCATATACACGGTCACACAAAAGTTCTCTGAACATTAGACCGTCAAGAACACGGTGACGTACGACGAGCCAAGAAAATGAAGTTCAATGCTTCGGAGCATAGGTCGAATTGTTTCCGAGCATGCGTAGGAATTTTGCGCGTCGGAATTTCCGATCGGAACTTTTTCCGACCGAAAAATTGAGAACATGCTCTGAATCTTTTGCTGGCCGAAATTCCGCCAGCAAAAGTCCGATGGAGCACACACACAATTGCATTTTCCGGCCAAAAGCTCTCATCAGACTTTTGCTGGCGGAATTTCCAATCTTGTGTACGGGCTTTACAGGTTACCGGTCTAGGAGGTAAACTGGAAGCCTGGTGCTAGAATTATTATGCCGCGTACACACGATCTGACATTCCGACAACAAAATCCTGGATTTTTTTCAGATGGATGTTGGCTCAAACTTGTCTTGCATACACACAGTCACACAAATCTTGTCGCAAATTCCGAATGTCAAGAACGCGGTGACATACAACACGTACGACGAAAAGAAAAATGAAGTTCAATAGCCAGTGCAGCTCTTCTGCTTGATTCCGAGCATGCGTGGAATTTTGCGCGTCAGAATTGTGCACACACAATCGGAATTTACAACAACGGATTTTGCTGTCGGAAAATTTGAGCTCCAGTTCTCAAATTTTTGTCGTCAGAAATACCGACAGAAAATGTCCAATGGAGCCTACACACGATCAGAATTTCACATCGAACATTTGTTGTCGGAAATTCCAACCACGTGCACGTGGCTTTACTCTCACGCTGATGTTCTGGTGATACCTCACGTGTGTGGTGCAGTCACCATTTACATATGTGTGCATTTTCACACGAGCACAGCGGCCAAGGGCGCTTTACATTTTTTTAAATTTGTATTTATTTATTTACATTTTTTTTTTTATCAACTTTATTGCTATTACAAGGGATGAACAACATCCTTGTGACACTATGGGCAGTGACAGGTGCTCTTTACTGAGAGATCTGGGCTCTGCTGGACCACAGATCACTTCTCTGCTCTCAAAAGCATCTGATCAAACGGAGATTGGTTTGATCAGATGCTTTACCAGCCAGGAAACGACTTGTAAGCAACAAATGGGAGGCAATAAAATTCTGATTTCATTTGTCACAAAGGAGGGGCGGATATGGATGTACCTCTTACTCCTGTGTGTTCAGCTGGCCAGATAGGATGCAGTGGTCTTGGTGTTCTGAAATCGCACCGGAGAGACTACAAACGGCAGGGCTGGAGTGTGAAAATAACACAAGAAAGAGCTGATTGTAAAAAGAAAGCAGAAAGAGCTTATCCCTGTGCTACTTCACCTTTCACTGTCCAGCAACAGGGTGGTGCAGGGCCATTATGACCTGGGCTCAGAGGAAGTGGGTCAAATGATCTCGGACTGAGAACATCTAGTTGCACAAAAAAAAAAAAAAGCTGAGTATTAAAACAAAAGTATGTTTTGTTATTTTAGCTTTTAACCACCAGCCTCGTTTCAGAATTTAGGTGTTTACATGTTTACATCAGGTTTTTTTGCTAGAAAATTACTTAGAACCTCCAAACATTATAATTGTTTTTTTTTTTTTCCAACACCCTAGAGAAAAATACTTGCAATACTTTTTTTTCCACAGCATATTTGCGCAGCGGTCTTACAAGCGTACTTTTTTTGAAAAAAAAAAAAAAAAAAATATCACTTTTTTGAATAAAAATAAAAAAAACAGTAAAGGTAGCCCAATTTTTTTTTATATTGTGAAGGATGTTACGCCGAGTAAATTGATACCCAACATGTCACGCTTCAAAATTGCGCCCGCTCGTGGAATGGCATCAAACTTTTACCCTTAAAAATCTCCATAGGAGACGTTTTAAAAATTCTACAGGTTGCATGTTTTGCGTTACAGAGGAGTTCTAGGGCTAGCATTATTGCTCTCGCTCTACCGATCGCGGTGATACCTCACATGTGTGGTTTTACCACCGTTTTCATATGCGGGCAATACTCACGTATGCGCTCGCTTCTGCACGTGAGCTCGTCGGGACAGATCACTTTAAAAAATATTAATTTTTTTTCTTATTTATTTTTATTACTTTTTTCACTGTTTAAAAAAAAAAAAATCTGGATCACTTTTATTCCTATTACAAGGAATGTAAACATCCCTTTTAACAGAAAAGGGCATGCCAAAAAGTCCTCAGATCTCATATTTGGACTAAAATGCAATAATAAAAAAAAAAATAAAAAAATAATTGACATTTGAAAAAATGACTTGTGTGCTTCCACCCTGCTATGGTATGGAGACGGGTGGGGGCCATCTTAGCCTCACTCATCTCCATACCTAGGCACCGAGAGGACCCGATCGCCTCCGCGCTGCCGACGGCTCCGGTAAACGGTGGAGGGCACGGGTGAGTGGCGGGAGGGGGGGGCCCCTCTCCTGCCTCTGATAACGGTGATCTCGCGGCAAATCCGCCGCAGAGATCACCATTATCATAAACATGACCAGCTCCTGAAAAGAGGGATATCTCGGTTGTGTCAGCAGCTGCTGCTGTTACCGAGATATCCCTCTTCAAAGTGCCGACGTATATGTACAGGAGGCGGCGGTCGGCAAGTTAATGGGCTTTTCAAATCACTATTGATATTTTTGGCTGCTTTAAAGCTGCTCCTCCTTTCACTGTCCAGTCACAGGCTGGGGGCAGGTGCAGGATGACCTGTACTTAGAGGAAGTAGGTTGAATGATGATGGTCACCAGACCGAGGACATCTAGTGCCAGAAAAAGTACTGCAGGGAAAATCTCTGGATTGAAGGTGAATATTGCATCAGTTGATAGTTTTTTGTTATCTTTTAATAGGCTATTTTTTTTTTTAGGCTGTTGTTCAGCTTTAACCCTTTTGATGCCAGGTCCAGGACCCGGGAAAGAACGTATTACAGTGCCATTTGCATTGCATAAGATTTAGCGGCGCACAGGGGAGACATCCAGGATCTTTTAGACGTACGTGCGAACGCAAAGCGCACATGTCAAGGGCAGCTATGCATAAAAAAAACCTTGATTGCGATACATGTTACATATCGCCGCGCACACCAGAGTGAGAGCAATATTTCTAAGCGTTAAAATATCCAGGCTCCAGAACTATCTTCCTAATTTTGGAACCACTACCTAGTGAGTAACTGACCTGCAACAAGCATGCAGCCAGTGATGTCTAAAGTCTGTGGTTAGTTGCTCACTAGTAAAGCAGCCCAGAGCCAGCGACAAAACAAGTTAGCAATGGCTGCTTCCACATTTCTGCCCTTCTCCGGCAGAGCACAGACGCACCGTTAGGTGGGATCCCTTTTTTTTTTACAGATCCCATCTGTGTGAGCGGCAGCTTCCAGGCTGCTTGTATTCCTCCAATGAACATTTTCACATAGCTGACATTCCAGACTACAGTTGCCATAGCAAGAATGCAACTGGATGAAACAGTTACCACTTTTTTTTTTTTGTTTCAACATTTAAAAAAAAATACAAATAAAAAAAAAAAAAAAGGGAGCACAACAAAACTCAGTATTTTGCTACAAAAAAAAATTCTTAAGCATTTAAGGGGACCCCGACAGCAGAATTCATTCTTTAAAATGAAAAAACCTTGCAGCAGTAGAGGATAATAAGAATTATTGGCACTTACAGGTTTCCCAACTCTTTAAAAAAATATATATATATTTTCTCATGTAACGTTAGGGCTTGTCCACACCCCAGTGCGCATGATGCACGTGTATTGGGGGAGTGGTGTTACGCACATTGCCCTGTGCTGTAATGTACTCACAACACACTGCAGCACTTTCTTTTTTTCCCCCAAACTGAGTGCTAGTGAATGAAAAAAAAAAATTAAGCTAGCCACACACCAGTAAAATGTCATTGGAAAATTAAACAAACATACTAAAGCGTATGTCCCTGCGAGGGCCAGGTTTTCCTGCAGGGGGATGCACAAGTGCTCCATGTAATACCTGTGCAGGCAGTCCCAATCATTTCAACTTGGATGCAAGAGAAAGTCTCCTGTTCTCTTTGTATTGCTTCCTTTGTGTGAAATCCCTGGTGTTCCTGCCAGTCCCTCTGCTTTCCTATTAAAAACTGACCACATTAAGCAGGAGAACACAAGGTGGTCGGTTCTCTGGCTATGCTGGAAACTCAGCTTGCTCTCCTCCAATGATCAGACTTGTTCTGACCCTTCACGTACAGCCATTTACTGTGAGGATCAGTGTACTATATTTTATTCTGAAATGGGTTGTTGGTGAGGGTTTACAATTACTTTAACCACTTGTGAACCAGACGTCCTATCAACCAATGACATCATCAGTTGTGAAGGACATGTTGGGAGGCACTACAGCTTTCTGTTTTGCTGGTAATAGTACAGAAAGCTGCCTGGGCTGAGCTCTCTCTCTTTCTCTTCTCTAAGTCACAATGCGCTGGACTTTAGGATTGGACTACTACCCCTATCTTCTCCCCACACTGCTCCTGTACAAGCAGCAGAAACTGTGAGTGGGGCAGAATGAGGAGGGAGCACAGCCCACATTTGTACTAGGATGGGGGATTTTGGGGGGGGTAGAGCTGGGTTTGTTTTAGGTGGAGAATTTGTGGGGGGGGGGGGGGGGGGGCAGCTAGGAGGGAGGGGATTTGGTGAGGGATTCTTGCTAGAAGGGGGAAAAAAAGTTTGCCTTTTTCCTGTGCTGCCTTTTGCAGTTTCACCTTTGGAGAAAAATCTATGAGGTGAACTTACACTAGATCACCCGCTCTGACACATTGGATAGCTGATTCACTGGTCTGGGGATTCATAAACCTACCAGTGCCCACATTACCACCCATCAGTGCCCACAGTGTCACATTAGGGCCCAGTATCACCTATCAGTGCCCACAGTGCCACCTATAAATGTCACCAGTGTCTCATTACCAGGGCTACCTATCAGTGCCACCTACCATTGCCCATCAGTGACACTCATCAGTGTCGCCTTATCAGTGCTCATTGGTGCAGCCTTATCGGTGCAGCCTCATCGTGCCCATCGGTGTAGCCTCATCGGTGACCATCGGTGTAGCCTCATCGGTGACCATCGGTGCAGCCTCACTGGTGCCCATCGGTGCAGCCTCACCGGTGCCCATCGGTGCAGCCTCACCGGTGCCCATCAGTGTAGCCCCATCGGTAAATATCAATGAAGGAGAAAAAAATTACCCGTTTGCAAAATTTTATAACAAACTATGAAATATGTTTTGTTTTGTTTTTTTTCAAAAATTTCTGTCTTTTTTTGTTTGTTTAGCAAAAAATAAAAACTCAAGTGGTGATTAAATACCACCAAAAGAAAGCTCCATGTGTGTGAAATAAATGATAAAAATGTCATTTGAGTACAGTGTAGCATGACCGCGCAATTGTCCTTCAAAGTGCGACAGTGCTGAAAGCTAAAAATTGGTCTGGGCAGGAGGTTAGTTTAAGTGTCCAGAAAGCAAGTGGTTAAAAGCTAATTCCACCAATTACAAAACAATCATAAAATGACAAACCATGGGATTTTGGATGTTGAGTGTTTTGGGGTTTCAAGTTCCAGGACGTTCAGGTGTAAATAGGAAACTTAGCAGACTACAAACCACCTCTCTTCTATTCTTTGAAGATGATAAGACAGGGAGGTGTTCAGTAGTCCTAACACACTTTCTGTCTTAGGGTGACATTGCGATAAATACAGTACAACCAGTAAGTGTTGTCACCCTAGGACAGGAAGTGTGTCATTGGCAGGGTCACCTGGTCAAAATAAAGATATTCAATCTTTATTCTTGGGTTTACCCGTTTAAGAACTGCCCCACATAAATTTACTGCAGCAGGGTGGCCCTTAAGCACGAAATCATGTACCTGTACGTAAATTTCAAAAGCTGGGGCGCAGACTCAATGTCCGCCGGGACCTGCGATCCTTCCCAAGGCAAATAAACAAGGGAAATTCTGTCAGAGGGGGAAGATGGAAATCTTGTGTTTCTGCTAAGCAGAAACACAGATCTGTGTGTTCCCACAGTCAAAGCACCTCCCCCACAGTTAGAAAGCACCCCCAGGGAACACATTTAACCCTATGATCGCCCCTGATGTTAACTCCTTCCCTGCCAGTGTCATCTGTACAGTGACAGTGAATTTTTTCAGCACTGGTCATTGTATTGTTGTCACTGGTTCCCAAAAAGTAACACTTACTGTAGTATCAATATTTGTCCGCTGCAATGTCGCAGTCCCGCTTAAAAATAAAAAATAAAATGATATATTGCTGACCGCTGCCATTAGTAGTAAAAAAATAACAAAAAATTGAAATTCCATAAATATATCCCATAGTTTATAGAGGCTACAACTTTTGTGCAAACAATCAATATACGCTTATTGGGATTTATTACCAAGAAAATGTAGCAGAATACATATTGGTCTAAATTGCTGAAGAACTGTGATTTTTTTTTTTCTTATTGGATGTGGTTTAAAAGTAAAAAATATTGTTTTTTTGCTAATAGCACAAAAAATAAAAACCGCAGATGTGATCAAATACCACCAAAATAAAGTTCTATTTGTGGGGGGCCTGGTCATGAAGGAAGGGGGGGGGGGGTAAACCTTCCGGGGCTGAAGTGCTTAAACACCTTTTAGGCAGGTCTTTCTGAAACTCCACCTCCATTAGAATTTTTTTTTCGGAGGGGCAAAAGATAATTTACATCTCTAAATATAACCGATTATTAACAAAGAACAGTTTGAGAGGAGCAATTATATAAACACATAGGCCAACATACAGGGGCATTTAGAGACAGACAAAAAAAAAAAAAAAAAAAAAAATCGCCAGATGCCCCAAAAACCACAACATGTGGAGTCCAAAGCCCAATCTTTACTTAAAATAAATAAATAAATAAATAACTAACATATATGGTATTAGGCATACCAGTCCCATTGGGCAGCACTGCCCAACAAAGTGACAAAGCATCAACAATAGAGATGCAGCAAAATTTCAGGTGGCCGAAACATATCGGTCAAAAATTGTGTTTTGGTTATTGTGCCGATAGCGAAAATAGTGCCGATAATGGTGCCAAAAATGCACATGATTTTGCCGTCATTTTCCTGTGCTTACGATGTATTTTTTATATACGTGACTCAAAAGCCGCTTAAAAAAAAAAAAAAAGTTAAAATGGGTGTATTAGTGATGCATTCTTTCTGCATTTTCAATGCATTTCAACAAGGAGGTGCATTTTTTTTTCCATTAAGTATGATTTTTAACACCACAACGGAAGCGCAATGGACCAGTGTGAAGACATACATAGAATATAAAAAGGGATGCATTTTTTCTTGAGCTATTCTTGTGCTAAAGGTGCCAATAATGGCCAAAATCATATTCATTTAAATGCATGCTATTAATTAAAAATTCTAATATAATACAAAAAAAAAATTATATATATATATATATATATATTTTTTTTTTTATTTTTTTTTTTTTTTTTAAGTTTCGGCCAAGTGCATCCTGAATTTCCAGTTTTAGCACCAACATTTCCATCTAGTGCACCTCTAATAGACAAGGCAACATGTTTTGTGTCCTACTGTTTCAGTTTACACCAACGCGCTGCCTGTATGATAGTTGCAGTTTTACACAGTGCATTGCGACGTGCTACAACACTTCACAATTCAATTGGCTGCAGTGCACAGAGATGAAAAAAAAATTTGCATTTTGTGGTATTTCAATAAAGTAACAAAAATAAAACAAAAAAAAAAAAAGACAGAAAGAAAAAGTAAGTGTGATGCATTATATCAGGGATAAACAATTAGCGGACCTCCAAAACTACAAGTCCCATCATGCCTCTGCCTCTGGGTATCATGCTTGTTGCTGTCAGAGTCTTGCTATGCCTCATGGGACTTGTAGTTCTGCAACAGCTGGAGGCCCACTAATTGCATATCCCTGTATTATATCAACGCATCACACTGCCCCTACACAACACACACCAGCAGATGCACGTTATACTGAGCATAGTACACAAATGCTGGTGTGAACTGGCTTATAAATAACCTGTGAGTGTCTGGCTACAAGGGAACTACAAACCCCAGCATTCCCTAAATGGCAGTGGGCAGCAAGTTCTTTAACATCTGAAGGCACACAGCCAATGTGGCGGATAAAAATGAAGAACAAAGTGGAGGTGTAGCCAACAGCAACCAATCAGATTTAATTTCTTATGTTAGGGAAAAAAAACAACTGGGAATTCTGCTGGTATTCTTTTCCATCCAATGAACATGTTAGAAAAAAAAAAAATAATGTAAAATTTGAATGCCTATAATTGTAAACGATAAACGTGAAATTCTATAACAATTATATACAGTATTTCAAACTTCACAATTTGCAACAATGATGCTGAATTAGTAACATTTTACTAGTGACATCATGTATTAAAGTGTATCTAAAGTTTTTTTTTTTTGTTTCTGATACAGTAGAGAATGTTTAGAAGAGTATCTGAGTATCTAAACTGAAGAATAAACATGTAATATATTGTTGCTAACCAATTCTTAGCCATGGTGTCTCTTTTTCAGGCTTGTTTTTTTCCCCCCTTTATACTTACTTGTTAATTCTGTCAAGAACAAACTTTGGGGTGTATTTATAAAACATTTGCATAGCTGTTCACCCATTGACATTGCATGTTAAATAGGTGCAAATGGAGCAAAACTGAATGTTCTTTGACTATAATCTCTGCAGATGGAATGTATAAAAGGGGGGGGGGGGGGGAAATACTGCATTATAGCCCCTAGATGGCGCTAAAGTGCATACTTATTTTCTAAGATAGTCAGCACCATCTAGTGGCCATAATGTGGTATTTAACCCAATCACACATTTGATCTGCAGAGACTATATAGCAGGAGAATGTTCAATTTTGCTTTATTTCCACAGAACAAATTTACATACAGTTTCAAAGGATGAACAGTTTTGTAATTTATTTATTTATTAAAATACACATTTCCCTATATTGGAAAAATTGGGTGGCTACACTCACATATAAAATTGGACATTTACCTAGAACTATTCCTTAAAGTGGAATGCCTGATATTTTTTTTTTGTTAAAACAGGGAAGGGTTAGAACCTTTCCCCCACTCAATCCAAAAAAACATAAAAAAAATAAATAAATAAAAAGCAAAAAATAAATATGAAAACTTATAAATCAAACATGCGCTCCTTGAAAATGTACAATTTACAAGCTGCCAGTTGTTACACCAGTCTGAACTCTAATATACTGCAGTCTCTTGTGTGCTGATAGCAGACCGCCTTCACTGAAGACATGCTGGCAGTTCACTGTAATACTATTATGTCATTTATGGCTCCCAATATATATTTTATAACAGAACTCCAGTGAGAGCAACAGCAGTGCCAGACAATACCAACCTTTCCATATAATACAGCCGTATGTGTCCTGTGTGTACAGCCCAATGACACAATGCACAAAGGCCGCTGTAACCAATGCAAATTAACACAATTTATAATGTATATTATTTAACCCATGCTGTGCCAAGGGGAGATAAAGAACAAAACCAATTAAAAAAAAAAAAAAAAAAACAAAAAAAAAAACTACAAGCTAGTCATACACTAGCAGAATTCTTTTTTTTTTTTTTTTTTTTTTTAAGTTTCTTTGATTTTCTGATGTCAGTGGGGGTCAAAATAATGTTTTTTTTAAAAACATAGTGATGAGAAAATTCAAAAGGTGCAAAGGGTCTCAAATTAATTTCTAGCAGTGTGCATGGTTTTTGTTTGGGAAAAGCCATTCATTTCAAAATCGAATGAGCACACAAAATGTTGAAGTATTTTCCATTGACATTCGTCAAGTTACTAAATGTACTGGGAATGTTCATTCCAAAAGCTGTCTTACAAACTGTCAAATCAACCGCCATGAAAATAAATTTCATAAAAGTGGAAGAAGGAAAATATGACTGCTTGCATGAAATACATAAAATATAGAGATAATATAGGATGAGTTCAAGAACCAGTCAATAAAGGCTTATATAAAAAGGGCAGGGAGAGATGTGAATGTAAATATGTATGTATAATATATATATATATATATATATTAGTACTGCGTAAACTGATAGCACTATATGAGTATCTATAATAAATAAAGCCAGGAGCGAAGTACAGTAACTGATGGTAAAAAAAAAAATTATATATATATATATATATATATATATATATATATATATAATTTTTTTTTTTTTTTATTATTACACACACACACACACACACACACACACACACACACACACACGAATAAGTACACCCCTCACATTTTTGTAAATATTTTATTATATCTTTTCATGGCGACAACAATGTAAAGTAGTGAGTGTACAGCTTGTGTAACAGTGTAAATTTGTTGTCCCCTCAAATAACTCAACACACGGCCATTAATGTCTAAACCGCTGGCAACAAAGGTGAGCACACCCCTAAGAGAAAATGTCCCAATTGGGCCCAATTAGCCATTTCCCCTCCCCGATGTCATGTGACTCACTAGTGTTACAAGATCTCAGGTGTAAATGTGGAGTAGATGTGTTAAATTTGGTGTTATCGCTCTCTGATACTGATCACTCAAAGTTCAACATGGCACGGCATGGCAAATAACTCTCTGAGGATCTGAAAAAAGGAATTGTTGCACTACATAAAGAATGGCCTAGGCCAGTGATGGCGAACCTTGGCACCCCAGATGTTTTGGAACTACATTTCCCATGATGCTCCACTACACTGCAAAGTGCAGGAGCATCATGGGAAATGTAGTTCCAAAACATCTGGGGTGCCAAGGTTCGCCATCACTGGCCTAGGCTATAAGAAGATCGCCAAGACCCTGAAATTGAGCTGCAGCACGGTGGCTAAGACCATACAGTGGTTTAACAGGACAGGTTCCATTCAGAACAGGCCTCACCATGGTCGACCAAAGAAGTTGAGTGCACGTGCTCAGTGTCATATTTAGAGGTTGTATTTGGGAAATAGACGTTCGAGTGCTGCCAGAATTTCTGCAGAGGTTGTAGGGGTGGGGGGGGGGGTCAGACTGTTAGTGCTCAGACCATATGCCACACACTGCATCAAATTGGTTTGCATGGCTGTCGTCCCAGAAGGAAGCCTCTTCTAAAGATGATGCACAAGAAAGCCTGCAAACAGTTTGCTGAAGACAAGCAGACTAAGGACAGGGATTACTGGAACCATGTCCTGTGGTCTGATGAGACCAAGATAAACTTATTTGGTTGAGATAGTGTCAAGCGTGTGTGGCAGCAACCAGCTGAGGAGTACAAAGACAAGTGTGTCTTGCCAACATGTACTGTGACATACTGCAGCAGAGCATGATCCCCCTCCCCTCAGAAGACAGGGCCGCAGGGCAGTATTCCAACATGATAATGACCACAAACACACCTCCAAGACAGCCACTGCCTTGCTAAAGAAGCTGAGTGTAAAAGTGATGGACTGACCAAGCATGTCTCCAGACCTAAACCCTATTCAGCATCTGTGGGGCATCCTCAAATGGAAGGTGGAGGAGCGCAAGGTCTCAAACATTCACCAGCTCTGTGATGTCGTCATGGAGGAGGGGAAGAGGACTCCAGTGACAACCTGTGAAGCTCTGGTGAACTCCATGCAAAGGAGGGTTAAGGCAGTGCTGGAAAATAATGGCGGCCACACAAAATATTGACACTTTGGGCCCAATTTGGACATTTTCACTTAGGAGTGTGCTCATTTTTGTTGCCAGTGGTTTAGACATTAATGGCTGTGTGTTGAGTTATTTTGAGGGGACAGCAAATTTACACTGTTATACAAGCTGTACACTCACTACATGGTAGCAAAGTGTCATTTCTTCAGTGTTGTCACATGAAAAGATATAATAAAATATTTACAAAAATGTGAGGGGTGGCCCTGTCAGCATTTACTGCACCCCACATTGCTTGTACAGATTGTTTTTGTGATCACTTTTTGTGTCATGGTCTGTATATGACATAAATAATAAACCTCCCGGTTTGACCTGCACTATCTGGAGTCCTTTTTCCTCCTTTTCCACATGTTTTTTGGAGTCTACGGGCAGCAACTTGTGGCGGCCTCCACTGTTGTCTTCAAGTGTTCTTGGAGCCTGGGGACCGAGAGCTGGGGATCCCGCATCGTATTGAGCCAACCAATTCCCAGACAAGCCGTTTCCTGTTCCAATTGCTTTGGTGACACTTCAATAAGAATTGGTTATATTTTTCACTACGTAGTGGACTGCCAACTTGAGTTCCACCATTTGGGTGCACTAAATTTATTTTTGTTTGTATATATACCGCATTGAGACATATATACAATTTCACTTTAATGTATACATGAGCGCTACACTATTTTGTTTAATATTCAACTTTGTTAGTTTGAGTGTCAGCAGCTTTTCCTTTATTCACTTATAATTAGCGCACACACATACATATATATATATATATATATATATATATATATATATATATATATATATATATATATATATATATATATATATATATATATATATATATATATATATATATATATACACACACACACACACACATATACATACATATATATATCTCACACACACACCCTCATCAAAACCTTGTCAACTCTTTTCTACCCTTAATTCCCTCCCCCCCCCCCCACTGCCCCCACCCACCAACTTGCTTACCACTCAACAGATTGCCAACCATTTCAAATGCGAAATTGACACAATTTGCGAGGCGATATCCAGTATTCAACTTCCTCCCTTACCCAATCCGGCCCAACACCGTACTCAATACTCTCCTCCCTTTGCCCAGTTACCACGCAATTACTGCGACCACCTTCCCGCTCTATCCTAAACTCCCTAACCCACATCTTCAACCTCTCCCTCTACACCGGCACCTTTCTTTCCCTGCTCAAACATGCACTGGTTACCCCTATACTTAAAAAAATCTGCACTAGACCCCACCTGTTTGAATAACTTAAGACCCATCTCCCTGCTCATCAAACGCCTTGTCCATGACCGAAGGAGTCGCTACCTCATGGACAACAACCTTCTCGGCCCCCTACAGTCCGGAATCTGTCCACAACATTCCACTGAAACTGCCCTATTAAAACTCACCAATGACCTACTAACTGCTAAAACCAATGGCCATTACTCCATACTCATACTCTAATGCTGCATACACACGGTCGGAATTTCTGTAAAAAAAAAAAAAAGTGTGATGGGAGCTTTTTGTCGGATATTTCGACCATGTGTATGTTCCATCCAACGTTTTCTGTCTGAATTTCCACCAGCAAAAGATTGAGAGCTGGTTCTGTATTTTTCCAACGGAAAAAGTTCTTGATGGAAATTCCGTTTGTCCTGTATGCAATTCCGACACACAAAAAAACACGTATGCTCGGAAACAATTTGACGCAAGCTCAGAAGCATTGAACTTCATTTTCTCAGCTTGTCATAGTGTTGTACGTCACAGCGTTCTTGGCGGTCGAAGGTTCAGGGAACTTTTGTGTGACCGTGTGTATGCAAGCCAAGCTTGAGCGGAATTCCGTCAGAAAAACCATCCAAGATTTTTCAGACGGAAATTACGCTTGAGTGTACGGGGCATTAGACCTCTCTGCTGCCTTCGACACAATTGACCACCTGCTCCTCTGCTTTATCCTGGTTCTCCTCCTACCTATCTCAGCTCACTTTCAACTCCATCTCCTCTGCCTCTCTTCCTCTTTCTGTTGGGGTACCCCAAGGCTTCCGTCCTTGTGCCTCGCCTATTCTCAGTCTATACCTCTTCCCTGGGCCAGTTGATAACCTCCCATGGCTTCCAATATAACCTCTATGCTGACGACACCCACATTAAACTCTCCACTCAACTCACCCCTCCATCTCCTCACGGATCTCAAACTTACTGAATGATATATCAGTATGGATGTTACACCACTTTCTCAAACTCAATCTTTCTAAAACTGAGCTTGTTATATTTCCTCCTTCTCACCCCCCCATGACTTTACTATTAAGATCAATGGCACAACCATTGGTCCCTCCACACATACTAGGGTCCTGGGTATAATCCTTGATCTCTCCTTCAGCCCCCGCATCCAATCACTGGCTAAATCCTGCCACCATAACCTCCGCAACATCTTCAGGATTCGACCCTTCTTGACTAACACCACAAAGCAACTTATTCACTCCTCGATTATTTCCCGCCTTGACTACTTCAGCTCTCTCCTTAATGGCCTACCCTTAAGCAGGCTAGAGTAATCCACCTCACTAAACAATCCATGACTGCTGCTCCCCCTACCCCACCGTATAAAATTCAAAATACTAACCACAACATCGCCCCCAGCTACATCACCAACCTCATCGACAGATATCGCCCAAATCATCCCCTCCGCTCCTCCCAGGACCTCCTGCTCTTTAGCTCCCTTGTTACCTCCTCCCATGCTTGCCTTCAGGACTTCTCCAGAGCCTCTCCCATCCTCTGGAACTCCCTGCCCCAGTATGTCCGATCAGCCCCTAACCTGTCCACCTTTAGGAGATACCTGAAAACTCACTTATTCAGGGAAGCCTATCCCACACCCACCTAACAACTGTCCCCGAGCCACCCCCATCAAATCATTCCCCTCATCTATTACCTTTTGTACCACCTCCCTTCTCCCTTTAGAATGTAAACTCTATGAGCAGGGCCCTCTTGTCCCTTCTGTATTGAACTGTACTGTAATTGTGCTGTCCCCCCTCTACATTGTAAAGTGCTGCGTAAACCGTTGGCACTAAAATATATATATATATATATATATATATATATATATATATATATATATATATATATATATATATATATATATATATATATATATATACACACACACACTGTATTTATTTTTAAATATTATTTTCAATTGATTGCTGTAAAAAAATATTATATATGTATTTAAAAAAAAAAAATGTTATTACTTTTTATCAATTTATTTATACGCGGACACATTATACATACCACAAGGAGCAGTTTGTTTTTTTCACATATACCAACGCTGGGATGATGTGCAGTAACCCATAGCAATCGGTTATTTATCACAGCGTGCACAGAAATTGACGATCTCTAATTGGTTGTTTAGGTGCCCCTAGATTTTGTCCGCCCCCCTATTATATAAAGCTGACAGTCCGGATCTGTGTCTGCGGCGACGTCAGATACAACAGAAAAAATAAAATCTCATCTCAAATATCAGCACAGCCAAAGAACTCCCTGACAATAATAATAATAGTAATATAAATACAATCAGATATTTTGTATCCATGTTTATTCCTCCCCCAGCACTCTGACTAATCACAGGAGGGGGATCTGGACAGCCTGGTATGTCAGAGTTAAAAAGTTTTTTAAGTTTTGGGAAAGTTTTGAAAAGTTTATAAAACTCGGTAAAAGTTAGTAAACAAAGCTGCCCTGAGCTGTGGGGCTGCCCGGAGGGTCCAGGGTAAGGTAGGGGAGTAGAGGGTGCACGGTAAAAGGGGTGTAGGGAACAATGAGTGCATGGTAGAAGGGGTGCAGGGAGGGAGAGGTACGGGGTAGTGGGGTGCAGGAAAGACGAGTAGAAGGAGCACAGGGAAGAAGGGATGTTGGATAGAAGAGGCGTTGGGTAAAAGGACACTGGGAAAAAGGGAGAATAGGGTAAGGGGGTTAGAGGGTAAAAAGGGATGTAAGGTATAAGAGGTTATGTTAGGGGGCTATAGGGTAGAAGGGGCATAGGGTAAGGGGAGTAGAGGGTAAAAGGGATGTAGGCTAGGGGGTGAAGGAAGGAAGTTGTGTAGGGTCGAAGGGGTTTAGGGTCGAAGGGGTTATAGTGGAGGTCTATAGGGTAGATGGGGTGCAGGGATTAAGGCAATATAGTAGGTGGTGCAGGGTAGAGGGTGGTATAATACAGAAGGGGTGCAGGGTAGAGAGGGTTGGTATAAATGTATTAGGGTGTACTCTCAACATGGTGACATTGTTGGGGGAAAGATGGTATAGTACAGAAGGGGTGCAGAGTATAAGGGGGTGGTATAAAGTTTTGGGGTGTACTCACGGCACAATGAGATATCAGGTTGGGGTGGTATATATCATTAGAGGTGCAGGGTATGGGGGGTAGTATATTAAAGTATTGGGGTGTACTCACTGTGACATTGGGGGGTGGTAAAGTACATTAGTATGGGGGTACCCCTATAATGAAGTATTGGGGTGTACTCGCACTGACATTGGGGGGTGGCAAAGTAGATTGGTATGGGGGTAACCCTATAATGAAGTATTGGGGTGTACTCAGTGACATTGGGGGTGGTATGGGGGTGCCCCTACAATGAAGTATTGGGGTGTACTCAGTGACATTGGGGGATGGTATGAGGGTTCCCCTACAATGAAGTATTGGGGTGTACTCGCAGTGACATGGGGGGTGGTATGGGGGTACCTCTACAAGGATTGGGGGTACCCCTACAATGAAGTATTGGGGTGTACTCAGTGACATTGTGGGGTGGTATGGGGGTACCCCTACAATGAAGTATTGGGGTGTACTCAGTGACATTGGGGGGTACCCCTACAATGAAGTATTGGGGTGTACTCAGTGACATTGGAAAGGTGGTATGGGGGGGTACCCTTACAATGAAGTATTGGGGTGTACACAGTGACATTGGAGGGGTGGTATGGGGGGTACCCCTACAATGAAGTATGGGGGTGTACTCAGTGACATTGGGGGGTACCCCTACAATGAAGTATTGGGGTGTACTCAGTGACATTGGAAAGGTGGTATGGGGGGTACCCTTACAATGAAGTATTGGGGTGTACTCAGTGACATTGGGGGGTACCCCTACAATGAAGTATTGGGGTGTACTCAGTGACATTGGGGGTACCCCTACAATGAAGTATTGGGGTGTACTCAGTGACATTGGGGGTACCCCTACAATGAAGTATTGGGGTGTACTTAGTGACATTGGGGGTACCCCTACAATGAAGTATTGGGGTGTACTCACAGCACAGTGACATTCCCGGGGACTTGGTCCAGCTCTTGCAGTCCTCCTCCGGAGCAGTTCACCAGGCAGGTCGGTGGGTCACACGTACAGTTGCCCGGGCAGGGTTGGCACCATGTGTCGGGGGGTGCCCCCGTTCCGAGCCCCAGCAGGAGCCCAGCAGCGGCCAGCAGGAAGAGGGGGCAGACCCGCAGAGCCCGCACAGGGGGGGAGGCGCCATCTTTCCTCCGGACTCCAGCCTGGCCATTTCCACAATGCATAGCTCACTCACATCGCACGGGATCCCCTGCTGCCTCCCACAGACAGCCAGCACCGGAGAAGCCCGCTAGTCCCGTGTCCGGAGGCCGGCTCTCAGCGGGGGGAAGCGCTCATGGTCGGGGCGGCTCTTCTCACTCGCTGGGTCGTTGTGTCTCTTTTCTGTGTCCTGGAGGGGAGGGAGCTGACACTACCCTACTATGGACACTAGGGGGCGACCGAGAGAACGGCCCGTTCAGATGGAATACAGGTTGCGCTTTTATAAAGGGCCGGTAGAGGGCGCTGAGAATAAATGCAGTATTGTTCCAAGCAGGATGCAAAATACATTCATTAATGATCTGGTAGAAGTATGAGGATCCAGTTATTTATAGAGAGAGATGGCTTTCTATTACCGCTAGGAGAGAGGGATAGAATAGAACGTTATTCATAAAATAGGTCAGGATATGGGATTGTCACCAGACCATAGGAGCCTATTTATAAAAAAAAAAGTTTTACATTTATAGATTTTTTAACATTTCAAAAAGAAAGGATCTTAAAATCTTCAGTTGTTTTTACACTTGTTTATTTTTTTTTCAATGCAAATCCAAGGGAAAAGCTGGGAAGAAACGTGACATGTCCACTCCTATAATGTCCTTAATAGGGAATCATTTCCTTAAACATGTTTTTCCCTATTTTTACTATTAACATTTTTTTCTTTTTTCTTTTTTTTGGATAGTAAAAGAAGTTTAAAAGCCTTATATAATTGTTTTTTTTTTTTTTTGGATGTGAAGAAAGATGCCAGACTCCTACAATGTCCTCAAAGGGGATCATTTCTTTAAATAACATCCTTTTCCTTAGTTTTTACTATCAACGTTTTTTTTTTTTTTTTTTGGACAACTCAAGGAAAGTTTAAAAGCCCTGTTTGATTTTTTTTTTTTTTTTTTTTTTAATGTGTTCCCTACTGGGGAGATTTCCCTTCACTTAAATTTCTAAAGACACAATAGGAATTCAGAGAAAATCTCTCCAAATTAGTGATCTAGAAAGTATGAGGAATATAGTAATTGATGACTCTCAGTTACTGCTAGGAAATCAGAATAAAAAAAGAGACTGCAGGGATATAATAGAATGTTATTAATCAAGTACAGTAGGTCAAAATACAAGTATCTGTCAACTCCTCCATGGCTGGTGCTACCACTAGGCAAAATAGGCAGCCGACTAAGGCGCACTTCTGCCTAGGGTGCCTGGCCGCTGGTGTTCCTACTCTCTTCTCTCTGCAAGTCTCAGCATCAGCAGGCAGTCGCGCTCCGTTCGCACATAGTGTCAGAGGCGCAGCAGCGGAGGACTGTGTCTGTGTCCCGACTCCCAAATGAATGGGAGCAAGCAAACATTCATTGATAGGCACTGGTAGGCTGCATTGATGGGGGCAAGTAGGTTGTATTGATGGGTGCTGGTGAGGCTGCATTTGATGGGCGCTGGCAAGGCTGCATTTGATGGGCGCTGGTGAGGCTGCATTTGATGGGCGCTGGCAAGGCTGCATTTGATGGGCGCTGGCAAGGCTGCATTTGATGGGCGCTGGCAAGGCTGCATTTGATGGGCGCTGGCAAGGCTGCATTTGATGGGCGCTGGCGAGGCTGCATTTGATGGGCGCTGGTGAGGCTGAATTTGATGGGTGCTGGCAAGGCTGTATTTGATGGGCGCTGGTGAGGCTGCATTTGATGGGCGCTGGCAAGGCTGCATTTGATGGGCATTGGTGAGGCTGCATTTGATGGGCACTGGTGAGGCTGCATTTGATGGGTGCTGGTGAGGCTGCTTTTGATGGGCACTGGTGAGGCTGCATTTGATGGGCACTGGTGAGGATGCATTTGATGGGCACTGGTGAGGCTGCATTTGATGGGTGCAAGTAGGCTGCATTTGATGTGGGCTGCATTTGATGGGCGCTTCAATAAAAAGTTGGGGTATAAAAGAACAGGGCAAAGGGGGGAGTCAGGGGTGGAGCTAAGGGGGGGTGGCAAAATGAGGTTTCGCCTAGGATGTCAAAAATCCTTGCACTAGTACTGCACTCCTCCAATGTCCCCAAATGGGATGATATGCACTTCCTTCGTTTTTTTTTGACTATCAAAGTTTTTTTTTTGGTTAGGGAAAGAAATGTTTAAAACTCCTGCCTCATGCTTCCTTTTTTTTTTTTTTTTTGCTCTCTGTTCCCCACTGGGGAAATTTACCTTCACTTCCTGTGCTAAAGACACAGCAGGATGTCAGAGAAAGTCTCTCCAAATTAAAGTGGAACTTCACTCAAAAAGCGAAATCCCAGATGTTTGCTTATTTCTCCCTGCTTATAAATTGAATTACAGGTTGTTGTTTTTTTTGGGGGGAGTACCATTTTTTTTTAATGTAATTTTAAGTCCAATTTTTTATTGATACCCATTTCCACAATCCTCACCTAGGCATGAATGAGACCCCTTGCCCCACCCCCTGCCCTCTCGAAGCCTCCTAGGACATGTGACATCCCAGGAGGCTGCCATACGATTCACAGCGCCATGTAAGCTCATGCTTGCACAGTGGGGAGACAGCTGCCTTCCTCTTAAAGCCACAGCCAACTCTTGTATCCAAAATGGTGGCACTGGGGATCCGCAGCAGTAAGAAGAACCAGTTGCAGGAAGACAGCACTGGACACCAGGTACTGGTAAGTGCCTGATTTCTAAATCTTATGTCGTGTACACACAACCGGACTTTCCGCCGGAAAAGGTCTGACTGAATAATTTCATCGGATATTCTGATTGTGTGTGGGCTTCATCAGACTTTTTTTTTTCAAAAATTCTGACGGACCTAGAAATAGAACATGTTTTAAATCTTTCTGACTGAATCAATTCCTATCGGGAAAACCGTTCGTCTGTATGCTATTCTGACGGACCAAAAATTATGCAAGGGCAGCTATTGGCTACTGGCTATTGAACTTCCTTTTTCTAGTCCCCTCGTACGTCATCACGTTCTAAACGAATGGACTTTGGTGTGATGGTGTGTAGGCAAGTCCGTTTCAGCGGAACGCCATCGGAAAGACCGTCAGAGTTTATTCTGACGGAAAAATCAGTCGTGTTTCTATGCGGCATTAACTGCCGCTTTAAAAGGTGTCCCTGTTGGAAGATTTCCTTTCACTTCTTGTTCTGGTGACAACTGCAAGACAATAAAGGGGTGAATTTTTCCACCAGGGACAAAGAGAGCCATAAAAAAACACAATAAAAAAAATATATAGCATAAAAGTTTTTATTTTTTTCAGTTTCTACAGATATACATTGCCATGAAAAAGTATTCATACCTCTTGAAATTTTCCACATTTTGTCATGTTTGAACCAAAAACATAAATGTATTTTTTGGGGGGATTTTATGTGATAGACCAACAAAAAGTGGCACATAACTGTGAAGTGGAAAAAAAATTATAAATGGTTTTCAAACTTTTTTTACAAATAAATATGTGAAAAGTGGGGCGGGCATTTGTTTTGAATGGGAAATTAATTCAATTGAAAGTCCAGTTCACAAATTTTATAAAAACAAATAACAATAAAGTGCACTCCATCTTCCAAAGTAAACAGTGAGTGCAAAAAAATTTTTTTTTTAAAACAAATGGTAATAAAGTGCAGTCTTTCTTCCAAGATAGATGGTGAGTGATTGACAGACAGATCCCAGTGTCAACAATAATAAATTAGTGCTGAATCCCAAACAGGGCACAAAATCTGCCACCATGTGCAATGGCCGCTCACCTCAAATCCAAGGATTATGCACATCAAACTACCAAAGCAATCTCCATATGATGTCATCCGTCAATGGTCATCGCACATGCAATAAGGAAAACATTTCCTCATAGTGTAGTATTACATGTAGGCTTACATTTAAAATTGAAGATATGCGAGCAGAGTGGAGTCACACATCAGCAAGATGCTGAAAATGGAAGACTTCCAGTTTTGACCGTAACTGGAAGTGACATTAACTGGCTCCTCCCGACGCGTTGTGCCACTGTGACTTTATCAAGTCAATCACTCACCATTTATGTTGGAAGAAGGACTGCACTTTATTGGCATTTTTTTTTAAATATTTCTTTCACTCACCATTTATTTTGGAAAAAATGCCGTACTTTATTGTTATTTGATTTTTTTGAATTTGTGCACTGGACTTTCAATTTGATTCATTTTCCATTTAATTTTGTACATTTTTTTTTACTGTATTTGTTTTTACATAGGTTTCTTGAGTTTTTACACTTATATTGGTGTGTTTAGATTTAGCGTTGCTCCAACATATAGGTTTTATCAACATTATTGGTGTTAGTGACACTAAAGGGGTTTGGCAGTTTTATCACCATTTTGTTGGGCCGCACTTTATTACTTGATCATAGTTGTAATTTACACACAGAGTAGCGCATAAGTTCATTTCCATTTGTTTGCATTTGTATTCAGCCCCCCGGAGTCAATACTTTGTAGAACCGCCTTTCGCTGCAATTACAACTGCAAGTCTTTTTGGGGATGTCTCTACCAGCTTTGCACATCTAGAGAGTGACATTTTTGCTGGTTCTTCTTTGCAAAATAGCTCAAGCTCTGTCAGATTGGATGGAGAGCGTCCGTGAACAGCAATTTTCAAGTCTTGCCACCAATTCTCAACTGGATTTAGGTCTGGACTTTGACTGGGCCATTCTAACACATGAATATGCTTTTTGTAGCTCTGGCTGTATGTTTAGGGTCGTTGTCCTGCTGGAAGGTGAACCTCCGCCCAGTCTCAAGTCTTTTGCAGGCTCTAACAGGTTTTCTTCTAAGATTGCCCTGTATTTGGCTCCATCCATCTTCCCATCAACTCTGACCAGCTTCCCTGTCCCTGCTGAAGAAAAGCATCCCCGCAATATGATGCTGTCATCACCATGTTTCACGGTGGGGATGGTGTGTTCAGGGTGATGTGCAGTGTTAGTTTTCCGCCACCCATAGCGTTTTGCTTTTAGGCCAAAAAGTTCAATTTTGGTCTCACCTGAGCAGAGCACCTTCTTCCACTTGTTTGCTGTGTCCCCCACATGGCTTTTCGCAAACTGAAAATGGGACTTCTTATGGCTTTCTTTCAGCAATGTCTTTCTTCTTGTCACTCTTCTATAAAGGGCAGATCTGTGGAGTGCACAACTAATAGTTGTCCTGTGGACAGAATCTCCCACCTGAGCTGTGGATCTCTGCAGCTCCTCCACCATGGGCCTCTTGGCTGCTTCTCTGATTAATGCTCTTCTTACCCGGCCTGTCAGTTTAGGTGGATGGCCATGTCTTGGTAGGTTTGCAATTGGGCCATACTCTTTCCATTTTTGGGTGATGGATTGAACAGTGCTCTGTGAGATGTTCAAAGCTTGGAATATCTTTTTACAACTTAACCCTGCTTTAAATTTCCCCACAACTTTATCCCCGACCTGTCTGGTGTGTTCCTTGGCCTTCATGATGCTGTTTGTTAACTAAGTTTCTCTAACAAGGCTCTGAGAGCTACACAGAACAGCTGTATTTATACTGAGATTCAATTATACACAGGTGGACTCTAGTTACTAGTTAGGCGACTTCTGAATGCAATGGGTTCCACTAGATTTTACTTAGGGGCATCAAAGTAAAGGTGGCTGAATACAAATGCGCGCCACACATTTCAGATATTTATTTGTAAAAAAAAATTGAAAACCATTTATCTATTTCCTTCCACTTCACAATTATGTGCCACTTTGTGTTGGTCTTTCACATATAATCTGAATAAAATACATTTATGTTTTTGATTGTAACATTATAAAATATAGAAAATTTCAAGGGGTGTGAATACTTTTTCAAGGCACTGTAACACAAACCAATATTTTACTTAGTTAAAACCTCTGACATTTTATACAGTGTGCAAGTGTATGTTAGGATTCTTGAGATTTTAGTTGTGGATAGAAATAAAAATGTCAGATCTTTTAAATAAGAATATTGATTTGTGTTATCAGTGGGAGCTGAAAAATACTTTTAGATACTGTATTTATTTTTTATAGTTCTCTTCCCAAGGTATCAGTTTTCATTTATATTATTTGTTATTACTTATACCTCATCCATGCAAGGAATAATATTTTTTTCTTATTTCTTTATCGTACATCATAGGACACAGAGCCTCAAGTAATTACTTGGTGGGTTATGGACCTACCTTCAAGGGTTGACACTGGTATAACCAATACAGGAAGTTGACTCCCCTATATAACCCCTCCACCTTCCAGGAGTACCTCAGTTTTTTCACCAGTGTATAAGGTGTTGTTCACAAGTGAAGCCAAACGCTAAATTTAAAGGCTTGGCTATTGAGACCCACGTGGGCTTTCCAGGTCATTTATCTCTACTTTGATTAATGCTAGGAAGCCAGCTTCTAGAGCTGTATATTATAGAGTCTAGAAAGCTTATGTTTCCTGGTGTGAATCCAAGGGTTGGTACCCTCGGAGATATATCATAGGCAGAATTCTTACCTTTCTACAATTACTCGTAGAGATGAAGTTGGCCCTGAGTACTATTAACCACTTCAGCTCCGGACCAATAAACACCTTAAGGACCAGAGGTCTTTTTGCAATTTCGCACTGCGCTGCTTTAACTGGTAATTGCGCGGTCATGCAATATTGCACCCAAACGAAATTTGCGTCCTTTTCTTCCCACAAATAGAGCTTTCTTTTGATGGTATTTGATTGCCTCTGCGATTTTTTTTTTTTGCGATATAAATGGAAAAAGAGCGAAAATTTTGAAAAAAAAATATATTTTCTTCTTTTTGTTATAAGAAAAATCGAATAAACTAAATTTTAGTCATACATTGAGGGCAAAATTTATTCAGCCACATGTCTTTAGTAAAAAAAATGTCAATAAGCGTATATTTTTTGGTTTGCGCAAAAGTTATAGCGTCTACAAACTAGAGTACATTTTCTGGAATTTACACAGCTTTTAATTTATGACTGCCGATCTCATTTCTTGAGGTGCTAAAATGGCAGGGCAGTACAAATCCCCCCCAAATGACCCCATTTTGGAAAGTAGACACCCCAAGGAAATTGCTGATGGGTATGTTGAGCCCATTGAATATTTATTTTTTTTGTCCTAAGGGATTGAATAATGACAAAAAAAAAAAAAAAAAAATTTTTTTACAAAAAGTTGTCACTAAATGATATATTGCTCACACATGCCATGGTTATATGTGGAATTGCACCCCAAAATATATTCCGCTACTTCTCCCGAGTATGGCGATACCACGTGTGTGGGACTTTTTGGGAGTCTAGTCGCGCAGGGCACCCCGAAAACCAATCACCACCTTCAGGATTTCTAAGGGTGCAAATTTTTGATTTAACTCCTCACTACCTATCACAGTTTCGAAGGCCATAAAATGCCAAAATAGCACAAAACCCCCCAAAATGACCCCATTTTGGAAAGTAGACACCCCAAGCTATTTACTGAGAGGCATGTTGAGTCCATGGAATATTTTATATTTTGCCACAAGTTGCGGGAATATTACAAACTTTTTTTTTTTTGCACCAAGTTGTCACTAAATGATATATTGCTCACACATGCTATGGGCATATGTGAAATGACACCCCAAAATACATTCTGCTGCTTCTCCCGAGTACGGGGATACCACATGTGTGGGACTTTTTGGGAGTCTAGTCGCGCACGGCACCCCGAAAACCAATCACCACCTTCAGGATTTCTAAGGGTGCAAATTTTTGATTTAACTCCTCACTACCTATCACAGTTTCGAAGGCCATAAAATGCCAAAATAGCACAAAACCCCCCCAAATGACCCCATTTTGGAAAGTAGACACCCCAAGCTATTTACTGAGAGGCATGTTGAGTCCATGGAATATTTTATATTTTGCCAAAAGTTGCGGGAATATTACAAACTTTTTTTTTTTTTGCACAAAGTTGTCACTAAATGATATATTGCTCACACATGCTATGTGCAGAAGTCAAATTACACCCCAAAATAAATTCTGCTGCTTCTCCCGAGTACGGGGATACCACATGTGGGGGACTTTTTGGGAGCCTAGCCACGTACGGGACCCCGAAAACCAAGCACTGCCTTCCGGATTTGAATATAAAATGCTATAAAAAACAAACTAACCAGAGTCACCCGTAACACTTATACGGTGATCAGTGGTGAAAGGGTTAACTAGGGGCAATCAGGGGGTTCAAATTTTTATTAGGTAGTATATGGGGGTCCCTGGCGCTATATAAAAACCTGACGGGGAACCTAAATAACTAACTGGCTAACCAGCGTCACCAGTGACACTTATACTGTGATCGCTGGTGAAAGGGGGTGAAAGGGTTAACTAGCGGCAATCAGGGGGTTAAAGCCATTATTGGGTAGTATATCGGGGTACCTAGCGCTATAAAAACCTGGCGGCGAACCTAAAAAAATAACTAGCTACCTAGCGACACTAGCGACACTGATGCAGCGTTCAGAAAAATTATCGCTTAGTGACACTGGCAAAAGGGGGTGAAAGGGTTAACTAGCGGAAATCAGGGGGTTAAAACCATTATTGGGTAGTATATCGGGGTACCTAGCGCTATAAAAACCTGGCGGTGAACCTAAAAAAATAACTAGCTACCTAGCGACTGTAGCGACACTAATGCAGCGATCAGAAAAACGATCGCTTAGTGACACTGGCAAAAGGGGGTGAAAGGGTTAACTAGCGGCAATCAGGGGGTTAAAACCATTATTGGGTAGTATATCGGGGTACCTAGCGATATAAAAACCTGGCGGTGAACCTAAAAAAATAACTAGCTACCTAGCGACACATGCAGCGATCAGAAAAATGATCGCTTAGTGACACTGGCAAAAGGGGGTGAAAGGGTTAACTAGCGGCAATCAGGGGGTTAAAAACATTATTGGGTAGTATATCGGGGTACCTAGCGCTATAAAAACTTGGCGGTGAACCTAAAAAAATAACTAGCTACCTAGCGACTGTAGCGACACTAATGCAGCGATCAGAAAAACGATCGCTTAGTGACACTGGCAAAAGGGGGTGAAAGGGTTAACTAGCGGCAATCAGGGGGTTAAAAACATTATTGGGTAGTATATCGGGGTACCTAGCGCTATAAAAACCTGGCGGTGAACCTAAAAAAATAACTAGCTACCTAGCGACACTAGCGACACATGCAGCGATCAGAAAAATGATCGCTTAGTGACACTGGCAAAAGGGGGTGAAAGGGTTAACTCTAGGGGCAATCAAGGGGTTAAATCTTTATTGGGGGGTGATAGGGGGCTACCCTGGACCTAACACTAACTGTCCTGACAGTTTTTACTGTCACAACTGACACTGAATGCATTGATCAGTAAAGAAATGATCAATGCAATCAGTGACACTGTGACTGGGGGGGGAGGGGGGGCGGGGGGGGGATCGGGGGGCGATCGGGGGGGGGATCGGGGGGGGTTTGTGTGCCTGTGTGTACCTACATGTCAGTGTAGTGTTGGTGCACACTTACTTTTACTGTTCTCCTCGTAGTCCGGTCAAAAAGACCGCCCCGAGGAGAATGATATCACTTCCTCCTTCCTGTGTAAACAATACACAGGGGAGGAAGCTTCTCATTGGCCAGGAGCGATCCAGAGGGGGTGGCCGAAAACCAACGGCCATCCCCTCATCACGGAGCGCTCCTGGACCGAATCGGACCGCCGTATCCAGCGGGAGGGGGTCCGATCGGACCCCCCACCCGCTGGAAGGCAATCACGTAGATGTACGTGATTATGCCTGCCTGTGCCATTGTGCTGACGTACAATGGCAATACGGCGGTCCTCAAGTGGTTAAGGTCCAAGTCTCAGCCTTATCAATTTTATTTCAAAGACCGCTTGCTACGCATTGTTTAGTCTGGTGTTTCATGCAAGGAGTACTGTGGATTAATCCGCCAGTTAAATCACCCTTAAGCCCTTGGGACTTAAATTTAGTTTTGTCTGTGTTACAAAAACAGCCATTCGAACCGTTACAGCATATTCCTTTAGTCCTTTTGACAAGGAAGCTGGTATTTTTAGTTGCTATATCCTCAGCAAGGAGGGTATCAGAATTAAGTGCTCTTTCTTGTAAAGAGCCATATTTGATTATTCATGAGGGCAGAGTGGTGTTACAACCTCGTCCAGGCTTTTTGCCAAAAGGGGTTTCAGGCTTTCATTTGAATGAAGATATTGTCCTGCCTTCATTTTTCCCAAAACCATGTTCCAGGGAAGAAAAGTCACTACATTGTCTTTATGTAGTGAGAGCAGTGAAGATCTATTTGAAGAAAACTGCTCAGATTCGTAAGACTGACGTCTTATTTATTCTGCCAGAGGGTCCTGAAAAAAAGGACAGACAGCGTCGAAATCCACTGTCGCTAAGTGGATTTGGCAAGTTATAATTTAAAGGGAAAAAATCCCCCTTTTCAAGTTAAGGTGCACTCTACAAGAGCAGTTGGTGCTTCTTGGGCAGTGCATCACCAGGCCTCCATGTCTCAAATCTGCAAGGCAAGACCTGGTCTTCGGTAGATACATTTGCAAAATGTTTACAAGTGGATGTAAGATGGAATGAGGAGATTGCCTTCGGGCGCAGTGTGCTGCAGGCAGCAGTATAGGTCCACAGGTCTGGGGGTTACCCTACGGGTTGTGTCTCCCTCCCCTCAAGTAGCATTGCTATGGGACATCCCACCAAGTAATTACTTGAGGCACTGTGTCCTATGATGTACAATAAAGAAAATTGGATTTTTGAAACAGCTTACCTGTAAAAGCCTTTTCTTGGAATACATCATAGGACACAGAGCTCCCGCCACTCTGTTTTATGGGGTGAGAGTATATTACTTATATTGCTTGGCTACAAAAACTGAGGTACTCCTGGAAGTAGGAGGGGTTATATAGGGGAGACCACTTCCTGTATTGGTTATACCAGTGTCAACACCTGAAGGTAGGCCCATAACCCACCAAATAATTACTTGAGGCTCTGTGTCCTATGATGTACTCCAAGAAAAGGATTTTACTGGTAAACTGTTTCAAAAATCCTATTTTTAGCAATCAAAACCTGACAGAGGGCCTAACAATTCTCCACTCCATATGAAAAAAAAAATATTGGCTTTAGATATACTTTAGTGATTATATTTGCCGGTTTAAATGTAGAGCAAAGATGGAAGAATTGTATCCCTTTATTTAAACTGCTTTATCAAAAATGGAAATAACATAGTATCCCTGAATCTCCCACTGGGGGAGACATGGGTATATAGGGGATTTTGAGTGTGCCTCACAAAATAGCACACCAAAGAGCAATATGCATAAAACAACAATATTGATTATACACAGGTAAAATCTGAGAGTACAATCTAAAATCATGGGAAAAATGCTGCCAAGTTTGTTATACAACCAACAGAGCCAAAGGCGATGGTGGGATCCACATGTTTCACCCAAATTGGGCTCCTTCAGGATCCACTTGGTGTTCACAATATAGTAACCCAAAATGGTGGATTAAGCGACAGGCTGATGGGGAGGCTTTTTACCAGGAGTAATTCTACCAGCAGGATAATATCAAGAGAAATGATAGTCTTCCTTACACAGAAGTAGAGCCCAATTTAAACCCCATAGGCCAGACTAATGTGAGGGGAAGAGATGTAAATCACAACCTTAAATAGAAACCCCATCAACCATCCACATGGGTCACAAAAAACACCAACCCTGCATGCAGCCAATATAGAATTTGGCCCGGATTATGAAAATGGCGACTTTCTAAATAAAAAAATATCACAATCCAAAGTGCAGCAAAAATGTTACTAAAATGTTAAATAAATAATAAAAAAAATAAAATAAATGTAAAGTAGGAAAAATTAATACTTGAAAAACTGCTTAATCTAAAGATCTATAGTTCAAAACCTAAAAATTAATGGAAAAATTACCATTCTGATGCACACCTAAAACATAATTTATGTATTTACAGTTGGAATATTAAACGAGAAACCACTGGGTTGCACCGTGGATACTTGTATACATAAATATAAACAAGTGCCATGTCCCAATTCATGAAGTTACAGAAAAATGTTTGGACCGTATTCCATGGACCTTATGGGCGCCACAATACATACTGTTTTATATAAAATTACAAAGTCTCTTAGTGCATCATTAAAAACAAAAGATTAAAAATATAGAGTTGGAACATATTTTGCACCCTGTATGGATTAATATGGGAACCCTTAGATTATAAGTACAAACAAAGGATTGTATTCTTGTAACACATACTTCAAAGGGGTATCCATTCACATGTTTCGCGTAGTTTCCCCTTCTTCAGGTGAGGAAGGTGCGAAAATGGAAAGAATTGGTTAAAAAGAAGGGTCCCATTGGTCGGTATAACATAAGGAGAATCATGTAGGGCCATACACATCAACAAATCATGTTAAGGAGACATGGCGCTCAATCAGTATTGGAAACCAGATATCACATATCACCTAAAGAGATCAATAACATTACCAAGAAAAATGCAAGAGAAGTTCTAAAAACACTTATGTTGATGTAGAGCGCTTCGCAAGCAGTACAAGATTAGTACCAGCCAAAAATCACTAAAGTAGCTTCAAATCTCAAGAGGGTCTGTTTAACAATGTCCTCCTGCATAGAGTCCCTGTCAGGGAGTGATTAGACCAGACTGTGTGGACTGCACAGAGGGAACCCAAACGCATGTGAATGAAATAACAACGTGTTTATTATAAATAAAAAGGAAAATGAAAACAAACAGTGCACTACATACATACATACATACATACATACATACATATATATAATAAATGGGAACTACCAGTGACGTCAACAGAAGCCAGGCTGAGGTCAAACACCGGGGAAACAGTAGAAGTGTAAGGACGGATGGATGGGCTGCAGAGCAGGGATCAAGGTAGCAGGAGACAAGAGGGACAGGTCCAGGATGGGCTAAGAATCAGGAAGGGACAGGTCAGGTAAATACAAAGTCCAGGTTCAGGTCCAAAAGTTCAGGTTACATGGAGAGAGTGTGATACTGAGACAAGCATGTTAGGGCTTGCTGGGTCTTTATAAGACTACTGATTACCCTCACGTAACAGCTGATCGCTGCAGGTGCTGTCTGCTCCACACTGCCAGAGTACACCCGTTGGTGAGCGCTGGTACTACAGTCCAGGGATCCAATAGTGCCACCAGGAGGTATGTCCTCTTATTACAGGCCCTGGGTGTTAGAAGACACCCGCTGGTGGACACTGGTACTGCAATCCAAGAGATCAACAGCGCCACCAACGGGTGGACCATTTCATGACAGTACCCCCCCTCAAAGGAGCGGCCTCCGGACGCTCCAGCTAGGTGTAATTGTCCACAGTTAATGGCCTCAAACCACACCATGGATGAGGGCACGTCAAGCTGGGTGCAGGGCACATCAGGGCAGACAGCGGGCAAAGGCTCTGGGTCTTTGAGCTGGGCAGCAATCTCTGGGTCCTTAGGCCGAACAGCAAGTACTGCAAGGGCAAGCTGGATTACAGGCACTGGCTCAGCAAGCTGAGTAATGGGCCCCGGCCCAGCAGGCTGGGTGACGGGCCCCGGCTCAGTGAGCTGGACACCAGGCACTGGTCCGGCAAGCCAAATAACGGGCACAAGCTTAACAGGCCAATTAACGGACACTGATTCAGAAGACTGGGTAGCGGGCCCCGACTCCGCAGACTGGGTAGCGGGCCCCGACTCCGCAGACTGGGTAGCGGGCCCCGACTCCGCAGACTGGGTAGCGGGCCCCGACTCCGCAGACTGGGTAGCGGGCCCCGACTCCGCAGACTGGGTAGCGGGCCCCGACTCCGCAGACTGGGTAGCGGGCCCCGACTCCGCAGACTGGGAAACTGGAACATCCGGCTGGGAAACTGGAACATCCGGCTGGGAAACTGGAACATCCGGCTGGGAAACTGGAACATCCGGCTGGGAAACTGGAACATCCGGCTGGGAAGCTGGAGCAACAGGCTGGCAAGCTGGAACAACAGGCTGGCAAGCTGGAACAACAGGCTGGCAAGCTGGAACAACAGGCTGGCAAGCTGGAACAACAGGCTGGCAAGCTGGAACAACAGGCTTAGGTGGGCCACCGGATACAACTGGCATGCATGCAGGCTGGACCGGGTTGGTTGGTGCGGAGGCAGGTTGGGTTACTGGCAGGATTGTGCGGGTCGGAAAGAATTTTCGTTTCTTTTTTGACTTAGCCGCTGCAGCTTTGTATGTAGGTGCAGGGCTGTGAGAAAACAAAGTATCTGGGCAAAAGGAAGACCAAGGAACAGTGGCAGGAGGAGGGGTTTGTGGGACTGTTACAGGTGGAGGAGAAGAGGCAGGTGGGTTGCAGGCAGGATAGGTGCTACACTTGGTGACAGGATAGTAGTATTTGGTAGGAAGTGGAGTAGACTGGGTTGTAACTGAGGTTGCCATAGGCAATGGGGAGATAAATACTTGGTAAGGCAGGTGGTTAATGACAGGGCTGGAAGGTTGTGGCTTAGCTAAATGCAGGAGATCTGACCATGCCTGTAGCACAGGTTGAACAAACACTGATTCACACACAGCCTGACTAACCAGAGATTGCACTGAATGGATGCAATCAGACAACACCTGTTGTGGACAAGAGGAATAACATTCCATGAAATAGGCTGGATCATCCTCTAACAACCATACCAGAGATTCAACTTGGCCCAAATTGAAGGAGGGAGAAAAATCACCACTTACTTTGGAATTACATGTCAGGGTTAGCTCTGCACATAGTTGGATTAAGGGCTGAACATCCCCAAACAACATGTAGCCCTGATCCACCAGGGAATGGGCTGATCGGATGGTCTCCATCAGCCGGTCACTAGACCACCTTTTTAGAAGCTGGCGACAATATTCACCAACCTCTTTTGCCAGCAGAGAATAATACATTATTTCATTGAAATCCATATTGGCAGACTAACAGGTCAGGATGGTTCCTCAATGCAGCCACGTCTGGTCAGGGAGGTCTCAGTATACTGTCAGGGAGTGATTAGACCAGACTGTGTGGACTGCACAGAGGGAACCCAAACGCATGTGAATGAAATAACAACGTGTTTATTATAAATAAAAAGGAAAATGAAAACAAACAGTGCACTACCAACCACAACAAGTAATATATATATATATATATATATATATATATATATATATATATATATAATAAATGGGAACTACCAGTGACGTCAACAGAAGCCAGGCCGAGGTCAAACACCGGGGAAACAGTAGAAGTGTAAGGACGAATGGATGGGCTGCAGAGCAGGGATCAAGGTAGCAGGAGACAAGAGGGATGGGTCCAGGATGGGCTAAGAATCAGGAAGGGACAGGTCAGGTAAATACAAAGTCCAGGTTCAGGTCCAAAGGTTCAGGTTACATGGAGAGAGTGTGATACTGAGACAAGCATGTTAGGGCTTGCTGGGTCTTTATAAGACTACTGATTACCCTCACGTAACAGCTGATCGCTGCAGGTGCTGTCTGCTCCACACTGCCAGAGTACACCCGTTGGTGAGCGCTGGTACTACAGTCCAGGGATCCAATAGTGCCACCAGGAGGTATGTCCTCTTATTACAGGCCCTGGGTGTTAGAAGACACCCGCTGGTGGACACTGGTACTGCAATCCAAGAGATCAACAGCGCCACCAACGGGTGGACCATTTCATGACAGTCCCCCACCGACTGCAGTGTTTTAAGAGCTACTGTTGCATTTTTCTTTGTGATATTGGTACTATTGGATCTAGACTCATTTTGGATATAGTGGATCTTTCTAGGTGTTATGTGATATCTGGTTTCTAGTATTGATTGAGCTTCATGTCTCCTTAAAGTGATATTAAAGTTTTTTTTTTGTTTTCGTTTTTTTGTTAAATAACAAACATTTTATACTTACCAGATCTGTACAATAATTTTGCACAGAGCAGCTCTGATCCTCTTCTTCTTGGATCCCTCACCGTTGCTCCTGGCTAGTCCTCCTTGACCAGTCGCCCCAATAGAAAGCCATTTGCTATGGGGTCACTGCTGCGTGCTCGCTCCCAAACCCCGGCTCTACAGTATGTGTCCATAAGACACATAGAGCCCTGACTCAGGCCCATACCCTGCTCCTCACTGACCCACTGGCTGTGAATGACAGCAGCAGGAGCCAATGGCTCCCACTGCTGTCTTGGCAAATGAGGAGAGAGAGACCCAGGACAGCCAAGGCTCCCATGCACATTGTTGGATCGAGAGGGGGCTCAGGTGAGTATTAAACAAGGCTGTGGGCTGTAGCTGCACACAGAAGGCTTTTTACCTTCATGCATTTAATGCATGAAGGTAAAAAAAACTTCAGCCTTCACAACCACTTTAACATCTGTTGCTGTGTATGGCCCTAATGTTGGTGCAAGGTACTCCTTATGTTATACCACCAATGGGAGGAACCTTCTTTTTAACGGATTCTCTGTAGTTGGCATTTCTATTTTTGCACCTACTGTTTCTGAAGAAGCATAAACGACGCAAAACATGTTGAGCTGATCCTCCTCTGAACTATGTGTTACAAGAATACAATCCTTTGTCTGTACTAATAATACTGTGTTATTGTAAGGGTTCCCATCCTAATCGACATAGTGTGCAAGATTCACTATATTGCCAAAAGTATTGCTATGCCTGCCTTTACACGCACATGAACTTTAAAGCAGAGTTACATCCAAAAGTGGAACTTCCGCTTATCTGTCTCCTCCCTCCTCTGGTGCCACATTTGACAGCTTTCGGGGGGGGGGAAAGGGGGTACCTGTTTTTGACAGGTAACCTGTCCCCACTTTTTTTGGAACTGGCCTTGGCGAGGTCCATCAGAAGTTCGGCCCTCTCCTCCTGATGCGGGGCCAGTTGGAAAGATCAATTTGTAAATGGATAGAAAACTGGCTAAAATTCAGAGAGTAGTGTTTAATGATTCGTACTCTGAATGGTCTAAGGTTATGGATGAGTGAGTTTGCAGTGGAGAAACTTGACTGGCCTGCACAGAGACCTGACTTCAACCCAATAGAATACCTTTGGGATGAATTAGAGCGGAGAGCGCGAGCCAGGCCTTCTCGTCCAACATCAGTGTCTGACCTCACAAAATGCACCTCTAGAAGAATGGTCAAACATTCCCATAGACTCCTAAACCTTGTGGATAGCCTTCCCAGAAGAGTTGAAGCTGTTATAGGTGCTAAGGGGGGGATAACTCAACATTGAGCCCTACGGACTAAGACCGGGATGCTATTAAAGTTCATGTGTGTGTAGAGGCTGGCGTCCCAATACTTTTGGTAATATAGTGTATGTCCCTACCTTATGTTTTTAATCTTTTGTTTTTATTGATACACCCCCTCGGTGCATGTGTACACTGAGGGAATGTATTCCATGGCTTTCCAAATAAAGACTTTGTAATTTTATACAAAAGAGTTTTTGTAGTGGTGACCATAAGGTCCACGGATTAGGGTCCAAACATTGACTTCTCTAGTTGCCTGTAATGTAAAGCTATTCATTCTAAAAAATCACAACAAAGACTCCAGAGTCACGAGTCAGTCATTTCTAATGGTGGCCATACATATAATGATCTGTTAAAATGATTCTTCACAGAACTGGACCATATGATTGGTTCTATAAATTATTAAAAAGACACACCGTGTCATCAATAGATTTTGAGCTGATCTAAACAATTTTACCAAAATGAATCTGATTGGTCATGATGGAAAGAAGCTGCAAGTTTATATGATTGTTAAAGCGGAGGTCCACCCTAAAGTGGATCTTCCAGTCATTGGAATCCTCCCCCCCTCCGGCGCCACAATTGGCACCTTTCAGGGGGGAGGGGATTGCAGGTACCTGTACAGTACAGGTATCTGCACCCACTTCCGGGATAGCTCTCTGCGGAAAGGGGCGTAGATTACGCCCCTTTCCGAAAGTCCCCCGCTGCCTGCTGGGAAACACACAGATCCCAGAGGCAGCGGGTCCATCCTTATTGAGCAGCGCGACTCGCGCATGCGCAGTAGGGAACCGGGAAATGAAGCCGAAAGGCTCCACTTCCTGATTCCCATACCCAAGATGGCGGCGGCAGCACCCGAGAGACGATGGAGAGATCGGCTTCGGGTGCCGACATCGCGGGCGCGCTGGACAGGTAAGTGTCACTATTTTAAAAGTCAGCAGCTGCAGTATTTGTAGCTGCTGGCTTAAAAAAAAAAAAAAAAAAACGCGGACTCCCGGCGGACTCCCGCTTTAAGTGTATGGTGCATCAAACGTTAATTTCCGATTGCATCTTTTTTTTTGGACAGTAAATTGAAAGACAGTTATGGTTGTATAAAAATTTGTTATGTGTATGATCTCCATAACAGCTTTTGTGTTTACATGAGGGTTGTCAGGCTGCCAATTCATTCTGCTCTCTATTGGAAAAAAAAAACAATGTCTGTGTTGTGAATTTTGAAAACTATTTTCTCTGCAGTACATATAGATACTGAGATGAATGCTCAGAATTAGTAAAAACTTTTGTGTGCATGACCTCAGCACAGATTCACCTTAAAAAAAATTACTTCCGCCCCCGACCACTTATAACATCAAGATATTTTAACCCTGTTTGCTATTTTATTTAATAATAGTGATCTATGTAGCCAAGTCCCAGGCCTCTCTAGGCCTAATGGTGACCTCCAGAGTTAGGGATAGCTAACATCCTTCTGTGTACAGTGGGTTACGATGCATGGTTGGTGCAATGTAAGGTAGATTAATGGGCGCCAGACACTTCTTGAATGCAAATAGATTTATTTTCTCTTAAACAGAACTGTGGAAAAGAGGGTTAGGGTCAGGACACCCTTTAGTAGTTGCAATATTAATTAGCAGACTTCTATAGGTAGACAGCCATGCAGGAAAATGCACCCAGCCGGACACCACATCTGCATATGTAGACATGCTTTCTCCTATGGCAACAATCTTGAACAGTTTCTAACAAAGATTGTAATGAACTCTTTCATTTCCTCCACAATCTTCTTTTTAGATCTTCACTCAACTAAGCTCCCAGTCTATCACTTAGACCCGCTGATCCACTGCCACTGGATCTCCTGAGCTCTTCCAGTCTTCTCACTGAGTATCTTCCTCAAGCGTCACCCACGTGTTCCTGCTGGGTCTCTAGCTTGCCACTAGCAGATACACCTCAAATGTTACCCCACTGGCCTGCTCTGTCCCTGGCTTGGCAAACAATATTGCTCCGCAAGTGTCACCTTCACTGGCTGGGTCCCTGGCTTGACATCTGCTGAAGTCTCCTAATTCTTCAGTGATGAGAATACTGCTCTGGTACTTGCTTCAGCTACTCACAGTGGCCCCTGATAGTAAGGCGGATGGTCCCTTAGTGGAGATAGCTTCCCCTCTAACTCCGACCATAACAGGTTCTCCGGCTGGCAGAACCATTACTTCTGGTTGGACTGCAAGCAGCAATCCCATCCTACGCTGCTCTCTTGCTTCTGGGTAGACCCTCAGACAGCCTAGCAGCCGGATGTGCCCATGATAGGCCTCAGGCTCTGGCCTAGCAGCACGGAGCAGCACAACACACGCTCACCCAGACAGCCATCCAGGTGGCACAGAACCCCGATCACCTGACCTCACCCAAATAAATAGGCTCTCCTAGCCAGCCAAGAGACCCAAGAAAATCCCTACCCATTGGCTGAGACACCCCATCTATTCCTAATCTGTCCTTGCAATGCCCTTGTCTCATCTAGTGCCACCAGATACCCGGCCACCTATGACAGAAGAGAGAAGTGCAGCAATTCCAGAATTAGGGTGGATTCAATTGGCCTCCTATCAATTGGCCAAGGCAACTACCACTTGGCAGGTAAATATACTAGCAACCCTGTCTAAACATCAGGGTGCTACATCTACTTAAAATGTATAATTCACGGGCCTTTTATATAGTAAATGTAAATGTAAGGGGCCATTTGGCTTTTCATTATGTTTTTAAATCTTTTTAATAAACTTTAATATGCTATGGAATCATCTACTGTTTTTTCTATATCCCATATCTAACCATACGGGGAGGAGGTTCTTTTCTCAACCATATCAAGTTTCTTCCTGTGAACAGGCACAATCCCGTACAAGCATTCATGACTTTCTTTTTAATTAAAGAAGTCATATATATCTGGTAAGCAGATTCTTATCCCAGCACTGCGGGGTGTTGTTTCCTCTTCCTGGTGAAGGAATTTCTACTATCCATACATAGAAGACTCCTCTAATACACTCATGAAGATTTAAGGGTTCACACCATTACTGCGACTGATTAATTGGGACTTTTTTCCACTCTTTTTTGTATCATCAAAGTGATTAGCCATTTTTGTATCTCGCGGTTTTTGCTTTAGTCAAGCACATTTACATTTAGGCTGGGTTCACACTGCAGCGATGTGGGAACGCTGCGAATCCGCTGCGAGTTCCCGCATCGCATGCCTCCCGGCAGCAGTTCACACTGCCCTATGCGAACTGCTGGGAGTGTCAGTGAAACGTTAATGACACCCCCAGATCAGTTCGCATATCGCAGTGCGATCTGCAAACTCGGACAGGAATCGGATCGCATGCTGTGAACACCCATGCGATCCGATTCTGCTGCGGACCAAAAAAAGGGTCCTGTGCGAGTTTGGGCTGGATGCGATGCGAATTCAGCCATACTATCTGTATGGCTGAACTCACATCGCACAGAGATCGGATGTGATTTGCACTGCAGTGCGATGCGAATCACATCCGATCTCATAAACCGCTGCAGTGTGAATCCAGCCTTAATGTTATTGATTGGCACTTCACATTTATTAATGTGCACTATTGTTATATTAGTAGTATTAGTTCTATTTACTTTTGCACCAGCGCCCTCTATCTATCAATATGTTCAATTAACCACTGTGTTCAATCAGGGGAGCAGCTTTATTAAAGCGGAGGTCCACCCTAAAGTGGACCTTCCGCTCATCGGAACCCTCCCCCCCTCCGGCGCCACAATTGCCACCTTTCAGGGGGGAGGGGGGTGCAGATACCTGTACAGTACAGGTATCTGCATCCACTTCCGGGATAGCTCTCTGCGGAAAGGGGCGTAGATTACGCCCCTTTCCGCAAGTGCCCCGCTGCCTGCTGGGAAACACACAGATCCCAGAGGCAGCGGGGACCGTCCTTATTGCGCAGCGCAACTCGCGCATGCGCAGTAGGGAACCGGGAAATGAAGCCGAAAGGCTCCATTTCCTGATTACCATACCCAAGATGGTGGTGGCAGGACCCGAGAGACGATCTAGAGATCGGCTTCGGGTGCCGACATCGTGGGCGCGCTGGACAGGTAAGTGTCACTATTTTAAAAGTCAGCAGCTGCAGTATTTGTAGCTGCTGGCTTTAAAAAAAAAAAAAAAATGCGGAGTCCCGGCGGACTCCCGCTTTAATTCTGTTTTTGAGTTTGGTCACATTGTAGTGTTTCCACTCATCATACTTTTTATTAATTCTAATCTAATTCAATTAATTAATTTTTTCTTTTTTGCCGCGGAGTCTATCATACACATGACATTACAATACACGACAACATTTGTTGAGTAAAAGCTTCCCCCATCCCGAAATCTCATGAGTCTTTTCCTTTTTTTTGCCCCAGCAGTGTAATTTGGTTGAGACATCATCAGTGAGTTAGCATAGATGCAAAGAAGAAGCTGGCCCCGTCACAATCAAAAACTATTATACATTTATATAGCTCTGACATATTCTGCAGCTCTGCACAGAGAATACCAAGCCAGTCATACTAGTCTTTACACCAGAAAAGCTCACACTCCAATATCGCCAGCACAAGCACACACTAATATTATTATATATTTGTGTGCCACAGCGCTGTACAGAGAACATTGAGACAGTCATATCATATTTGCACCAGAGGAACTTACACTCTAATGCCCCCCCCACAGTCACACACTAATATTATCAATTTTTACCCCATGTCTGTCCCCTGGACCCTGTTCCCTCTCAAATACTGCGGTCACCCCCTGACTATCTACACTCTTTAACCCACATCTTCAATCTCTCCCTCTCTTCTAGCATCTTTCCCAACTCTCTAAAACATGCACTAGTCACCCCCATACTTAAAAAGCCCTCATTGGTCCCCACCAGGCCTGGATTGGCCATAGAGCAAACCGGGGACTTGCCCGGTGGGCTGGGGCCGCCAGGTCGCAAGTCCTTGCGAGGCCCAAGGCAGCTGGGCTGCTCCTTGAGCTTGCTCTCTGTGGCCACCCGGCTGCCAGTTAAGCTCAGCCATCGTCACCAGGGGGACGGAACCATAAAGGGGATAGGAGCTAGAGGAGACACATTCAACCTCTCTGCGGCCGCACAGCTGCTCGTATAGGTCAGCCTTCTGAGCCAGGTAGAGTGACAATAAAGGGGGAGGAGCTAGAGCAGACACCTGCTGCAGGCACATTGGAGCTGGATGAGAGAGAACATGAGTGCGCCCCCCTCCCTATAACCTGGATAGGCAGAGCAGTGGGGGCGGCTGCATATAGAAGAATCATTCTCTCCATCTTCCTCCTGCAGTCTCTAAATGCCTGTGAGATGGAGAGGAGAAGCAGACATTCCAAGACTGCAGGAGGAAGATGGAGAGAATGATTCTTCTATATGCAGCCGTCCCCACTGCTCCTCCTATCCTGCTTCTTTCTTTCTCCCCTGTGCTCTCCACCCCACCCATACTCTTTGCTCCTTGTGCTTGCCACCTCCCCTATGCTCTCCAGCCTCCCCAGTGTTCTCCACCCCCCCCCAAGCTCTCTGCCGCCCCCCCCCCCTGTTCTCTCCACATCCCCCTATGCTCTCCGATGCCACCCTATGCTCTCGACCCCCCCCCCAAGCTCTCCGTCACCTCTCGGTGCTCTCCACCCTCCCATGCTCTCCGCTACCCCCCTGTGCTCTCCACATCTCCCCATGCTCCTTTCTCCATCTGGGTCCGTTCTCCATCGGGGGTTGATCTACACCTCTTCACTGGGTCAGCTTATAGCATTCCATGGCTTTCAATATCATTTTTACACTGACAACACCCAAATATATCACTCTGCCCCTCATCTCACTCCATCAGTCTTCTTCGATCATAATTCACTAACAGACATATCAGTCTACATGTCACACCACTTCCTCAGACTTAACCTATCCAGTACTGAGCTCACAATATTTCCTCCCCCACGTGACCCTTCCCCAGACTTCTCTGTCAAGATCAATGGCACCATTAACCCATCCCCACATGTTAGGGTGCTAGGTATAATCCTGGACTCTGAACTCTCCTTTCAGCTCTACATCCAATCACTTTCCAAAGCTTTCCACCTCAAGCTCCGCAACATATCCAATATACGCCTCTTCCTAACCAATGACACTGCAAAGCTCCTAATTCACTGGCCATCTCTCAACTCGGCCCCCACCTACATCACTAACCTCGTCTCAAAATACCAACTAAATAATTCTCTTCGTTCCTCCCAAGGTCTCCTGCTCTCTTGTTCCCTTGTCATCTCCTCCTATGCTCACCTCCAGAACTTCTCCCAGGCCCTCTCCCATCCTTTGTAACTCCTTTGTAACTCCCTACCTCAAGCTGTTTGACTATCTCCAACACTATTTATTTTTAGGCGGTCCCTGAAAACGTGATATTCCAGAGAGTTGAACAGAGAGTCATTTACATCAGTCTCTGCACCAGATGAGCTTACATTCTAAAGTCCCACCACCAGGGGCATTGCTACGTCTACAAAAGATCTGGGGCTAGAGCCCATAGCAGTGTAGTAAAGAAAGTCATATGCTTGGGCGGGCATACACATGTATATACAGTAATATACGTGTGTGAGTGTGTGTGTGTGTGTGTGTGTGTGTATATATCCCCAGAGAGCCCCTCACTTACATTAGGGTCCCCAGAGAGCCCCCTTACATCAGGGTCCCCAGAGAACCCCCCCTTACATCAGGGTCCCCAGAGAGAATCCTCCTTACATCAGGGTCCCCAGAGAGCCTCTCCCTTAAATCAGGGTCCCCAGAGAGCCTCTCCCATTATATCAGGGTCCCCAGAGAGCCTCCCCCTTTCATCAGGGTCCGCAGGGAGCCCCCCCCCACTTACATCAGGGACCCCAGAGAGCCTCCCCTCCCCTTGTGGACCCCTGCAGAGACTCGGGGCTATGTGCCCCAGATTCAGGGATATAGCCCCAAAAGCCACCCCCTAGCGACGCCACTGCCCAACACTGTCACACAACCAAGCTGATGATACCTGCAACATGCTGGAATGGACATCTGTTGGAAATTATTGATTGTGGCAGGGAAATACCTTACAATCTAATCGTCTGACATAAACATGAATTTGCTGCTACATTTCTGTAAAAGCCAGTTCTGGATCAAAAGAGAATTTTTTTTTTAAATTAATACACACATAAAATAAGTGCATTAGACAGAACCAAGATTTATGATTTCCCTGTTATTGATAATATGATTTTTTTGCTTGAGACTTTGCTGCTGACTTGTATCACATTGCATGACTGCATTTGTCCTCTAGGGGGAGCTCTTACTGCATGACAGCTATGTGGCCTTCTCACTCTGGAACAGAGCAGGTACTTGATAATAGAATGCTTTTTCTGTGAGCAGAGCTGTTAATTAATTTTCATTTCATGCTGCATATATTTTAAGTGTTATCATTTCTATGTTTTCCCTATTAAGTGTGCGTATATCTTTTCTTTCTTTAGCTGATTGTCCCTTCACGCACCAGTATCAGGCCATCTTTATTCAAGGCTTCAGATGGGAGCCGGTGGAACTAATGAACGCTTAGAGGCAGATTTATCAAAGCTGGCCAAAGTCAGACATCTCCAGTTTGTCAGAATCCACTATAATTCGATGTTCATTTTCCCCCTTATTATACAGACAGCGCCTTGCAATATCGATCTTCAACACAGTGTAAAAATAGCACATTGTGCATGTAAACCTTAAAGGGTGACGCCACTTTAGTGGAAAAAATTATAACAAATAAAAAAATAATATAGCATATACAATTGCTGCAAAAGACATTTAATGTTTTAAAAATGACCTTTCCTATTCGAACTCTGTAAAATTCAGTGGAATGTGAAAACTGTGTACAGAACGTCCCCAGAAATATGTCAATTCCTGCATGTGTCATTGGCTTATTGATTTTTCCGGACGTCTGCTCTAAGATGCAAGTCAAATTTTTAGGAACCCTCCGCAATAGGAATTTCAGTTATGGTGATATACACCCTAATTACTTCTAAAGGGGTGTAGACACTACAACTTTTCAAATCAGAACACTGAGAGTGCACTAGGTGATTATAGTGGACAAGTCCCTCCCAATAAGAATCAGTCTGCAGAGGATGTGATAGAAAAAACAGCTATTTCTTCAGAGCAGTGGTCTCCAAACTGCAGCCCGGGAGTAGGATGCAGCCCTTGTTTGCCTTTATCCGGCCCTTGGGGCATTTTTATTCCCACTAATGCAAGACACTATTCCTCCCACTGACACCAACAATGGGGCATAATTCCTGTTACTAACATCAACAACAGGGCACTATTTCTTCCACTGACACCAACAATGGGACACTATTCCTCCCACTGATGCAAGACACTATTCCTTCCATTTACACCAACAATGGTGCATTATTGCTCCCACTGACACCAACAATGGGGCATAATTCCTGTTACTGACAACAACAGGGAACTACTTCTTCCACTGACACCAAAAATGGGGCACTATTCCTCCCCCAAATGCCAAAGATGTATTGTTTACTCCCACTGATGCCAGGACAATTTTTACTCCCAACAGTTTGGCCCCCCTAAACTCTGAAGGACAGTAAACCTGCCCTTTGTTTAGAAAGTTTGGAGACCCCTGCTTCAGAGCAACAAAAAGTAGAAATCTGCTATAAAGTTTCCCTACAATGTACATTGACTACCCCGAGGGGATTGATTTTTCTCTCTACCACAGTGAAGTTACTCTAATCCATTTTGCAGTATGTTTGGTACCATGTTTTAATGTATATAGTTTTCCTAAGCAAACTTTTTTTCTTTGTTTGTTGCAAAGTTTCTTACCCGGAGATCCTGCCAGTAGCAGCACTTCCTGTTTCTGGCTGACAGTGCTAAGCCTTTGCCTTGTAATGAGCAACAGTGTTGTCAACCCATCATGTGTGCTCCATCTGTTGGCCGTTGGGCTGCCTATCCAATCTGAAGGAGGCATCCTTATGCCCCATACACACGATCAGACTTTCCAACAACAAAACCATGTATTTTTGTTCGGAGGCCATTGGCTCCAACTTGTCTTGCATAGACACAGACACACAAATGTTGCCCAACAATTATGAACGTAGTGACATACAAGATGTACGGCGAGCCGATAAAAAGTGAGTTGAATATTCATGCGCCACCCTTTGGGCTCCTTCTGCTAATGTTGTGTTTGGTGAGCATTGATTCCGAGCATGCGTGGACTTTTGTGTGACGGACTTGTGCACACACAATCAGAAAATCCGACAACAAAAATTTGTTGGCGGAAAATTTGAGAACCTGCTAGCCAACATTTGTTGGCAGAAAGTTCAACAACAACTGTTCGATGGAGCATACACACGGTCAGACTTTCCGCCAACAAGTTCACATCCAGCATTTGTTGTTGGAAAATCTGATGGTGTGTATTCGGCATTAGACCTGTAATAGGATTAAAATGGCCAGCCAAACTGGCACTCACAGAAGGATGACAATGCTGCGGCAGTAGTGGTTTAGCAATGTCAGTCTAATTTCTGTAGTAGTGGAAAATACCTACTGCCCCATTCCCTGGCATTCACAGTGGAGATATCTCTCCTCTGAGTGCCAGTTTATGAAGCAGTGTAGATCGCTTCTCCTTATGGGAAGTGAAGCGATCTTCTGCAAATACTTTAAACAGTGGAGAACTACCCCTGATACTGGAATCTCGTGGGACATAGCGAGATTACAGTACCAGAAATTCACTAAAACACTTAGGTGTTCGTTTATTAAGCAGAACAGGACAGAAGGCCCACCTCATGTTAATAAAATAAATAGTCCCCCTACATAATATATATATATATATATATATATATATATATAATGTAGGGGGACTATTTATTTTATTAACATGAGGTGGGCCTTCTGTCCTGTTCTGCTTAATAAATATACATACATATATATATATATATATATATAAAACACATACACACTATTTAATATATATATATATATATATATATATATATATATATATATATATATATACTGTATTAGTCTTAACTGAGGCAGGTAGCTGCAAAAATGTGTCTTTTGTAAATAATTTATCGTCATTGATAGTCTATCCATTCTTTCTGAAATGATGGATGTATAACCTGGGGTATAGTGGTATGCAGTTATATGAAATTTCAGTCTATGAGCTCTTAAAGCTCCAGGTAGATATTTAAAACATGCATGTATGTATTTAAAATAAAAATCTGTAAATGTATTTATTAATAATTCAGTAAAGTTTTTTTACATAAAACTAATGTAAATAGTGGAATTCAACATGATTTCAGATATTTGTAATTCCTTGTACTGTGCAGCAATGTTCAGACAGGGCAGTATTGTGAGGCATTTGGGTGTCCTGCCTAAGAGCAGATGGATAACTTTGTCAGTCTGCTGCTGCTCCTTCAGCTAGCTGTGTATCTTAACTGCTGAGAAAAATCAGGTCATAAGGCTGGCTGAAATGTATATGTAGCACCCTTTAGTGTGCTAGAAGTAGAATGGCTAGAGTTTTGTGAGAGTAGGTACATTTCAGGCTTGGTTGACAGCCAAGCCTTGGTGTGTTTTGATCTGGGTTGGTAGTGACTCAGAGAATAGCTGGTGACTTACAGGCAGCATCTCCCAGACCTCCCACTTTTTTTACAGAGCCTTCTAGAATATTCTGGAAAGGAAGGAGTAGAGAGGAGGTGGAGCTGTTTGGGGTGTTTTTAGGAGCCATGACCAATCCCCAACCTGGATTTGCAGGGGGCAGGCCTCCTTAAAGTGGAGTTCCACCCAAATGTGGAACTTCCCCTTTAAGGCATACTGACCCCCTGACATTCCACATTTGGCATGTAATTTTTTGGGGGGAGGGGACTGATACTCAGCTCCCACTTCCGCCCACGCTGCCTAGGCAACTCCTCCTCTCCCCCTCCCTCCCACACTTGCAATGCTGGCACTGTGGACAGACGGGGGAGAACAGAGGCTTCGGCAGCCGCAACTCTGGACTGTGGGACAGGTGAGTGAGTGTTTATTAAAAGTCAGCAGCTAAGCTTTTTGTAGCTGCTGACTTTTAATAAACACGGGTCCAGCTGGAACTCCACTTTAAATACCTAGGGTCATCCCAGCTGGGAAGGAGTTGTTCAGGTGGAAGCTGGAGATGGAGTGTTAGGCTGTCAGGGCCTTGGAGGGAGCTCCCCAGTCTGGGGGGGGGGGTGACCTTGTGCCTGGGGCTCGGGTGTGGACAGGACCCTTCTCACGGCACACGGAGGTGTTCTGGACAGGTAGCATGGGAGCAAGAGAGGACAGTGGGAGAGCACTGCCAGGCAAAGTCATAGCTCCCAACTGTCCCTGATTTTGAGGGACTGTCCATGATTTGGAGCAATGTCCCTCTGTCCTTCATTCCTCTTCATTTATGCCTCATTTGGGTCTGATCTATATAGACAGGGCCACTGATAGGCCAATACAACTGGTCCTGTTGTACCGGGGGCCTGGGCAACCTTAAAGCGGAGGTCCACCCTAAAATGGACCTCCGCTCATCGGAATCCCCCCCCCTCCGGCGCCACAATCGGCACCTTTCAGGGGGGAGGGGGGTGCAGTTACCTGGATAATCCAGGTAACTGCACCCACTTCCGGGCTAGCTCTCTGCGGAAAGGGGCGTACGTTACGCCCCTTTCCGCAAGCGCCCGCCCCCTTCAGCAAGTGCCCCGCTGCCTGCTGGGAAACACACAGCTCCCAGAGGCAGCGGGGACCATCCGGATTGCGCTGCGCGGCTCGCGCATGCGCAGTAGGGAACCGGGAAATGAAGCCGAAAGGCTCCATTTCCTGATTCCCATACCCAAGATGGCGGCGGCAGGACCCAATAGACGAGCGAGCGATCGGCTTCGGGTGCCGACATCGTGGGCGCGCTGGACAGGTAAGTGTCACTATTTAAAAGTCAGCAGCTGCAGTATTTGTAGCTGCTGGCTTTTAAAAAAAAAAAAAACGCGGAGTCCCGGTGGACTCCCGCTTTAACAGAAAACGAATTAATGTAATGTAAGAAAAAACAAAACTCTTACAGCCACCATGACCTAACATCGTCCCCCCCCCCCCTGGCCACCTATCACGACCGCTTGACACACAACCCCCAACAGCCCCCCCCCCCCCGTACTTTTTCATTTTAATTTTTTTTACGATGTAGGTGGCGGCAGGGAGAGGGACTATTTCTCCTATTTTGGGCGTGGAACAATGTCAGAATGTCTCTTCCGCGCCCACTCCTCATGCTGGCTTAAGTCCCGGCCAAAGCGTACTCTGTAGTGTCTTCCCTGGTGCCGTGGAGTGATTCCTCCCCCTCTGCTCTGTTCCTTACTCTGCCTGAGAGTAGAATCAGTGAGGCGACTGGCGGCGCCGGCTGGAGAAAAAAAAAAGAAGCAGCTGGCATCTGAATCAGATAGTTTGTGGACACTCCAGTCCAGGCAGCAGGATCAGGGAGGAAGTGACTCCTGGGAACCGTCTAACAGGTGTGTGCTTGCTTGGGGGGAGGATTCAAGATCTACTACTACTGCAGCAGCATCTATACATTACAGCATTGGTGGCATGGGTGGCACTGTCTCTGCAGGCAGCACATGCGGTATGGGCCATAACGCATGTGCTGCCGGCAAACAGTGCCACCCATGCCGCCAATGCCGTAATGTGCTGCAGACAGTTCTACCCATGACGCTATTGCCATAATGCATTATGCCATTGGCAGCATGGGTGGCACTGTCTGCAGCACAATATGGCATGGGTGGCACTGTCGGCAGGCAGCACATGCGATATGGCATTAGCGTAATGGGTGGCACTGTCTGCAGCATAATATGGCATTGGTAGCATGGGTGACACTGTCTGCAGGTAGCACATGTGTTATGGCCCATACCGCATGTGCTGCCTGCAGAGACAGTGTCACCCATGCCGCCAATGCCGTAATGCCGTAATGTGCTGCAGAGACAGTTTCAAGGCGGGGTCTGGGGAGGGGCCACGGGTGGAGCCAGGGGTGGGGCTGAAGGAGGGACCAGGGGTGGAGCTGAAGGGGGCCCTGTCAGGTAGGCTGTACAGGGCCCCATGATTTATATCAGCGGCCCTGTATATAGATGTATACAAAATGCACTTTTTATGTATCAAAAAGTGTTTTCCAGTGCTAAACCTTTCATCTGATTTCTAAATTGCTGCATTTGTAAATTCCAAAAGACAATATAAAGGCATTTTTGTGGTAAAAAAAGCACTTGTGGGCTTAACCAATCTTGTTTTTTTGTACAATTCTCCTATAATGGGGCGTGGCAAGGGGTGCGTCCTATGCCTGCATACTTTTGCTGATAGGTGCCCCTCATTCCCATCTCAAAGTGTTGGGAGGTATGCAAAGTCTCCAGGGAGCAACAACAGGTTGCAGCTAAGAGGGCTGGTAAGTGACACACAGTCAGGAGAGGACTGGGGAGGCACGCCTGGGAGGACTGGGAGATTGCAGTCTGAGATGGGTGCAGAGCCAGTGGAGTGGACTCTGGTGGCACAGGCAGTAGAGAGAGGCAGCTGCAGCCAGGAGGGCTGGCAGGGCCTGAAGATGTGGTACTGGGCTCAGTAGCCATGTGGACAACTAGCATTGGGGCTACCTTCGTTTTTTACTACACCAAAGGGGCTTGCGGTCCCTGCCTGCAAAGGGCATCTGCTTTAGGCTTGGTTGAGCCAGAGTCAGGCCTACAAATCAGTTCTAGCTGGTCTGGGAAGTGCTAACAAGATGTGCTGGAGTTGAAGACTGGAGTTGTATATGCTGGAGGTGTATATAGTTAGTCCCAAATAGATTTTTCTGCAATCAGATGGGCATCTCATGAATATCCCATCCTCATCAAAGTTTATTCCCCTCAATAAAAATACAAAGAAAGTTCAAGGACTGGTTTTCTGCCTGAGGGTGAATGAGAACTGTGTGCCTGGCTGGGCATGGTGACAGACGTACACTACATATAAGTCTCTGGACTGGAACTTCAAATCTTTTAACATGCAAGACAGCTACCATAGGTGTATCTGAGCTGTGCATTTAGCTGTTTGCCTGGAGTTAGTCTTAAACTGTCCACATACATTTGACAATGTGACTTTTAAATCTTCTTTGGATCTAACAGCAATGATGTAGTGAATGGATTGTTTAGTGGGTCTTCACATTACATTGATAAATCTAAAAAAGACTGTAGAAAGATTGTATGGCCAGTTTAAAGATTTTGGATGGTATTAAGAGGCCACACCTGAAAATTCAAATATGCTCAGTATCAATAACCCAGCACTTTTCTGCTCCACACTGCTGCTTTTCATCTTTGTTCAGAAGCACATTTCTAAAATATTGTCTATTAAGAAAAAGTTCTCTGTTCACAGAACAGTCACTGTTCTTATTTTTGTGATGTTCTGTTCATCATGATAATGCTTCCAGCCCCCTTAAGTAGACACGGCTGTGCCGGAGAATTAGCATGAAATGTCTGTCTACTCAGAAAAGTGGTGAGAAGCAATCAAGAGGTAATTTGGAATAATTGAAGGGAAACATGATAGGTCTCACTATGATAGAATTACAAATCTGCTAAAGAAAACATGTTTCTGATCTTCATGGCTGCGATCTTGTTTGGTCTTTTAGGGTGTTAAAGCAAAAGTCACAAAAAGGCTTATGTGTACCTTATCAGAAAATTAGGCACATGCCTGGGGGCCCTGCAGATTAGGAAGCAGCATAAAAAATTTGTCATGGTAAAAATTATATTTGTTGCATTATATTTCATTTCTTCTCCCTTACCATCCCTCCCCTAACCCTCCCTCCCTGACTTTTCCTTCTTATCTTTCACTTTCCTAGCCTTCCCTTTCCCCTTCTTGCCTTTCCCTTCCCTAGCCTTTACGTGCCCCTTCTTATCGTTCCCTTTCCTAGCCTTTACTTTCCCCTTCTTGCCTTTCCTCTCCCTGGCCTTTACTTGCCCCTTCTTATCTTTCCCTTTCCTAGCCTTTCCATTCCCTTTTTATCTTATCCTTTGATAGCTTTATCTTTACTGTCTTTCCATTTCCTTTACGACAAGTCCATTTTCCTTACCTCTCCGCCTATCCTTCTCTTTCCCCTCAGTCTGTTCACATTCCTCCCCCCTCCTCCCTTTCCTATCCCCTTTCCCCTTCCTTTCCTTTTTTTTCTCTTCCCCTTCAATTCTCTCTCTCTTTATTTTTCAATTTTTTCCTTTCCATTCTGTTCTAACCCCCCCCCCCCTCTTCTTTTTTTCCTCTTGTCTTCCCATTTTTCCCTATTTTTCCTATCCTTTTTTTTTCTTTCCACCTTCTTTCTTCTCTATCCCTTGCCCTTTTTCTCTTGCATTTCCTTCTTCACTTTCACTTCTATTTCTTCTTCCTTTACTTTCTAGTAATTTTTCTTTCCACTCCCTTGTTTCCCTTCTCCACCCCCATTCCTTTGTCTTTCCTTTCTTCCCCATCCTTTTTTTCTCTTCCCCATCCTTTTTCTCTCTTTCCCTTCTCATTTGTTTATATCTTTTGTCTTTTTTTCTCTTTCCCTTTACTTTCCTCTTTCACTCCTTCTCTTCACTTTCACTTGCTTCCCTTTGTGTTCCTTTACCATACTCTTTTTCATTCCCTTTCTTTTCCTTGCCTTTATTTTTTTTTCTTTCCCTATTAACTCTTTCCCTTCCCTTTCTTCTCTGTCCCTTTCTTCCTTTTTTTCCCCTCTTTCCTTTACGTTTGTCCTCCCTTTCTTCCTCTTGCCTTTCCTGTTTCCTTTTGCTTTCTTCTTTCTCCCATCCTTTTCTAATCTTTCCTTTGCATCCTTTTAATTCTCTTTCCTTTACTTATTGCCTTCCTTTTCTCTTGCCTTTGATTTATTTTATTTTTTATTTTTTTATGTTTTTCTTTCCTCTGTTTCCCTTTCCTATCTTTTTTAATTCCCTTTATTTCTTTCACTTCTCTACCATCCTCTATTCCCATTACAAGTCCCTTTTCCTTACCTCTCCGCCTATCCTTCTCTTTCCCCTCAGTCTGTTCACATTTCTCCCCCCTCCTCCCTTTCCTAGTTGCTTCTTTATTTATTTTATTTTGTTCCACGCTTATTGCCTCCCGTGTCCGCCTGGGGGGGACACCCGTTTTGGGTGTCTTAATAGCCGCCTTACATACCCCCATTGGGTTTTCAGTGGTGAGTTACATTGTTGCTTATCATTCTCCATCAATTCAGCTGTACTTGCTACACAATTAAGATGTTTAAATACATTTTTTTCTATGTAACTATAAGACTGTGTTTGTTTATTTTAGATGCTCTGGGTAACACCTCCTGAAGAAGTGACAATCGTCACGAAACATGTTGAGGAGCCATATCTACCCGCATCACTCTGTTTTTACCCACTATTTGGGTTTTAGAACATATACTTGTTAAATTGCTATTATATACAACAGCCCTGTTATATGTTTTGTTGTGACTGAATTTTATCAAATTTTTCTAATAAATGTATATTTTTAACAATATTCTATGTACGTCTAATTACTGGGTACCAAGATAGTCCTTTTGCCATTTCTAGTGTTACTAGGCAATAGTTTGCGGAGTAGTCCTAGTCAAACCGTCCCTTTTCTCAAATCTTATCAGGATGATGGTACCCACCCCATCTAGATATTTATATACCAAGTGAGGCACTACCAAATTCAATCATGTGTCTGTAATGTGCTGTATGCAAGACATCTGACTGCACAATCCAACAATTCTATTAGCTAAGAGAATGATGTAGACTGGAGCAACCCAGAGCAACTAATCACAGATCAGCATTTAATGGTTTGGAACCATATGAACTGTTTTGAAGTGGTCAGTATTGTTTTCTCTCCTATTTAAGATGGATTGTTTTATCTTTCTAAAGAAATTATTGTCAATTAAAAATATACTTTTATAGTAGTCATTGAATACTATGGGGGTTATTTACGAAAGGCAAATCCACTTTGCACTGCAAGTGCACTTGGAAGTGCAGTCGCTCTAAATCTAAGGGGTAGATCTTAAATGAGGGGAAGCTCTGCTGATTTTATCATCCAATCATGTGCAAGCTAAAATGCTGTTTTTTATTTTCCTTGCATGTCCCCCTTGGATCTACAATGACTTTACTCCCAAGTGCACTTTCAGTGCAAAGTGGATTTTACTTTAGTAAATAACCCCCCCATGCCACTAGATTTTATTACAGAGGGATAATCAACATTACATTATTTCTCTTTTTTTTTTTTTGTATATAGATTCCTCCTACAACATTTTACATTTTCTGTATGTTTAACAAATATACTATATAGATCCCTACCCAAGAATAAGAGAATCTAGAAAACGATCATAGGTATTATTTTTATATTATATTTTGTGGAGATTGTCACTTTCTAACCTACACAGAGAAAATGACAGCTGGAATCTGATTAGTTGCTGTAGGCAAGCAGGCAGGAGGCGGCTTTAACAAAGCAGAAAGGATGCAGGGAAAATAAAAAGAGGGACAGAGCAAGATGATGGTCTGTACTCAGCATACAAATGTTAGCGCCGGCTATTCGGGACAGATTTATAGGAGTGTGGTGACAGCAACATTTCCTATGGTGGTGTATTAAAGTTTAGGTTTGTTCTGGAGAAAGATTTTATTTCTCTTTAAGCAATATCTGTGCCAAGAGTGCAGCTATAGATTTTTAAATAAGATTGACAATTAGGTAAAAAAGCATTTTAAGAAATAAATCGCTGTGAAAGCTAACAGGTAGGGTCCATTAACACCTAGGCAGTCCATTGTGTTTAATGCACGCATGTTAATGTACATTATGTCACGTGGAAATGTGTGTTGTGTTTTAGACTGCTTGCTCACTTGCATTACATTTTTAGGCCAGGTTCACACTGCATCGGGATTGAAATGGTGCGAGTTCAGCTGAACTTGCGCAATTTCATACCCACATGTCAGTCCGACTTCGGGGGCAATTTCAGAGACATCTATGCAGGGTTCATGCACGGATGTCTATTGAAATCGTCCCCGAAGTCACCCAAAGTAGTACAGAAACTACTTGTAGAAATCAGTGTGGCGCCACAAAGTCGGCATTGCACCGATTCGGACAGTGCTATTGCCGGCAATCAAATTTAACATGTCAAATCGCATTCCAAATCGCATCATTGTGAACCTAGGCTTAATTACATTTTTAACCACTTCAATACAGGGCATTTTCACCCCCTTCCTGCCCAAGCCAATTTTCAGTTTTCAGCGCTGTTGCAATTTGAATGACAATTGCGCGGTCATGCAACGCTGTACCCATATGGACTTTTAATAATTTTTTCCCACAAATAGAGCTTTCTTTTGGTGGTATTTGATCACCTCTGCGTTTTTTTATTTTTGCGCTATAAAAAAAAGAACAGTGACAAGTTTGAAAAAAAACACTATTTTTTACTTTTTGCTATAATAAATATCCCAATTAAAAAAAAAAAACAAGAGGGGCGTGGCCTAGCAATGGCCGAGTGAGGACACGTGCAGCGGGCTGTCCGGACCTCCGTATCTCGCCCAGCAAGCTTAGACAGCTATCACTGCCGATTCCGAGAGGAATGTGCCCCGCCAAACGACACGGATCCAGACCCCCTGCCGGCGGATCCCGCCTGAGAGCTCCGCAGCGGTCCATGCAGCACTATCTACAAGACTCGCAAGTACAGCTGAGCGAGCAGAGCGGAATGTCAGGTAACACTGCAGAAACACTACGTGCACCACACAGCAGTGAGTTACGTTCGCCTGCTGAGTCAGTCTCCCCCACAGACTTTCCTACCTCGGCTACCCTGCCTACCCTGCTTACCTTGCCTACAGATGGAGACCCCCATCCGGCTTTACCGAACCCCATGCACACCGCTATGCATACCGCTATATCGGATCCGTGCCCTTCACATCCATCCCTCCCTGACGATCTGCGGAGGATCTTGCAAGCTCTTCCTACCAGGGCGGATTTTGAGGCTCTCCCCTCTAAAGCAGATATGGAGTCCCTCATTCTACGGGTGGAAGAGGCTCATGCACGGGATATTCAGGAAGTGAGGGGGAATATCCAGGCTTTGTCGGGCAGAATTGAGTCGGGAGAAGCGGTATTACAATCCCTTACACAACGGGTGGTAGAGTTGGAGCAGGCGCGGATCAGGCAACAGGCGGAGACCATAGATCTTCAGCTCCACTTGGAAGATTTGGAAGACCACGGCCGCCGCAATAATCTGCGACTGTGGGGGGTACCAGAGTCTTCGGGAGCCGAGGATCTGGCGGGGACGGCGGTGGAGATATTCCATAAGATCCTGGCTGTTACTCCCGCCCCGACGGTTGATCTAGATAGAGTCCATCGTACGCGGGGACCGAAATCAACAGACCCGGAAAGACCAAGAGATGTACTGTGTAGACTCCACAGGTACCCCCAGAAGGAACTGATCCTTAGGAAGGCTTGGGAGCACGGAGAAGTGAATCTCAACGGGGCGATGGTCAAAGTATTACCGGATCTCTCTAGAGCTACGCTGCAGAGGAGGGCATTGCTGCGACCTGTGTTAGAATTGGCAAGAAGACAGGGGTGCACTTATCGCTGGGGCTACCCCCTAGCGGTTACATTTCGGAGAGACAATGGTTCCTTTACTCTACATTCCATCGCAGAATTGCCAGCATTTTTTTCCTTTGTGGGGGCCGACCCGATACCGGTCTCTGACTGGTTGGAGGTTATCCCACATCGATTTTTTCGCCAGGGATCGGCTACTTCACGCTCTCATCTATCCCAGCGCCAAGACCTGGACCTGGCAAGGAGCTGATCGCGGTAACGGCCGGCAGAGGAGTCACGTGAGTTACAGTTATAACTGCAACCTGCCAGGACTATAATGGATGTAGAATCTGACTGTCCAGTGTTGTGGAGTTCCCGTATCCCTAGATTCCTATATTCCTATACCTATTATTCCACCGATGATTATACTCCCATCCTTCCCCCCCCTCCCCCCCCCTACGTTTCTATGCTGTGATTAATTATTATTATTATTATTATTGGGTTGTGTTGGGTTTTGTTTTTGTTTTTGTTTTTGTTTGGGTTTTTTTTTTTTGGGGGGGTGTTGTTGCTTCCCCCCCTCTGCCCATCTTTTTTTGCGGATCTCCTCTGTGCTGGTCAACTGCCTCGGACACTTACCAATGGTGCACTTAGTTGTACTGAGATCTTTTACGATTACAGTAATCCGGGGGGTCGGACTGTACAGGGGGGCTTTGTTCAGACTATCCGGTGCTCCCCCCCCTTCTCATTGACGGTAGGCTCCCCTAACTCGGAGGAAAAAGAGACTTTGTTGCTTGTTTTGATCCAGAAGGGGGTTAGCCTACGGATGTATGGGTGAGAGGGGAAGTTTTTTGGTCATGTCTATTGATAAGGGGGCGGGGGAAGATGGGGAGGTGGTTGGTTAAAATTAGGAGTATTTTGGGGGTGATGGGATCACTTTGGCATTTTTAGCGACACTTGGCTCAGTGTTTATAAACAATGCTACAAAGTAAGCTGTGGTATATTATTTGTAAGGAATTTATACTTATACTCATATTATTTTTTGTGTTAAATAATCTTGTTATCGTGGCTGTCGATACAGTTAATTTATTACTACTAGTCTAAGGCTGGGGAGGGGGAGGACGGGTTGCTTACCTGTTGGTCATTGCCTTCCACAACCCCACATAGGACTGCGCCCGATTATCGGCTTTCGCTGATGGGCGTAATAGCACTATTGTGCTGCAAATTTAGTATTGTGCTGTCCTCCATCTGAGGATCAGCTAATTATTTTTTCTCTATTTCTATTTTTTCTTAGTTTATAGAGGGGTTTTTTTTTTTTTTTTTTTTTTTTTTTTCACTAAGGTCCCTGATCGGGGACTTCCTCCGGGGGGCCATGGAGGCAGTCAAGATTCTCTCCCTGAATGCGAGGGGGTTAAATGTCCCGGAAAAAAGGCGTATGCTCCTTCAGGATCTGCGCCGGCTTAAGGTAGACCTAGCTTTGATCCAAGAGACTCATTTCCGAAGTGGGAGCCTGCCTTTTTTGCGGAGTAACTTCTATCCGACTGTGTATCATTGCACCAATGAGACTTCTAAGTCCAGAGGTGTTTCTATTTTAATTGCTCGACATGTTCCCTGGAATTGTTCAGAAGTAAAAATGGATAAGGAAGGTAGATCTCTTCCTTAAGGGCACAGTTCCTTAAGGGCACAATTGGGGGAGTAGCCGTGACGTTTGCGAACATATACGCACCTAACTCTAGTCAAGATTATTTTATTTCCAAGATGCTGACTACTCTACAGATGTTCATTACAGGCCAATTGATAGTAGGAGGAGATTTTAATATACCGTTGATACCTACGGAGGACACATCCTCCGGACACTCTTCTATTACCCCAAGTGTTAGACATCGCATTGCACGTTCTATCAGGGGCGGATCCAGAGTCTAATCTCGGGAGGGGCACTGCTATAAAATATGTTTTTTGGGGGGCAATTTATATGGGAAATGGCTGGTATTGGCGCTTCAATCATTACGGCACCATGGTTGTTATGGTGTCAGGATGATTGAAGCGCATTATTTCTATTAATACATTGTAATATAAAATTAAATGGTTCAACTCACCATAATGCAGAATCAGTGGGAGCCCTGAGGATGTCACTTGCCATGTCGCCTGCCACCAAATGTGGATTGTCACTTGTCACCAAATGCGGATTGTTACTTGCCACGTCACCTGCCACACATTGTGGATTGTCACTTGCCACGTAGCCTGCCACACATTGCAGATTGCCACTTGCCATGTCACCTGCCACACATTGCGGATTGTCACTTGCCACGTCGCCTGCCACCAGATGCGGATTGCCACGTAGCCTGCCACACATTGCGGATTGCCACTTGTCACGTCACCTGCCACACATTGCGGATTGTCACTTGCCAAGTTGCCTGACCCACATTGCGGATTGCCACTTGCCACGTCACCTGCCACACATTGGGGATTGTCACTTGCCACGTCACCTGCCACACATTGCGGATTGTGACTTGCCACGTCACCTGCCACACATTGCGGATTGTCACTTGCCACGTCGCCTGCCACCAGATGCGGATTGCCACGTAGCCTGCCACACATTGCGGATTGCCACTTGCCACGTCACCTGCCACACATTGCGGATTGTCACTTGCCAAGTTGCCTGACCCACATTGCGGATTGCCACTTGCCACGTCACCTGCCACACATTGGGGATTGCCACTTGCCACGTCACCTGCCACACATTGCGGATTGTCACTTGCCACGTTGCCTGCCACACATTGCGGATTGCCACTTGCCACGTCACCTGCCACACATTGCGGATTGTCACTTGCCACGTTGCCTGCAACATATTGCGGATTGCCACGTAGCCTGCCACACATTGCGGATTGTCACTTGCCACGTCACCTGCCACACATTGCGGATTGTCACTTGCCACGTCAACTGCCACACATTACGGATTGTCACTTGCCACGTCACCTGCCACACATTGCGGATTGCCACTTGCCACGTAGTCTGCCACACATTGCGGATTGCCACTTGCCACGTAGCCTGCCACACATTGCGGATTGTCACCTACTGGTGGTCTTTTGTTGGGTTACAGAGTGAACATAGGCAGCAGAGAGATGATGCAATCTCTCTGCTGCACACAGCTTCCTACACAGTGAGGGCGGAACTGGAGGGATGCAGGGCAGTGAGAGATGATGTCATCTCCCTGCTCCCCTGCCTGCTGGCTTCCTGATTGGCCAGCAGCCCTCCTAAGCCGCCCAGCTGCCCCCCCCCCCTCACCCGTCCACTCAGCGCGGGTACCCGCGGAACCGGCCGCGCGGGTACCCGCGGAACCGGCCGCGATTGGACCCGCGGAACCGGCCCGCGGGTACCCGCGGAACCGGCCGCAATTGGAGCCGCGGAACCGGCCGCGGGTACCCGCGGAACCGGCCGCGATTGGACCCGCGGAACCGGCCCGTGGGTACCCGCGGAACCGGCCGCGATTGGACCCGCGGAACCGGCCGTTCTGTCATCAGCTGGCGGTATTCTCGGAGGGGGCAATTGACCCGTTGCCCCCCCCCTGGATCCGCCCCTGCGTTCTATACATAGGGCACAGCTGATAGATGCATGGAGGTTGATTCACCCGTCAGAGAGAGATTATACATTCTATTCTACGCCTCATAGACAGTATTCAAGAATTGATTATTTTTTTATCCCTCACGACTATTTGCATGCTCTTAGAGATGCATCTATTGAACCAATCACGTGGTCAGACCATGCCCCCATTTTAATATCTTATTCCCTAATGGACGGTGTTACCGCCAAGACACGGACGTGGAAGTTGAATGAAAGCTTGTTGCAGGATAAGGAGGTGCTCCAGGATATAGTTAGGGAAGTAGATCAATATTTTGTTATTAACGACACCTCTGACAGTAGTCCAGGAATAGTGTGGGAGGCACATAAGGCGGTTATTCGGGGGGGTTCTGATCAAGCATGGGTCGCGTATCAAAAAGATATGTATGGCACGGGTGAAAACATTATTGAGTGACCTACACCTAGCCGAGGCTAGGCATAAGCATATTCAGACTATAGCAGGTGAAACGGAAATTAAACTTCTGCGGAATAAAATTACCGATCTAATGCAATCTCAAGCCAAGGCAGCATTACAAAAATGCAGACGAATTTCATACGAGTCTGGCAATAAGTGCGGTAGAATCCTAGCTCAAACGTTAAAAGATCAAGCGCTTGCGAGTTACATCCCCCATATTAAGACCCTCCACAACCAGAAAGTCACCCTCCCGCGGGAAATAGCGGGGGAATTCAAAGAATTTTATAGGTCTTTATATAACATACAGACCCCCGAGTTCTCTCACACTCATATTGAAGATTATCTGTCCGCCTCCGATATGCCCAAACTGTCAGAGGAGGTAAGAAGGGCATTAGATGTACCGGTTACCCAGTAGGAGCTACAGGCGGCGGTAGGGATGGCAAAGACAGGGAAGGCCCCGGGACCAGACGGGCTTACGGCCCTATACTATAAAACGCTACTACCGGTATTGGGGAATTTTATGCTTAAATTCTTCAATTCGCTGGGGACAACTCAGGTATTCCCAAGTGAATCCCTGCTTGCTCACATTACGGTAATCCCTAAGGAGGGAAAGGATCCTTCACAGTGCAGTAGTTATAGACCAATCTCACTACTTAACACGGACCTTAAGATATTTACGAAATTATTGGCATCCAGAATACAAGGCCTTCTCCCGTCACTGATTCATCTAGACCAGGTGGGCTTTGTGCCCACCAGGGAAGCACGAGATAATACGGTTAGGGTGCTTAACCTCCTACATATAGTTAACGACATTAAGACCCCTTGTGTTTTTCTGGGGACAGACGCGGAGAAGGCCTTCGACAGGGTGAATTGGGGATTTATGACTTATGTTTTGCGGTATGTAGGCTTTGGCGAGAGGCTACTGAATTGGATAGGCTCTATTTACTCTAAGCCAACAGCTCGGGTACGGGTTAATGGAGTTCTGTCCGAACCGTTTGAAATACATAATGGCACTCGCCAGGGATGCCCGTTGTCCCCTCTCCTTTTCGCCCTGTCGCTGGAGCCTTTTTTATGTAAGGTGCGAGCCAATCCCAACATTATGGGGATCTCAGTGGGAGATAGGCAATACAAAATCGCTGCATATGCAGATGACATGCTATTTTCCCTGACTAACCTAACGATCTCTCTCCCCAATTTGATGCAGGAATTCAGGGAGTATGGTGTCATCTCCAATATGAAGATTAATTTCCATAAATCTGAAGCAATGGGCATAGGTCTTTCTCAGGGTCTTATAGGAAGGCTTCATCAGGATTTTAAATTCAAATGGACCTCCTTGGCCCTGAAATATTTGGGAACGTATATTCCGCCAACTATATCTCAAGTTTATACTTTGAACTTCCCTCCATTACTGTCGACAATTCGTGCCCTACTGGTTAAATGGAATAATGGCCTGCACTCTTGGCTGGGCAGATGCAACATTATTAAGATGTGCATTTTGCCTAAGTTTCTTTATCTTCTGCAAGCATTGCCGGTCAATATTCCCTCTCACTACTTTTTACAGATCAGGAGGTTATTATCTAACTTTATTTGGGCTCACAAACGACCGAGACTTAACTACCGACAATTGACCTGACCGAAACAGCAGGGAGGTTTAGCGATTCCAGATCTTCGTAGCTATTATCAGGCCGCCCATCTGACTAGACTGATAGACTGGAATAGACACTATGATATCAAACTGTGGACCCAGCTGGAACAAGCCCAAACGGGGGTGGCACTGAATAGGGCTCCCTGGTGCTACAGTAGATTACCAAATAGGGTGAAAAACCATCCTCTCATAGGAATAACCTCACGTATCTGTGCGTCTCTCTTCGTGAGTGCGGGGCTTGTATCGGAGACTTCTCCACTTCGCCCAATTCTAGGGACCCCGGAGTTTGCCCCCGGGGTCACGGAGCTAGCGTTTCGTTCTCTTAGGACGTCTGGGATTTACCAGGCGTCCCATTTTTTTGAGGGGGGTAAATGGGCAACTACCACTGATCTAATGGATCCGGAGGGCCTGTACAAATTAGACTTTTGGAAAGCAACTCAATTGAATCATTTTTTGAGGTCCCTGCCGCCCCCCGACAGTTACAATCGAAGTTTGACCTCTTTTGAAGTTTTCTGTTCGGAAGGTGGTGCTACGTCTCATGTCTTATCCGTCACATATCACATATTGACCAAGGCACCGGATGATAGGGGTCCGAGCTGTTTGGAGGCCTGGGAGAGGGATATGCGGTGTAGTTTTTCGATACGCCAAAAACAAAATATCCTATATTTTACACACAAATCCTCCATTTGCTCAAAAACACAGGAGACCAATTTTAAAATTTTAACCAGATGGTATAATACCCCGGCGAAGCTACACCGTTTTTTTCCGACAGAGTCAGACAGATGTTGGAGATGTCGGAGGGAAGAGGGTACGATTCTCCATGTCTTCTGGTCCTGCCCACTTCTGGAGCGGTTCTGGAAGACAGTTGGGGAAACAATCTCAAAATTTTCTGATACTCCTTTTCCGGTGGGGCCTGCCTCTTACCTCCTCCATGCCACGAATATGCCTCGCAAGAAATATCAGACCTCCCTGCTTCGGCATCTATTGGATGCCGCCAAAGCATGTATTCCACTGCGTTGGAAGAATACCCACCCACCGACAATTGGTATGTGGTTGAGAAGGGTAGAGGAGATTAAGAGAATGGAAGACTTAATTCTGACATACAGGGGACAGAACGAGCAATTCATTAAGACATGGTCAAAATGGAATATATTCATATGTTCAAGAGAGGGCAGGACCCTTTTGGATGAGGATGCCCCGAATGGTGGAGTATACTCCTCGGGTATGAATCACTGATAGAACGTACTTAATACCTCGGAGATCTTGGAGCCAGGCATTTGATGTTTGATATAAAAGGACAGGTCTGCCTCCAGGGACCCCTTGGACCCCATTCCTTATTTTGTTTCCCCTCCCTTCCCCCCCTTATATACCTTATACCCCATCTATCCTTGTGTTTAATTTTCTAGCTATTTCTTGTTTCTCTCTTTAACACTTTTTGGTTTCTTTTTTTTTTGTTTAAGGGTTTGGGCCTGGAGGGAACGTTAGAGTTTCCTCCACGTCCAAAACATCTTCTTTATATATAATTTTGAAAACTGGGTGGGATTTATGGTGCTGATTAGTGTTTTTGGATCAATCTTGGTAAGGGTATTTGGTCTTTACAATATGAACTGGGGTTGCCATGTTGGGATAGGCTCTTTACGGTGGAGTTATGGAAGGAGTGGCTTAGAAGGGCCCGAGAGGTTAGATGCTTTTGTTTTTCTGTTCCGTAGATTGAAGTCCCACATGCGCATGTTGTAGGGACCATTTGTTATTGCATTGATTTATTTTGTACGCCTATTGGTTCATCGTATTACCTACATGTTCTGTTTTGCTCCATATTTTCCTACCCTTCGAATAAAACATAAAATTTGAAAAAAAAAAAAAAAAAAAAAAAAAAAAACGTTTTCCTCAGTTTAGGCCGATATGTATTCTTCTACATATTTTTGGTAAAAAAAATTGCAATAAGCATATGTTGATTGGTTTGCACAAAAGTTATAGCGTCTACAAAATATAGTTTATAGTTATATAGTTTTATGGCATTTTTATTATTATTTCATTTTTTTACTAGTAATGGCGGTGATCTGCAATTTTTATCATGACATATCGTACACTTTTGACACTATTTTGGGACCATTCACATTTATACAGTGATCAGTGCTATACAAATGCATTGATTACTGTATAAATGTCACTGGCAGGGAAGGGGTTAACACTAGGGTGCGTTCGAGGAGTTAATTGTGTTACCTAGGGAGTCATTCTAACTGTGGGGGGAGGGGACTCACAAGGGGCGGAGACCGATCGGTGTTCCTCTGTACTGCGAACACATGATCGGTCTCCTCTCACCTGACAGGACGTGGATTTGTGCGTTTACACACACAGATCCACGGTCCTGCTCTGTTAACAGCAATCGCTAGTGCCCTGCGGACATCGCGGCCGCCGGGCAAGAGCTCCAGCTCCCCCCCAGGCGGCCAGGAAGCCCAGGACGTCATATGACGCCCACCCAGGATGAGAGATCCCTCATGCAGACATCATATGACTATGGCTGGGATGGGAAGTGGTTAATTGACAAACTTGTTATATTTACCTGCGAGGGTTTTGCACAGAACAAACCAGATCCTCCTCTTCTTGGGTCCCCTGCTGGCACTTCTGGCTCCTCCTTGCTGCTGAGTGCCCCCATAACAAGTCTCAAAGTCAGTGAGCAGAAGAGAGGGGGCAGGGTCCAGTCGCAGCTCTGTGTCTGAATGGACACACAGAGCATCTCAGCCAATGAGGAGGAAGAGTCTCGGACAGCCAAGACTCTTGTGCAACATCGCTGGGTCGAGATGAGGCTCAGGTAAGTATAAGGGGGGCTGAGGGGGGCTGCTGCATACAGAAGGTTTTATGTAATCTTAAAGTGGTTGTAAACCCTCAAGATTTTGCATATGCATTAAGGTAAAAAGCATTCTGTGCTGCAACTCCCCCCCAGACCCCCTTTTTTTCTTATCTTAGCCCGATCTGATCCAGCAATGTGCACCAACGCAGAAACTCCTTATTGGACAGATTGATAGCAGCAGGAGCCGTTGGCTCCCATGGTTTTCAATCAAATACAGTGACGCGAGAGCGGGGGGAGGGTCCAAGTCCCACTGTCTCTGTCAGTGGACGCAGCAGCGGGACCCGGGAGCGAACCCACACAGGTGCCCCCAAGGTGTGGGTTCTTGGAGGTACCCGCTGAAGAGGAGGGGCCTGGAGCACCAGCTGGGCATCCCAGAGGAAGAGGATTGGGGCTGCTCTGTGCAAAATCATTGCACAGAGCAGGTAAGTATAGGCATGTTTGTTATTTTTATCAAAAAAACAAAAAACAAGGGTTTATAACCCCTTTAATGCATAGAATGCATTAAGATAAAGAAAAAAAACGTATGACTTTAGAACCACTTTAAACAATTACAATTGACTAGTGGTGCGCTAATGCTAGCAACAACCTACAAATTGAGTCCATAGTCTGTAGCCCATATGCAGTAGTGATAGGGAAAGTAAACTAAATCCTGGAGTTGCCTTGCTGCTCTCAACACCAGCGGGACACCGGAAGCTGAAAACAAATCAAAAAAAGAGGGAGAGCACACGGGACCCTGGTGCAGTATACTTTTAATATAAAATGAAAACCAAAATAATCACACTCACAAAATCAGGCTTGTGTAAGGCATTGTACCCATTTCCTCCAGTCCTGCCAATGGAGGAATCTTTTTATAATGGCTTGCAGCATGGAGAGTGTTCGCCAGCAGCTCCGTTTACACCATGTCATTCAACTGGCAAGCCACGTGGTGAGGTTGGTGTGTGCTCCCAGTCACCTGGCAGGCCAACACTCTCTATTCTGTGAGCCAGAATAAGAATATTCCTCCATCAGCAGGACTGTGACAAAATTGATACATTGCATTACACAAGCCTGATTTTGTGAGGGTGATTATTTTGGTCTTAATTTTATATTAAAAGAATACTGCACAGGAGCCCATGTGCTCTCTCTTTTTTTTTTTATGTTTTCAGCTACAGTATTTGTAGCTGGTGACTATTATTTTTTTGGGGGGAGTCTGGAGCTCCTCTTTAATGCGACTTTTACTGGAATGCTTCGGCCATACATTTCCATATGAAAAAAATGCATCAAGGTGTCTCCTAACTAACCCGCTCTCTAATAGGCTGCCCAGGCATACCTCCACAAGGTAATAGTCCATGTTTGGCGCTCTCCGGACACTGTTAAATCTCTGGCCCCCCGATGCCTCTGAGGTACTGCATGGCCCAGCTATCCTGCTCTGCAGCATTTACATCTTCTTCCTTATGGGAACAGGTGAAAGGCCTTGGACCCTGACCTTCCCCCCTTTTCTAATACCAGGCTGGGTCCATAAAGCCCATGAACAGCAAGACTCAGTATTAACCTCTTCCAAGCCTAGATCAGCCACTATTTAAATAACCTGTAAGCAAACTTCCAACACAATCCAAAAGCAACCATGCTTATTTTAAGCCTCCACCAACCAAGGGTGCTCCTCAAATGCCAGCACCTATGTCCTCTTCTTCTGTATCATTGTATCCATCTGTTTAACTGACCCTTGTACCGGTGCATCAGTAGGCCACAATGTCTCTGCAGGATACCATATAATCCAAGGCCAGCTATTCAGTCACTTTTCTGCATTGCTAGAGCATGGGGACTTTGAAACAGAATCAGAAAATCCTTTAGATTTAATAGAGGTGTTGGAGTTGACACTTGTGATAAGGACATCTGGCTGCAAGATGTATGGCCACACGTCAAGCTTACAGAAGATAGTCCAGAGTGAATTTTGCTCACATCCCGTAAATGCTGTGCGGAAGCTTAAGTGAGTAGAAAAAAAATGTGAGCTGTCAGATGAAAAGATATATGATGCTCTGAGGACCACTAAGACATTCTCAAAATCCAGTATTATTTAACTCATTCTAAACTACTTCTCTGACCTAAAGAGTTGCAATTGTTTAATACAACTGGTCCCTCTCCACCAGACTAATTGATCACAGAGGACCCCCTTTTTATCCTATAGTCTACTCCCATAATTCCCCACTGTTGACAACCCCTATAATGCTGTTGCCAAGCCACAAAAGATTAAGTACATATAGAAATAATACATTTAAAAAAAGATAAATCTGACATTGACCCACATCTAATGTTCTTTTTATACTTTGGATAGTTTTCTTAGGGGGTGTTATTTTGAAAAAATAAAAATAAAAATTCAAATGTATACAGAGCGCATGCATTTATGTGTGTGCATTTAAACTTAAATGGATTGCCAAGAGAAACTCCAAGCTAAATAGATTTCTGGATTTTAAGCTGAAATCAGACTGAGACAGAAGTACAGTTAAATCACACTTGTTTAATAATAAAAGTAAAAATAACAAACGTAGTCAAAACATAGCCAAAGTTCAGTAACCGGAATGGATAGTCAGCCAAGCCAGAAGTCAGGGATCAATGAAGTGGAACAGCAAGCAGGATCTGGAGCCAGAAGGGATGTCAGCAAAGCAATCTCTTTAAACAGGAAAGCAGGAGATAGGCTTTGTGATGTTGACCAAGACGAAGGCAGAGATCCTTTGGGTTGGACTGCTTAATTAGGCATGAGAGATAGGAGCTGGCAATTAGCCAACAGGTGAATGGCCAGCTCTGAGAAGAAAGGGCTGAGCCCAGCCCTGACATTAAGGGCCAGTTCACACCAAACGCAGTTCCATTCAGTTCCGTGTACTTTTTTTCTGCACAAAATGCATGCACAGTGTTTTCCATGTATTCCAATGGCTCTAGTTCGCACAATGCAGTCAGTTTCTGGTCAGTTTCTGCACTGAAAACTGACCAGAAACTGACTCCATGATGTGAATTAGAGCCATTGGAATACATTTAAAACACTGTGCATGCATTTTTAGTGCAGAAAAAAAGCACACGAAACTGAACGCAATTGCGTCTGGTGTGAACTAGCACTAAGGGCCAGTTCACATCAGATGCAGTTCCATGCAGTTCCGTGCAGTTCCGTTTTTACTGCACCAATACAGTCAGGACCAGGACCTGACTGTATTGGTGCAGAAAAACCGAAACTGCACGGAACTGCATCTGGTGTGAACTGGCCCTCAGTTCCGGTCAGTTTCCGGTCAGTTTCTGCACCAGAAACTGACCGGAAACTGACCAGATACTGACTGCATGGTGTGAACTAGAGCCATTGGAATACATGGAAAACACTGTGCGTGCATTTTTAGTGCAGAAAAAAAGCACATGGAACTAAACGGAACTGCGTCTGGTGTGAACTGGCCCTAAAGTGTAAAAAAATTATCATGAAGGTGACTGCGCCAAGATGATAACAATGCTCTTAACCTGTCCTGCTGCTATCTAATTGAGGAACTTCACCCAAACTAAAAATATATAGAAAAAGACAGCGCTGTGCACAGGTGTGTACAAATGAATCAAAATAATATATGTGTATCATGTGCTAAATTCTAATATTACCCTTATTAAACCCTTGTTCAATATCAACAATATGGCAGTGCTAGTGCTATTCAGAGATAAACTTTGTATCGTAAAAAAGACTTTGTATATATATAAAAAAAAACACCAAATAAAAAGTTACAAAACAGCAATAATCCCACATTCAAGTGTGTGAAAAACAATTATCTCAAAAACAAAAAAAATCTTTAAAATGTGTCACAAACATTGTCCCTGGGAAGACGTCCAATGACAAAACGTGCGTAAGGTTGTGCGATTGGAGGTATCGCCATCACGCTAGATTGGGTGTTTGCTCGCTGCATCGGTAGATCCAGAGCTGACCCGTACATGATTTTATGATTTTATGCTTGCAAACCTGTGTCAGGGAGACACTTCTAAATGTGAGTGTATCGTGATTTTATTAAAGCAAAGATATAGTTTAAAGGATTTTATGCTATGCTGACCATTATAGATTTATGGATGATTGCGTCCTGTAAGGGAAAACGCCTGTTTGCTGGTTTACATATTACCAACCATTGTTGTTGGTGAGTGATATTGATCATAAGTGGTGGTGGATTATTCACTTGGTGTGGTGGTAGTATACAAGAAGAGGAAAGCAAATTGTCAAGTTGCACTTAGCCGCCCTTTTGAGACCACACATGGAATTTGCTATACAGTGCCTTGAAAAGGTATTCATACCCCTTGCAATTTTCCACGTTTTATCATGTTACAACCAAAAAGGTTAATGTATTTTATTGGGATTTTATGTGATAGACCAACATAAATTGGCACATAATTGTGAAGTGGAAGAAAAATGATAAATATTTTTCACATTTTTTACAAATAAATATCTGAAAAGTGTGGGTTGCATTTGTATTCACCCCCCTGAATCAGTACTTTGTAGTACCACCTTTCGCTGCAATTACAGAGGCAGGTTTTTTAGGGATGTCTCTACCACCTTTGCACATCTAGAGAGTGACATTTTTTCCCATTTTTCCTTGCAAAATAGTTCAAGCTCTGTCAGATTGGATGGCGAGCGTCTGCGAACAGCAATTTTTAAGTCTTGTCTGGGGGCGAGCGCGGGACTTTCGAGGGGTCAGGTAAGTAAAACGGGGGGATGGGGGGGGACGGCATTGTCTGTTGTTTTTTCACCTTAATGCATAGAATGCATTAAGGTGAAAAAATGTCTACCTTTACAACCCCTTTAACTCTTCAATAAGAAACAGAAGTAGAAACCAAAGTAATTTTACTTCAGATAATTCAGATAATCAGGAGATGTTTTTCTAGTCCTAAAGTGTAAGAACCAGAAGACAATTTTGGGGTTGATTTACTAAAACTGGCAAGTGCAAAATCTGTTGCAGCTGTGCTTGGTAGACAATCACCTTCTAGCTTCAGCTTATTCAATTAACCACATGCCGACCAGCGCACAACGATATACGTCGGCACAATGGCACGGCTGGGCAAATGGGCATACAAGTACGTCCCCTTTAAGATGCAGCATTGTGGGGCCGCGCACTCCGTGACCATGCCCGTGGGTCTTGTGGACTCGATTTCCACCGGGGGGTGCGCGCGATCGTGTCACGGAGCAGCAGAACGGGAAGATGCCTATGTAAACGAGGCATTTCCCCATTCTGCCTAGTGACATGACAGATCTACTGCTCCCTGTGATCGGGAGCAGTGATCTCTGTCATGTCAGTGGTAGCCCACCCCCCCACAGTTAGAATCACTCCCTAGGACACACTTAACCCTTGATCGCCCCTAGTGTTTAACCCCTTCCCTGCCAGTGTCATTTACACAGTAATGAGTGCTTTTTTATAGCATTGATTGCTATATACATGACAATAGTCCCAAAATAGTGTCAAAAGTGTCTGATCTGTCCGCCATAATGTCACAGTCACGATAAAAATCGCAGATCGCCGCCATTACTAATAATAAAAAAAAATAATAAAAATGCCATAAATCGATCCCTATTTAGTCGAAGCTATAACTTTTGCGTAAACCAATCAATATACGCTTATTGCAATATTTTTTACCAAATATATATGTAGAAGAATACATATCGGCCTAAACTGAGAAAGAAATTAATTTTTTTATAGATTTTTTGGGGGTATTTATTATAGCAAAAAGAAAAAAATATTAGCTTTTTTTTCAAAATTGTCGCTTTTTTCTTGCTTATATCACAAAAAAAAAAAAACGCAAAGGTGATCAAATGCCACCAAAAGAAAGCTCTATTTGTAGGAAAAAAAGGATGTCAATTTTGTGTGGGTGCAATGTCGCACAACCGCGCAATTGTCAGTTAAAGCGACGCAGTGCCAAATCGCAAAAAGCGCTCTGGTCAGGAAGGGAGTAAATCTTTCCAGGGCTTAAGTTGATTGGTTTCTATGCAAAGCTGCACCAGATTATGCACTCGGCAGTTTTAGTAAATCAACCCCAATGACTTTTCTAAGCCATGTCTATGTGAAGAACTAGCAATGTCGGAGGGAACATGGAAGACGCGGGGAGGGTCTAGCTGGGATTGAACTAACTAGCACTGAACATATCATTGTATATGCAGTCTAGATGTATTTTACAAATAAATAATGAGGGTTCAATTGGGCTTTAAGGAATATGTAAATATTTGACTGTCTATAGCTTGGCCACAGTTCTACTTTAAGTCAACAGCACCTAATGAATATACAATGCCTTGCGAAAGTATTCGACCCCCTTGAACTTTTCAACCTTTTGCCACATTTCAGGCTTCAAACATAAAAATATAAAATTTTAATTTTTTGTGAAGAATCGCCAACAAGTGGGACACAATTGTGAAGTGGAACGAAATCTATTGGATATTTTAAACTTTTTTAGCAAATAAAAAACTGAAAAGTGGTGCGTGCAAAATTATTCGGCCCCTTTACTTTCAGTGCAGCAAACTCACTCCAGAAGTTCAGCAAGGATCTCTGAATGATCCAATGTTGTCCTAAATGACTGATGGTGATAAATAGAATCCACCTGTGTGTAATCAAGTCTCTGTATAAATGCACCTGCTCTGTGATAGTCTCAGGGTTCTGTTGAAAGCGCAGAGAGCATCATGAAGACCAAGGAACACACCAGACAGGTCCGTAATACTGTTGTGGAGAAGTTTAAAGCTGGATTTGGATACAAAAAGATTTCCCAAGCTTTAAACATCCCAAGGAGCACTGTGCAAGCGATCATTTTGAAATGGAAGGAGTATCAGACCACTGCAAATCTACCAAGACCTGGCCGTCCCTCTAAACTTTCAGCTCAGACAAGGAGAAGACTGATCAGAGATGCAGCCAAGAGGCCTATGATCACTCTGGATGAACTGCAGAGAACTACAGCTGAGGTGGGAGAGTCTGTCCATAGGACAACAATCAGTCGTACACTGCACAAATCTGGCCTTTATGGAAGAGTGGCAAGAAAGCCATTTCTCAAAGATATCCATAAAAAGTCTTGTCTAAAGTTTGCCACAAGCCACCTGGAAGACACACCAAACATGTGGAAGAAGGTGCTCTGGTCAGATGAAACCAAAATCCAAATTTTTGCCCACAATGCAAAACGATATGTTTGGCGTAAAAGCAACACAGCTCATCACCCTCAACACACCATCCCCACTGTCAAACATGGTGGTGGCAGCATCATGGTTTGGGCCTGCTTTTCTTCCGCAGGGACAGGGAAGATGGTTAAAATTGAGGGGAAGATGGATGCAGCCAAATACAGGACCATTCTGGATGAAAACCTGTTGGAGTCTGCAAAAGACCTGAAACTGGGACGGAGATTTATCTTCCAACAAGACAATGATCCCAAACATACAGCAAAATCTACAAAGGAATGGTTCACAAATAAACGTATACAGGTGTTAGAATGGCCAAGTCAAAGTCCAGACCTGAATCCAATCGAGAATCTGTGGAAAGAGCTGAAAACTGCTGTTCACAAACACTCTCCATCCAACCTCACTGAGCTCGAGCTGTTTTGCAAGGAAGAATGGGCAAGAATTTCAGTCTCTCGATGTGCAAAACTGATAGAGACATACCCCAAGCGACTTGCAGCTGTAATCGCAGCAAAAGGTGGCTCTACAAAGTATTAACGCAAGGGGGCCGAATAATTTTGCACGCCCCACTTTTCATTTTTTTATTAGTTAAAAAAGTTTCAAAAATCCAATAGATTTCGTTCCACTTCAAAATTGTGTCCCACTTTCGCAAGGCACTGTATATATATATGTACTTGATTCTCATAGACATATGTGGCTCCAACCAACATAACGGCTCCACTCCACTGTGCAAAGTTCTTGCTCCCAATTGAGGAAGAGATAACCACACTGTACAGGCTCGATTTTAATCTATTCTATTTAATCTATTCTAGAATGACAGGGAATAAATGAGATGCTAGCGTATACTGGAAAAATATGGCATACCGATCTAATCATAACGCAATTTGCAATTTGCAACTCAGCGCTATTAACATGCAGGTCTATGGAAAATCTGTAATATACTGTGCAAACAGGGTCACGGAATACATCTGGAAAATCCATTTACAAGCTCTGTGCTGCCTAACAGACACATTGACATTAGATAATAGATGTGTGCAATCTGAAGCCTGAGTAGCAAGAAAGCAATGCAGAGCCGCTTAAAGGGAAAAAATAATTACTTCTTGCGAACACACATTTTAAGCTATTATTGCAATGTTTGCGGTAATGTCCTTTTTGTTTGTCTGATTTACCTTTATTCAAGCTTTTGTGCACATTTTCATTTTGTTAAATGTAGAAATTTGTAGATTAGCCACTAGGGGGCGGCTGCAGCTACTTTAACAACGCTTTACTGATCACTGACTGCTGAGATTAGATAGACATCTATGTCCAAGTGTGTGGATACTCCTCCAGCTAGTAATAACTAAGTTTAAAACTGCTCCCACTCCCTCCTAATCTTATACTAACTACCTTGTAGAAGGAAGAAGCTTATACTTATTCTCGGGGTGCTGGTCTGATCATGTGATCGACTCCCAGTGGCAGCTTCGGGGGAGAAGAGGGACAGCAGACGACAGATGCCCCATAGCAAGCCTATGGGTAATGTCACCACCCCCCCTAGGCATTTTAGTCTTTGTCGGCGTTCTCTCCTCTCCCCTGAAGCTGGCCGCTGGGGAGATTACGTGACCGTATCAGAATGCTCTGAGAATTAGTTAGGCAGACCTTAGATTATGACATTTTCTTTCCTTCCACCACTGGTGTCGATGGGGGAATCCCTACAGTAGCGCTATTGTGTTCTGCCGGTGAAGAGCCTTCCTTGCTGGCAGAACACGATTAGTGTTGCCAGCTACAGCCGGCCGCACTAATCTTTTAGGAAAAACCCAACAGGCTGGTTGTACACAAATTGATTAATAAATTGACTTGTGTACGTGTGTACAACCAGCCTGTTGGTTGATCCATCAAATCAATTGATAGACTTGTGTACAACCAGGGTGCTCATATATGGACTGAAGTTCAGACAGCCCCTCCTGAACCATACCCATGTATGGCTGGCTTAAGTATAAGCACCTTCCCTCTCATCTTCCCTCTACGGGGTAGTTGTATAGGTGTTATAAGGGGGGTCAGAGCAGATTTAAGCTTAGTTACTATTAGCCTGGAATTTTACTTTAGGTTCCGATGTTTCCATTAAAGGGTACTGTTGATGCCGCAAAGACATTTTTGACAATTGCGCACTTCTAATCTTGTGGTAACAGTTTGGTGAAGGCTGTTTTCTTGTCTGGAATGACTGTGGCCCGGTTTACAAAGCCAGCTCCGTAAATGTTTTGATGAGTCTAATGTGGAGGAACTGGAGTGTCCCTTACAGTGCCCTGACCTCAACCCTACTGAGCTTTAGTCGGCCTTTCAAAAGGACTGCCCTGTGCCTTAAAAGTGATATTAAACCCACATTTTTTAAGCTCTTTCAGCAGTTGATGTAATCACTTACTTCCTGAGTAAGGCTTTTCCACTGGATGGTCCTACAACAGGTGCTCCTAAAGAGGAGGTGTCTGCAGAAAACACAATCCTGTGAGCACTAATGACCCCAGGTGGAAGAAGAGACTGTTAGCAGAAGATGGCTGTTTAAAGTATTGCATATGCTTTCACATATGACTGCTGCAGACCCTCCACTAAATGCCAGGATATGCAGTCAGGGGAGGCAGGTGACGTAGTGCCCCACTTGCCATGAACATAAAAATAAATAAATACATTTAAAAAAAACTTTGAGCCAAAGTCCTACCCCACAACTGGTCATATTTTGGGGCTCCTGGACCTATGGTTCCGGAGATACGGGGCTCCTTGTGCAGTTTGTGAGAAGCTACATACAGAGCAACCAGTTTAAATACAAGCTGGCACACTCTGCAGCAGACTGAGAGGATGAGCTCCTAGTGCCTCTCACTTCTTGTCAGAGGCACTGAGCTCAATGGACAGAGTAAAACCTTGGACCAATAGTAAAGTACCATTGGCCCCAGCTGTCCAATAAAAATGCTGCAGTGGAGGCACGACTCTCACTGCAGTGTCACAGAAGAGGGTATGTGTTTAAAAGACACATGTTCTCTTCCAGCCCAGCTCTCTTAACTACAAGAAAAAAACATGGGTTTATGGGTATAAGAATTACCCATAATCCCATGCTTTTCTCACACAGTTAAGAGGGAGAAAGAGAATCTTCTCCTGCTGAAAAGGTACTGTTTTAATCAAGCTAAATCATATATTCTTATGCTATATGTTATAACATAATAATTTATGTAGCGGATGACATTTTGGACAAAGTGTCATACAAATGTAAATACATTTTTTTGCCTCAGAACAGTAGGGGTTCTGAGGGTTAATTACGTAGGTTGGCCTTGACATCAGTCTGGCTGGGCTGTGTTAGAAGTTCTGCCTGGTCATGTGAGCAGTGAGGTACACATGACAGTCCAGAACCAAGCCTGGTTGGACGTTTTGGGTATCAACCTTCTCGGAACCAATCAGTGGGAGTGCCAGGGCCCGCTGGGGAGTCTGGGAAGGGGTACTTAAGATGTGCGAGTCACGTGCCCGAGAGAGAGGAGTTTGTGAGGCCCGTGTGGTCTGTTCTGGTTCCAGGACCGGGGTAGCCCCGTGAGGGGTCCCGGTCACAGGGTGTTTGACATCCCGCAACGTGTTCCTGTTAGATGCCCCCAATAGACCCGTCTGGTCTGGGGTAGGGATCCATCTGTTACCGAGTCTCGGGACCTGCTGGTCCGAGGCGCAGTAACTGAGGGAGAATTCAAGGTGTCCGGGTGTGCTCTTGGCTTGGAGAGGCACCGCAGCTCGTGGAAGTGACCGGGGAGGACTCTTCGGAGGAAGGCCGACAAGTGGCATCCTGAGAAGTGCCTGGTTACTGAGTTGGGAAGGACATTGATGAATCCACGCTTTTTCCAGTACTAGTAAGGAGACAGAAAATGTTCCAGGTACTGAAAAAAATTTCCTGTTCGCCCTTAGTTACAACTTGTACACCTTCATAGGATTGTTTCAAGTTTTGAGTCAACGTGCTGACTGCCATGATCTTTGGCTAGAGATCTGTTCAGCTCTGAAGTACCCAGTTGCGAGTGGCTACTCTCTGGGTGGAACTAGAGACTTTGTTAGACCTGCAGTTCAAGGTGCCTGAGTTCTTCACCCGTGCCCTCTGTTCCCATGAGAGACTGTGTTATTGGATGTTATCACTGCAATATAAAACAAAAGGACAAAAGGACTTTATTTGTGTCAGCGTTCAAGTTGTTGGGTATCAACCCTGGGAACCCCTAGACGTAGAAGAACAAGCCAAGCGGAGGTAACCGGTAAGCCCAGTAAGTTAAGGCCGCCCTACAAAGGGTTATGGCCGCTACAAATATATTTACTGTGAAATTACTGGTTTGAAGTTTTAACTTCAAACTTCTGTAATTCATCCATTAAACCACCTGCTTGAGTACAAATTTTGAAAATATAGTGTAGCGCCTCCATGTGTCTACTGGGAGCAAAGAGATACCTCCAGATACAGGGGCGAGCTTACATTCACCCCAGGGCTGAGTCCATGGCTATAATGGGAACAGAATATAGGCTCCAGTCACTTTAGGTATTTTTCAATGTTTTAATTAGAACTTGAGAAGGGTTGTAGGAAAGAGGTTGAGGGGAGGGTTCAGATACCCCCTTTTAGCAGATCAATTACAGGCTCCTGGAATGAAAGGACAAAACAGCTTTCTTTTAGCAGATCTTGAATACCCGGGTAGGTCTCTCACACAGACCTAGCAACCAGTAAAATATCTGCATAAGCCTCTCTCACAGACCCAGCAGCCAGTAGATGTCTGGATAAGCCTCTCTCATAGACCCAGCAGCCAGTAGATGTCTGGATAAGCCTCTCTCATAGACCCAGCAGCCAGTAGATGTCTGGATAAGCCTCTCTCATAGACCCAGCAGCCAGTAGATGTCTGGATAAGCCTCTCTCATAGACTCAGCAGCCAGTAGATGTCTGGATAAGTGTCTCTCACAAACTTAGCAGCCAGGAGCGTGTTACATTCATTAGATTGTAGAACAGCTTGACAGTACCAGAACCTTTAAGACGACCTTAAGGGTAGTTAGATATAGGTGCGTCCTCCAAACAATTTACCAGGCCCTTCTGAGAGACCAGCCTTCATTCTGGCTCTCTCCAGCAAGGGTCCTCCCCTGGATCTCCTCAGCTTGGCTCAGCTTCTTCCACTTAGGCAAGACAGCCTAACGACCACCTCAGGACTAGTAGGCCCCAGATAGGCTTCTGGGCCTACTGCAGAAGATGCAGCGATACAGGCTCAGGCCAGAAGTTCCCTGAGGTAAGAACTGACTAGAGCACATGGCATCTGTCCAATAAATACCCCTTCCCAGAATGCACAGCGGCCAGAATCCTTCTACTAGGCTGTTTCTGGAAAAAGAATATTCATTACAGCTCAACCTAGTTGTAATTATCGCCCAGTCCTGTGGTACCAGTGACACCCACTGGTAACAGTGGGAAATGCACAACCTAGTCAAGTTTAGAACAAAACCAAATAAACTATGTACACTCAATCTGAGATATTTACAGCTCAGCCAAAAACTAAATTTACACTGTATCCAGTGGCGGAACTACCGCCATAGCAACACATGCGGGCGCTATGGGGCCCGCAGTCAAGTGGGGCCCGATGAGGACAGGCGGCGTGGCTCCGTGGGTGATAGCGGACGGCCCGAGGCTCCGCGGGTGGTCCGCAGGTGGCTCCGTGGGTGATAGCGGGCGGCCCGTGGCTCCGCGGGTGGTCCGCGGGCGAGAGCGGGCGGCTCCGCGGGTGTGAGCGGGTGGTCCACGGCTCCCCGGGTGGTCCGCGGGCGAGAGCGGGCGGCTCTGCGGGTGAGAGAGTGGGCGTGAGCGGGCTGGCCAATCAGGGAGCTGACGGGCGGGGGACCATAGAGATGACATCATCTCTCATTGCCCGGCGCCCGCCCTGCATCCCTGCAGTGCAGTTTCCCCCTCACTGTGCAGGCAGCCAGGAAGCAGAGAGATGACATTATCTCTCTGCTGCCCGACTCTGTGACACAGCAGGAAAGTGACAGAGCAAGTGACAATCCATAATGTGTGGCAGGCGACGTGGCAAGTGACAACCGGGACATGGCAAGTGACAATCTGTAATGTGTGGCAGGTAACGTGGCAAGTGAAAATCCGTGACGTGACAAGTGACAATTCGTAACGTGTGGCAGGTGACGTGGCAAGTGAAAATCCGTGACGTGGCAAGTGACAATCCGTAATGTGTGGCAGGTGACGTGGCAAGTGACAATCCATAATGTGTGGCAGGTGACGTGGCAAGTGACAACCTGGGACATGGCAAGTGACAATCCGTAATATGTGGCAGGTGACGTGGCAAGTGAAAATCCGTGACATGGCAAGTAACAATCCGTAATGTGTGGCAGGTGACGTGGCAAGTGACAATCCGTAATGTGTGGCAGGTGACGTGGCAAGTGACAATCCGTAATGTGTGGCAGGTGACGTGGCAAGTGACAACCCGGGACGTGGCAAGTGACAATCCATAATGTGTGGCAAGTGACAATCTAGGACGTGGCAAGTGACAATCAATAATGTGGGGCGAGTGGCAATCTAGGACGTGGCAAGTGACAATCTGTAATGTGTGGCAAGTGGCAATCTAGGACGTGGCAAGGGACAATCCGTAATGTGTGACGAGTGACAATCCAGGACGTGGCAAGTGGATAATCCGCAACATGTGGCAGGTGACATTCTGCAACATGTGACAAGTGACAATCTGCACCTGGTGGCAGGCGACGTGGCAAGTGGACAATCTGCAACGTGTGGCAGGTAATGTGACAAGTGACAATCCTTAATGTGTGGCAAGTGACAATCCAGGACGTGGCAAGTGACAATCCATAATGTGTGGCAGGTGACGTGGCAAGTGACAACCTGGGACATGGCAAGTGACAATCCGTAATGTGTGGCAGGTGATGTGGTAAGTGACAACCTGGATGTGGCAAGTGACAATCCGTAATATGTGGCAGGTGACGTGGCAAGTGAAAATCCATGACATGGCAAGTGACAATCCGTAACGTGTGGCAGGTGATGTGGCAAGTGAAAATCCGTGACATGGCAAGTGACAATCCGTAATGTGTGGCAGGTGACGTGGCAAGTGACAATCCATAATGTGTGGCAGGTGACGTGGCAAGTGACAATCTGGGACATGACAAGTGACAATCCGTAATATGTGGCAGGTGATGTGGTAAGTGACAACCTGGATGTGGCAAGTGACAATCCGTAATATGTGGCAGGTGACGTGGCAAGTGAAAATCCATGACATGGCAAGTGACAATCCGTAACGTGTGGCAGGTGACGTGGCAAGTGAAAATCCGTGACATGGCAAGTAACAATCGGTAATGTGTGGCAGGTGACGTGGCAAGTGACAATCGGTAATGTGTGGCAGGTGACGTGGCAAGTGACAACTCGGGATGTGGCAAGTGACAATCCATAATGTGTGGCAAGTGACAATCTAGGACGTGGCAAGTGACAATCCATAATGTGTAGCGAGTGGCAATCTAGGACGTGGCAAGTGACAATCTGTAATGTGTGGCAAGTGACAATCTAGGATGTGGCAAGTGGACAATCCGCAACGTGTGGCAGGTGATGTGACAAGGGACAATCCTTAATGTGTGGCAAGTGACAATCCAGGACGTGGCAAGGGACAATCCATAATGCGTGGCAAGTGACGTGGCAAGTGACAATCTGGGATGTGGCAAGAGGACAATCCGCAACATGTGGCAGGTGACATTCTGCAACGTGTGACAAGTTAAAATCTGCATCTGGTGGCAGGCGATGATGGCAAGTGACACGCTCAGGGATCCCACTGATTTTGCATTATGGTGAGTTGAACTATTTTGTTTTATATAACAGAACAGAAATTGGTTAGAAGGCATGGAGGTCAGCAATGTGTTCCCTTCAGGGGCTGCATACAGTATACTGCATACTTTGTTGTTAAAAATTAATATAAGCCTTTGCCTGGGTACTGTGCCACATGGATGTGGTAGTCTGTTGTTCAATGGCATTAGTTAATTATTTTTTTGGGGGGGGGCCCATACAACATTTTGCTATGGGGCCCTGAGATTTCTAGTTACGCCCCTGACTGTATCCCCAAATTTAGGAACAGGGGGCTACAATAGTAAATTACCTTAAAAAAAATATATAATGATTATTTGTATATTACTTACTTATGGTAATTAACCCCTTGCCACCCAAGCCAATTCTGACACTTTTCTCCTACATGTAAAAATCATATTTTTTTTGCTAGAAAATGACTCAGAACCCCCAAACATTATCTCTCTCTCTCTCTCTCTCTCTCTCTCTATATATATAGTTTTAACAGATACCCTGGTGGTCATTGCAACTTTTGTATGTTACACGGTAACAGCAATTTTTCAAACGTGTATTTTTGGAAGAAACTTTCATGAATAAAAAAAAAAAACACTAAAGTTAGCCCGATTTTTTTTTTTATATATATATACAATGAAAGATGATGTTACACAGAGTAAATAGATACCTAACATGTCATGCTTTTAATTTGCGCATACTTGTGGAATGGCGCCAAACTTCAGTACTTAAATATCTCCATAGGCGACGCTTTAAAATTTCTTACAGGTTACATGTTTATAGTTACAGAGGAGGTCTAGTGCTAGAATTTATGTTCTCGCTCTAACGTTCAACGTGTATGTAACCTGTGTGTATCTGGCTCTTATACTAGCCAGTGCCTCACCAGGCACTGACCTCACCGCACGCCCCTGACTAAATGTGATTATGTATTGTCAAATGACTCTAGAATGTATGTCAATGTAACGTGACTATGCCATTCCCTGAATTCCATCAGTAAAGTGCAGCAAATCTACTCATTTGTGGTGGACTTTCCCTCCTTGGGCTATAAAAGTCAATGGCCAAGAAAGTTGTGTGGAGGATATGGTTTGGAGTGTTGATTAAAGTCCCATCAAGGGGGTCTCTTTTTTGAATTATGGTGTGGAGTGGGGTACAATATGGCGGAGACTTAGCAGAAGGGGCAGTGTTCTAGAAGGACAGGAGCAATGGGGGTAGGGACTTCTGCTCTTGGTGCCAATTCTAGCCAACCATGAAGCCCCTCTTACAATTGTAGATAAAAACAAACTATGCAGCTTTGACCAAAGTTGAATAATGCCCTTGCTATAGATGTAGGCCATATGAAACCTGACTGGAATACTCTCAAGACATTGCTAAGTGAGGCCTAGTCCTTACTGCTCACCTCCACCATCACAGGAGTGAGCTCTCACACTCTGAGCTCATAACTACTGCATCAGGGGAAAGAAAGAGTTAGTATAAAGAAAAAACTGCGCTACCCCTAAAATAAAAAACAAAACACTAGTAGGCTGCAGTATGTGTGGGATAAACACAATATGCAAAAAATAACAAAGAAACTGCGCCAGCAATAAGTCCACCATGGTCCGCAACAGACCAGAAGATGATGGGTTAAAGGTCATCCAAGATAGGTACTAAACGTAATAAAACAGCTCAATACAGTCTCTTAGTAAAACATAAGTAAAGTCCCTTGGTATGATTGAAGTAAAAACACTACCGTGATCCACAAGTAAGTGAAAACCACCACCGAATGGAAAGCTTTACCAGTGGGCAAGCACAAACAGCGTTTGGCTATAACCCAGCCGCGGCCTTTAACATCCAAAATGGAAAGCTTGAGGAAAGCTTCTCAGGGCGTTCCAAATGTCATGTGGTCCATAGGATTATAGGGCATATGAAAAAAGAGGGACCATAGCATAATACCGTAACACAAGATGGTTTATTATAAAAAAAAAAGTTGTACTTACAAACATCATATGTTTAAAATCATAAAAAGAAAAATGCTGGCCGGCATTCCAGGAGCCCTTCCTCCTTCAAATCGTCGTGATGATGTCACTGCATGTCCTCCCAGACGCATTTCATCATACATAGAAGTTTTCAATGGCGGGGTGAAAACCATTGAAAACGTCTGCGTATGACGAAACGCGTCTGAGAGGGCGTGCAGTGACGTCAGCACACAATTTGAAGGAGGAAGGGCTCCTGGAATGCCAGGCTGGCGTTTTCCTTTTTATGCTTTTAAACTTATGATGTTTGTAAGTACAACTTATTTTTTATAATAAACCATCTTGTGTTACGGCAGTGTTTCTCAACTCCAGTCCTCAAGGCGCCCCAACAGGTCATGTTTTCAGGCTCCCAATTATTTTGCACAGGTGATTTGATCAGTTTCACCGCCTTAGTAATTACCACAGCTCTTTCATCTAAGGGAAATCCTGAAAAGGCGACCTGTTGGGGTGCCTTGAGGACTGGAATTGAGAAACACTGTGTTACGGTATTATGCTATGGTCCCTCTTTTTTCATATGCCATACGATCCTATGGACCACATGACATATGGAATAAGCCTAGCACTTTGAACGCCCTGAGAAGCTTTCCTCGAGTTTTCTATTTTGGATGTTAAAGGCCGGGTTATAGCCAAACGCTGTTTGTGCTTGCCCTCTGGTAAGCGGCTTTCCATTCGGTGGTGGTTTTCAGTTACTTGTGGATCACAGTGGTGTTTTTACTTCAATCGTACCAAGGGACTTATGTTTTACTAAGAGGCTGTATTGAGCTGTTTTATTACGTTTAGTACCAATCTTGGATGACCTTTAACCCATCATCTTCTGGGCTGTTGCGGACCTTGGTGGACTTATTGCTGGCGCAGTTGCTTTGTTTTTTTTTTTCTTTTTTAAGGGAGAGAAAGAGTATATGTGGGGGTTTGAACCAGAGAAAGAGCTCACTCCTATGATGGTGATGAACAGTAATGATCGGGCCTTACTTACCAACACCATGGGAGTATTCCAGGAGGTATCTAAATAGCTTACACCTATAGCAAGAATACAGGATTTACAGGGCACCTGTCATACATCCAGTTAATCAAGTGAGGCCTAGTCATTACTGCTCACCTCCACCATCACAGAAGTGAGCTTTTTCTCTGATTCAAACCCCTTTCACACCGCTAGCGTTTTTCAGACGCTACAGCGCTAAAAATATCGCCTGAAAAAAGCGTCTCCTTTCGCTGGAGCGGTGCGCTGTCAGGGCGTTACAAAAAGTCCTGCCAGCAGCTTCTTAGGAGCGATGAAGGAGCGGTGAACTCACCGTCCCTCCACCGCTGCTCCCCATTGAAATCAATGGGGCAGCGCTGCGATACCACCGTCAAAACGCAGCACGGGCAAATTTAACCCCTTTTTGGCTGCTAGCGGTGGGTTAAAACTGCCCCGCTAGCGGCTGAATAGCGCAGCTAAAGCAACGGTAAAGCAGTGCTAAGAATAGTGCCGCTTTATCGCCAACGCCTGGGGTGGCTCGGTGTGAAAGCCGTCTAACGTGTGCTTTCTTTCTTCTGATGCAGTTGCTCTGAGTCCAGCTTTTGATGTGATGGTGGATGTGAGCAATAGAAGATAGGCCTCACTTAGCAACGCCCTGGGAGTTTTCCAGTCAGGTGTCGGGAGATAAATAAATGGCGTACATCGATAACAAAGGCATTGTTCAACTTTAGTCAGAGCTGCGCAGTTTGTTTCTATTTTACGAACACCCCTTATCTGCATAGGCAGTTGTTTTTTAGTAAAGCGGAACCTTTAAGCCCTTATTCTCTAGGCCCTAATGCGGGAAGATTGATCTGGGAAGTGTAAATAAACGTTGTACTCCCTGGATCGATTTCTCCCTTGTTTAATGTACTTATGTTTACACGCCTGTAGAAGATCTTATCTGCCCCGCGCACGCGGCCTTCATTTTTTCCAAATAATTAAATCAAAGTACAACTAAGAACAATATATATATATATATATATATATATATATATATATATATATATATATATTGGTCGTTTTGGATGGAGTGTAGAGGGATCCACGCAGTGATGAGAGGCGATCACGCGCCTGTACGATCGGCTTTACTAATGATGACATTAATTGTTGCTGGATTGTCAGGCAGGGTACAATCATGGCTGCCTGGGGCTTGATCTATGACAGGTGCCCTGTACATCCTGTATACTGATCAGCCCATGTGTAATCTCAACACAATGCACTGGTCCCAGTATAAAACCAAGTGATCATACTGTGACATCTCAAGGTGTGTAATTAAAAAATAAATAAATTATAATGATTGTTTTATTAAAGCAGGAAATGACTTTTATTGGAGAATAAACTCCATATGGAAGGAGGGGGATGGGAATAGCAGACTGATCATGAGCCCGCTGCCTGCTGCAAGGCTTGTATACAGAGTAAGGCTGTTATTTAATGTTGCGCTGCTGGGCTCGCTGTTGTTCTTTGTGGTTGCACACAATTAGATTGGCCTAGCTGGGGATGTGAGCGGGGATTAGAGGAGGAGGTGAGCCGGGGAGGGGACCAGGCACACGGCTGGTGCTGCACGCGATGACTGGGGAGAACCGAGCAGCAACATCTGTCCTTCTTTATTTGAATAGCCCCGCCTGCGGGACGCTCTGATAGGACGGGCGGGATATTCTTTGACAGGGGTTGAGAGAGGGTGGCGGAGGTGATTGGCGGGTAGAGCTGTCAGCGGAGTCCGGCGGCCACGCCTCTTTCCAGGGCTGATACCGGTGAGAGAGGTGAGCCGGGAGACAAGCGAGTGGACTAGGGGAGATCATAGCGGACATCCCGGGACTGGAGAGCTCCGCCGAGGACCCGCAACAGGAGGGCGAGGCGTGCCGGGCATAAGTTCTGAGTGGGGGGTGCAGGGCTTAGTATTGGGGCACAGGGCTTAGTATTGGGGCACAGAGCTTAGTATTGGGGTACAGGTCTTAGTATTGGGGTACAGGGCTGAGAAGTGAGGGTTGAGTATTGGGACACAGGGCTTAATATTGGGACACAGGGCTTAGTATTGGGACACAGGGCTTAGTATTGGGGTACAGGGCTGAGTATTGGGGCACAGGGCTTAGTATTGGGGTACAGGGCTGAGTATTGGGGCACAGGGCTGCGTATTGGTGTTCAGGGCTGAGAAGTGAGGGTTGAGTATTGGGGTTCAGTGCTAGGGAGTGAGAAATTTGTATTGGGATCCACTAGTAGCGTCTTTATTTGGGTGTAGAATTGAGGACTGAGCATTGGGGTGTAAAGCTGAGGTGTTAAGAGTCATTATTGGGGTGTAAAGCTGAGCAACAAGGGATCTCTATTGAGGGGCATAGGTGAGGAACGAGAGGTCAGTATTGGAGTGTAGATCTGAGGATTGAGGGGTCAGTATTGGGGTGTAGACCTGAGGAGTGAGGGGTCAGTATTAGGGTGTAGATCTGAGTAGCGAGGGATCAGTATTGGGGTGTAGATCTGAGGGATCAGCATTGGGGTGTAGATCTGAGTAGCGAGGGATCAGTATTGGGGTGTAGATCTGAGGGATCAGCATTGGGGTGTAGATCTGAGTAGTGAGGGGTCAGTATTGGGGTGTAGATCTGAGGGGTCAGTATTGGGGTATAGATCTGAGTAGTGAGGGATCAGTATTGGGGTGTAGATCTGAGTAGAGAGGGATCAGTATTGGGGTGTAGATCTGAGGGATCAGTATTGGGGTGTAGATCTGAGTAGCGAGGGGTCAGTATTGGGGTGTAGATCTGAGAGGTCAGTATTGGGGTGTAGATCTGAGTAGGGAGGCATCAGTATTGGGGTGTAGATCTGAGGGATCAGTATTAGGGTGTAGATCTGAGGGATCAGTATTGAGGTGTAGATCTGAGGGGTCAGTATTGGGGTGTAGATCTGAGTAGCAAGGGATCAGTATTGGGGTGTAGATCTGAGAGGTCAGTATTGGGGTGTAGATTTGAGTAGTGAGGGGTAAGTATTGGGGTGTAGATCTGAGAGGTCAGTATTGGGGTGTAGATCTGAGTAGTGAGGGGTCAGTATTGGGGTTTAGATCTGAGAGGTCAGTATTGGGGTGTAGATTTGAGTAGTGAGGGGTCAGTATTGGGGTGTAGATCTGAGTAGTGAGGGGTCAGTATTGGGGTTTAGATCTGAGAGGTCAGTATTGGGGTGTAGATCTGAGTAATGAGTCAGTATTGTAAGACTTGTATTGGGTTTACAGAGTGAAAGTGAAGGGTTTGGAAGTGATATGCTAAGAAGTGAAGATATAGTATAGACGTGGTGAATTATGGATTACATGCTCATAACTGGGGTGCAAGTTGTGATGTAATTCAGTAGTTGGGGTTCAACTACTGAAAAACAAGGAATTGGTACTGGGGTGCAGAGTAGGAAGTTAGAGGGGTGCAGGATTTTAGTGTGAGGAACCAGTACCTGGGTGCAGAGTAGGAAGTTAGTAGAGGGGTGTGGGATTTTTAGGCCGAGGAGCCAGTATTGGAGTGGTGAAGAAGTCAGTTTTGAGGTACAGTATCGGTGTGCCAGGTGTAGATTGGGGGCCACAGGATCAGTGTTGGGGTTCTCTTTCCTTGTAAGTGTGCATGTGATGTATAGAGAGCTGCGCTAGTTAAAGGGTAAACTGAGGAGAGAATAAACACACAAGGCAGCGCTGAACAGAAAGAAGGAAGGGACAACACAGAGCGGCAGAGTAACCCTGAGCAGAGTGCAGGAGAGAAGAGATTCCGCAGAGAACAGGTTGCACAGACCCGCAGCGATCACATACACACAATACACCGGGCTGACGTACGAGTTAGAAGCCAAGTTGAAGGTTGAGTGGAAATACCAGCGAGGAGACGCAGACGACACATGTTAGAGTAGATCAGAGGGATTCAGAGCGTTCCAATCACACAGCACAGAGAAGGAAGGTGTGGGAAAAGCTGGAAGGTTTATAAGGTAAACAATAACAGGCAGAGAAACAGAAGAGACCTCGTGTACACAAAGACTGAGCAAGCCTTCCTTCAGCGCGGAGAGGAGACTCGGGAAGCCAGAAAATCTGATTCCATGCCAAGAGTGGATTTGCATTAACAGAAAGCACAGTCATTGTTGGGACACCTTATTATTTACAGAGTGCAGTTGGAGCTACGTGGTGACTTTGACATCAGTCTAGTTCCCAGAGCTCGGTTTAGGTTGAGCAGGATTGGATCTAGAGTATCTCCGAGCGTTTAGCACCTCATCCAGTCCGGACATTTGCAGCTGGGGCTATACTGGAGTTCAGGCTAACTAGTTTTTGAGAGCACAATAAGGTCTGGACGGAGAAGAGAAATGCTTCATTAATCCCCTGAACCCAACTTTCCTCCGAGAGACCTCTGGTGATCGGCTATACTTTTTTTTCTTGGTGGGACTTTCCTGTAATTAGGCACTCTGGCTTGTACCCTGTTGGCAGCGACACCTATACGCCAGAGGATGTCGAGGAAGAAGAGTCAGAAAAGTAAGGGTAGCGGCTCCCCTGCTACGTGTAGTGTCCCGGCCACCAAAGAGAATGGCAAGGTGGGCTCTGAAGGCCATAGCAATGGTATGGTGATATCAGGGCGCCCATCCCTCAGCAACAGTGGGGAGTTTTACGACATTGCATTTAAGGTGAGACTTTCGATTTGTTATTCCATGTGCACGTCATGTGTCCGTTATGGCATCTTCACCATGAAATTTTGAAAGAGTCATGTACAATGATAATCCATAATGACCTTTCATTTGTCTGACTTGTCCATTATCGCTTTAATTATTTATATATATATATATATATATATATATATATATACATACATACATACATATTTTTTTGTTCTTAAAAGATCTAATTTTCCCAAAGGACAGTCCACCCCAATGAAATATAAATTGCAGGCAGATCCTAAGCTTGGGTTGACTGTCAGTACCTATACTTACCCTGCAAATGACAGTACTTGGGCATGGACACTCAAATGATGGGCACTGCATGGTGGAAGTGGGAAAGGCAGAGTCATGCACCAGACCAGGGGTCCTCAAACTTTCTAAACAAATGACTAATTCAGTGTCCCTCAGATTTAAAGGGGGTAGACTGTGGCTATTGGAAGAAGAAAATGTTTTGATGTCAGTGGAGTAAACATTCCCCAGGCTTGGGGGCCGATGGGATTTAAAATGACCTAGTGCCTGTAGTCAGCAGGGGGGGGGGGGGGGGAATTAGGCTTGATCATTAGTATCAGTGAAAGTATTAGAGTAGCATTGCTGCTATCAGTAGGAGGGAGTGTGTACCATCAAGGATGTTAGTAGGAGGAAATATGCCCCATCGGATATCAGTGGAAGGACTAGTGCCCCATCATCAGTGTCAGTGGTGGAAATAATGCCCCATTTTTTTTGGTGTCAGGTGGGGGGAATAGTTCCCTATACTTGGTGTCAATGGAAAGAATTGTATCCTATCGATAGTCTCAGTGGGAGGAATAGTGTGCTCCATCATTGCAGATTGTGAGAGGAGTAGTGTACCGTTCAGATGTCAGTGGAAGGAAATCTGCCCCATTGTTGTCAGTGGGAAGAGTAGTGCCTGAATGTTTCTGTCAGTGGGGAAATAGTGACCTATTGTTGGTGTCAGTTGTGACTGTGGGAGGAATAGTGCCTTGGTATTGGTATCAGTAGGAGAAACAGTGCTCCATAATTAGTGTCAGCGACAGTTATAGTACCCATAGCTGGTGTCAGTGGAAGGAAAAGTACCCCATCATTGGTATTAGTGGGAAGAATAATGCCCTTTCTTTGGTATCAGTGGGAGGAATAGTGCCCCATTGTTGGTATTGGTAAGAGGAATAAAGGAACATCGTTGGTATCAGTGCTAGGAATAATGCCCCATCACTGGTGTCAGTAGGAGAAATAGTGTCCCGGTTTTGGTATTGGTGAGAGGAATAAAGTCCCTATTGTTGGTATCAGTGATAGAAATAATGCCCCATCATTGGTGTCAGTGAGAGAAATATTAACCCATTGTTGGTGACAGTTTGAGAATAGTGGCTTGTCCTTGGTTGGAGGAATTGTGCCCCATAATTAGTGTCAGCAGGAGGTATAATGCCTGGCTGTTGGTGTCAGTGGGAGGAACAGTGCCCCATCAATGGTGTCAGTGGGAGGAATAATGTGCCCCATTGTTGGTGTCACTGGGAGGAATAGTGCCCCATTGTTGGTGTCAGTGGGAGAAATAGTGCTCCATTGGTGTCAGTAGGAGGAATAATGTGCCCCATTGTTGGTGTCAGTGGGAGGAATAGTGCCCTATCAGATGTTAGTGGAAGGAAATGTGCACATTGTTGGTGTCAGTAAAAAGAATAGTGCCCCATCATTGGTGCCAGGGGGAGGAAACGTGGCCCATCTTTGGTATCAGTGGGAGGAATAGTGCCCCATTATTGGTATCAGTTGGAAGAATAGTGTCCCATCGTTGGTGTCAGTGGGAGATATAGCACCCCAAGGGCCAGTTAAATTCAAGCAAAAGACCGCATCCACAGGCTGCAGTTTGGGGGGAGGGTCTCTGCTATTCACTGGAGGGTTTGTGGGTTACTTTTAAAGTGGAACTCAGAGGGTTTACAGCTCATGTCAAACTGTTCCACAGATCTTATACTTTGATCTTCCTCACTCCTGCAGCGTGGAAAGCTGACCTGCCTAAAAACTGCGTATCAGTCTGCTACTGACTTCCAGGTGACACAATGCATAAAGTGGCGAAAGTGTCTCTTCCAGTGTCACCTCCACCCCAGCTTGAGAATATATCAAGTTTATCATTTTGACTGGATGCGGCATGCTTTGGGGGTATCGGGTGCTGTTTGGAATATGCATAGCCCACCACGTTAGGAATTGGATTGGCAGTCAGAGTCTGAACTCAAGGGCCTCAATGCTGTCGGGATATGCAGTTCAAGCAGTCAGGTCTATGTCCCAAGGCAGGGAATTGCCGTTCTGGAGGTTTAAGCAATGGGGCTAACACAAGGGAAGGCATTTTCAATAATCCAAAAAAATATATATTATTTGAATTTGTTGGCATTACTGATGATTTTGCTCCCTATAGTTACGAATATGACTTTGGAGTGGAGAATGCTGATCTGCATTAGTGATGAGCTTGATGGGTTCATTGTTGGGTTCGGTCTGAGCTCAAGTTTATCCTAACCCAGAAGTTAGCTGTCATTGCTGGGCCAATAAGCTGCAGGCAGGAAATTCCCTGCCCCGCCGCTAATGTACACAAATGTTCAGGCATGATTGTAACATTATTGACCCAATATGGGCATGTGGCCATATTAGTTCAATGTTATTTACTTAAAGGAGAAGTACAGCCAAAGCTTGTTCGGCTGTACTTGTCCTGTGGATCACAGGAGTGCAGATCGTTCCCATACTTCTTTTTTAAAGTGGTCGTAAACCTCAGAAGTTAAAAATGAACAAAGCACATCTCTTATATGATCTCTACTGCTAGCTGCTTGAGTTACTTCTGACACTATTATTGACACCACAGAATCCCAGGAGACAGCTCCACCCCCCGCAGCTCACAGAAGGTGACTGACAGCCTCAGCTGTGCATGTTTCCCTATGAAATGACCCTCAGACTTCCTCTCTATGTTGCACAGTGTGTGATGTCAGATCCCCACCCCCTGCCTTCTTGAGCTGAGAAAAAGCCTTTGATCTGTTTTTTTTAGAAGGCTGTAGAGAAGAGAGGGCTGCAGATAAACGGGTAAAACATATGTAGAAAGATTTGATTCCTCTTCATTTGTATCACCTGAGGCCAGTCACTTCATTGGGTAAATGTAAGGTATTACAAACATAATAGTGTGGCCATGTGGGCATATTAGGTGAATGATGTCACGAGCATCCCTACCATTTTGTATATGTGCGGCTGCAGGGTGGGAAATCTGCCCGCAGCCCATTGGCTTAGCAATGACAGCTAACTCCGGGGTTGGCCCCAACCCAAGCTCATCCCGGATCTCTATTAAAGTAGAATTCCAGGCTAAACCTGTGTAATCTTAAAACTGCTCCCACCCCTCTTCCAACACCTATGCTGACAGCCCTGTAGAAGAAAGATGCTTATTCTTGCCTATTCTCAGGGTGCCCCGGTCTGGTCACATGATCTCCCCTGTGTCAGCCAACACTGGCTGCAGAGGAGAGGATGGTATTACTTTGACCCATCTGTCAACAGCGCTCCCTCCTCTCCCCTGAAGCAGCTGCTAGCTGAGAGAGAAGAGCCAATCACATGACCGGATCGGAGCGCCCCGAGGATAGGTAAATATACGCATCTTTCTTCCTTTCTTCTACAGTAGTGGCCTCCAAACTGCGGCCAGGGGGGCCAGATGTGGCTCTTTGCTTGCCTTTATCTGACCCTTGGGGCACTATTTCATCTACCGATACCAACAATTCTGCCCCCACTGACAGCAATGAAAAGGCACAATTCCTCCTATTTACACCATCAATTGGGTCGAATTACACCAACAATGGGGCACAATTCCTTCCAATGACACCAACAATGGGGCACAATTTCTCCCAATAACACCAACAATTGAGCTGAATGACACCAACAATGGGGCACAATTCCTCCCAATGATACCAACAATTGAGCTGAATGATACCAACGATGGGGCACAATTCCGTTCAATGATATCAATGATGGGGCACAATTCCTCCCAATGATACTAACAACTGAGCTGAATGACACCAACAATGGGACACAATTCCTTCCAATGATACCAATGATGGGGCACAATTCCTTCCAATGATACCAATGATGGAGCACAATTCCTCCCAATGATACCAACAATTGAGCTCAATTACACCAACAATGGGGCACAATTCCTTCCAATGATACCAATGATGGGGCACAATTCCTCCCAATGATACCAACAATTGAGCTGAATGATACCAATGATGGAGCACAATTCCTCCCAATGATACTAACAATTGAGCTGAATAACATTAACAATGGGGCACAATTCCTTCCAATGATGTGGCAAAATTCCTCCGAATGATGCCAACAATTGAGCTGAATGATACCAATGATGGGGCAGAATTCCTTTCAATGATACCAATGATGGGGCACAATTCCTTCCAATGATGGGGCACAATTCCTTTCAATGATACCAATGATAGGGCACAATTCCTTCCAATGATACCAATGATGGGGCAGAATTCCTCCCAATGATACTAGCAATTGAGCTGAATGACACCAACGATGGGGCACAATTTCTTCCAATGGTACCAATGATAAGGCACAATTCCTTCCAATGATACCAATGATGGGGCCCAATTCCTTCCAATGATACCAATGATGGGGCCCAATTCCTTCCAATGATACCAATGATGGGGCACAATTCCTTTCAATGATACCAATGATGGGGCTCAATTCCTTCTAATACTGAATGGTCCCTCTGCACGCTGCTGCACCCTTCCCAGCAAACTATGCAATGAAAAACATGGATATTTAGTTCACATATATTGCAATACATGTTTAAGCTGACTATCTCCTTCAAAGGAATCCCTCTTCTGGCCAGTCCTACACTGCCTTGCCACTGCAAAATGCTACGGTGGACACCATGCCAATCTGGGGCATAAAACACAAGGTGGGGGGAGAGCTACAAGGTTCAGGTATGGTCACTGACCTGCATACAACAGAGAAAAGATATACGGTACCTATGCACAGTTATATCTTTTCTCAATTCCTTCTAATGACACCAATGATGGGGTACGATTCCTCCCAATGACAGTAAAGATGGGACATTGTGTTTTCCCACTGTCGTCGGGACTCCGGACCTTTTCTACTCCCAATGGCCACAATCTGCCCCCCCCACCCCCCCAAAGTCTGAAGTACAGTAGATTGGCCATATGTTTAGAAAGTTTGGAGACCCCCATAGTTAGTATAGGTGTTAGAAGGGATGGGGGGGGGGGGGGTGAAGTTTTAAGATTAGAAAGTTTTAGCCTGGAATTTCACTTTAGTATAAATTAACAAGTGGCGAGGGCTTGATTATGCCATAACACACAGACAAGAAAACGCATGCGCTTCAGCGCATGTTGACATGCATTTTTCAACTCATATCTACGTAGCAGGTCCTAAGTCTTAATTATTATTATTCACGATTTATATAGCGCCAACAGTTTACACAGTGCTTTACAATGTATAGGGGGGACAACACAATTACAGTACAATACAAAAGGTATAGGAGGGCCCTGCTCATAGAGCTTACATTCTAAAGGGAGGGGGTGGTGGTACAAAAGGTAATAGCTGCAGAGAATGATTTGATGGGGGTTGATTTAATAGCCCGAAGTTTGGTTAGTAAGTACCCCTAATGTTCATGGTTGCCAACTGTCTAAAAATTATATATAGTCCATAAAAAATGAATTGAATTAAAAAGAAATGAAAAATACAAATCAGAGAGGTCTGCAACAAAAAGACCATTTGACATTTATTTCCTATAAAATATTAAATCAGCAGAGCATTGTTTTCATCTCGTGATATAGAGCTGAAAATGTTAATGGGGAGGGCTAATAACATCACACCTCTCCGCAGTGCAATGCCAGCCCAGCCAAGCGTGGTACCTGTTACACATAATAGCCTCATGGTAATATACATCTTTCTAGTAAAGTGTTACATGTACATGACTACTGCTGGAAATAGGCTGTCATATCATTCTGTGCAATTTAATTCTGTTCTGATGTTGTGTCTTTTTACATTGTAACCCCTTTACGACCGCCTAACACATATGCACAGCGGCAAAAAGGGTGTGCGTCACTGCACATAGGCGCCACTCACTCAATCACTGCGCATTCCAAGCAGCTCTTCGTCCCCGGTAATGATCGGTAGCTGGCAGGACCGGCTCCCAATCGTGACCAATGTGACAGCCAATCACAGTGGCCACGCAATCAGCCGATCTTTCTTTAAAGGGACGCCGGGGCAGGTGGGAAGGGATTAAGCTGTGCGTGCTAGGGGTGCACAAGCTTAAAATGTATGTAAACCCTAAATATAAACTCCTATTGCTCCCTTTTGTTCTATTAAATATACCAGTAAAAGCATTTTGTTATATGTATAATAAAAAAAATAAAAAAATTTATGGAGCAACAATTGGCCGGCTTCCTGTGACCCTCGATCTTATCAATGGACTTCAATACTCAATGATCCATTGATAGGATTGGGTATGTGTTGACTTTTTGTAGACGGAAGGTGCTTTTTACAATGTTTTGTACTGTGTATGTTTTTTTTAAATATATATTGAATAAATTTGTTAATCTTTTATACAAACTGCCTCATGCTGCGCTAAGAAAGTCAGTTGTTTTGAGAAATTACAATTAGTTTCTCTCCCTTTTTAACAAAAAAGCTAGAAATCCGGTGAGCTTGTAACGTTCTGTGTTCTCTACCTCTGCTGCACTGAAATTCCAAGACTCTTATGCCGTGTACACACGACTGGACGTTCCAGTAGACGGTCTTCCTGACGGACTTTTCAGAGGAGTTCCGACGGACTTCAGAACAAACAGACTTGGCCACACACGAACAGACTAAGCCGTTCAAAAGTCCGTTTGTTTTGGGCGTGATGACGTACGACGGGACTGAAAAAGGAAGTTCAATAGCCAGTAGCCAATAACTTCCCTTGCGTTGTATTTGGTCCGTCGGACCAGCATACAGACAACCAGTTTTCCCGATAGTAATTGAGTCCGTCGGACAGTTTTGAAACATGTTCTATTTCTAGGTCCGTTTGATTTTTAAAATGAAAAACGATCGGATTAGCCCCACATACGTTCGGATTGTCCGACGGACTGATTCTGTGAGACCTAGTCTACCGGAAAGTCCGGTCGTTTGTACGCGGCATTAGAGCCCTTTCACACTGAGGCGATTTACAGGCGCTACAGTGTTAAAAATAGCGCCTGCAAAGCACCTCTCCTGTCTCTCCAGTGTAAAAGCCAGAGTGCTTTCACACTGGAGTGGCGCGCTTGCAGGATGGTAAAAAAAAGTCCTGCAAGCCACATCTTTACAAAACAATAGGGTAGCGTCGGTAAACAAACACTGCAGCGACACTTTGAGGGCGGTTTTATACCTTATTCGGCCACTAGCGGAGGTTAAAACCGCCCCACTAGCGGCCGAATAACGCTGCTAAAACAACGGTAAAGCGGCGCTAAAAATAGCACCATTTTACCGCCGACGCCCGCCCCAGTGTGAAAGGGCTCTTAGATAAAATACTGTAGCTGTCCAAAATACCAAGCCATTGACTCGTATTGATTTAAAGCACCTGTGCAAGAAAAACCTGCAAGCATGGCTTGTTGGGGGTACTTGAGGACAGGGTTGAGAACCACTGATCTACGGTATATAATAATAATAATAATTATATAATAATATATAATATCTGAAATACCTCTGGCAAGCTTGGCACTTGCATTTGCTTGCAACCAGCAGAAAGCTCACCATGTTTTCATTCACACACAAAGGGTGCTTGTTTAGGTTTCAGATCAGAAAACCGGAGGCAGATATAAAAGACCCCTATTTTATCCACTTACGTATTACATAAATATTCCTTATTGTGTATTTCCAGGCAAAATAAAAAAACAGTCAGTATATCTCTGCAATATGTATGCGCATGTCCATGTTTTGTCTCTTTCAAAACACTGCAAATAAGAATACTAGTTGATCTACGAAAACCATTGGGCTCCTAATTTCCTGTAATGGAGTGGGAATGGGAATGCAGTGGACTAAAATATCAAATGTTGTTATTCCTGCTTGTGTCCTCCTTTGTTGAACCTCCCCTCTTTCCAAATCCATAACATAATTTGGGATGTTCTGTAGTCCAGCCTGTTAGAACATCGACTAGGATGGCAACAATACCTGGGATTTAAGGTCAGCGGAGGAAGAGTTGTCATCTCATACAGATCTGGATTTCTCTTATTGAGTGTGTGGGGCTTAACAAGAGAATATTGAAGTGCGTATGTCCAACCTAAGGCCCCATTCACACCTGAGCGTAGCATTTTCAGGCACAAAGTCGTGCGATTTTGCAGATTTTAGCTTTTGTTACCGCTTTTTTTACGGGTTTTGCTGCGATTTTGTGCAGGTCAAAAGGTCACCAATGTAAAAAGAAGAAAAATGCCCAAATCTGCCTAAAAAAAAAAGTTCCGGAACTTGTTTGAGCTTCAGGCGTTTTGGAGCTTCTGGCTTCAGGCGTTGTGGAGTGGAGATGTGAACCATCTTCATAGAGAATAATTGATTTTTTACCCTCCAGCATTTTGTAGCTTCAGGCTTCAAGCTACAAAACGCTCAGGTGTGAATGAGGCCTTAAAGAGGAAGTAAAGGCACTTAAAAAAAAAAATGCAACCTGCAAGGCAAAGGCATAATGAGCTAGTATGCATAGCATACTAGCTCATTATGAATAACTTACCTGAGAATGAAGCCCCCGAAGCGGTCCTCCGTCTTTATGTACGCCGCTGCCATGTATCCCGGAGTGACTTCCGGGTCTTGCTGCTCCGGCGCTGTGATTCACCAGAGCCACGATGACGTCACTCCCGCGCATGTGCACGGGAGCCGACACGAGCGGCATATCGCCGCGATCTGCAGCCTGCCCAGCGGCTGTCTTTTTGTAAATATCTCCTAAACCATATAGGTTTAGGAGATATTTCTTGGACCTACAGGTAAGCCTAAATCTAAGCTTACCTGTAGGTCAAAGTGGTTTGTAAGGGTTTACAACCACTTTAAGCAGTAGTAAACCAGAGCATTTAGTAGTAGTTTCATGATGAGGGGCTGCAGTGGTAGATCATTGATAGATCACTGGTCTTCAGGCCGGGAAGATTCATCATGGAAGGACACATAGTGGCAGATTCGAACATGGGCCTAGGAAAGGTTTTTTTTTTGTTTAATCCAGAATTGTGAATAGGTGGGAATGGGTTGGGCAGGAGAAAGGCGTTACGTTGATTTGCTTGGAGATAAGCTTTTGTGTAAATCTAAGCTTTAGCTTTGAAGAGGAAAGCAACAAGTTCACTTAACTACCCCCATGTCCATCTGTTCAGAGGTGTGGGCTCCATTGGGAGCAAAGAGAGGAAGCCCCTCGTCTCAACATGACTCCTGCTTCCATGCGACAGCATTTGGTGGCCAACATAGAGCTTACACAGTTTGGATTTCTGACGCCACCAGAAGAATGGAGAAGTAGGGGAAGTGCAGGGAAAGGGGATATCAGTAGGTGGGGGGGTTATTTTTACAAGATAACCCATCTAAGGTGAACCTTATTGGAAAACTCTGCCACCCAGGAGTGTGGAAAGCCACGCAGAAGTGGTCCATGCAGATAGAAAGCATATTTGTGGTTTACTGATCTAATGTAGGGCACATTTTCCTCCCATAACCCATCATATCTACTGTAGATCTGTAAATACAGCTTCAGAAATGTTGTTTGATTTTCTACAATAATCTCATTTTACAACCTGGTTTTGAAGCATTAGGATGAAGTATAACAGTGCATAATGCCGACCTTCAGGGGTGTCACAGTTTATAAGATATATTTTCCTTCGATGAAAGCCCGGCTGTATTGCAAAGTATCGACTGATGAAATTCATAATGTCTAATTCTTATTGAAGTCAGGGGCTAAGGAGCTGGTCAGGATTTATCCGCCTGCAGATTTATTAATGCTTTTATACAGTGTGTGGCCCTCACATGAAAATAGACCAAAAAAACTGGTTGACATAGCATAAAATTAAAGTCTTTGATGTGGGATGTAGGCCATGGAGCTCAAACATGTGCAATAGCTTATAATAAATACTATTTACAGGGTTAATCATTTTGCAGCTGTCTCTTTGCACTCTTTTAGACAAACTGTAAACTTTCCGCCTGCTAAAAGGCTTTTCATTGGCTTGTTTTCAGGAGGTGGTATGGCAGCTGCTGGCAGACGTCCTGATGCCTGTTTTTTTCTTTATTTACTGAGCGGCAATTTCACATTGCGAGACAACGCCACAAATGTAAGCCAAGCATTTGGGTTGCGGTTGCATTGCAGCCCCATTTATTTCAACGGGCGAGTTTAATAGGCAATGCCACCTGTCAAAGTTAAAAATGTCATGGCTTGTGTACAGCCCTGTCAAGCTGTAATGTTAAAATTACAGTAGGTGGCTGATGGTGGTACAGCGTAAAACTGCAGCTTGAATGCTTGAATGTTTTTACTGCCCCCCCAGGCACCAGAGTATTTGATTTATAAGTAAAGTAGAACTAGCTTTAAACCCTTTCTGTGCATTGAAGCCTAGATGCCCAGGCCAAATTTAGCTTTTAGGCTTGCATTGATTAACTTGACAGTAACTCTGTGGGGCATTATTATATAGCAGGGAATATGACAGTCACTAAACATTCACAGCAGGTGAATCAGTCACTGTCATTTAAAACACATGTTCCAGGAAGAATGACCTGCAGTGAATACTTGGTAAACATCACCTTCACTGCTTCATAAATATATCTCTATGACTAATTTGCCTACCTATCCTCTTCCTTTCTTTAAGGACATATTAGGATTTCATTTTGTGCATTGTTTTAATAAAAACCTTGTTCTGTTTTTCTAATTATAGGCAAATAAATAGACAAAAATGTGAATTAAACTTTTTTTATTACAGGAAATTATATAACGCCGTCAATTTACGCAGCACTTTACATACATATTGTCCATTCACATCAGTTCCTGCCCTCGAGGAGCTTACAATCTAAGGTCCCTAACTAACATTCATACATATACATACTAGGGCCAATTGAAACAGAAACCAATGAACCTACCAGCATGTCTTTGGAGTGTGGGAGGCAACCAGAGTACCTGAAGGAAACCCATACAGACACAGGAAGAACATGCAAACTCCAGGAAGATAGTGTCGTGGTTGAGATTCAAACTGATGACCCTAGTGCTGATAGGCAGAAATGCTAACCACTTAGCCACTGTGCTGCCCGTTTTTAATTCATTGTTGATTTATTTTTTAATACTATAATTGTATCAGACATTTACAATATTGGACAAAGGCACACTGCCATCTACAGGCTGTAGTGACCTCTGCAAACAAGCCCTTAGCTTGCATGTGATCGCTATGTTATTGTTGATATGTTGACATAGTGATCACATGATTGAAAACCACTACAGCACCAGATTGTCTACCATCAGCTGCTTCACCGGGCACTGATCCCAGTGATTGACAGCGATGGGCTAGGAAGTGACGTCATACACGCAGTCCGCCGTCCTTCCCAGTGACACCCGACATGACCACATCGGGAGATGGGACAGTGGAACCAGGTAAACATGGTCGTGGAGGGTTGCATGGGGAGGGCACATTGCACCAGTTGTGAAAGTTCTGCTCGACTTTCACATGAAAACCGACAGTCGGCTTTACAAATGTAAACACCCCCCGGCTGGTTTAGCAGCCGGGGGTGTGTTTAAAGTAAGTGTTCCCAGGTTAAATAGATGCCCCGTGTGCATGAGGCCTTAAAGGGGTTGTAAAGGTAACAAAATGTTCACCTTAATGCATTCTATGCATTAAGGTGAAAAAACATCCAACAGTGCCAGCCCCCCCACCCCCCCCCACCGTTTTACTTACCTGACCCCTCGAAAGTCCTGCGCTCGTCCCCAACATCTTCTTCACCGCTCAGCCTGGCCGTTGATTGGTTACAGTGGATGGATTGAAAGCAGCACAGCCATTGGCTCACACTGCTGTCAATCACATCCAATGACGCGGGGGGTGTGGCCAAGTGATACAGAGAGCGGCTATGGCCACCGGCTGTATCACGGGAGTGCGCCTGCATGCACTCCTCACCATGCGAGGGAGCTCGCATGAACGTGAAAAGACCTTGCCGGGGGGGGGGGGGGCGAGACAGCTGCTAAGGGACCCCAGAAGAGCAGGTTCGGGGCCACTCTGTGCAAAACGAGCTGCACAGTGGAGGTAAGTATAACATGTTTTTTATTAAAAAAAAAAAAATTACCTTTACAACCACTTTAATGCAGCATTTCTCTTTCTTACCACTATTTCCTTAGAATGCGTTACAGAAAGGTAAATGATAATCAGATTTCACGGTCAACAGGTACTCACTTTGAGCAGCTCCGCTCTGCTCTACATTAGATCACCTTTCTCTACTTTTCAGAAGCTCAATTGATTTTGGAAGAAAAAAAAAAAACTTGTCTTTGCAGAGGATTAGCCTTGCAATCAGCGTCTTTTAGTCTTATGTGTGATGTACGTCGGCAGATGAAGAAGTGATAGAGAGAAGCCGAATACGATGCCATCAAAGCCATCATGAGAATGAAGACTGATTCCTACCATCAGGAGCAATAGACCGAAGTATAAAGATTGATGAATCTTCACACGTCTTGTAGCCTTTATTAGGCTTATTTTTTTTTTTTTGTCTGATTGCGCTTCTCAGTGTTGCTTTTCACAACAGATTTATCAAGTCAGTTCCCACATTTTGCATTTTATCTCCAGAAACTTTTGATGCTGAAGTGGGTCAATGGAATCTTTTATATATTAGAGGTAAATGGCTTTTTTTTCCGTTCTAAGGAGCTTGGGAGAGATGGAAAAAAAATTATCTCGTAATCTGCTTCAGAAAAGCTTCTGCGGAACATTAAATGCTGTTGGGATTATATATAAAGAAAAAAAGACAACCCTTTGAATACAAAATAGTTTTTTCCTCATTGAGCGAGACAGCGAAAGGAAGAAATATGACAAATTAGATTTCTGTAAAAAAAAAAATTATCTTGTTTTTAAGGTTGGGAAACATTTGCCGGATCGGCTACACTGAACCATGAAATGTGTTACAGGTCCCAGGGGCAAGAGGTGATTTAAAGAGCCCTGAATAAACGTTATTACTGTTATTACCGTATTTATCGGCGTATAACACACACCCTAATTTTATAACCCTTTTTTTAACCACTTCCCACCCGGCCAATGTACATATACGGCCGGATGGGAGCTCTCTACTTCTGATAGGATGTTCAGGAACGTCCTTCAGGAGGGGGATCTTGCGTGCGCGTGCCCGCGCAGCGGCGCGATCCCGATGTGCTCGTGTCACCCGGACACGGCGCATCTCGGATGGGCAGGAGGGTTCTGTGATTGGCCCTCCTGATCACATTACGGCCGTGTCCAATCACGGCCGTCATGTGATGTAAACAAACAGCCGGTTGCTAGGCAATCGGCTCCTCCTCTCCTCACACAGAAGTCATCGCTGAGGAGAGGAGAGCAGATCGCTGCAGCCGGCTGGTGATCAGTGAGTATGAGCTGTTTTTACAGAGTTTTACTAACTGATCACCAGTCTAGTGTAAACACACATCACCACACAGTGTAAACACACACAGGGCTGCTGATAGAAATCATGGGGCCCCGTACAGCCTACCTGACGGGGCCCCCTTCAGCTCCACTTTCACTTGCCAGGGTATTGCCGGGGTATTGGCGGAGTATTGGCAGGGTATTTATTGCAGAGTATTGGCAGGGTAAGTATTGCAGAGTATTGGCAGGGATTTTCAAACAAGGTGTACTTTGCGACTGGTGTTCTCACTATTCCAACACTGCTGTTATTGTGGATATTGCTGGACTAGTCTAATCCAGCATTGGCCTATAATCTTTGATCTGATGAGATAAGCACTTGAAGGGCTCGCTGGACATTGCTCACATCGGTCCCTACCCTCAAGGAGCCCACAATCCAAGGTCCCTATTGATATACTATGGCCAATTTTGGACAGAGGCCAATTAGCCTACCTGCATGTCTTTGGAGTGTGGGGGGAAACCGGAGTACCTGGAGGAAGCCCACACAGGCACAGGGAGAGGATGCAAACTCCAGGCAGGTAGTGTCGTGGTTGGGATTTGAACCAGTGACCCTTTTTACTGCTAGGTGAGAGTGCTACCCACTACACCACTGTGCTGCCACAGGCAGGCACAGTTTTAGGGCTACTGGTTGCCTTTTTTGCCCCCTGCAGTCACATCAAGGTGGTCCTTATTTTGGGGTGCTTCCCACCTGGGGGGTCGCCCTACTCATCTCACGTTGAGGGTGAAGTTTGGGGTATGCATGCACTTATTTCGATTTGACGCTGATATATCATCTAATTGGGAGATAGAAAATTGTGGAAGGATTTTTTTGATCAAGTCCATCTGATTGTTTCTACATAATAGCCACGCAGCAGCATTGTGATGGTGAAACATGTAGGGACGATTTGGCCCAATAGCACCTTAAGGCCGCTACCATCTCTGGCCCTATTCAATATACTCTCTGTGTGCTTCCCATGTTGTATTTTAATTACTTTTCTTCTTTATATTTGAATGTAATATTTGTTATTTAATCACTTTGTAATAAAACATTTTCTTATATTTTTTAAGCAAAAACAATTGCCTATTGGTTTGAATGACAGGCACCGCAATAATCCCTCCTTTCCCAAACATTCAATTTTTCTATTAAGTAAATTTGGGGATGAGGTGCCGTATCTGAAACGGACCCCTCTGCCATTCTCTTCCATTTATCTTTTTGTACGCAAATTACATTTTTATAATTTTTTTCCTCACAAATAGAGCTTTCTATGGTGGTATTTGATCACTACTGTTTTTTTTTAATTATTATATAAATGAAAAAAAGATCCAAAAATTTGAAAAAAAAACAAAGTTTTCTACTTTCTGTTATAAAACATATCCAATAAAAAAATGTATATGTATATTGGCATATACTGTATACTGGAATTTACGCAGCTACAGTCAGGTCCATAAATATTGGGACATTGACACAATTCTAATCAACACAATTCTAATCAACACAATTCTAATCAACACAATTCTAATCTTTTTCGTTCTATATACCACCACAATGGATTTGAAATGAAACAAACAAGATGCACTTTAACTGCAGACTTTCAGCTTTAATTTGAGGGTATTTACATCAAAATCAGGTAGTAGGAATTACAACAGTTTTTATATATATATGTGCCTCCCACTTTTAAGGGACCAAAAGTAATGGGACAATTGGCTGCTCAGCTGTTCCATGGCCAGGTGTGTGTTATTCCCTCATTATCCCATTTACAAGGAGCAGATAAAAGGTGCAGAGTTATTTTCAAGTGTGCTATTTGCGTTTGGAATCTGTTGCTGTCAATTCTCAATATGAGATCCAAAGAGCTGTCACTATCAGTGAAGCAAGCCATCATTAGGCTGAAAAAACAAAACAAACCCATCAGAGAGATAACAAAAACATTAGGTGTGGCCAAATCAACTGTTTGGAACATCCTTAAAAAGAAAGAATGCACCGGTGAGCTCAGCAACACCAAAAGACCCGGAAGACCACGGAAAACAACTGGGGTGGTTAACCGAAGAATTCTTTCCCTGGTGAAGAAAACACCCTTCACAACAGTTGGTCAGATCAAGAACACTCTCCAGGAGGTAGGTGTATGTGTGTCAAAGTCAACAATCAAGAAAAGACTTCACCAGAGTGAATACAGAGGGTTCACCGCACAATGTAAACCATTGGTGAGCCTCAAAAACAGGAAGGCCAGATTAGAGTTTGCCAAACAATATCTAAAAAAGCCTTCATAGTTCTGGAACAACATCCTATGGACAGATGAGACCAAGATCAACTTGTACCAGAGTGATGGGAAGAGAAGAGTATGGAGAAGGAAAGGAACTACTCATGATCCAAAGCATACCACCTCATCAGTGAAGCATGGTGGTGGTAGTGTCATGGCGTGGACATGTATGGCTGCCAATGGAACTGGTTCTCTTGTATTTATTGATGATGTGACTGCTGACAAAAGCAGCAGGATGAATTCTGAAGTGTTTCGGACAATATTATTTGCTCATATTCAGAAAAATGCTTCAGAACTCATTGGCTGGCGCTTCACAGTGCAGATGGACAATGACCCGAAGCATACTGTGAAAGCAACCAAAGAGTTTTTAAAGGGAAAGAAGTGGAATGTAATGCAATGGCCAAGTCAATCACCTGACCTGAATCAGATTGAGCATACATTTCACTTGCTGAAGACAAAACTGAAGGGAAAATGCCCCAAGAACAAGCAGGAACTGAAGACAGTTGCAGTAGAGGCTTGGCAGAGCATCACCAGGGGTGAAACCCAGTGTCTGGTGATGTCTATGCGTTCCAGACTTCAGGCTGTAATTGACTGCAAAGGATTTGCAACCAAGTATTAAAAAATGAAAGTTTGATGGATGATTGTTAACCTGTTCCATAACTTTTGGTCCCTTAAAAAGTGGGAGGCACATATGCAAACTGTTGTAATTCCTACACCGTTCACCTGATTTGGGTATTTGTAAATACCCTCAAATTAAAGCCGAAAGTCTGCAGTTAACCCCCCTGGTGGTATTCCCGAGTCTAGCTCGGGGTGGAGATTTTGTACCAAAAGCGGTAACCCCCGAGCCAGACTCGGGACCGCATCGCTGAATGCAGGGAGAGGTTTACTTACCTTGTCCCTTGAATCCATCGATGTCCCCTCCGCTGTACGAGCTCGATGTATCACAGAGCCGAGCTCCATTCCCTGCGAGCGTTGTGACGTACGGGGACGGAGAACGGCGCCAAATTCAAAAAGTGAAACACACACATTACATAGAGTATAATGTAATCTTACAGATTACATTGCTGTATGTAATTATTTCACATCCCCTTTGTCCCTAGTGGTCTGCCCAGTGTCCTGCATGCAGTTTTATATTATAAAAACTGTTCTTTATGCCTGGAAACTGGAGATTGTCCATAGCAACCAAAACTGTCCCTTTACATCAAAAATGGTTTTAGACCAGCTAGAAAACAGCGATAATAAATTAGAATCACTCGCAGAATTGAGCGATAGCGATTTGTGGGGAGATCCATCATCAAATATTGAAAAGTAATGACAGTGACAATTCTACAACTGAGCAAATTTCAGTGTTTTTGATTTGATTACATTATTGAATCATTTTTATTATTGTTATATTATTATTTGGTATAATTATTTATAGTTATTTATTATATTATAATTTATGATTTCATTTTTCAAACTTTATCATACCCCGGATGTCTGCTAGACTCTGGTTTGGACAGATTTAAGTGAGTTATTCCTAAGAATTACAGGACTACAATATAAAACGCCAAATTTCAATGCAAAATAATTGTACCGCTTTCAGCACCTAAAATCTGAAATAATCGTACTGCCAGGGAGGTTAAAGCACATCTTGTTCGTTTCATTTCAAATCCATTGTGGTGGTGTATAGAGCCAAAAATATTAGAATTATGTTGATGTCCCAATATTTATGGACCTGAACGTATAGACACTATACTGTAATGGCTGTGATCAGCGACTTATAGTGTGACTGTGATATGGTGGCACGCAATCTGACCCTTTCTAGGAGGTACACTAACTGATTAAATAACACTGACATCAATAGTGATCAATAGAGGGAGGAGCTAATATTGTTGTAGTAATTATTACAGTCATTGGGTCAGCAGTGTTTTGGTGACGGATTCTCTTTAATTCTTCTAGCATCACCTCTCTTGATTTTGCTAATTTTCCAGCTTCAGCCAGAGCTCTGAAGTCATCTGTTGTTAATCCCGGGTTATTTTAGACAAATACAGCTGTACCCAGGGTGACGGCATAATGGACACTTGGAGACTTTAGAATGCTTAAAGCTAGGCAGTTCCATGTTTTTCTTTCCATTTACAGCAGGGGTGTACAAACTTTTTTTAAAGAGGGCCAGATTTGATGAAGTGAACATGCATGAAGGCCGACCATTTTGCCTGACGTTCTTTGAACCATTAAAATTCTGTCTAAGTGTGTTGGTCTGAGCACTAATTCACCGCTCAACAAGAATTCTCTTGCCTTTGTGGCTGTGTGTGAGTAAAGAGTTGAGCTTGGGCGTTTTATTTGGATATACCGTATTTATCGGCGTATAACTAGTGATGGCCGAACGGTTCGCCCGGCGGTCGTTTCGCGGCGAATTTCCGACTTTCGCCGTCCGCGGGTTCGAACGCCTTTTTCCGTCGTTCGCCCCGGCGGACTTACGTGTTTAATGTATACAAGAACTTTAACCTTTCGTGACACGTTTATCATGTGTTACAGGACAACCAATTGAGACATGACAGCTCATGGACACTTGGACATTCCCCCTAACCTATAAATACACCCGATCCGGTGGCCATTTTACATTCTTTCTTCTGTCACTGTAGGGAAAGGATCCTGTGTGGAGTAGGGACAGAGAAAACGCTAGCTATTTGGTACACAAAAGTTCTTTTCAGGACTGGTATAGGTGTTAGGTCAGCAGCCTGAGTTTCTTTTGTCAGTTTAGATAAAGGGACAGAGCGCTGTATGCTGCTATTTTAGGGACAGCTCAGCCAGATTAGTCTTTCTTCATCATCATCATCATCATCATCATTAGCTGTTACTATCAGGTCCACAAAAGAGCTGTTCCAGCTAATCGTTCCAGCCTACTCTTTTTTGCCAATTTGTATAGGGACAGGCAGGAAGCAGTGTGTCAGGCAGTGAGGATAATTTTAAAGACTTGCTGTTACTATTAGTTCCACAAAGGTTCTTTTCAGGACTGGTATCAGTGGTACGGTAATAGGCTTGTACACGTATAATATTCTTTCTTCCAAATATAGAAAGAATATTATACTTGACTGCTGCCCTTCTGCTGCAGTCTGCTAATCATTCACAACTCACTTGTTCCACAAAGCTCTTTATCAGGACTGGTAACTTGGTCTGTCTAGGGTGCTACGGTACATAGGCTTGGGTGCGGTACAGTCTGCTGTTCTGTAAGGACCGCTATCGGTCCACAATACATAGGGTTGCCGTGCACTACTGCTGACCGCTGCCCTATACTGCAGCAGTCCTTCATTGGTATAGGGACTGACGTACAGTCTGCTAATCACTAACACACAACCTGCTTGGTCCACAAAAGTTCTTATAAGGACTGGTAACTTGGTATAGGGTGCTACGGTACATAGGCCTGAGTGCGTTACAGTCTGCTGTTCTGTAAGGACCGCTATCGGTCCACAATACATAGGGTTGCCGTGCACTACTGCTGACCGCTGCCCTATACTGCAGCAGTCCTTCAGCGGTATAGGGACTGACGCACAGTCTGCTAAACACTAACACACAACCTGCTTGGTCCACAAAAGTTTTTATAAGGACTGGTAACTTGGTATAGGGTGCTACGGTACATAGGCCTGAGTGCAGTACAGTCTGCTGTTCTGTAAGGACCGCTATCGGTCCACAATACATAGGGTTGCCGTGCACTACTGCTGACCGCTGCCCTATACTGCAGCAGTCCTTCATTGGTATAGGGACTGACGTACAGTCTGCTAATCACTAACACACAACCTGCTTGGTCCACAAAAGTTCTTATAAGGACTGGTAACTTGGTATAGGGTGCTACGGTACATAGGCCTGAGTGCGTTACAGTCTGCTGTTCTGTAAGGACCGCTATCGGTCCACAATACATAGGGTTGACGTGCACCACTGCTGACCGCTGCCCTATACTGCAGCAGTCCTTCAGCGGTATAGGGACTGACGTACAGTCTGCTAAACACTAATACACAACCTGCTTGGTCCACAAAAGTTCTTATAAGGACTGGTAACTTGGTATAGGGTGCTACGGTACATAGGCTTGAGTGCGGTACAGTCTGCTGTTCTGTAAGGACCGCTATCGGTCCACAATAGATAGGGTTGACGTGCACCACTGCTGACCGCTGCCCTATACTGCAGCAGTCCTTCAGCGGTATAGGGACTGACGCACAGTCTGCTAAACACTAACACACAACCTGCTTGGTCCACAAAAGTTTTTATAAGGACTGGTAACTTGGTATAGGGTGCTACGGTACATAGGCCTGAGTGCGTTACAGTCTGCTGTTCTGTAAGGACCGCTATCGGTCCACAATACATAGGGTTGCCGTGCACTACTGCTGACCGCTGCCCTATACTGCAGCAGTCCTTCATTGGTATAGGGACTGACGTACAGTCTGCTAATCACTAACACACAACCTGCTTGGTCCACAAAAGTTCTTATAAGGACTGGTAACTTGGTATAGGGTGCTACGGTACATAGGCCTGAGTGCGTTACAGTCTGCTGTTCTGTAAGGACCGCTATCGGTCCACAATACATAGGGTTGACGTGCACCACTGCTGACCGCTGCCCTATACTGCAGCAGTCCTTCAGCGGTATAGGGACTGACGTACAGTCTGCTAAACACTAATACACAACCTGCTTGGTCCACAAAAGTTCTTATAAGGACTGGTAACTTGGTATAGGGTGCTACGGTACATAGGCTTGAGTGCGGTACAGTCTGCTGTTCTGTAAGGACCGCTATCGGTCCACAATAGATAGGGTTGACGTGCACCACTGCTGACCGCTGCCCTATACTGCAGCAGTCCTTCAGCGGTATAGGGACTGACGTACAGTCTGCTAAACACTAATACACAACCTGCTTGGTCCACAAAAGTTCTTATAAGGACTGGTAACTTGGTATAGGGTGCTACGGTACATAGGCTTGAGTGCGGTACAGTCTGCTGTTCTGTAAGGACCGCTATCGGTCCACAATAGATAGGGTTGACGTGCACCACTGCTGACCGCTGCCCTATACTGCAGCAGTCCTTCAGCGGTATAGGGACTGACGCACAGTCTGCTAAACACTAACACACAACCTGCTTGGTCCACAAAAGTTCTTATAAGGACTGGTAACTTGGTATAGGGTGCTACGGTACATAGGCTTGAGTGCGGTACAGTCTGCTGTTCTGTAAGGACCGCTATCGGTCCACAATAGATAGGGTTGACGTGCACCACTGCTGACCGCTGCCCTATACTGCAGCAGTCCTTCAGCGGTATAGGGACTGACGTACAGTCTGCTAAACACTAATACACAACCTGCTTGGTCCACAAAAGTTCTTATAAGGACTGGTAACTTGGTATAGGGTGCTACGGTACATAGGCTTGAGTGCGGTACAGTCTGCTGTTCTGTAAGGACCGCTATCGGTCCACAATACATAGGGTTGCCGTGCACTACTGCTGACCGCTGCCCTATACTGCAGCAGTCCTTCATTGGTATAGGGACTGACGTACAGTCTGCTAATCACTAACACACAACCTGCTTGTTCCACAAAAGTTCTTATAAGGACTGGTAACTTGGTATAGGGTGCTACGGTACATAGGCTTGAGTGCGGTACAGTCTGCTGTTCTGTAAGGACCGCTATCGGTCCACAATAGATAGGGTTGACGTGCACCACTGCTGACCGCTGCCCTATACTGCAGCAGTCCTTCAGCGGTATAGGGACTGACGTACAGTCTGCTAAACACTAATACACAACCTGCTTGGTCCACAAAAGTTCTTATAAGGACTGGTAACTTGGTATAGGGTGCTACGGTACATAGGCTTGAGTGCGGTACAGTCTGCTGTTCTGTAAGGACCGCTATCGGTCCACAATAGATAGGGTTGACGTGCACCACTGCTGACCGCTGCCCTATACTGCAGCAGTCCTTCAGCGGTATAGGGACTGACGTACAGTCTGCTAAACACTAATACACAACCTGCTTGGTCCACAAAAGTTCTTATAAGGACTGGTAACTTGGTATAGGGTGCTACGGTACATAGGCTTGAGTGCGGTACAGTCTGCTGTTCTGTAAGGACCGCTATCGGTCCACAATACATAGGGTTGCCGTGCACTACTGCTGACCGCTGCCCTATACTGCAGCAGTCCTTCATTGGTATAGGGACTGACGTACAGTCTGCTAATCACTAACACACAACCTGCTTGTTCCACAAAAGTTCTTATAAGGACTGGTAACTTGGTATAGGGTGCTACGGTACATAGGCTTGAGTGCGGTACAGTCTGCTGTTCTGTAAGGACCGCTATCGGTCCACAATAGATAGGGTTGACGTGCACCACTGCTGACCGCTGCCCTATACTGCAGCAGTCCTTCAGCGGTATAGGGACTGACGTACAGTCTGCTAAACACTAATACACAACCTGCTTGGTCCACAAAAGTTCTTATAAGGACTGGTAACTTGGTATAGGGTGCTACGGTACATAGGCTTGAGTGCGGTACAGTCTGCTGTTCTGTAAGGACCGCTATCGGTCCACAATAGATAGGGTTGACGTGCACCACTGCTGACCGCTGCCCTATACTGCAGCAGTCCTTCAGCGGTATAGGGACTGACGTACAGTCTGCTAAACACTAATACACAACCTGCTTGGTCCACAAAAGTTCTTATAAGGACTGGTAACTTGGTATAGGGTGCTACGGTACATAGGCTTGAGTGCGGTACAGTCTGCTGTTCTGTAAGGACCGCTATAGGTCCACAATAGATAGGGTTGACGTGCACCACTGCTGACCGCTCACCTATACTGCAGCAGTCCTTCAGCGGTATAGGGACTAAGAGTTTTGTCACAGGGTCATTTAAAAAATGACATGCAGAGGAAGAGGCAGGCCCTTCCGCAGGGGTGGTAGGGGTAGGGCAGGAGCAACAGGCTTGAGCCAAAGTGGGAAGTTGCAGAAGGTGCGTTCAATTACTTTAAAGGATGCACCAGACTTGGTTGAGTGGCTCGCTCAGCCTTACTCTTCTGCACCCTCCTCATCCTCTCGATCTGCACCCTCTTCTTCACTCTCTGCTATGTGCACCCCCAAAGACACTACCACCAACAACACGACCACCACCACCACCACCACATACCTTCCGCTTGAGTCACTGGAATTATTTTCCGATCCATATCAAGAGGACATTTCTGATGCGCAGCCACTCTTGGTATTGGATCAGGAAGAGGAGGTAGCAACAAGCGCTACTCAGCAGTCTGACGCCAGTACCCAGATCAGCCCAAGGAGGAGGTTGGTCCCCGGTGTTGCTGCCTACTCTACTTATAGCGGTGGGGAAGGTGACGTTGATGATGACGTGTCTAGTGATGTCACGTGGGTGCCCACAAGAGAGGAAGAGGAGGGGAGTTCAGAGGGAGATATGGACCAGCAGATAGGGAGGAGAAGCAGCAATGACTTACATTGCACAGCAGGGACAAAGCAGACTGCAAATGTATCAGGAGCGAGTCATCGACCATGTACGGTCACATCTGGCGCTCCCAGGACACCGGCACATGGCTCCGCAGTGTGGGCTTTTTTTAACGTGTCCGCTGCTGACAATAGCGTTGCCATCTGCAATCTTTGCAGTCAACGCGTTAGTCGCGGTAAGCCCAATACTCACCTAGGGACGACCGCCTTAAGAAGGCACATGAGCAGCCATCACCGAGCCCAGTGGGAGCAACGGAACACACAAAGCCACACTGCAGGCTCTCACCGTCCAGCCTCGTCTTCTACTTCTCCTTCTCCTCTCTCCTCACAATTGTCCTCCACTCCACCTTCCATCACGCCAAGCTCACATTTTTCTGCAAAAAGGCAGGCTTCCGTGGGCCTAATGTTTGAGCGTAAAAAAATGATGACGCCGGATAACCCTCTTGCCCAACGGTTGGCGGCTGGCTTGTCAGAACTCATAGCCCGCCAACTACTGCCATATAAACTGGTGGACTCGGAGGCCTTTCGCAAATTTGTGGCCATTGGAACACCACAATGGAAGGTCCCAGGAAGGAAGTATTTCTCAGAGAAGGGCATCCCAGAGCTATATGGCCATGTTCAGCGGCAAGTGAATGTATCTCTGGCACACAGTGTCGGTGCCAAGATACATCTGACCACAGACACGTGGTCTAGCAAACACGGGCAGGGAAGGTATATCAGTTTTACTGCCCACTGGGTGAACCTTCTGACGGCCGTCAAGCATGTAACCCGTGGCACCCGTGTAGATTTGGTTTTACCGCCACGGATTGCATGCAGGCCTGACTCTTCTTCTCCTCCTCCTACTCCATCCTCCTCCCTCTCCTCCTCAGCTGCCTCCTCCTTTTCCGCTGCTAGCGTCTCTTCCACTGCACCGCCCAAGCTCCCCAGAACCTATTCCACATGCCAGGTGAGACGTTGCCATGCCGTGCTGCGTCTGTTGTGCCTGGAAGCAAAGAGCCACACTGGCCCGGCACTCCTTTCAGCTTTGCGTTCACAGGCAGATGAGTGGCTAACACCGCTCAATTTGACAGTTGGTAAAGTGGTGTGTGACAACGGTGCCAATCTGCTTAGCGCATTGAAACAGGGCAAAATCACGCACGTGCCGTGCATGGCACACGTCTTAAACTTGGTCGTGCAGCGATTCCTTGTCAAATACCCTGGGGTCCAGGACATCTTGCGGCAGGCAAGGAAAATCTCGGCCCATTTCAGAAGATCTTACACGGCCATGGCTCGCCTTGCTGACATTCAGCGGCGACACCATCTGCCGGTCAGACGTCTTATTTGCGATTGCCCGACGCGATGGAACTCAACCTTCTATATGCTTGATAGGCTGCTCCAGCAGAAACGTGCAGTTAACGTCTACCTGTATGAACTCTGCGAAAGAAACGGTTCTGGGGAGCTGGGTTTTTTTTCACCGCGCCAGTGGCTGCTCATGCGCGACACATGCAGACTTCTGCGGCCATTTGAGGAGATCACCAAACTGGTCAGTCGCAGCCATGGCGCCATCAGTGACATGGTACCTTATGCCTTCTTTCTGGAGCGTGCATTGCGTCGTGTCATTGATCAGGCTGTGGAGGAGCAGGAGCGGGAAGATGAGGAAGTCGCAATGCTGGATGAATTCCCAGGGGGGGCTACTCTATCTGAGACAAGTCAACAACAGGAGTCTGATGAGGAGTCAGAGGAGGATGGTGCCGGGGCGGATGAGCAGGAGCAAGAAGAGCATGCTTTAAACCTTTCTGGGATCCCTGTTGTGCGAGGATGGGGAGAGGAGAATGAAGAGGACGACATTATCCTGGATGATGAGCAGGAGCCAGGCCACCACACCGCTTCCACTTTAGTGCAAATGGGGGCCTTCATGCTCCAGTGTTTTAATAGGGACCCCCGTATAAAAAGCATGAGGGTCAAGGACCAGTACTGGGTGGCAACGTACTTAGACCCCCGGTACAAACACAAAATGGCGGAAATGTTACCGCCGTCGCAGAGGGCTGTCAGAATGCAGCACTTCCAGGCCTTGCTTCGAGAAATGCTGCATTCTGCTTTTGCGTGCGCTGGCAGAGGAGCAATTCCCACTCCCAGAGAAGGATTTGCGGGTACCAATCCAACAGCGCCTGCAAGAAGAGGCCGGTTTGAAGATGTGTTGGTGACTTCGGATATGAGGTCATTCTTTCAGCCGACCCATCGACAGGTGTCATCCGGATCCAGCATCAGGGAACGCCTAGACCGTCAGGTGTCCGACTACATTGGGTTAACGGCCGATGTGGACGCTCTGAGGAGTGATGAACCCCTAGACTACTGGGTGGGCAGGCTTGACCTCTGGCCAGAGCTTGCCCAATTTGCAATCGAACTGTTGGCTTGCCCCTCATCCAGTGTCCTGTCCGAAAGGACGTTCAGCGCAGCAGGGGGGATTGTGACCGATAAGCGTACTCGCCTAGCTCACCACAGTGTTAACTACCTCACATTTCTAAAAATGAATGAGGCATGGATCTCGGAGGAATTCAACACATGTGATCAGTAGACCATGTATATGTCTATAAACAATTTTTGGAATCAAGCACACAGACCTTCTTAATTCATTTGGCTCACTTCCCTGACCCAAAAAAGCACACCGTACTATATGCCCCTACCCTCCTCTTTGAAGAGGTTGAGCGGTGTCATATTTCTACTGGGGCTGCTTATTATGAGGGGTTCCCACCATCCCTGTGCTGTGCTGACTTCCTCCTGGGTGTTCTTATTATGAGGGGCTCCCACCATCCCTGTGCTGTGCTGACTTCCTCCTGGGGGTTCTTATTATGAGGGGATCACACCATCCCTGTGCTGTGCTGACTTCCTCCTGGGGCTGCTTACGGTGCTGCTGTCAGCGCTGTATGTCACGGAGCTGCTGTCAGCGCTGTATGTCACGGAGCTGCTGTCAGCGCTGTATGTCACGGAGCTGCTGTCAGCGCTGTATGTCACGGAGCTGCTGTCAGCGCTGTATGTCACGGAGCTGCTGTCAGCGCTGTATGTCACGGAGCTGCTGTCAGCGCTGTATGTCACGGAGCTGCTGTCAGCGCTGTATGTCACGGAGCTGCTGTCAGCGCTGTATGTCACGGAGCTGCTGTCAGCGCTGTATGTCACGGAGCTGCTGTCAGTGCTGTATGTCACGGAGCTGCTGTCAGCGCTGTATGTCACGGAGCTGCTGTCAGCGCTGTATGTCACGGAGCTGCTGTCAGCGCTGTATGTCACGGTGCTGCTGTCAGCGCTGTATGTCACGGAGCTGCTGTCAGCGCTGTATGTCACGGAGCTGCTGTCAGCGCTGTATGTCACGGAGCTGCTGTCAGCGCTGTATGTCACGGAGCTGCTGTCAGCGCTGTATGTCACGGAGCTGCTGTCAGCGCTGTATGTCACGGTGCTGATGTCAGTGCTCTGTATTACGGTGCTGCTGTCAGTGCTCTGTATCTCCTGCACCCTCTTGTTTGCCTACCCTGGTCCCTGACCTTCCCTCTCCTCCATTGCCTTCATTAGCTCCATAGTCCTGAATTGTCAGAACAATTTCCCAAATAAAAAAAAAATGCTTGTAGTTATCGATCCCAAATTCACCTCATACATGTATTATGCTATTGTCCAGGTGGTGGGACTACGTGCTACCCCCTAATAATTACCCCGTGGCCGCAAATTCGACCTAAAGGTTTGCGAAATTCGCCTCCCATTGAAGTCAATGGAGCCCGCGGCGAACGGTCGTTTTCGCGAACGTTTGTGTCCGTTCGCGTTTCGCGTTCGCGAAACGTCCCGTCGGAAGTTCGTCCATCACTACGTATAACACGCACCTTCACTTTAAGAGGGAAGTTTCAAGAAAACAAATGACATTTTAAATAAAGAACCCTTTATTTGGCCGCTAGCAGGGTTTAAAAGCGCTCCGCTGGTGCCTGAAAAGTGCGGCAAAAACTACGGTAAATCGCCGCTAAAAATAGTGTCGCTTTACCACCAACGCTCCCGCACTGGCAGCGTGAAAGGGCTCTTAAAGTGATACTAAACACACGCTGTTTAATTTAAATTGTGACTTCTATTTCTGTATGTTGATGATGGCACTGCAATTATTTAAATAATAAAAAATAAAAAAATAATCAAACTACCTTTTTCCTAATCGATATACAGTTGTCACATGACCCAGCTCTTTCCCAGCATGTCTGCAGGGAAACATAAGAAGAAAGGAGCTTCTAGTCCTCTGCTGCTGGTCACATGTTCAAAAAAACAGCCTTTGGAATACAGACAAAAAAAAATAATACTAATGAATTGTCATACAAATATATATTTGACATCAAATCTTTATATTTTGTGGAAATAACATGGTGTGGATTTCTGACAGTCACAGGCTGTGTCACGCCCCTCCAGCCTGTGGAGAATTAGAGGGAGGTGAAGCCTCCATTAAACTACATGTAATATCCCGCCCCCATTGTGTTTAGGTGGCTAGTGGTCATGGAGGAGGAAGGAGGGTGGACTGTCATTTAACACTGTGAATACCCCCACATGTGTGACTCTATAGTCACATGGGCTGCTCAGATGTGATAGCGAGGAAATGATTAGCGTAGAAACTCATTGAAAACTGAGCATGTGCAGAGTTGCCACCATATCTGCAAAATCCCTAGCTGAATTGGGGACATTTTTTTATGATGTGGGTATAGTGACACTTTAAGGAGGAAGCCGATCAATGGGTGCCAGCCAATGGATGTTCGCTGGCACCCGCCTGTCCTCAGGAAGACACACAGCACAGGGATCTGCCTATGTAAACAAGGCAGAGCTCTGTTCTGACGGGGGGAAGGGATGGTATCTATGTTCCTGCAAATCCGGGAATAGAATCCATTACTTCCTCTAGTAGAAGCAGCACACATGGTAAATACAAACACTTTTGAGCATATTTATTTTGTCACTATTGCCCACGCTGTTCTCACTGGTATAGCATTTTCTGAAGTTTTAGCACTTTTTTTTTACAGCAGCTGCAAATTATTTTCATTTCACTTCATTTCTGTTGTGTAGATATTTTGCTTTTTATTTTGTTTTATTCATCACTCTGAGCGCCGGTTTTCTGTTTTATACAAACAAAGGCTAGGCACAGTGCATATTTTTAGCACTGATCAATATATTAGTGTTACTGCTTCCCACAAAGTGTCAGTTGGTTTCCAATTGTTCTCCGCAATATCGCAGTCCTGCAATAAGTCACTGATCTCCGCCATTACCAGTGTAAAAAGAAAAAAAAATACAGTGTCTACAGTATGTATGTATCACATTGTTTGTAGATGCTATAATGTTTGTGTACACTAATCAATATATACACTTATTGGGATTTTGTTTACAAAAAAACATGTAGCAGAATACATATATGCCCAAATTTATGAGTAAATTGTATGTTTTAAATTTTTTTATTGGATGTGTTTTGTAGCAGAAAGTAAAAAAATATTGTTTGTTTGTTTTTTTTGTTTTTTTTTAAATTGTCATCGTTTTTTGTTTAAATTGCAAAAAAAATAAAAAAATGCAGTGGTGAACAAATACCACCAAAAGAAAGCTCTATTTGTGGGAAAAAATGACATAAATGTTATTTGGGTACAGCGTTCAGGGCCATTTTTAAGGCAGGACAAAAGGGGCAGCTGCCCTGGGCCCTGTCATTGTTGTGGGGCCCAAAGCAGCTGCCTCATACTTGCCAACTATCCCGGTTCAAATGCCCTTTTTTAGTCCCGTGCTGTGTCCTGTTATCTCAGCGTGAAGTGTGCTGCTACTAATGCTGCCCAGCTCTGCCCTATTGCCGTGTACAGATGACTCACCTGCAGACCCTGTGTTTACTGTACATGTAAACAACCGGCATTGATATGTAAATAGCAACGTCATTCATATGTAAATAGCATCATCAGGCGGCATTGTTATGTAAATAAAGGCAGCATTCATATGTATATCATGCCCCCCGAGGTCATATCCACCATCACCTATACTGAATGCTGCCCACTGGGGAGGTAAAGGAGCACGCTTGAAAGTCCTGCCTACAACTGTGGTCATTAAGCCTAACATCAGCCTGTTCTGCAAAGGTAAGAAAATTGGTGTGGGGAGGGGGGGCAGTGTGGGGTGTGCAGAGGTAGGTAGAGAAGGAATTACAGTTTGAGGTGCACAGGTGTGCAAGGAGGGGATGTACAGAGGTAAGGAAGGTGGGTTCAAAGATGAGCAGAGGAGGCAGGTAGAGTTAAAGGGGAGGGGGATTAGAGTGGAGAGGATGGGGAATGTTAGGGGTGCAGAGGTTAGCAGGGATTTTAGGATGCAAAGGTGTACTGACAGGGTGGATAAAGATGTAGGTTGCATGTAGGGCCGCCCATTCATTTTAATGGACTGCTCTAAGCACTAGAAAGAAAGTCCCTAACCCTTTTTCAAAATCTCATGGTGCCATAGCACATGTCAGCAGATGCGTGAGGGTGTCATCCACAATTGAGGGCACTGCTCTGTATCTGCTAAAGGGCAGCACGTTTCTGTGGTATCAGGAAAACGATTTTGCATGCATTCCCAACACACACAAATGTGAACGCAGGCTAAATGTCTCAGTTACATTTGTGGTCAGTGTGAATTTTCTCATTACATTGGGGCTTGGTGTAGAATCCTTTCATTCACACTAGTGGCCAGTGTGAATTTCCCCCTTACATTGGTGGTCAATCTAAATCCCTCCTTACACTGGTGGTCAGTGTAAATCCCTCCTTACACTGGCGGTCAGTGTAAATCCCTCCTTACACTGGTGGTCAGTGTAAATCCCTCCTTACATTGGTGGTCAGAGTAAATCCCTCCTTACATTGGTGGTTACTGTAAATGCTTCCATTACAATAGTGGTCAGTGTAAACCCCTATTACATTGCTGGCCAGTTTTGAAACTCCTCTTTAATATGGTAGTCAGTAAAAAAATCAGCATTGTCATTGATCACACCCTCCCCTCCCCCCCAGCACTGCCACTGGTCCCAGGAGTCCTAGGATCCATAGAAGTTTTGATGGGTCTGCTCACCTCCCCAGTCCATGGTGTGCAGGCAGTGAGGAGATGATGTGCTGTAACCTCTAGCAACCAGTGAGCAGTAATGATGTGCAGTAACCTCTAGCAACCAATCAGTGAGCAGTATTGATTAGGGCTGAAACAACTAATCGATTAATCGACAACTAATTGATTATGAAAATAATCGATTACTATTTTCATAATTGATTAATCGGGCAGTAACATAATGGGGTTAAAAAAAAACTAAAATTAGCCCTTTATAGTACAAAAAGAGCAAATAATCGCTACTGTAAATATTACTTTCACAGTTCTACAGTAAAAAAAAGTGAACCCCTTACAGTGGTGATTATCTTCTTTTTTTTGTACTATAGGGCTAATTTTAGTTTTTTAACCCCATTATGTTACTAAACGTCTTAGGCCTGGTTCACATCTTTGTGTTTTTTGGTGCTTTTTGCAGAAACGCACTACAGTTCATTTACATTCACATCTGTACTTTTTTCAGCCACTGGGTATTTAGGCTGGATTCACACCTATGCATTTTTAGTGCTTTTTTGCATTTTGCAGATTTCTACTACAGTCCTTTTAACATGGTTTCCTATGGAACATATTCTGTAGTGCAAATCTGCAAAATGCAAAAAGCACAAAAAATGCATAGGTGTGAATCCAGCCTTAGAAAAGATTTGATCTCTGAGTCTGATATTTACAGATTCACCCTTTAATAGTATACACAGTATATCTCCTCTAATAGTATATACAGTATATCTCCTCTAATAGTATATACAGTATACTTACCATATAGTTGGTTATTTTTTACCACTGCATACAGAGATATTTAAGAATAAATTGCCTTTTTTTTTTTAAACTTTACATATTAACTAAATTATACACCACACTTTTTCTGAAGATTATTAACCAATTAATCGATTATTCTAAACAATAATCGGCCAACTAATCAATTATGAAAATAATCGTTAGTTGCAGCCCTAGTATTGATGTACAGTAATCTCTAGCAATCAATCAACAAGCATAAATCATGTGCTGTAGCCTCTAGCAACTAATCAGTGAGCCGTAATGTATGCTTTAACCTCTAGCAACTAGTCAGTAAGAGGTAATGATATGCTGTAACCTCTGGCAACCTATCGCTGTCTGATCTGATTCAGTAAACTGATTTTGAACCTAGCTGCTATGTATTGTATGTCTCAGAGCAGATGGAGAGTGAAATTGCATGGGTGGGGGGGGGGCAAGAAAATGTTTGCCCAGTGTCCAATCAATATTAAAGATGGCCCTGACAGCGTGCCATGACCGCGCAATTGTCACGCAGTGCCGTTTCGCAAAAATCTTCCGGAGGGCAAGTGGTTAAGGCCCAGAGAGGGATATATACATTACAGTTAGTCATTTAAGACATTTTTATTCATGATTGCCTAAAGCAGCACAAAGAGAAAAAAAATGACTGTAATTACACTTATAGCAGAAAAGAGATTAGATAATATATTATTATAGTATAGTATTGTGTAAAAATGACAGGTCCCCTTTTAAAATATTTTCTTTGCTAGGCATTTGTTATAGATTTCCCTAGATATGAGTAATTATTTCAATCCCATCTCCATCAATAGTTCTCTTCAGTATAAATGTGGCTGTGATCTTTCACCTCTGTCACTTTTCTTGGATTGTGATTGGGTGCCGGTAATTATTGTGACCCCGGGTTTAATTACTCTTACATTCGTTAGATTTGACATAAAGCATTCGCACATCAAGTATGAAACAAATCGCAATTAGCCGCTCATCCACAGTGCAATTTTGTCTGTGATATAGAAAATGGCCAAGAGATCAATTAGGCTTTGTCTTTAGATGGGTTTTATTTTTATTTTATTTGTTGCTGCTGAAGTTAATACATAACACAGAGTAAAAGTCATCCATAAAAATGTAGCACACGTATTATCATATTCTACCACCACTAAAAAATATATAATAATAATGACAATTATAATTAAAGAAATAATTTACATCCAGATGAACTACAAGTCCCTTAGGAATGGTAGGCAGAAGTTTTCACAATGCAGAGGATACATTCTTATAGTTTCATAGTTAGTAAGGTTGAATAAAGACACCAGTCCATCCTGAGTGAGTGCCTACAATTGTCCTTATCCCTGTTCATTGCACACTCTCATTGGTCCCTACCCTCAAGGAGCCACAATCCAAGGTCACCATTTATATACTAGGGCCAATTTTGGACAGAAGCCAATTAACCTACCTGCATGTCTTTGGATTGTACGAGGAAAGTGGAGTGCCTGGAGGAAAGCCACACAGGCACAGGGAGAACATGCAAACCCCAGGCAGGTAGTGTCATGGTTGGGATTTGAACCTGTGACCCTTCTTACTGCTAAGTGAGAGTGCTAACCACTACACCACTGTGCCACCCATGCTTCTTGTGGGCCAGTTTTATTTGCTCGACTGCATATAAGGATTTGCTGGCCCTTGGCTTTACTTAAAGTGATACTAAACACACACTCTTTAATTTGCATTGTCCCTTCTACAGTGCCTTGAAAAAGTATTCATACCCATTGAAATGTTCCACATTTTGTCATGTTACAACCAAGAACCTAAATATCTTTTATTGGGATTTTATGTGATAGACCAACACAAAGTGCCACATAATTGGGAAGTGGAAGGAAAAATATAAATGGCTTTCAAAATGTTTTACAAATAAATATGTGAAAATATGTGGCGTGCATTTGAGCGCCCGCCCCCCGAGTCTATACTTTGCAGAATCACCTTTTCCTGCAATTACAACTGCAAGTCTTTTTAGGGATGTCTCTACCAGCTTTGTACATCTAGAAAGGGACATTTTTGCCCATTCTTCTTTGCAAAATAGCTCAAGCTTTGTCATATTGTATGGGGAGCGTTTGTGAACAGCGATTTGCAACAGATTCTCAAGTGGATTTAGGACTGGACTTTGACTGGACCATGCTAACATATGAATATGCTTTGATCTAAATGTTTTGGGTCGTTGTCCTGCTAGAAGGTGAACCTTTGCCCCATTCTCAAGTCTTTTGCAGACTCTAAAGCCCCGTACACACGAGCGGACTTTTCAACATCCAAAGACTGACGGAATGATTCCGTCAGACTATTCGATCGTGTGTGGGCTGCAACGGACTTTTGATTTGCAAAAGTCTGACAGACTTTAGAAATGGAACATGCTTCAAATTTTAACGCCAGAACTCTGCCGGACCCAGTTCCTACCGAAAAATTCGCTCGTGTGTATGCTATTCCGACGGACTAAAACCGACGCTAGGGCAGCTATTGGCTACTGGCTATGAACTTCCTTATTCGAGTCCAGTCGTACGTCATCACGTTCGAATCCGTCGGAGTTTGGTGTGATTGTGTGTGGCCAAGTCCGCTCATTCGGAAAGTCCGTCAGAACTCTGTCAGAACTCCGGCAGAACTCCTTCGAAAGTCTGTCGGACATAAGTCTGGTCGTGTGTACGCGGCATAACAGGTTTTCTTCTAACATTGCCCTGTATTTGGCTCCATCTATCTTCCCATGAATTCTGACTAGCTTCCCTGTCCCTGCTGAAGAAAAGTATCCCCACAAAATGATGTTGTCACCACCATGTTTCACGGTGGGGATGGTGTGTTCAGGGTGATGTGCAGTATTAGTTTTCTGCCACACAGCATTTTGCTATTAGGCCAAACAGTTAAAGAGGAAGTAAACCCTGATGGGGTTACTTCCTCTTTGTCTCCCTGCAAAGGCAAAGCATAATGGACTACTATGCTTCGCATAGTAGTCCATTATGTGTCACTTACCTGACACAGAAGCCAGCGAAGTCACCGCTGTCCCCTGTAGTTCCGAGCATCCATCTTCTTGGTGGGTCTCGCTGCTCCGGCGCTGTGATTCGCCGGAGCAGCGATGACGTCACTCCCGCGCATGCGCATGGGAGCCGACACTCGCGGCATATCGGCGCGATCTGCGGCTTGCCCATTGTGCCTGCCGGTGGCTGTCTTCAGGTAAATATCTCCTAAACCATATAGGTTTAGGAGATATTTCTTGGACCTACAGGTAAGCCTTAATCTGGTTTGTAAGGGAGCCGCCGGTAACGGTAAAGTACAACTGAAGCAATGTACGTGTCATTGCTTCAGTTTGCTTAAGTGCGCATGTGTTGATAACGTTGGCACATGCAAGTACAGGGGATATCTCCTAAATCGTTAGGCTTCACAGAACAGCTCTATTTATACTGAGATTAAATTACACACAGATGGACTCTATTTACTAATTAGGTGACATCTGAAGGCAATTGGTTCCACTAGATTTTAGTTAGGGGTATCAAAGTAAAGAGGGCTAAATACAAATGCAGCCACACTTTTTTTTTTTTTTTTTTATATTGATCTGTGAAAGATTTTGAAAAACATTTGTCATTTTCCTTCCACATCACAATTATGTGCCACTTTGTGTTGGTCTATCACATAAAAATCCCAATAAAATTAATTTACTTTTTTGTTTGTAACATAAAATGTGGAACATTTCAATGGGTATGAATACATTTTCAAGGCAATCTACCCTAATGGGACTTTAAGTAAATCTTGCTTGCTTCGTATGGGTTGCCTAAAGCATATCTCAAAACCCCAAATTTTGAGTATCGCAGCTTACCAGCCCTTAGATTTGGTGGTTGTGTTTGTTTTCTTTTTCCTGTTTTTTTTCACCTGGTTGTCCTGTGATTAACACATCTCCTGCCCTAACTCACTCCACTGTATCTTTGGAGGGAGCCATGGTTGTCATCCAACTAGACTTCAATTATGTCTTCTTCCCTTCATCTCCATTACATGGGGGCGGGGGGGACTAGTAGTTTACAGAAGGAGAATAACATTGTTTCTGCTTTCAGTTGAACTGACACGTTTCTGGCAAGATCAATTTTCTGTATTTGCTGAAATGTTCTTGGCCTCAAAAATCGAATGCAGCCACCACATCCAAAGACAGGAAAGCTTTAACCCCCCTGGCGGTATTCCCGAGTCTGGCTTGGGGTAAGATTTAAATACCATAAGCGGTATTCCCAAGGCAGACTCGGGACCGCATCGCTGGATCCATGGAGGGGTTTACTTACCTTGTCCCCTGGATCCAGCGATGTCCCCCCGCTGTGATCTGTGAGCCGTCCTCTGCTCGATCTGTCACATCGCCGGGCTTCATTCCCTGCGAGCGTTGCAACGCACGGGACGGAGTTGGGCGCCAAATTCAAAAAGTAAAATACACAGTATAGATACAGTACACTGTAATCTTACAGATTACAGTACTGTATTAAATAATTACACATCCCCTTTGTCCCTAGTGGTTTGTCCAGTGCCCTGCATACAGTTTTATATTATAAATACTGTTCTTTATGCCTGGAAACTGGAGATTGTCCATAGCAACCAAAAAGTGTCAGTTTACATCAAAAGTGGTTATAGACCAGCTAGAAAACAGCGATAATAAATTAGAATCACTCGCAGAATTGAGCGATAGTAATTTGTGGGGAAATTCATCATCAAACACTGAAAGTAATGACAGCGACAATTCTGCAACTCAGCACATTTCAGTGTTTTTGATTTGATTACATTATTGAATAATTCTTATTATTATTATATTATTTGTTATAATTATTTATAGTTATTTATTTTATTATATATATATATATATATATATATATATATATATATATATATATATATATATATATATATTTATTTATGGTTCAGAGCCCTATGGCCGGTATGGATAAGGATGACAAACAGGGTTAACACAAACTTACCACTTGAAATGGACCTGAAAGTGTGCCTTGGTCTAACGTACGGTATACCAAAATAAGGGGGCATACCCTAGATAAGAAATGAGGGTAAATGAAATGAACATGAAATGAAGTGAAATGAGTACTCTCGTGAGGAGTATGATGCCTTGAGAAATGCCCTAAGAAGGGGATGGGAGGGTGGGTATCACGCACAGGAACCGACAAGGAACACAGCCGAACGGGCTGGTTAAATACCCCTCTGGGCTCCTCCCATAATTTCAGGCCTTCTTATTTATGGTTCAGAGCCCTATGGCCGGTATGGATAAGGATGACAAACAGGATTAACACAAACTTACCACTTGAAATGGACCTGAAAGTGTGCCTTGGTCTAACGTACAGTATACAAAAATAAGGGGGCAAAAACATTCAGGTAGGGATTGTGCTTTATTGACTCAAATTAGTTACTGAGTGAGCTTGACGAAGGCCTGGGTCATCTCTACTTGTGGATTGGGAATATAGCGAGCAAAGCAGGTGGACTTCCATCTGCCCAGTTTCTTGATCACGTGATCCGGAACCCCTTGACGGGAGGCTGTTGAGGCTGCCCTGATACTGAACGAATGTCCGGAAGTACTGAGCAGGGTTGAGCTGAAGGATACGTAGAAGTATTCTAACATGTTCCATGAACCGGGCAGCATTTAGGGGCTTGGCATGGAACGGCAGGAGCAGACTAGCGTCTGGTTGATCGGCCAGAAGGGACAACAGGCGGGTGAGAGTGGAGACTGGACACCAGCTGTTGTTGGTCTTATAATAATGGACGTCCATACCAGAGCCAACCTGTTGTGTTTTGGAGACTGCCAGGTGTAAGATAAAATGGTCTTCGTAACGGACCAGGTGGTGTTTGCGAAGCATGCGTTCTGTGGGGCTGCTACAGGTGAATTCAACTGGCCGTAAGAAGCCGTAGAAGGCCAGATGTATGGCTGCCTGTAAGACCACGCTAGGATGTAGACCGAAGGGTGACGTGGCCAGGATATCTGACATGTTTCTGAAGATATCTCCTGTGATAGGCAGGCGTTTGGTGCTGATCACTGGCTGGTGCCTCTGGACGCCACGCAAGACGGCCCGTACGGCATGGTAAGAGAACAATGAGGGTTCAGTAGGGTTTTGGAGTGACGTGAAATGTTGGACACCGGCTAGATACAGCCGGATCGTATTGTGGGATAAAGCGAGTTCTGAGTGGCAGTAGGAGATAAAGGCCAGGATTTGTTTGATACGGGATGTCTCTGTACCGTGGCGTGCCACGAAACGGTTGAAGGCCCTCCAGGCCGTCTGGTAGGCTTTGAGGGTGTTGCGTGAGAGGGAAAGGTTGATGAGTTGAGTTGCTGCTAGAAGGTGTGGGGCTAGTCCAGGGTCAGTTGAGACCAGGCCGGGATAGCTGCTGACATCGGTTCGGCTTCGGGCACCTGTTCAAAAAATGAAACCAGATTAAATCGAGAGAGAGCATCTGCTGCTAGATTGCGTTTACCGGGGATGAAGAAGCAGTAAACATTGAATTGATGTAGTAAGGAGAGCTGGACCAGCCGACGCAGGAAGGACATCACCGCTAGAGACCTGGACCTGCCTTTATTGACGATCTCTGCAGAGGCCAAGTTGTCTGTTGAGAACGCCACGGTTTGGCCCGACCAGCTGCGACCCCAGACGTGTGCTGCTGCTACTATGGGGTATAACTCAAACAGGGAGGATGTTTCGGAGAAGCCGGGTATTGCCAGTATTTGGGGAGGCCAGGGAGCTGCAAGCCAGAGGTGGCCAAAAATCGCCGCGAAGCCTGTGGAGGCAGCAGCGTCGGTCACCACCTGGGGTGAAAGGGAAGATATCGAGGGAATACGCCATTCCAGGATGACAGAAATTCCTCCCACATGGAGAGATCTGCTATAGCCGTGGCATCAAGACTGAGGACCTGCTCCGGATCCTGCGTGTGGGACAGTAGCACTAGCAGGCGGGACACGAAGGAGCGACCCTGGGGGATGATGCGCATGGCAAAGTTTAACATGCCGAGAAGGGATTGCAACTGTTTCTTGGTGCATGACCGGGAGCGGGTGAAGTCCCTCAGGACGGCCCTGATACGGGTTAGTTTATCCGTGGGGAGGCTGGCCTGCATGGTGTTGGTGTCCAAGTTAACCCCGAGAAAAGTGATGGACTGCGCTGGACCATCCACCTTGTGTTCCGCAATAGGGATATTGCGATTTCTGAATACCACCCTCAATTTATCCAAGTCCCCTGGAGGTCAGCCGGGCGGCTCAATCAACAGGAAGTTGTCCAGATAGTGTATAACTTCTTGACATCGGGCTACGTGTAGCAGGACCCACGTAAGTGACTGAGCAAACGTGTCAAAGAGCCAGGGACTGCTTTTAGATCCAAAGGTCAGCTTGGTAGCAAAATAATAGAGCTCCCTCCACTTGATGCTGTGCCAGCACCAAAGGGACAGGTGGATGGGGAGGAGCTTGAAAGCATCCGCGATATCGGCCTTAGAGAGCCAGGTGCCCGTGCCTGTCTTGAGTATGGCCTGGATAGCCATGTCTACAGAGGCATATTTGAGCGAGAACTCCTCGGAGGGGATGAGGGAATTAAGACTGGGGATAGGAGAGGAATGAGGCGCTGACAAGTCATACACCAATCTCAATTTATTTGAAAATGTTCCCTTAACAAGCCCAATAGGGCTGACTCTCCAGGTGTTGAAGGGGGGCTGGGTGAAAGGGCCTATTATAAAGTCCCGATCTAGCTTGGCTTGCAGGAGCTGGTCTATGGCTGGTTCGTCAAAGGCCGCTGACCGTAGGTTCCGGCACTCTTACGTGACATGGGAGAGAGATATGAGACCCGTGTGGAAGCCTTGGGTGAAGCCTTGAACAAGGTAGACGGACAGCATTGGACAGCATTGGAGTGGGGTGAGGTAGAAGCTGAGCCAGGAAACGTCGACCCGGCTTAGTCATGTCTTTTTAAGTTGTTTCACCTCGCACATGAGCCTGGGGTGAGCCCTTTGGCACAGGGTGCAAATATGGAGCAGCCGGCATTGGCTGAAGTTGCACGAGCCGTAATTGTAGTTGTTACAGATTGCCGCACATCCTACGGTCTTGACCGGACGCCCAAACTTGTCTAGCTGAGGTAGCGGGGGCCTGTTGGCCCTGAGCAGTACCCGAGGTCGAAGGGCTTTCTGAGGGGTGAACTGCTGTTGAGTTGGCGCACCAGGTGGCAGTGTGGGTGGCTAACTGGCAAATTGCGCAAAGGGGAGAACGTAGGCCCGCAAAGTGGCGTCAGAACAACTCAGTGTCCATGATGCTCCAGTGAGTAGGCATCTGGAATTGTATGAGTCTGGCGGCTGCTTTGGCAGAGAAAGTGTGGTAGTAGTCGTAAAACCCAAAGCCACCATATTTGTAGCCTAGATCTACAACTGTGTGGAGGTACCGGTCCAGCTCCTCCCTCCTGCTGGGGGAGGCTGAGCAGACAACATCCCTCAACATGCCAAAGGCCAAGGTGAACTCTATGACTGAAAGTTTTCTGTCCAGCCTGGGGTCTTTGGCCTTGAGGACCACTGACACATCCCCCCATGTGTACGCCTTGTTCTCCGCAAGATCATGGACGGAGATGAGCAAGGAAGCGAGATTGACGTCCTTGCCCTCTAGGATGTCCTTCCTGACGTTGGCCGGGACCAGATGGGAAGGGTAGACCACAGTACCGCCTCCTGTGGTACCTGTGAGAGGAACAGCCACTGCCTGAGCTGTTGGTCCTGGAGAAGAGACGGGCAGGGGAGTCTCCAGGAGAACCAACCTATTTTGGACCTCAGAAACTGAGGTAGCCGGGGAAGACACTAGGCCATGGAGTTGAGTGATGGAAGAAGCGATGAAATCCAGGGAGGCCTGCTGGATACTGGGACCTGCCATGGCTGGAGGTGGAAAGACGAGCTTGAAGAGCTCGGCCTTCCTAGCAGTCGCAGGGAAGGGTACACCTCTACTCCTCAACTCTGCCGTCAGCCTAGGAATGGTCCATGCCCTGGGGGACCGCAGGCTGCCACTTTCTGAAACTGGAGATGGGGACAACGGGGCTGTGAGATCCTCACTGCCGGCCAGGGACATGATGGTGTAGTCCAGGCCTGGGCGAGTCAACTTGTCCTCGGGGTTGGATTTTCCTCTGAGCGGAACCTATTCAGGGTGACATGGATTACAAGACTCGCTGGTGATCTCTGATGGTATACATACCTAACGAAGAGGAGGGGCACTCCTGCTTATGTGCTCCTCCTCCCCCCTCTTTTTTTTTTTCCTTACCTAAGGAGGCACCGTCCAAACAGGTGCAGGGTGGACCTACTGTGACTCGACTGACCTAAGAACATGAAAGTAAAACTTGTTGAGAGTTCCACACCTGTTTACACATAACTAGCTGAAATAGTGACTTCGGTGAGGTGATGGTTTTTGAAATGAAATGAAATGGGGCGAACAAACAAAAATGAAATGTTGCCTTTAAGTGAGAAGTCTGCCATGACAGAGGCGCGACTCGGTCGTGTCGCCGACGCAACTGACAACGAGCCGGACTCCGGAGCATGTACTGAAATGAGGCAATTACTGAAATGAGGCCAATGAGTAAGGCCCCTCGGCTAGAACCTGAACATTGCAAAACAACTGGGTTCGAACCGGGGTGCAGGAGGTGACAGTGAAATGAGTGAGCCCGCCATGACAGAGGCCTGGATCAACATGCCGTAACTTTACGACCGAGCACGAAACGGACTCTGGAGCATGTACTGAAATGAGGCCTGTCCTGGGGCACGCCGAGACGAATTAGTGCACAGGTGTGACTATTTGTGTCGGAGCGTGGTAGGTGAAACGAAATGATACCCATGACAAAGACAAGAATCAGTGGATGCGCCCATGATTCGACAAATGAATCCTGTCTCTGGAGCATGTACTGAAATGAGGCCAAGCAGCTGGGCACACCGGAACGAATCGGTGCATTTAACTGTGACAGGATTCGAATCGGAGCGTAATAAGTGACGAGAAATTATACGCCATGACAGAGACTAGAATCAGCGACTGGACCAACGACTCGACAAAGAATCAGTCTCTGGAGCATGTACAGAAATGAGGCCAAACAACTGGGCGCACCGAGGCGAATCGGTGCATTGCTGAAATGCGACTGGATTCGTAACGGAGCGTAATACGTGACAAGAAATGATATGCCATGACAAAGACAAGAATCCGAATTGTGCCTGAACCTGCGAATGATTCTCTTTCTGGAGCATGTACTGAAATGAGGCCAAAAACTGGGGCACACCGGAGCGAATCGGTGCATCGGGGATGCGACTAGATTGGAATCGGAGCGCAACTCGTGACAGAAATGAATGAAAGGATTATGAAATGATTTGAAATGATCCGGTTTGATTAGAACTTTCGGACATGGTGAGCAATTGTTTGTAAAAAATTTTGAAATGATCCGAACGATTCGGAACGTTTAGTAAAGACCAGTGATTTGGTCCGCATAAACGAAATGTCTGTGAAATGAATGCCCAACGTGGTGTCACGAACTAGTGACAACGACTTCTTTCGAGAAGCTAAGGAGCAACCGATGTTTGTGGTAACGAGTGCGTGCGACAAGATCGGAATACGTTTGTGACATGTTAGTGAGTGGTTCGTGAGTTCAAAGTATCACAGTTTAGTGACATAATAAACATGAAATGAGAAATGGGAGCCGAAGCCCTACCTGCGACAGCCGGACCAGATGCGTTGTACAACAACGGCAAGTTTCGAGTATTGCGATACTCAGACAACGATAATACACGAACACTCACGAAGACAAGACAGACTCGTAACACGGACACGAAGACGAGACTTAACGAACACGGGAACTCACAAACACTGAACTCACAACTTATGGTCTCGAATAGTCGGCCCTAGATCTCTGACGTAGCAGATATCGCGCACAGGAACCGACAAGGAACACAGCCGAACGGGCTGGTTAAATACCCCTCTGGGCTCCTCCCATAATTTCAGGCCACCATACTGGCCTTCTTATATATAGATAGATAGATAGATATATCGCAGTGTTTTGTATGTCACCGCGTTCTTGACGGTCTAAAGTTCAGCGAACTTTGAACTTTTGTGTGACCGTGTGTATGCAAGCCAAGCTTTAGCGGAATTCCATCCGAAAAACCAACCAAGTTTTTTCCGACGGAAAATCCGCTCGTGTGTACGGGGCATAACTTTGCCCTCCATAGTTAAAGTAGTAATAAACCCCACAATTCATAGATGTGGTGGCTGAATAATTTTTTTAGTCTTTTTTTTCCCTTTATTTTCACCTGGTGATCCAGCCAGTAAGCCAGCAAGTCCTTTAACAAACCTAGCAAAAGTGACAGTTAGAGGGTTGAGAAACCCATTTACAAATGACAGGGGTGCCTATAATGATTAGCTTTTATTCATTTATATAAAATCTTTATCCCCAAAAAAAAAAAAATGATTGCTCTAACTGATTAAAAAGTGTTAGCTGCAGTTTAGCTTTAATTTGTTGGTCAAATCGGCTAGACTATCTTACACTACCCTCTCCCCACACCTACAAAGCAGCTGTCCAAAAGTTGGCTCCATTGCCCTTTAGAACCCAAGATCAATTCAATTTTTCTTTTAATATTTGGCTAACCCTTGGTAAAATAAAACATACAGCTTATGCTGCAGTATTTACCTTCTCTTCAGTGCTGACCCCTGAATACTCCATCTGCAATTATGGGTGTGCTTTTGATGTATTTTTGCCCTGTTTTGAAGCATTTTCCATTCATTTCAATGGGGAGGTGCATTTTTGGTGTGTGCTTTTTTACTGCACCAAAAATGCAAAACCAGGACTTTTACATAATTTTAAATCCTATTACCATAGGATTTAATGGTCATGCATTTTTCTTCTTTTTTTCTGCTTTTGGAAGGCAACGATGGAAGAAAAACTGAGCAGTGTGAAAGCAGCCTGAGGGCCATTTCACACTATGCAAACCGGCAAATCGCAGAACAGGCAGGGCAATCACTGTTCTGGCTTCTCAGTTTTGCAGACCGCACTAGGGGGCAGTGTGATTCGAAATCCAGCGCATTGCACTTCTATCTTTTTTATTTTTTGTTTTGGGCAAGCTTTATTTGAAGTGTGCAAAATGTACAATATATTCACTGCAATGTCGGGTGGTGAGCTGCACTGCTCTGTCTGACATTGTACAGTGCGATTCGGGATGGTACACTGCGATAATATTTTATCACAGCATGCTGCAGTGCAATGTATAATGTGTTGTAGTATGAATTGGACACATAGGAAGCAATTGTTTTCTTTGTCTCCCAGAGGTGACAGAGGTTTTACCATGCAATAAAATGTCTGTCACCGCAGATAGTGTGAATTGGTTCTGAGTGTGCCCGGGAAGCACAGATGCAGAATCCAACCCCATTGCTTGCAGCCTATTAAAGTCTATAGCATACTGAAACATGCTGTGGCTGGACGGGGCTGTACCCTGTACCGAGTGGTACTCAGGTTTATGATCCTGTGCGTTCAAGGATGAATGTCTGGAACACAGAAGACCTGCATTTTTGTCATTGGTCAATGAGCACATAGAACCTTGAACGTGAGTACCACTCAATACAGTGTTCAGCTCCTCAAACCACAGCATGCCATGGTTGCACGGTTGGACGCTGCACCTGTGCCACCCAGGCGCACTAAAATTACAGAATACATGCACAGCAGCTAGCTAGCTAGCAGCAGGGGGCTTTATTGCTCCATTATCTACTTCTGGGTTAAAATATGGCCAGGGCCATTCCCTGTCTTATCAGGACCACCAATTTCTGGAGAAGATGACCCTGATGTCTTGGCTATAATTGGGTTTTAAGTTGGGTGAGTAGATAAAGGTGGGAGTCTACAGTGGGGGTCTCCAAACTTTCTAAGCAGGGGGCAAGTTTACTGTCCTTCAAACTTTAGGGGGGCTGGACTGTTTCCTTTGGGAATAGAAAAGGTCTCGTCATCTGTGGGAAAAACCAATGCCCCATCTTTGGTTTCAGTGGAAGGAATTGTGCCACTTCAATGGGCCCAGTTGTTGCTGTCATTGGGAGGAATTGTGCCCCATCATTGGTGTCAGTGAGAATAGTTGTGCCACATTATTGATGTCATTGAGAGGAATTGTGCCTGGATAAAAGCAAGCAAAGGGCTGCATTTTACCCCTGGACCATAGTCTGAAGACTACTAGTCTAAAGAATCTCTAAGTTTTCTGTACACCCTTCTTAGAGGATATAAAAAATAAGTTGAAAAGCCATGGCTTTGAAGAGTATTTTGGTTTGTTTATCACATTGCATCCCTGAGTAACAGAGACTTTACTTTGCATCCAGCTGACCAAACATAACGGAAGCTCGCGTTCACTTTATATTGCCCTTCAGAGGTATTTGAGATGCAGGCCAATTCGTATGTTTTCCCTTAGAATTGCTTCATAGGTGATTCTGGTCACTGTCGAGCTGTAATGGTTCCATCATTCATCTCTGTTTTAAGCGAGAGTTCTTTAACTGGCCTCTGGGAGAGCATTGCGGCCTGTGTACTAAGCCGCTTTCTGCGTTTTTTCCCAACAAAAAGGAGGAAAGGCTGAGAATTTAAAGTCGCAGTGTTACTGCAGATAAAGGACAGTTTTCCCAAAACAGCAGAAATGCATCCAGCGTGGATCTAAAGCTGGTCATGCACTAGTAGATTTTCAAACAAATGTTCCTATGAAAATTCGTACGAAAATTCTCAGCACATTTGATGACTTGATGAATGTCGTTCAAAAGTAGTTCTAAAAAATGTAATTTCCTTTTAACATTCCATATTGTAACAAATGGAATTTATCAAATGAAAACCACATACACTGTTAGAAAATTGTTTAAGAAAAATTTTCAGTTTGCTCCTTAACATTTTTTGGCACTGTGGTCGAAAAGGAATGTCAATTTGACCCCACTAACCATAAGACAATCAAATGAAGGTCTTTAACCGGTTCCCGACCGGCGCACGCCGATGTACGTCGGCAGAATGGCATGGCTGGGCAAATGGACGTACTGGTACGTCCCTTTAAATTTGCCGCTGTGCCCTCGCATGCCATCCGGGACCTCCGTGAGTTGGGTTGCGGGTCCCACGGACTTGATCACTGCAGGGATACCCGTGATCATCTCACAGGGAGGAAGAACAGGGAGATGCTAATGTAAACAAGTCATCATAACTCTTTCTTTGAGGCTGAGTTCACATCCGTACAGGTAAGAGAATGTGTGTTTTAAGCAAAGGGACTGTAAAAGGGCATACATGTAGTGAGCAAGACCCACAAAACAGAAATGCAGTAGAAAAAATAATTATATAATAAATAAATAAACAAATCCAGAAAACACACAATACAAATGTTATAAATTGAGTTGCAGTTCAATGAGTAAAATAAGTATTTGATCCCCAGGCAAAACATGAAGTCCAACCTGAGCTTTTTAGGCTGGGCTTCTCCTAAGGGTCACATGAGTGCAATTAGTTTCCAGCTGAGAGAGATCTAAAGTCTGCTCTCCGCTGACGTCACTGCAATCAGTCGAGGCAGCGCGTCATCCCAACTTAGGAAGTCTGGATTCACCAGCTGTCTTGACTGACGGCAGTCTCAGCGAGCTGAGATACTGAGACAACCGCTCCCTGCCCCTCCACAGCCCAGCGCTCCAATGAGCGTGGAGGAGCAGAGCAGGAGAGCTGCAGACTGAAAGTCAGCAGCTCTCTGCTTGGGGAGGTGATGCTGCATCCACCTATAAATCTCCAAAAAAAAATAAAAAATTCTTCTCTTTTAAGGTTTCTTGGCTGTCTCTTGGCAACTCAAAGTTTCAGCTCCTTCCATAAATTTTCTATTGGATTAGGGTCTGGAGACTGGCTAGGTCACTCCATGACCTTAATGTGCTTCTTCTTGAGTCACTCCTTTGTTGCCTTAGCAGTAAGGTTTGGGTCAATGTCATGCGGGAATACCCATCCACGACCCATCTTCGGTGTTCTGGCTGAGGGAAGAAGGTTCTCATCCAAGATTTTACAATACATGGCCCCGTCCATTGGCCCCTTAATGCGGCAAAGTCAGCCTGCACCTTTTGCAGAGAAACAGCCCCAAAGCATAATGTTTTCACCTCCGTGCTTGACTGTAGGGATGGTGTTCTTAGGGTCATAATAAGTCGTAAGTTGAGTTAATGGCAAATAGCTCAATTTTGGTCTCATCTGAGCACTTTCTCCCAATAATTTTTAAATCATTTAGATGTGCATTGGAAAACTTCAAATGGTCCTGTACATGTGCCTTCTTGAGTAGGGGGACCCTGTGGGTGCTGCGGGATTTCAATCCATGACAGCGTATAGCATTACCATTACCAATGATTTATTCAGTGACTGTGGTCCCAACTACCTTGAGTTCACAAGCTCCTCCCGTGTAGTTCTGGGCTGATCCTTCACTTTTCTCATGATCATCCCTACCCCATGAGGCAATCTCTTGCATGGAGCTCCAGACCAAGGGTGATTGATGGTTATTTTGTATTTCTTCCATTTGCGAATAATCCCTCCAACAATTGTCACGTTCTCACCAAGCTTCTTACTGATGTACTTGTAGCCCATTCCAGCCCTGTGTAGGTCTACGATCTTGTCTCTGATGTCCTTGGACAGCTCTTTGGTCTTGCCCACGATGGCAAGGTTTTGGAAGAAAGAGATTCTGTGGACAGATGTCTTTTATACACACAACGAGTTGTCGTTGGGATCACCTTCTTAAATTGACAGGAATAATCTGTGTACCACATGAGCACATACTGTAGCCAGTCTGTGGGAGCCAGAATTATTGTTTGTTGGTAGGGGATCAAATACTTATTTTGCTCACTGAACTGCAACTCAATTTATAATATTTATATCTTGTTTTTTCAGGATGTTTGGTTGATATTCTGTCTCTATCATTTAAAATACACCTATGATAAACATTATAGACTCTTCATTTCTTTGTAAGTGGGCAAACGTACAAATTCTGCAGGGGATCAAATCATTATTTTCCCCACTGTATATCACATAAAATCCAAATTTATTATACAAAAGCTAAAAAAGACATAGTTGTAACCACATCCATGTGTTGTACAGGGCCTAACTGAATGATAACTCCACTCATAACTGATAGTTTAGATTTAGTCATCCATTAACTTCTTAGTTGGAGTAATCCACTAGCATCTTCTATGTCCTGTGCTCCAGCAGTGAGCTCTCCCATCTATACCTCCTGCCTCACCCAGTTTTTAATGTTTCTGCCCAGTGCGAGGCTGTTTCACCCTCCTGTTTCACCCTCTGATTTGTGTCAAACACTATGTTATCCCGTCACAGTGTTTGACACAAATTGGTCCCTGCTGTAGACTCGCACCTTGTAACCTGCTACGAAGTTACAATGTTGCCGTCTGATCACTGTGTACAGTGACTGAGGAAATTCTTCTTTTTGCCTGCAGCTGGCTGATGCCATCATCTCAGCCATAGAAGGATCACTTTTCCACAATACTTACCTCTGCTTCAACAGTTCAATGCTGATGAGATCCTCCACCCACTCTGCCATTTTCTCCCTGGCATCATCTGTATGTCAGTCTTTGGCTGTCTTTATTGGACATTTCAGTCATTCTGACACACAGGCACTGTGCCAGGGAGTACATGTAATCAGCACAGGGCCAATCAGCACTGAACAGACGGGGTCCAGGGTCCTGCAGCCTCAAAGGACAGTCAGGGGAAAATTATGAAAATTCCTCCTACAAGCTTTAACCAGACACTGATAGAAGTCACAAAACTGCTATATACATATATAGGTATTTAGCAGTTTATATACAGTGAATGCAGGCTCCTGGGATTAGTAACACTAAACTAGAAATGTCTTAATTATCCCAAAAATTGTGACAAAAAAATCACAACTTCAAAAAACCTGCCATGCCTCTTACTAAATACCGTGGATTGTCTACTTTCCAAAAAGGGGTCATTTGGGGGATATTTGTACTGTCCTGGGGTTTCGGGACCTCAAGAAATGAGAGTCCGTCAGTCCATCAGGATTGATCAATTTTTATATATATATATATATATATATATATATATATATATATATATATATATATATACCATAGTTTGTGGACTTTATAACTTTCCTACATACTAAATAATATACACTGATTTGGGCTATTTTTACCAATAAATGTAGCAGAATACATTTGGATCTAGATTTATGAAGAAAGATTATTTATTTGCAAAATAATTGCATAATCTTATAACAGAAACAAAGAAAAACTAAATTTTTTTCGGTTTATTTAGCAGAAAAAATAAAAAAAGAACACAGTGGTGATTAAGTACCACCAAAAGAAAGCTCTAGTTGTGTGAAAAAAATGCTAATAATTTCTTATGGCTACAGTGTTCCATGTCCGCACAATTGCCGAGCGGGAGAGCTGAATGCTGAAAATTGGTTTGGACAGGAAGGGGATTAAAGTGCCCGGTATTGAAGAGGTTAAGGGCTTCTCTTCAGCGCGGAAAGGTGAAACGTTTTGAAAAATGACACTTTCAGGAATGTATTTGTGCAGACTTGTGAAGTTACTGAAAGGACCACTCTAAGTCAGCATTTGATTATAGGGCTGTGGGCAGCTTTTGTGTATTGTGATGTTTTTTATTTTTATTGATTTATGTTTCCCTTGTGTGTTGCACAGCATTTCACAGAATTCCCATCACCTCCTGCCCTAGAGGAGTTTACAAACTATCAGTCATACAGAGGCACATATACTAGAGCTAATTTAGCAAGAAGCAGATCACTTTTCTAGTATGTCTAGTGAAAAAGCTGCCCAAAGACAGGAGAAAATACAAATTCTACACGATGGTGTCCTTGGTGGGAACTGAAAACAGGTCCCCTGTGCGAGGTCACACTAGTAATTACTAATCCGGTAAGTTCTGTGCTCCCCAGATCTTGGAGGGAACAACGGTTTTCTTTATGGGATTGATTTCTATAGACTGATACGCGTTGACGAAAATGTATCGTGAGTCACTCATTCACGTATATATTTGTGTGTGTGTGAGGTGTTACAACTAATTCATCTACAGGGACGAGGAGAATTCAATGATGAACTCAGATGTGTCTAAAGTGTCCTTTGTGTCATTGCGGAAGCCTATATTTGAGTGTTTATCATTTTCTATGGAACTGACGCGTTTGTGCCTGATGGGTGAACAAAGCTTTGCAATATTATTTCCATATTTTTACATCCAACTTTTTAAAAAGCAAGGGAGATAATGTGTTGTGATGTTGTGACATAGGCCAATTTGTAAGATACACTGAAGGTTTGGTAGTCCAGCTGTCCTTTAGTATTTATAGCTCAGCTCTGGGAATTAGACAAAATCAACTCTTTTAGCCCCGTTTTACCCTACAAATACACACCAAGGGTTAAATGCATGTTAAAAGAGAAGTGTGGGTTTTAGTAAAAAAAAAAAAATATATATATATATATATATATATATACTCACCTAGGTGGATGCAATATCAGTCCCATGCGGCATCTGTCTCCTGCTGCTTCTAAGGCGGCGTACACACGGGCGGACTGTTCGCCCAACTAAGTTCGTCAAACAATCCGACAAACAGTCCGTTCAAAATGAGCATGAACGGACTTGACCACACGCAATGAACGAACAGTCCGCTGAAAACGTGCGTGATGACGTGTACAGCACGTACGACGGGACTAGAAAAACGACGTCCTATACACTGCAATGCAACCTTCGGCCGTGTAAACCCTTTCTGAGCATGCGCGATACTTAGTCTGTCCAACTTGCCTACACACGAGCGGACTGTCCGCTGAAACCAAGTTTGGACGGACAAAACCAAGTTTGAACGGACTGTCTTACGGAAATTCCGTAAGACTTTGTTCGTCAGACTGTCCGCTGAAACAGTCCGCTGAAGCCCACACACGAGCGGACTGTCCGCTGAAACACTGTTCAGCGGACTAAGTTGGGCGAACAGTCCGCCCGTGTGTACGCGGCCTTAGGCTGACAACTGATCCAAGACCGCTGATTGCTCGGTTCTCAGTCTTCAGACTCAGTCACCAGCTCTCTGCTCTGCCTCTCCAGCGCTCACTGGAGGGCTGGGCTGTGCAGGGGGCGGGAGTGGTTGAGAGGCTGAGCCAGCTACCGGTCCAAGAATTTGTGTGCATCCCAAGCATATGGTCGGTATTTTTTCAGAGCCTGGACCAGCTCTGTGACATCAGCCAACAATGGGTCACAGGAGTGCAGAAGGAACTGGAGAAATACTGTCAGAAAAGCTTTGGATATACTTCTCCTTTAAGTTACAAAGACTATAGCACTTACCTTACCCTAACTCTGGTTGGCTCCAGCAAACCCCTCCACCAGTCTGAGTTGTGGGTGATTCATCAGCGTTAAAACGTAGAATACAAGGTTGTTTACCCGGCATTCTATGAGGCAGGAGTGTGACTGTGGCCTGGTGTGTCTTAGAGAGAAGGCTTCTCGGGACCGATCGCACCACTGGAATGACCCTGCCAGAGCAAGGAGTAAGGTAAGTATTTCTCCTTATCCTTGACCCTTAGACTGAACGAGCAAATAAAATAGTATTACGGGATATACCTAACTAATCATAGAACTGCTCTCAGGTTCAGTTGCGTGATGGCACCTCTCTGTCAGCTAGCGGCAGCTTCAGGGAAGAGGAGGGAGCACAGACAACAACTGGGCCATGGTAAGCCTATGGGTGATTTCACCGCTCAGGCATTACCAGATGTTGAGCACTCTCCGTTTTCTCCCCTGCAGCCAGTGCTCCCTTGCAGGATCAGCCTGAAAATAGGTAAGTATACAGATCTTTCGTCCACAGGTTAGTTAGTATAGATGTTTGGAGGGGGCAAGGAGCAGTTTTAATATTAGTTAGATATATCTTTGAATTCTACAGCGCAAGGTGGGTGTTGCTCCTGAAGACGTTGAGGTAGAGTTTTACTACTTTTAACCTAATTGCCTTTTTAATGGGCCAGCCCAATTCTATGTGAACTGCTCAGTGCGAGGAAAGAACGCTACCAATTTTCAGGGGGTAAAACTTAAGCTTACAGAATTAGTCCAAGCCCAGCAAATCTCACCCTCACTCTTCTGATGGTGTAGCTCAACAATCATCTAATGGACTGTCGCAAGAAGTCACTAGTCACTAGTGGGTAGTTAGAGATGCAGGAACTATCTTGAAGGTGTAGGAGGGGGGCGTTGGATCCAAATATAGCAATATATAGAGATCTATGAGATATATAGAGATCTATAATGTACAATGTCTTTGGTTAAGCAGTTCTCATATCTTAAAGAGCCTTATAGGGATTGGATTTAGCAGATACACATTAGAAAGGGCACAATGCCTATGGTTGAAAGTCCAACAATATGGATTTCCTCATTAAAGAAAAGCCAACACTTTGAGTGGCTTTAAAGTACTCTAAAGTACAGGGCTCTGTAGACTGGCTGGAATGGTAGACTCAAAAGACCAGAATTGCCATTACTGTAAACTTGTTGAATTTTCAGATTTTACATTTTTGAGTCTACCATCCCATTTATGTCAAACTATTGATCCCTGATGAAGGAAGTACTTTAAAGCTCAACTTTAGTTATTTTTGAAACACTCATTCTAAGGTTTTATTAAACAAATGTGGCTGTAATAGTCACCTTCAATCCAAAGCTGTACCCCACAGTACATGTTTCTAGTCTTATTGGTTAAATGACACCAAACGTCACTCAACATGAAAGATAGAGGACAGTGCAGGGTGTCATGGCCCCTGCAGCTTCCTATTCCCATAGTGTATTGATGCAGAGAATGGCGCCAATGTCATTTCATTGCTGTTGTCTATATCTCTGAGGACCACCAGGAGAAGACTGAAAAGGACGAGAACCCAGTGCATGAAGTGGCCAGTCAGAGGATGCCAGAAAAAGGTGATATTATGCCCTGTACACACGATCGGACTATCCCGCGGACTTGGTCCGGCGGAAAAGCCTGGCCGTGTGTGGGCAGGTCCGCTCGTTCGGAAAGTCCGGTGGACCTCCACTGCAAAGTCCAGCAGTTTGTCCACTCGACTAAGTCCACCGTATAGTCCGATCGTGCGTACGCGGCATAAAGAGATATTATGAGAAAATAGACAATTAAAAATAGTTAGAAATGCAAAAAATAACAGCGCTAAACAATGACTCAATTACAAATAAATATATATAAAAACAACATAAACAAGCAGCAGCATGAAGTGAGATACACACAAAAATTGACATAAAAGAGAGAAGCTGCGCTAAAAAGTCTCAATCAATCAAGTCAGCTGCGGAGATGTGTGAACCGACTCTATAGAGAGCTGGTTATAATCTCCTGCTATGCGAATTGGATTCTGGGAAACTCGCATCCAATTCGCAATAGTGTGAACCCAGCCTTAAAGCAGAGTTCCAGTTTTTTTTGTTTATTAACAGTCAGCAGCTACAAAAAGTTTAGCTGCTGACTTTTAATAAACAGACACTTACCTGTTCCACGGTCCAACGATGTGGCTGCACGGAGCCTCGCTCCTTTCCCACTCCTCTCCTCTGCGCCTCCATTGAAACTGTGGGCACCTGGCCGTGACAACTTGCGGCTTCAAGGCCGGGCGCACACTGGGCATGCCCCAGTCACGCTGTGATCTTCCAGTGGACAGGCAATCGTCTGCCACCTATCACGTGTCCTAGGAGATTGCAGAGAGGGAGGAGTCGCCTAGGCTGCCCGTAGGTGGAAACAGGAAGTGGGACAGGAAGTCCCACTCAAAACCAAGCACCCACTCCCCCCCCCCCAAAAAAAAATTACATGCCAAATGTGGCATGTAAGGGGGCGAGGAGTGCCTAAAGTGGAAGTTCCACTTTTGGGTGGAACTCCGCTTTAAAGTCAAACTATAGGCAAAACTTTTTTGTTCATGTTGGATAGAGTAATGGAGGATTATAACCCCTGTCAGATTTTTTATTTTTTTGCCATCTGTGTCCCACTGTGGATATTTCATTTAATTTCCTGTCCGATAGACAGGAAGTGAGAGGAAATCCCTGCAAATTTAGAGAATCCCTTGGAGTCCCCAGAAATGGGGGCCCCATTGGAAGATTTACCCTCTATTACTTTTCTGGGGACAACCCAAAATTTGTGATTTTCTTTCACTTTCACTTTCAACGATAATTGTAAACAGGACAAATAGAGAGGGTGAATCTCCCTAATGGGGGCTCTAATTTATATCTACTCCACCCAAAACAAAACAAAAAAGGTTTTGCCTTTAATTATACTTTCAAATCTTCAGTTTTTCAGCATAGCCAGTGTTTGGTTTTGTTAGTATAACATCTTTACTCCGATGTCCGAGACTCCTTTCTCTAAAACTAAAGTCATTTCTTTAGAGAAGCTCACTGAAGCATACAGGCCTCAGAAGGCCAAGCCGTCAAAATACCTCTTCTACCTCTCCCAACAGACCTTAGTGCATGAAATATGATGTCCTTTCAGCTGCTAATGTTGTGACAGTCAATGCTGCTTCGCCCCTTTTTCTGTTGTTTGTCTGTCTGTTGAAGTGCAGTCCTTGATTTTACCAATCTGATTTAATACAGGGCACTTTTACCCCCTTCCTGCCCAGGCCAATTTTCATCTTTATGTGCTATTGCAATCTGAATGACAATCGTACAGTCAGGCAGCACTGTACCCAAACAAAATTTCTATCACTTTGTTCACATAAATAGAGCTTTCTTTTGGTAGTATTTAATCACCACTGGGTTTTGTATTTCTTGCTAAATAAAACTATGGTATACATCTGAAAATTTATTAATCCTGATGTACCGTCGGCCTCTCATTTCTTGAGGCCCTAAAATGCCAGGACAGTACAAATACCCCCAAATTACCCTATTTTGGAAAGTAGACAGTCCAGGGTTTTTAGTAAGAGGCATGGCTGGATTTTTGAAGTTTGTCATAATTTTCTGGAAAATTAAGAATTAAAAAAGAAAAATGTTGCGACGGTCAGGGACACTCACCACTGACTGACGACAGAACGAAAAAAATGTATACTATTTTCTATTACATTTTTTTTTGCAAATTTTTTTTAACACACGGGATTATTTACTAAAGCTGGTGAGTGCAAAATGAGTCACATTTCTGCATAGAAACCAACCAGCTTCTAACCTCAGCTTCTTCGATTAAAGCGGGAGTTCCACCGTTTTTTTTAAAAGTCAGCAGCTACAAATACTGCAGCTGCTGACTTTTAAAATATGGACACTCACCTTACAGCACGCCCACGATGTCGGTACCCGAAGCCGATCTGTCACTCAGCTCTCGGGTTCTGCCACTGCCATCTTCGGGATGGGAATCAGGAAGTGAAGCCTTGCGGCTTCACTTCCCGGTTCCCTACTGCGCATGCGCGAGTTGCGCTGCGCAATACGGACGGTCCCTGCTGTCTCTGGGACCCGTATGTTTCGGGGAAGGGACAGGAAGTGGTGGAAATACCTGCAGATTCTGTGGCTATCTATGCCCGGAAGTGGGTGCAAATACCTGTATTATAAAGGTATCTGTACCCCCCTCCACCCTGAAAGATGCCAATTGTGGGACCGGAGTGGGGGAGGGCTCCTATGAGCGGAACTTCCACTTTAGGGCGGAGCTCCGCTTTAAGCTTTGGCAGTAAAACCCTGGATTTTCTATGCTGTATTGTGACAAAACTCTCTAACTTTATTAAATAAACTCCACCATTCAGAGCAATATAATGTTACCATAGTAACATTGTACCACTCGGGGAAATGATCAGCATTTTTTTTTTTTTTTTACACATTATGCTTACTTATAGCAGTGAGTTACATTGCTAAAAGCAAGCATTTTACTGAATGAAACTAAATCAATCATAAAAAAAGGAGAAAAGGGCGGGACTTTAAATGAGGTACACAGTCATTGGTGAGGGGTTAAAGAGACATATATTAGATATATATCATATTAAAAATCATACAAAGTATTAATCAACGTCACAGTATAATTCATCTATATACACAAAGGAACATGTTAACACATGCTTGCTTTTAGCAATGTAATTCACTGCTATTAATACATGACAGTGGATAAAAATTAGAATTACACCATCTCTGAAGCTTCCTATTGCATTAAAAATTGATGATAATCATAACAATATACCGTATATACTCGAGTATAAGCCGAGATTTTCAGCCTCTTTTTTGAGGCTGAAAGTGCCCCCTCGGCTTATACTCGAGTCACCGCTGTCTGACTGCCCGAACAGCGTGTCGAGCAGACAGACAGCGGCCATTCTAACTTTCAAAAGCCGCGCCTCCGGCTCCGCCTCCGCCTGTGATAGGCGGAACACTCAATTTCCCAGCAGTCAGTGTTCCGCCTATCACGGACATCGGCTCATCCTCGTACTACGGACGAGGATGAGACGATGTCTGTGATAGGCGGAACACAGACTGCTGGGAAATTGAGTGTTCCGCCTATCACAGGCGGAGGCGGGAGGCGCGGCTTTTGAACAGGGGAATGGCCGCCAGGGCGCCGACGAAGAGCGGCGATCCTGGCATGGGACGACACGGAGGCTCGGGACGGGACGACACGGAGGCTCGGGACGGAACGACACGGAGGCTCGGGACGGGACGACACGGAGGCTCGGGACGGGACGACACGGAGGCTCGGGACGGGACGACACGGAGGCTCGGGACGGGACCGGACGGAGGCTTGGGACACAGGTAGGCTGGACACACAAGGCTGCACGGACACACACACACACACACACACACACACACACACACACGGACACACACACACACACACACACGGACACACACACACACACACACACACACAGGGAGGGATGGATGGATGGACACACACACACACAGGGATGGATGGATGGATGGACACACACACACACACAGGGATGGATGGATGGATGGACACACACACACACACACACACACACACACAGGGATGGATGGATGGATGGACACACACACACAGGGATGGATGGATGGACACACACACAGGGATGGACGGACACACAGGGATGGACGGACACACAGGGATGGACGGACACACACAGGGATGGACAGGCATATCTCACCCTCGGCTTATACACGAGTCAATAGGTTTCCCAGTTTTTTGGGGGTAAATTGGGGGCCTCGGCTTATACTCGGGTCGGCCTATACTCGAGTATATACGGTACAAATATTCATATGATTAAAATTAGACACATGATCAGTTTAAACATTGCATGTACTGGAGGCTCGACGCATTTCGTTGAGTTTTATGAACTCTTCAGGAGAAAAAATATGTCAATCTGAAATGAGATTTAGGGATTTCTAAATCACTGCCTTTATAAGGGAAACAACAAAACAGAAATAAAGTATGAATCAGGGGTTATCCCCTTGCCTGGAAAATACTCACAGCTGCCATGTAAAGGAAGTGCAGCACTTCCTTTACATGGCAGCTGTGATTATTTTCCAGACAAGGAAACTGATCATTTGTCTAATTTGATTCATTTGAATATTTGTATATTGTTATGATTATCATCAAACCCTTTACAACCACTTTAAACTACAGGCAAGCCTATAATTAGGCTTACCTGTAGCTGCACTGGATATCTCCTAAACCTGCACAGTTTAGGAGATATTCCTGTATTTTTATGTGCAGACGTCATGCGGCACATGCACACTTAAGCCAACTGAAGCAATGGCACGTATGTGTACTGTGCCATTCCCGGCGGTTCCCACGCATGCGCGGGAGCCACGATACCCAGAAGTAACCTCCAGCATAAATGTCGCCGGCCAGAGGGGGAGACGAGGACGGCTGCAGGGGCTTCGTTCTCGGGTAAGTAATTTATAATGAGCTAGTATGCTATGCATACTAACTCATTATGCCTTTATCTTGCAGGGTGTTTTTTTTTTTTCACGAGGGTTTACAACCACTTTAATGTAATAGGAAGCTTCAGAGGTGGTGTAGTTCTAATTTCTCTCCACTGTCATGTATTGACATGTTCCTTTGTGTATATAGATCAGGAATATGCAATTAGCGGACCTCCAGCTGTTGCAGAACTACAAGTCCCATGAGGCATAACAAGACTCTGACAGCCACAAGCATGACACCCAGAGGCAGAGGCATGATGGGACTTGTAGTTTTGCAACAGCTGGAGGTCGCTAATTGCATATCCCTGATATAGATGAATTATACTGTGTGTCAGAAACCATGAAACAGACTGAGACAGAAGTACAATCAAATCACACTTGTTTATTAATAAAAATAAAAAGGTAAATAGAAAAAAAGCATAGTCAAGCATAGCCAGAGTCCTGTAGCCAGATCGGGTAGTCAGCCAGTCCAAAGTTCATTAACCAGATCGGGTAATCAGCCAGGCCGGAAGTCAGGGATCCAAGGAGAGCAACTGCAAGCAGGATAAGAAGCCAGGTGGGATGTCAGCAAGCCAGTCTTGAAACAAACAGCAGGAGATGGTTTCCTGTGATGTGACCAATGCGAAGGCAAATGAAAAAGTGAGCAGGAAGGCTTTAAATAGGCAGGTCAGACAAGCATCATCGGGAACAGCTGGTAACTGTGGAAAGAAAAGAGAACTGGCAATTAGCCGACAGCTGAGCGACCAGCCCAGAGGAGGAAGGGCTAAGCCAACCCTGACACTGTGACATTAATTATTACTTTGTATGATTTTTAATATAATATACATCAAATATATGTCCCTTTGACCCCTCACCAATAACTGTTGCCTCATTTAAAGTCCCGTCCTTTTCTCCTTTTTTCTTATACAGACAAGGCTGGAGGCATGAGAACTTAACTGCCTCATTCAAAGTCCCAACATTCACTTTTTTTCTTAAAACTGAATCAATCAGTCTGTTTTATTGTGATTAGCTGTGATTGGTCAAAGCTAATCACATGGGCTGTGATTGGCCCTGTCTGTACCATGTGATCAAATTGACCAGTCACAGCTAGCAACATGGTACCGGCAGTGAGCTGGAAATCTGATGAGTCTGTGGACACGGCCGGTGACAGATTGTGCCACTGCACGGCCCTGCAATCAGTGCTTTCTGACAGGACCTCATATAAGTCTGGATGGAAAAGCCACCACCTGCTTGTCATCTGTCTATAGGCAGGGCGGGAAGTGGTTAAACCTTTAGCTGGTATGAAGGTGATGATGGAAACTGGTCAGGGACAATGCAACTATAAAGCATTCAGACATCTGATGTGCATGCTCATTGTGGCTCACATTGAAGGAAGGAAGGATCAGAAGGACGCACCCAGAGCCTGTAACTTCAAACACAAGGGTGCTTCAATTTTCCTTGTTGAAATACGGATCATTATATTTAGCAAAGTTAAAAAAATAGTGTGTGTGTTTTCAATGAACATATTTATTACAGCCCAAAAGGAGACTCATAGGTGGCCCATAGATGGTATGAATTGATTCCTGCTGAATCAGCTAAAAATTGTTGCATGCGTGGCCCTTTCACCGGACTTTTCTCATAGGAACCAGGTGGGAAATTGTCAGCTAAACAATGCCTACATCCAGGCAGATGCAAGCACTGTTCTAGGATTCTGATAGCCAGCACTACATTTTCATCCATCCTTACTGTTTAACGTGGATGGGGGAATATACAATTTCTCTTATTCAGCTTTTTTTATGAATGAGAAAAACCTTAACATACAGTATATGGCCAGTTTTAGTGCCACCACTCTAATCCCCGCTACAACCTTGTCAAACTTTTGGAATACATAATACGCCTTCTGCTGTCTGCTGATAACGCACTAGTCAGCATTTGAGCAGCCTATCGCCAGGCCCCAAGGTCGGAGATATTCCTAAGAAGGTACAACTACCAATAAAACTGCGTATTGTTAGTAGCTGCAGTAGGGTTTAACCACTTAAGCCCCGGATCATTTTGCTGGCCAAAGACCAGAGTACTTTTTGCGATTCGGCACTGCGTCGCTTTAACTGACAATTGCGCGGCCGTGCGACGTGGCTCCTAAACAAAATTGACATCCTTTTTTTCCCACAAATAGAGCTTTCTTTTGGTGGTATTTGATCACCCCTGCGGTTTTTATTTTTTGCGCTATAAACAAAAAAAGAGTGACAATTTTGAAAAAAATGCATTATTTTTTGCGTTAATAAATATCCCCCAAAAATATATATAAAAAATATTTTTCCTCAGTTTAGGCCAATATGTATTCTTCAACATATTTTTGGTAAAAAAAAAATTGCAATAAGCATTTATTGATTGGTTTGCACAAAAGTTATAGCATTTACAAAATAGGGGATAGTTTTGTGGCATTTTTATTAATATTTTTTTTTTACTAGTAATGGCGGCGATCAGCGATTTTTTCATGACTGCGACATTATGGCGGACACATCAGACACTTTTGACACATTTTTGGGACCACTGTCATTTATACAGCAATCAGTGCTATAGAAATGCACTGATTCCTGTGTAAATCACACTGGCAGTGAAGAGGTTAACCACTAAGGGGCAGTGTAGGGGTTAAGTATGTCCTGGGGAGTGAGTCTAACTGTGGTGGGGGACGTGGCTACATTTGACCCGTCACTGATCTCTGCTCCCGATCACAGGGAGCAGAGATCAGTGACACTGTCACTAGGCAGAAGGAGGAGATGCTTGTTTACTTTAGTATCTCCCCTTTCTTCCTCTCCGTGAGGCGATTGCGGGTATCCCCGTGGACATTTAGTCCGCGCGACCCGACTCACGGAGGTCGCCACGGGCGCGCAGGCCGCCTCTTAAAGGGCAACATACAGGCACATTAGTTTGCCTGTACGAGCCCTTCTGCCAACGTATATCGGCATGAGGCAAGCGGTTAAAAAGGCGGCTAAGAGTTAATTTAGGCTTTGAAGGAAACTTACCAAACAGCTGACAGGTGGTTTTTTTTGACAGGTTTGCTTTAAGAGACTCCGTCACCAGCTTGAAAAAGCACAGAGAAATAAGAGCTCCCTTTCCCCTTCCATGTTAAAGCCCTCTCCTCTTCTGGTATCGTCAAATTACTGTCTATGCAGGCCCAGCTCCTCTGCCCTTACCTTTTGCCCCCTACATACCTTTTATATGTAGCTTACTAGAGAGAAACTAAATACTGTAGAGCAGGGGTGCCAAACTCAATTTCATTATTTGATGGCCACATCAGCCTTATGGATCCCTCAAGGGGCCGGCTGTATCTGCAACCCTAGATGTCAAGAGCACCTGACCTCCCCAGATCAGATGTCAAGACTCCCCCCCCTCCACCATCAGAAGTCAAGAGTCCCCTGCTCTCCCTTACATCAGAGTACACCTTGTGTTGCTGCTGGGAAGAAGCTGGGGGCAGAGCTGGGAAGCAGAAAGTTCTGGGTCTGGATGAGGGCTGGAGTCTACTGAGCACTGAGACCATGGGAGGCAGAGATGATGGGATGCACAAAGAGGTGCAGGATCTGTAGGGGGAGTTCTGTCCTACTCTCTCTGTTGACTGCTGAGATGGTGGGGGGGGGGTGGGGTGGAGATGAGCCTCTTCGTTGCTGCACAGAGAAGCGCAGGATCTGGTGGAGGAGTTCTGTCCTCTCTGCTGGGACAATGTGGAGGCGGAGACGAGGGAAGATCTGCAGCTGCAAGAGAGGTGTGGGGGCCACATGAAATGGCCTAGCTGACCGGATTTGGTCTGCGGTGTCCAACACATGTGCTGTAGAGTGTCACATCCAAAATGGAGATGCCCAGCAGCAGTCTCAGGGCTTTTGGATGTCTATACAGGAAAGTCTTTTACAGGTTAATAACATACCTATAATAAGTTTCATGAACATATTATTTCCTAGGAAGATTTTTGTTAAACTAAATGGCAACAAAATCAGTTTACTGGGAAAATGAATAGGTAGTAGTCATCAACGACACTCTATGGGTAGTGCAGCTTGCAGCAATGGGGTTAGATTGCAGCCATGGCGCTACACACATGGCGTTTGCATGTTCTCCTAGTGCTTGAGTGGATTTCCTCCCATACTCCAAAGACGTGATTGTAGGTTAATCACAGCCTCTTATAACAGACCCTGGTAACGCTCTGTTGAGTGGCTGGTGCACATTTCAGGCACGGAACTACAAGAAATAAAGTAAGGGTTTGAGTTGCACCATAGATTGCAACATGGTCATGATAGTAGGTAAGCTGGGGACACTCTGAGCTGCTCTCTGAACTTTAGTGTCATAGGCACAATCCTGGTTTTCTTGTCTGCTAACTACAGACCATGTAGATCTTGTGACTTCTGAATCCATTTGTGGTTGACATATCGGTAGAGTTTATGTTATACGCCGAATGACATTCGTTCATCTTGACACACTGCGAAGTGTCTGTCGGCAGGAAATGCCTGGTAGAATAACTTCTCTTAGCAGATGTGACCACTGATGTATGATGCATATTCGAGAAGCTGTCAAAACACATGTAGGCGATGGAAAAGTGATATATCCTCATCTAAAAGTAAAAAAAAAGTTTTGTGCCAGTGTGTTATACCCTGGAAATGAAGGCCGTCTAGCTCCAGAATTGATCTTTGGTTGTTTTCTGTAGCATATGTTTCACAACCACTAAGCTCAATAGCTGCCCCAGGCGATAAGTAACGTCAAGTCGGGAACCATGAATGCCTTCCAGAATATACTGCAACTGTGATAAATTTAGAAAGTCTACGGAGTTTAACTATATTAGCAAAAGGTAATGGTTTGGGGTCAATGTTAGTTTAAATACAATAGGAGTCTGAGCGTGGCCTAGGCTGAGGTTGCTCATTGTGAATCTTATATAGTCTCCCACTCTAAGCTGTTGAGTTTTTGTTGGGCATACCCACCTATGGACATCCTCTTTTGATGACTTGTGGCCTGTACACACAATCGCAAATCATACGATAAATACCGCTTTCTAAGTGATCATACCATAATCTGATCGTTAGTACACAGCTTTCGAGAGCCAATCACGACAGCACTTTCTCCCAATCCTTCTCTGAATTATTTAGATGTTTATTGGCATGGACTGTACACGTGCCTTATTGAGGAGGGGGACTCGCCATGTTTGCTGTCAATTAAATGCTTTGATGAGAAAGCAGGGGGTGGGGCCAAGCCGCCAGTCTGTGTAAATAGACACAGACAGGATGGCTCGGGAGCAAGCCCGCATGTGTGCCCCCATAGGAAGGGGCTTTCAATGGGGGCACTTGCCAAAGAGGAGGAGCCTTGAGCAACAGCAGGGGATCTCAGAAGAAGAGGATTGGGGTACTCTGTGCAAAACCATTTCACAGAGCAGGGTAAACATAACATGTTTATTATTTTTTTAAGCTTTACTGTGACTTTAAAGGGTGTGGGGGGGGGGGGGGTGGCTGGGGTAAAAGAGACAAAAAAAGGGGGGAGGGAAGAGGAAGGGTGGGGGGTGATCCCCCGCTGAGCAGAGCGGGCTCCATACATGGACACGTCCTTGTGAAGGAGCCCTAAGTAGGCAGGACTGACGAGCAGGATATCATCAACAGCTTAGTAACTGTGGAGAGAGATGGGAGCTGGCGTTTAACCAACAGCTGAGCGGCCAGCTCAGAGAAGGAAGGGCTGTGCCCAGCCCTGACACACGCCCAGTGTCCTCAGCTGGTTAAGTTGACTCTGTCAATGCCATGCAATGGCTCTGTCCAGTGCCATGCGTTGACTTCAATGCTGTTTGAGTCCTTCACATAAACAAATACAGATATAAGAAATTCTGACACTCCTTAGCAATATCCTTATTCCGGGCAAGTGAACTAAACATAGTGAATCCAGACAGTCAGGTAACTAGCATTTACAAGAGAAGGTCAGCACTTTAAGCTCCCATACTCTTTTATTATGACAGAGTGAAGATGTATGCAAAACCAAAGAAGAAAGCACCCTTGCAGCCAACCGTATATTTGCTTACCAAGGGTTATTCCAAAGGAACCTTGACTTGAACATAATAGAGTAACTGGTAGTTTGCTGAGGCAGATCCCATAAGGATCCTCTGTTAGAAGTCTGTTCTGTGATGATTCATTTGCATGCGGTTTGAAAAAAATATATATATACACCAGGCTTTTTCAAAATAGCCTGCTGATGAAATGATCTTTATTTCTGTGCGGTTTACCCTTCCAGGAGCCAAGAGATGGGTTTTCATTGTGGTTTACCACTGACACTTAGAGGTCTCTGCGACCTTGCTAAACTTAAGCATCTGTCTGTTTTAATTTGTTTGTGAACCTAAAGAGGAACTCTGCTGGGTGTGCACTGAATGCCAATTTACTTTTATAAGAACATCAAGCAATATAAAGTCAGTAGGGGACTTAAAATGAAACTAAACCCTCCTGTCCTTTACAGCCAAGGAAGCTGCCATCTTAGCCTCTGTTTGATCTGCAGTTGCCAATATAGTGCACATGTGATCAGTTATGACACCAGTCATTTGATGGTTTGACAGATTGGCTAGCAGCTAACATAAGCACATCAGTAATTGTAAGGCTTCTTTTACACGGGGTATACTAAAGCACATGCCTGTGGAGGGTCATTTCTGCCTGCGTAGGTGTTCCGTGCATCCCTGTTCAGGCAGTCACATGGACGTCATTCGGTACAGAGCTATACAGACAGACACTGCTCCCGAGCTTACATCCGTGGAGGTGCACGGCCCCTAACATGCACTGTCTGCTTTCGGGGCCATGCACCCACATGGATGTCAGATTGGGAGCAGCTTCTGTATCCCTGCAGCTGCTGCTTCCCATGTGACATCAATAGGACTGCCTATGTAAGAATGCGCATAACGTCTGTGCATCTCTGAGTAAACATGGCCCTCCTCAGGGGTATGCTTTAGTATATCCCGTGTGAAGGAGGCCTTAAAGCGGACTTCCACCCTAAAGTGGAAGTTCCGCTCATCGGAACCCTCCCCACCTTCCGGGGCCACAATTGGCACCTTTCAGGTGGGAGGGGGGTGCAGATACCTGTATAATCCAGGTATCTGCACCTATTTCCGGGAATAGCTAGCCGCAGATGCCCCCCTCCCCCCCCCCGTTCTGTTCTGGGAAACACACAGTTCCCAGGACACAACGGGGACCAGTGAAGACGCACAGCGCGACTTGCGCATGCCCAGTAGAGAACTGGGCAGTGAAGCCGCAACGATTCACTTCCCGATTCCCTGGCAGAGGATGGCGGCGGGGGAAGCAGAGAGACGAAAGATTGCTCATCATCTGCTGCCGACATCGCTGGAACAGGTAAGTGTCCATTTATTAAAAGTCAGCAGCTACAGTATTTGTAGCTGCTGACTTTAAGGCTGGGTTCACACTGCTGCGGGGGGAGATCCGGATGTGATTCGCACCGCAAATCACATCCGATCTCCGTAGCACTGCGAGTTCAGCCATACAGATAGTATGGCTGAACTCGCAGCTGTCCCGCAGCAAACTCGCACGGGACCCTTTTTTGGGTCCGCAACGGAATCGGATCGCATGGGGGTTCACACCATGCGATCCGATTCCTGTGCGAGTCGGCAGATCGCACTGCGATATGCCGACGGATCTGGGGGTGTCATTAACATAACATTGACACCCCCAGCCGTCCGCATAGGGCAGTGTGAACTGCTGGCGGGAGGTATGCGATGCGGGAAAACGCCGCGGATTCGCGGCGTTCCCGCATCGCAATAGTGTGAACCTAGCCTTAATATATTTTTTTTAAGGTGGCACTCCTCTTTAAAGCATATGGAAATCCGAAAGCAAAAATGTAAAGTATAGTAGTACCTTGAATTACGAGCATAGTTCGTTCCAGAAGCATACTTGTAATCCAAAGTACTCCTATATCAAAGCGAGTTTCCCCATAAGAATCAGTGGAAACTCAGACAACTAGTTCCACGGTCACTGTTCGTGTATGCAGTACCGCATGTGGCCAGAGGTGTGGGGGCGCTGGAGACACTCAGGAACCGAGTGTCTCCGAGTATCTTACAGCGTCTGTGTATCTCTGAGGGTCACTGGTGCCCCCGTACCTCTGGCCACGGCGGTACCGCACACCCCAGTGGCTTAAATCCTGCTTGTCTTGCAAGGCAACACTCTCAAATTGAGTTAGGATTTAAAAAAAAAAAAGCTTGTATTGCAAAAACGCTTGTATACCGCGTTCCTCGCAATTCAAGGTTTTACTGTATTGCAGCTTACTAGATGTGTTGGCTACATTTGTCTTCCTTTTTTTCCCCAGATTTAGTTTTCTTTGTTCTTACCTGGTGATGCTTCAAATATCACACTTTCCAAATGATTAAACTCATTACTGCACTGTTTCTAAGCAAGGAGCTATAGGCCTCTTTCACACTAACGTCCCGTTCAGGCCCGCCTGTCAGTTTTTCAGGCGGACCTGAACGGGTGCTCCATAGAGGTCTATGGAGCGTCGGATGTCAGCGGTGACATGTCCGCTAACATCCGACCCGCTCCGAACCGCAAAAGTGTAACGGAGGAAAAAGCTATTTTTCCATCCGTTTGCGGATCGGATCGGGTGACGACGGGCACTGCGGTCCGTCGTCATCCGATCTCCCATAGGGGAGAGCGGCGCTGTGACAGGTCCGTCCCTGCACAGTGTGCAGAGACGGTCCTGTCATCTCCCTGCTCAGCGGGGATCGGCGGAGTGATCCCCGCTGAGCAAACGGATATCCACGGGGCGGATAAGAACTGATCCGCCCCGTGTGAAAGGACCCTTAGTTGGACTTCAAACATGCCAACCTTTGTTTATCTCTATTACATAGTGTTGATGGGGTTATTAGTTCACATAAGAAAGACAACATTGTTTTTGCTCACTGGAAGGAACAAGTATATGATATTTCTGGCAAGATTAACCAGTATCTTCTGCACTTACTAAAAAATTTTTATTAGCCTGCAAAAAGAAAACTAGCACAGCCATCACATCTAACCTGCAATTTAGTACAGTTTTGTTTTGTTTAGATATAATTACCTCAATTCTTCTTAACACTAACCTAACCCCTTAGCTAAGCCCTTAGGCCGCGTACACACGGGCGGACTGTTCGCCCAACCTTGTTCGGCAAACAGTTTCATCAAACAGTCCGCTCAAAATTTGCATGAGCGGACTTGCCCACACACGAGCGGACTGTTTGACGAACAAGGTTGGGCAAACAGTTCGCTCAACTTTTGAAATGAACGGACTCGCCCACGTAAGGCGGAGGCAAGTCCGCCCATTTCGAGCGCGTGTACAGGTAGGCGGGGCCCGCGAAGGAGACGTCGCGGGCTCCGCCGCCTGGAATGGTCTTAAAGGGGAACCCCGACGCCGAAAAAAATCGGCGTGGGGGTTCCCCCAAAGTCCACACCAGACCCTTGTCCGAGCACGCTACCCGGCCGGCCAGGAAAGGGGGGCGAGCGAGCGCGCCCCCCCTCCTGAGCCGTACCAGGCCGCGTGCCCTCAACATGGGGGGTGCCTTGGGGAAGGGGGGGCCGCGCGGCCCCCCCACCCCAAAGCACCTTGTCCCCATGTTGATGAGGACAAGGGCCTCTTCCCGACAACCCTGGCCGTTGGTTGTCGGGGTCTGCGGGCGGGGGGCTTATCGGAATCCGGGAGCCCCCTTTAAGAAGGGGGCCCCCGGATACCGGCCCCCCACCCTATGTGAATGAGTATGGGGTACAATGTACCCCTACCCATTCACCTGTGAAATAAAGTACAAATAAAAACACAACACAGGGGGAAAAAATATTTTATTGCACAGCCGGGGGTCTTCCGTCTTCGGGGGTCTTCTCGCCGGACTCCTCCGCTATGTGTGTGTAGCTCTTTTGCCAGCGGAGGAGTCCGGCTTTCTTCCTCCCCGCCGCCGGCCTCTTCTCCCGACTTCGGGGGTCTTGTCCCCCTCTTCGGTTCTTCTGCCGGGCCACCGCGCCTGGTCCGGTGGCCCGGTCTTCTGTCGCCGTCTTCCGTTCTTCTGTCGCCGCCTTCGGTTCTTCTGCCGGGCCACCGCGCCTTCTTGTAGCTCTTTTACAGGCGGTGGCCCGGTCTTCTGTCGCCGTCGCCGCCTTCCGTTCGTGTTCTTCTTCTTGTTCTTCTTGTTCTTCTCCAGGCGATGTTGACACGTCGCTCCCTCCGGCCGGAATGCCAGAGCCGCCCTGCGCTGTGACTTATATAGTGACAATGGGGCGGGGTCACATGGTATATGTCACATGGGTTGATGTCACATGGTGACCCCGCCCCCTTACGATGTCATAGTCCCCATGTGACATCAACCCATGTGACCAACCCATGTGACATATACCATGTGACCCCGCCCCATTGTCACTATATAAGTGACCGCACAGCGCGTCCCCGGCATTCCGGCCGGAGAGCTCGTCGAGTCAACATCTCCAGGAGAAGAACAAGAAGAACAAGAAGAAGAACACGAACGGAAGGCGGCGACGGCGACAGAAGACCGGGCCACCGCCTGTAAAAGAGCTACAAGAAGGCGCGGTGGCCCGGCAGAAGAACCGAAGGCGGCGACAGAAGAACGGAAGACGGCGACAGAAGACCGGGCCACCGGACCAGGCGCGGTGGCCCGGCAGAAGAACCGAAGAGGGGGACAAGACCCCCGAAGTCGGGAGAAGAGGCCGGCGGCGGGGAGGAAGAAAGCCGGACTCCTCCGCTGGCAAAAGAGCTACACACACATAGCGGAGGAGTCCGGCGAGAAGACCCCCGAAGACGGAAGACCCCCGGCTGTGCAATAAAATATTTTTTCCCCCTGTGTTGTGTTTTTATTTGTACTTTATTTCACAGGTGAATGGGTAGGGGTACATTGTACCCCATACTCATTCACATAGGGTGGGGGGCCGGTATCCGGGGGCCCCCTTCTTAAAGGGGGCTCCCGGATTCCGATAAGCCCCCCGCCCGCAGACCCCGACAACCAACGGCCAGGGTTGTCGGGAAGAGGCCCTTGTCCTCATCAACATGGGGACAAGGTGCTTTGGGGTGGGGGGGCCGCGCGGCCCCCCCTTCCCCAAGGCACCCCCCATGTTGAGGGCACGCGGCCTGGTACGGCTCAGGAGGGGGGGCGCGCTCGCTCGCCCCCCTTTCCTGGCCGGCCGGGTAGCGTGCTCGGACAAGGGTCTGGTGTGGACTTGGGGGGAACCCCCACGCCGATTTTTTTCGGCGTTGGGGTTCCCCTTTAAGCCCATTCCAGGCGGCGGAGCCCGCGACGTCTCCTTCGCGGGCCCCGCCTACCTGTACACGCGCTCGAAATGGGCGGACTTTCCGAGCGGGAACAGTCCGCTCATTTCGAAAGTACAGCGGACAAGCCCACACACGGGCGGACTGTTCGCTCAAACACAGTTTCAGCGGACAGTTTTTCGGAATTTCCGAAAGACTTTGTCCGTCCAACTGTCCGCTGAAACTGTCCGCTGAAAGCCCACACACGAGCGGACTGTCCGCCCAAACACTGTTCAGCGGACAAGGTTGGGCGAACAGTCCGCCCGTGTGTACGCGGCCTTACACTAATTATCCCATAGATCTGCGTTTCTCAGCTTTTTTCAGTCAAGGCACCCTTCAAAAATACTGAACAATCTTGAGGCACCTTTTAAAAATGATGAACAATCTTAAGGCACCTTTTAACCACTTGTTTACTGGGCACTTAAACCCCCCTCAGTCCCAGACCAATTTTCAGCTTTCAGCGCTGATGCACTTTGAATGACAATTGCGCGGGCATACAACACTGTACCCAAATGAAATTTTTATAATTTTTTTCCCACAAATAGAGCTTTCTTTTGGTGGTATTTAGTTACAGCTCGGAGTTTTATTTTTTGCTAAACAAACAAAAAAAGATGCAAAAAAAAAAAATCATGTTTAATAGTTTGTTATAAAATTTTGCAAACGGGTCATTTTTCTCCTTCATTGAAGTGCGCTGATGAGGCGGCACTGATAGGCTGCACTGGTGGGCACTGATGGGCTGCATTGGTGGGCACTGATAGGCTGCATTGGTGGGCACTGATAGGCTGCACTGGTGGGCACTGATAGGCATAGTTAAGGCGGCACTAATAGGCACAGATAAGGCGGCACCGATGGGCACAGATAAGGCCGCACTGATGGGCAAAGATGGGCACAGATAAGGTGGCACGGATGGGTGGCACAGATGGGTGGCACGGATGGGTGGCACGGATGGGCACTGATAGGTACCACTGATAGATGGGACTGATGGGCACTGATAGGTGGCACTGATAGGTGGCTCTGATAGGTGGCACTGCTGGGCACTGATGGGCGGCACTGCTGGGCACTGGTAGATGACACTGATGGACACAGATATGTGGCACTGGGGTGCAGCACCTTTGTTGAGGCAGATTGTGGGCACTGCTGGGTGGCACTGTGGGCACTGCTGGGTGGCACTGTGGGCACTGCTGGGTGGCACTGTGGGCACTGCTGGGTGGCACTATGGGCACTGCTGGGTGGCACTGACGGGGGGCACTTACTTTTTTTAAATGTGGCACTGGCAGGGGGCAGGTGGGCACTAGCAGGGCTGGCCATGATCGGGACTGATGTCCCGATCACGGCCGCCGGTGATAGGCTTTTTTTTTTCTCCTCGCGCTGACAGCGCGAGGAGGAATAATAGCCGATTACCGGCTCCGTTATATCACATGATCAGCTGTCATTGGCTGACAGCTGATCACGTGATAAGGGGTCGGGATCGACCCCTTGCACGGATCGGTGATCAGGCGAGTCTCATAGACTCGCCGATCACAGGGCGCGCAGGCCGCTCGTGCACGGGACGAAGTCAATAGACGTCGTCCCGGAAAAGGAGATCCGCGCTGTAGCCGTCATTTGGCTATAGCGCGGATCTCAAGTGGTTAAAAATGATGGACAATCTTGAGGCACCTTTTAAAAATTATGAACAATCTTGAGGCACCCTTCAAAAATAATGGACAATCTTGAGGCACCTTTTAAAAATGATGGACAATCTTGGGGCACTTTTTAAAAATTATGAACAATCTTGAGGCACCCCATTCTAAATTGTAAAATCTATTCTTATAGTTTTACATAATGCAGCAACATCCACACATGTAGGACACCCAACATTAGAGGCAATTTATTCTTTCAAAGCAAATACACTTTTGCAGAGTGGTATGGACTAGTATTCCAGTGTTTCTCTTTTCCCTCAGTTTTTTTTTCCATTACTCAGCTAATGTGACCCCAATGCTGATGGAGAGGTGCAGCGGAGGGTCAAACAAGGATGCTTTGCAGGGGACTTGTATACAATTTTTTGCCGATTTTTAGGCATTTTGCCAAGGCACCCCTGGAAAAACCTCAAGGCACCAAAGGGTGCCTGGGCAACCTTGTTGAAAAAGGCTGCCCTAGATAACCACACACTGCCCAAGCCACATCTTCGCAGCAATAGTGCTGAAAATAACGTCTTTAATTTTGATAGATTTGCAGATGAATGGTGATTAGCTATGTTCTTTATCATTCTAGGTGATGCTGGTTGGAGATTCTGGAGTGGGAAAGACTTGTCTTCTGGTCAGATTTAAGGATGGCGCATTCCTGGCCGGCAGTTTCATCTCCACTGTTGGGATTGACTTTCGGGTAAGCTGCTTCCCATGCTTTCTTTTACTCTTCATCAGAGACATCGATGTTATGAATATGGACTTCTCACGTAATGCTGCCTTTGGTTTAGGGCTGTGTTGTATCATTCCAATCTCAGGGGCTGTGATATCTGCACAGCAAGGTACCATTTCACCTAGAAATTGTAGTTATAGCAAGTTGAATCTCCTACCAGCTTTTTCATTCTTTTCTGAATTACATTGATGAGTTTGTGGCCGTAAAAATGATTGGGAACTGCAGTAGTCTCACCACTGATGTTCCCAAAAAGGGAGTCTACTGATTGGATTAGGGCAGGGCTGGACTGGGACAAAAATGTGGCCCTGGACTTCATCCAGACCCGCCCAGGGCACAGCACATCCTTATCTGCAGACAGTATGACACCCAACGTGTTCATCACTAATCACTTCCAACCGATACCTTCCACCACTGTTTTGTGTACACTTCAGCAATGGTACACAGCATTGAAAAGTTATATACAGTTTAAATCATTTTTTTTTTAATTATGCGTTTTTTTCAATGTGAAACGTGTAAATATATGTTAAAGGTGTAAAAATATAAGCGAACAAAGCAAACAAAAAAAAAGTTTTAATTATTAGTTTAAAAATAGAAGTGAACAAAACAAATCAGCAGGAAAATAATAATTAAAGAGGAGGTCCCCCCCCCCCCGAAAAATGTAAAGGCTTTTAATGTATGGACACTTACCTGTCCTGCGAACCCGCGATGTTGGCAGTGATGTTGGGTGCAGCTGCCGCCATTCCTGGTAAGGGAAAAAAAATGTTTTAATATTCAAAGTTAAAACTTAAAGGGCAGAAGATTTAATAGATGGGAAGATGAAGAAATTACTAAAGGATGATTTTTTTTTTTTTTGGACAGCTCCAATTGCCGGGACTTCAACAGGTTAACCCCACTGACAGCTGAGTCATCGGGTTGTTAAGGCAATGGCAGCCCCGCTTCTTAACAACTGATAATTGACGGCTTTTTATTTTTTTTATATTTCAGCTGTCAGTGGGGGAATCCTGCTGACAGCTAAAAGAATCAAGCCTCAAATTGGTTCAGGTATTGGAGCATTTGCACAAGTACCAATACTCCTGCAAATGCTGAGTATCAGCACCCATACCGATATTAATAGTGATATCGGAGCAACCCTAGCTTTCTTAGTATTTTTGATCCATTCCTGGTCATGGGATCCCACAGCTCCACCTCCCCTGTGTCAGTGAGCTTCTGCAGGGAAGAGGAGGGATCTCCAACATTGGCTGGGCTATAGGAGCCTATGAGTGATGTCACAGCTCTCGGAATCCACAGCCGTTGTTGAGCGCTCCCTGAGCTGTTGCTGCAGGATCATGTGACTGGACCGGAGCACATTAAAAATAGGTAAGTATACAATAATTTATTTTACAGGTTAGGCAGGATAGGTAAGAGGGGGAGGGAACACTTTTAAGAATAGCTAGACTTTGGCTTTTCTTCCACATTAATACTTAAGCCCCGTACACACGATACAAAAACCGGAAGTAAAATTTCATCCAACGAACGATCAGCCGATTTTCAGGTCGTTAGTAGGTTGCTTTCAACAGCCGATTCCGATTTTGCGTCCGACAAAAGCTGTGCAGACTATAACATTTTTTTCATACGTGAACTCTACATCCAATTTTCGTTTAATTATTATGGTTTTTGCCTGAAAAAAAATTGTAAGAGCAAGACGCATGCTCAGAAATAAAAGAATACGTACAAAACTATTCAACACATGACGTCACTTCTGAAGTTGTATTCTGTCGTATGAGAATTTTCGTATGGTGATTAACCTCTTCACTTTCAACATGCATTCAACAAAAAACAGACAAATGATCGTCCAAAAATCTGATCGTGTGTACGAGGCTTTACTCTTCCCAGTGTTTCCTGTTTTTAAAAGACAAAACTGCCTGAAGAAACTACAGTCTGATTCTTCCAGGAATTTTGGTTGCTGGTCCCCTGCTGCAGTCAGTGGTTGGATCCGCTGGCCCCTATTTCACAACTGTGGCCTGTAGGAACGGAGGAGCCAGTGGGAGAAACCAAAGAGAGGCGCTGGGACCAGACCACTGACACTTCCTGAAATGTTGGATTCTGAAGGTTCTTTAACCAGTGGTATCTCTTCACTACAGTAAAATTCAGCATCCGGGGCAGCTGGAGAGGTATTAACTGTCTTCTTTGTTTTCTTCTTTAAATTCCTTTTCAAATGACAGAGTCACATTGATATCAAAAGTATATAAGTATACTTTTGTATATTGAGTCAAAAAGTAGATCTTGCTTGCCATGAATAAACCATTTTTGCTCCCTTGTGTTTCTTTAAACTTGACAAACTAGATCACCTTGTCTGTCTAAAAGGACATTTGTGGTGTAGACTCGGTGGTTTTGAGACCTGTCTGATAGTCTTAAGCCCCATACACACTATCAGATTTTCTGCTGATTTTTTCCTTCAGGTTTACCAAAACCATGTAGTGCAAGGGCCTGCCTGATTGCATATAAATTGAAACTCTTAAGGTTTGACCTCATATTATATGGTTTTGGTAAATCTGAAGGAAAAACTCAGCAGAAAATGGATAGTCTGTATGGGGCTTTAAAGTGGCTGTAAACTCTTTTACACCACTTGTACCTACAGGTAAGCTTACAATAAGGCTTGCCTGTAGGTACTGTGAATATTTCCTAAACTTGCACCAATTAGGAGATATTCAGAGTGCATGCAGCTGATGATATCACCGCCGCATGCACTCTGAAGGTCTGGCTTACAGTGGCGGACCTTCATAGTCGGTGCCCGGAAACGGCGGGCTCCCGCGTGTATGTGCAGGAGGGACGTTATCATGCCCCCTGGCCACTCATGTAGCCTGAGGCCGCGAACCCCAAAGGAAAATGGGGTGAAGATGGCAGCCGTCTCAGTGGCGTTGTAATGCTTAGTTCTAAGTCTCCAATAATGTGTTAGTATGCGATGCATACTAGAACATTATAACACTGCCTTGTGGGTGTTTTTTATTTACCACCAGCGGTTTACAACCGCTATAAAGCAGAACTAAACCCATTGCTTGAAAGCCCAAGTTTACCTAAAACAAGAACCAAAACTAAAAATAAATCAGCACAAGGGATGTTACTTTCCTTCACTGAGATATATGTTGCTGTGTCCTTCTTTTTCCGAAATCTTCCTCCTCTAATGCCCCTCACCCCCCACCTATCAATCTTCTACCCATCCTCCATTGTGTTTCGTTCATGGAAGCTGTAGTAATGGCTTCAAAGAATAGAGGAGGGGGTGCAAAGGGTAGACAGGCATCTTTATCGAAGGGTCAGCACCTTTGATGAGAACTGTCACGACCCAGGGGTGTGGTGGGGGGGCATCAGAGGAAGAAGGAGCCAAAGGAGGACACAGCAGTACAAGAGACAGATCCCATTAAAGCTAGCTCCCTTGTACTGAATTTTTTTATTATTTTTGTTGTTGTTGTAGGTAACATTAGGCTTTAACTGTTTCACAAAACCGTTGCACTCAAGGTATGCCATGAATGATAACAGTCACAGTTGCTTGTGTCCTCAACCAAACCGTCAAGCCATCAAATTGCTGGTGTCATGACTGGGGTCACATCTTCAGCACCATGGCAGGTGGAGATCTATGAGAGAATAAGACGGAGGCTTCCTTGGCTGAATTGGATAGGGGGGTTTAGTTCTGTTTAGTTCGGTTTAGTTTCTGCTATTGTTTTAAAAACGTTGCTTCTCTGTACACAAATAAATATATAACTAAATCTATATGTACCCCGGAGTTGCCTTATATGCCAATTACAAATGTTCCTCTTTTTTAATTATTGAGATAAATAGATTAGGTCTAATTAATTAGCAGGCGGTATGCTAATTAATTGTTGATTTATATGAATGAATGAATTACCTGTGTTAATTTGACTCATATACCATGATACTTGTTATAATAAGTGATAATTTATAATATTCTATAATTTATTTATATAGATATATAATGAGGTAGGCTTGTTCATGTGTTAATTTGTTTGATTAAATGTTTAGTGATGCGCAGAGATTAGTCGTTTAACTAATTTGATTGACTATTGTGAATCATTTTTAATAAAAACTGAACTGCCTGAAATGCCTGGCAGAAGAAAAATCTGTCCTCATATTCCAGGTTATCCCTTCATAAAAAAAAAAAAAATCAATACCTGGATTTTTAAATGCTGCTACAGTAAGTACTAAAATCTGTCTTTCACTTCAATACCAGGCACATGTACACCTTCCTGTGCAAACCAATTTTCAGCTTTCAGCGCTGTTGCACTTTGAATGACAATTGCGCGGTCATGCAACACTGTACCCAAATGAAATTTTTATCATTTTGTTCCCACAAATAGAGCTTTCTTTTGGTAGTATTTGATCACCTCTGTGATTTTTTATTTTCAGCTAAACAAATAAAAAAAAGACCAAAAATGTATTTATTTTTGGTTTCTGTTACAAAAAAGTAAGTTTTCTCCTTCACTGATGGGGCTGCACTGACTGGCACTGATAAGACAGCACTGATGGGCACTGATGATGGGCCCTAATATGTGGCACTGATGGGCACTGATGATGGGCCCTAATATGTGGCACTGATGGCGCACTAATAGGTGGCACTGATATGCGGCATTGAAAGGCGGCACTGATGGGAACTGAAAGGTGGCACGGGGGGGGGGCACTGCACACAGATGGGCACTGATAGGTGGCACGGATGGGCATGGATGGGCACTGATAGGTGGCACTGATGTACACTAATGGATGGTACTGATGGGCATCACTGATTGGCAGGCATTATTGTTTGGCACTGATTGGCATCCAATGTGGGCACTTATTGGCATCCATTGTGGACACTGATTGGCATCCCTGGTGGTCTAGGATGGCATACCTGGTGGTGACTAGTGGTGGGCATCCCTGGTGGTCCTGGTGGCGTCCCTGGTGGTCCAGTGTGGGCATCCTCGGGGGGGCTGCGATGATAATCAATCAGCACAGACCCTGCCCCTCCATGAGAGGAGCAGCCGGTTGGCTCTCCTCTACTCCTCCGTCAGAGACTGTTTACCTAGAGAGTTGCGGTGTGTCAGACTGATATCAACGATATCACAACTACTGACCGACGTCATATTGCTATATGGTGGGCGCCAAGTGGTTAAACTGATTTCCAATTTTCCTTATGCAAGCTAGTACACAGAGATGGAGGGCGGGTGCCAGTGGGTGTCACTGTATCAGGGTCGTATTGCATTATACAGAGCTGTCGGTGTAAAGCTGGACATACCCTCGTAGAATTTAATTTACAATTTTTCCATTCAATAATGTTGATTCGATCTTCTAATCGTTAGTGGGGTCAAATCGACGTTCATTCTGCAGTGATGAGAAAATTCAAAGGAGCAGAATGGAAATTTTAGAAAATTTCGAATGAACAAAATTCTAACATTGTATGTGGTTTTCATTTGTAAAATTTAATTCACTCCCAAATCAAATGTTAAAAGCTAACAAATATTTGAAGCAGTTTTAAATGATTATCGTTATTCAGTTTCATATTGGGAAAAGGCTTACAGGAGAGGAAAGCACAGAGAGATCTCATCTGTGCTTCACCATTGTCCAACCAGAAGGTTTCTGGCGGGGTGGTTATTGTTGGAAAAGTACAACAGCATAGTTGCTTATAAACTGACTATATATATATATTTATATATGCATTATACCTATCTATGCCAGCAGGTGGTGCTGTACTATTATAGTGTATAGTTCATGTATTCTATGATATGAGAGGAAGTACCCTCTGTATCTAAGTGTGCACTTGTTTGTGTTTAGCTTTCTGTTCTCTTCCTGTTCTATAATAAAAGGCATGTAATATGATTCTCCATAAAAGTAAAGCCATTTGCTGTATCCAAGCATGATTTCAATACTCTAAGCCCTTGTACACACGGTCGGACATTCCGACAACAAAATCCGTCAGATTTTGTCCCACAGATTTTGTCCGAAACTTGTGTTGCATACACACGGTCGAACAAAGTTGTCGGAAAATCTGATCGTACGTAACGTGATGACGTTATTTCGTTAGGACGGGACTACGTTCAGGCTAGTAACCAATAGCTTTGGTCTAGGAATTTGATCTGAGCATGCGTGGCACTTTGTCCGATCGGAATTCTCTACACACAATCGGACAAAGTCCGATCGGATCATGTTGTCGGAAAGTTTTATAGCCCAGCTCTAAAACGTTGTCCGTCGGATATTCCGAGGGAAACAGTCCGATGGAGCCCACACACAGTTGGATTATCCAACAACACGGTCCGATCGGACATTTTCCGTTGGAATGTCGGACCGTGTGTACAAGGGCTAATAATGCTCCTCTGTTGTACAGAAAACTGATGTTTCTCACCTGTCTATGATGCATGGCGGGGGGGGGGGGGGTGAATTCCAGGACTGGCAAAACTGATTTGCAAATCTTTGGCCTGTAAAAGGGCCCATATACTGTACACTATATAAAGCTGCAAGGAGGATCCCCTTTCCCTTCGGAACTGCCTTAATTCTTCATGGCATAGATTCAAGGTGTTGGAAACATTCCTCAGAAATATTGGTTCATATTGACACGATAACATCACGCTGTTGCTGCAGATTTGTCGGCTGCACATCCATGATGCAAATCTCCTGTCCATCCACACCCCAAAGGTGCTCTATTGCAGTGGTTCTCATCCTCAGTCCTCAAGTACCCCCAAAGGCCATGTTTTGGGAACTTCCCTTAGATAAAACAGCTCTAATCAATACCATGCCATTGATATTGATTTAAAGCAGCTGTGCAAAGTAAAGTAAAACATGGCCTGTTGGGGGTACTTGTGGACTGAGGTTGAGAAGCACCACAGCTCGCTATGGGGGCTTTCGGCAGTGGGGAGAGAGCTGACTGGGGAGCGTAGAAGAGGAGGATCAGGGCTGCTCTGTGCAAAACCAACTGCACAGAGCAGATAAGTATAACACGTTTATCTTTTTTTTTTATGGGTTTGCAATCATTTTAAATATTTCAAAAAGTTATTTAAATGAGATGAACTTTTGTACCAATCGCTCCTCCATACACATTCAAGAGTTCTATTCTGTTTATTTCACAGCTGGGATCCCGATAACGGTTTATTGTTCATTGTTTTTATTGTAAAGCTTTTTATTGGCTGCATTGCTTCTTTTTCATCAACAATAAATTCACAGCAACAAAAGCTCATACATTTGCATTTCAAATATGAATTTCGTTTTATGGCTACAGTCCAGCTTTGGCATGTTTTGTATTAACTGAATCATTTTAAATCAACTTTATTCATCACAGCGAGGAGGAAGCATGAAAAAAGAAAAGTGCCATAAAAAAATGACACATTTATTAGTCATTTTGGGGTCCCTGTAACCAGAAGAAAACAAGTCGATTTTTTTTTTTTTTTTTTACATATTTTTGTCTTTTTCTTTTGATAATAAACATATTCAGGATAACTCTACAGTTATTTGTTAAATGCCCTTCATTCCAACCAGCAGCCTCTTCTAAAGCCCCATACACACATCAGATTTTCTGCTGATTTTTTCCTTCGGATTTACTAAAACCTTATAATATGAGGTCAAAGCTTAGGAGTTTCAATTTGTATGCAATAAGGCAGGCCCTTGCACTACATGATTTTGGTAAATTTGAAAGAAAAAAATCAGCAGAAAATCTGAAAGTGTGTATGGGGCTTAAGTCTTAACCACTCAAGGACGAGGCCTATTTTTCAGACTCGTTGTTTACAATTTAAAATCATTTCTTTTTTTGCTAGAAAATTACTTAGAACCCCAAACAATATATATATATTTTTTTCCAACACCCTAGAGAATAAAATGGCGGTCGTTGCAATACTTTCTGTCACACCATATTTGCGAAGCGGTCTGACAAGCACACTTTTTTGGGGAAAAAAATACACTTTTTTTGAATTAAAAAATAAGACAACAGTAAAGTTAGCCCATTTTTTTAAATATATTTAATAATGTGAAAGATAATGTGATACCCAACATGTCACGCTTCAAAATTGCGCCCGCTCGTTGAATGGCGACAAACTTTTACCCTTAAAAATCTCCATAGGCGACGTTTAAAAATTTCTACAGGTTGCCAGTTTTAAGTTTAAAGTTTAAAGGTATTAAAGGTACTTATTAAAGGTAATAAAGTACCAACCTGCTCTGTGTAAGACCCCTTTCACACTGGGGTGCTTTGCAGGCACTACAGCGCTAAAAATAGTGCCTGCAAAGCGCCCTGATAGAGCTGCTCCTCACATTTCAGTGTGAAAGCCCGAGGGCTTTTACACTGGGCCAGTGCGCTGGCAGGACGGTAAAAAATTTCCTACTAGCAGCATCTTTGGAGCGGTGAAGGAGCGATGCATACACCGCTCCTTCACTGCTCCTGCCCATTGAAATCATTGGGGCAGCGTGGCTATACCGCCGGCATAGCGCTGCTGCAGCAGCGATTTGCGGTGGTTCTAACCCTTTCTCAGGTGCTTGCGGGGGTAAAAGCTTCCCGCTAGCGGCTGAATAGCGCTGCGAAATTGGCAGTAAAGTGCCGCTAAACATAGCAGCGTTTTACTGCCGACTCCGTCCCGCGTGAAAGGGGTCTAATGGTTTTGCACAGAGCAGCTCTAATCCTCCTTTTCTGCTGGTTCTTCTGGTTCCTCCTCTTCTCCAAGTGCCCCCATAGCAAGCCGGTAGCAAGCGGATCAGCCCTGTTCACCATAATTGACAGCCAATAGCTCCCGCCGATGTCTCTCAGCCAATGAGGAGACAGAGACCTGGGAGAGCAGTTCTCTGCCCAGTACTGCCTGCCCTTTGTAAGATAATTGCCCCCCTTTTACTGCACCTGCATTCTACAACCCCATTCATCCTATAGAGGAGCCACACTTAGTTGGGGTCAAGGCGTGCAAGAGGAGGGTGTGCAGTGGGGACATCATCGCTGTAAGAGCTGTGTGGCACTGTGCTTAAAGATAACTGGAATGGGGAGGACGGTATGGAACGGGCACAGTGGGGACATAATTGCTGGAAGATGGTAAGGATTTTACCAGTACAGTGGTCCTTTAAATTTCATTGCAGCGCACAGTGAATCTTATTCATATACGTGTTGGAGGGCAGACACGTTTCAGTCTGTATTGCCCCAAGCAAGCAAATACATTGAAGCTTTGGATTCGCAGCTGTCTTTTTCCAGTGCAGGTTTACATTGAATTGGTTGCTAGGAGGCGGCACTGACTGCCGCAGTTATTCCCTCAAACACTTTGATAAAGCGTTTTGTATTGTCTCTGTTGATCCAGCGGCAGTTTACATCAGAGTACAGCAGCCTGTGCCCGCAAAGTAGCTTCAAAGAAATCTAGAGACTGCAATTACTGAGCAGCTTATGAAAATGCTAGCTACCTGGCTGCCATGCTGGCCCTCTTGCTTTATTACTTTGTATTTTAGTGGCCCACCATATCCAGGTATGTGCAGATAAAGACTTCTAACGTTTCTGGCTCTTTCCTGATCTGCATACTTGTCTCAGTTCAGAAAGTGATAAAGCCTACAGCCAGAAACAAAAGGTCTGTAACGACAGCCCCTTATATTTATCTAATAGGTGTGCTTTAAAAGAAAAGTATTTTTTTTTGTTTTTGTTTTTAAGGATCATACTTACCTAGGTCCAATGCTGCATCTGTCCACCGGTGCCTCTAACACTGAGAACCGAACGATCTAACACCACAGATCGCTCGGTTCTCACAGTTTCACAGTTCTCCGTGCAGAGATTATCAGTCAGCGGCTCTCTGATCTGCCCCTCCCCTGTGCTCAGGGCTGTGGAGGGGGGCGGGAGTGGCCTGGCCGGCTCAGGCTCTCAGCGGCTCACTTAGAGGCTGAGCTGGGTCCCGGTGTCCTGTCGGATAGTGTCCCCCATCGGATAGTGTCCGCTGTGTACTGCGCATGCGCAGTACACAGGACAAGCAGATTTCAAAAATAGCCGAAGATGAAAGGCGCCTGTGCCGTGAGTCCAGGTTCTAGCTCCACCATCCAAGTGGACATAGAGTTAGAATAAAAAGAGCCGGGCGAAGCGAGGCCGTGCCCGAAGCGTGGCGAGCGAAGCGAGCCTGCGAGGGGTCCTCTAATATGTGCAGCCCTATGTCCACTTGGATGGTGGGGCTTGCACCTGGACTCACGGCACAGATGCCGTTCATCTTCTGAGATTTTCCGAATCTCCTTCTGCTCCGTACTGCGCAAGCGCTGCGCCTGCGCAGTACGGGGCGGACACTTTTCAATGGCCGGACTGTATATGTCACAACACCGGTCCAGGTATGTGGGCGGATCCCGAATTTATTGTCATGATCTTGCCTGAGCCTGGACCGGCTCTGTGACGTCAGCAGACAGCGGACTTCAGCCCCCTGTCTGCTGAAAATGGGTCACAGGAGTGCAGAATGAACTGCACTCTTGTGATCCATAGGAGAAGTACAGCCAAACAAGCTTTGGCTGTACTACTCCTAATCACTTCCGGACTGCAGCACGCCGATATATGTCCTAACTTTGAAAAGTAATATTGTTATGGCAGCAGCTAGCTGCCATAATCCCAGTATCTTCCTCTTCAGCTGGCGGCCCGGTTTCTGATAATAGTGGTCTCTGCGGCGGATTCGCCACGAGATCACTTTTATCGGCGGTGAGAGAGGTCACCCCCCTCCCTCCAGCTGTGCTCTGGTGCCCTCCATCGCTTACCAGACACGGCAGAGACGACTTAATAAAAGTGGTCAGCCTTCGCGCCGCTAAGTGGTAATAAGTGACTAAAGTGGAACAAAATACAAAATCAGATATAATGAAACACAGATGCTGTGAAAAAGAGCCTGAGTGATATAAAGTGCAAATGCTAACTAAAAAATGCAGCAGGACAAAATAGTGAGCACAAACTATCAAATAATGAATATAAAGGGGTGGGTCCTGCGCAAATCGTGCCACTCAAATAAAATACACAAATTCAAAATAATATAAATATGTGCATACATACAATGCCGTGAAAAAAAATATAGTCCAAAAAACAGCACGCATAAAAATATATAAAAAATATATAAAAAAATGGAAAAAAGGTTTAATGATAGAACAATAATAAAATGTCCGCTACTCAAGGCTCCCAGAACTCTCACCTTTAAACGAAGTGAATAAGCAAATCAAACAAACTCCAGGATTCTCTTATTTCATTCATAAATAATAAATAATAGCCATCAGGAAATCCAAAGGAGGGATGCAATGATACAATTCCGCCACTAGAGGGCCAGTCCCAGCTTCCAGAACAGGTGAAATGGATCTTCACTTCTATTTCACAGTGTATGGCTCAAAATAAGAGAGAGGAGGGGGAGAGAGAGAAACAGGAGACTTCCATAGTGTAGTAGTTTAAAAAACGGCAGGTAGATTTATTAAAAAGCAGTAAAGACTCTCACATTTTAATTGCAAAAACAAGCACAATCAGGAAGAGGGTATAATGACAACTTCCTCCCGCCTTACTCTACTTCCGGTTCGTCCTCTGGCCAATCCCTACGCGTTACGTCATGTGACTTCTTCATGGGGATCCCCATGAAGAAGTCACATGACGTAACGCGTAGGGATTGGCCAGAGGACGAACCGGAAGTAGAGTAAGGCGGGAGGAAGTTGTCATTATACCCTCTTCCTGATTGTGCTTGTTTTTGCAATTAAAATGTGAGAGTCTTTACTGCTTTTTAATAAATCTACCTGCCGTTTTTTAAACTACTACACTATGGAAGTCTCCTGTTTCTCTCTCTCCCCCTCCTCTCTCTTATTTTGAGCCATACACTGTGAAATAGAAGTGAAGATCCATTTCACCTGTTCTGGAAGCTGGGACTGGCCCTCTAGTGGCGGAATTGTATCATTGCATCCCTCCTTTGGATTTCCTGATGGCTATTATTTATTATTTATGAATGAAATAAGAGAATCCTGGAGTTTGTTTGATTTGCTTATTCACTTCGTTTAAAGGTGAGAGTTCTGGGAGCCTTGAGTAGCAGACATTTTATTATTGTTCTATCATTAAACCTTTTTTCCATTTTTTTATATATTTTTTATATATTTTTATGCGTGCTGTTTTTTGGACTATATTTTTTTTCACGGCATTGTATGTATGCACATATTTATATTATTTTGAATTTGTGTATTTTATTTGAGAGACGACTTAATCCTTCTTGGGGTTAGGTATGGAGACAAGTGAGGGGAAGATAGCCCACACCCATCTCCATACCATTGTAGAGCGGAAGCGACGTCAAAACGTCACCTCTGCCCATAGCTCTTAAAGGGCCATTTTTTATTTATTTATTTTTTAAATGAGAAAATGCATTTTAGTGTAAATATGAGATCTGAAGTCTTTTTGACCCCAGATCTTATACACCCTGTTACAAATTATTATGCCGATGATATTTTTCTCATTTACCTAAATAATTGATGTAAACAACAGTCAGCATAATTCTCGTGTTATCAGCTATTAAGAGAACAATTCAAATTTTATTGAACAAACCTCCTAATGATAACAGTTTTTTTTTTCTAAATAAAAAACTTACAATGCACTGTTCCAAATTATTACACACATAGTTCCACATTATTAAGCTCTGCTTAATAATGTGGAACACCCTCCTTTCGTAGTTTTTCCTTTAATTGGGCTCACCTGGCAATCTAATTATCACAGGTGTCCGAGATTGTTTTCAGTGATCAAAAGAGCCCAATGCCATCCCTGAGTTATGCCGCCTATACGTAAATTGAATTCCGAAAAAATTTTCTTTTGAAAAACATATCTTAAGAATTTTCGTACGAATTTCAAACCATTAGTGGGCTGCAGCAACAGCCGATTTTCGTGCGGAAATCAAATCGGGCATGTTGGAAATTTTTTGAAAAACAAACGATTTTCTAATCAATGATGGGAGAATCGTGCGAGAAATGTAATATGAAAAGAAAATTTACGGAGAGAGAAAAGAAGATTCCCGGCCATGAAAATTATTTTCTGTAGCAACATGAGGTGAAATTGAAGGCTTGGTTGGCCGAATTTCAAAAATCAATGGTGGCATCACCGGATCACAAAAAAACAAACTTTCTGATTTTGAAAAGAAAATTTGTTTGAAATTTGACCATGTATGGCCTGCATAAAACTGAAAAACCAAATATTTAATCTTTGTGACACTGAAATAGAATTTGCATAATAATTTGGAACAGGGTGTATTTAAGGCCCCTTTCGCACAGACAATCCGTTCAGGTCCGTCTGTCAGTTTTTTAGGCGGACCTGAACGGACACTCCATAGAGGTCTATGGAGGGACGGATGTGAACGGGGACATGTCCGCTGACAGCCAACCCGCTCCGATCCGAAAAAGTGTGACGGAGGAAAAACCTCCATCCATCTGCAGATCGGATCAGGTGACGATGGACTCTACTCTATCGTCATCCGATCCTCCATAGGGGAGAGCGGCGCTCTGACAGGTCCGTCCCTGCACAGAGTGCAGAGACAGACCTGTCATCTTCCTGCTCAGCGGGGATCGACGGATCGATCCCCCGCTGAGCAAAGCGGGCTCCGTACACAGACACGTCCGTGTGAAGGAGCCCTAAGAGGTCCTGTCATGCTTTTTTTTTTATTACAAGGGATGTTTACATTCCTTGTAATAGGAATAAAAGTGACACAATTTATTTTTTAAAAGAACAGTGTAAAAATAAAAGGTAAAATAAATAAGAAAAAAAAATTGTGCCCCGTCCCTCCGAGCTTGCGTGCAGAAGCGAACGCATACGAAAACGGTGTTCAAACCACACGTGTGATGTATCACCGCAAATGGTAAAGCGAGAGCAATAATTCTAGCCCTAGACCTCTTCTGCCACTCAAAACATGCAACCTGTAGAATTTTTTAAATGTCGCCTACGGAGATTTTTAAGAGTAAAAGTTTGTCGCTATTCCAAGAGCAGACGCAATTTTGAAACGTGACATGTTGGATATCAATTTACTTGGCGTAACATTATCTTTCACAATATAAAAAAACATTGGGCTAACTTAAAAAAAGCATATTTTTTCCCAAAAAAGTGTGCTTGTAAGACCGCTGCGCAAATATGGTGTGACAGAAAGTATTGCAACGACCGCCATTTTATTCTCTAGGGTGTTAGAAAGAAAAGCGTATACGTTTGGGGGTTCTAAATAATTTTCTAGCAAAACAAAAACCTGTTTTTAACTTGTAAACAACAAATCTCAAAAAGAGTCCAGTTGAAATATTACACTTTTTTTCCTTTAACAGTCCTGTACTCTTGTATGTTATACAGTGCCTTGCGAAAGTATTCGGCCCCCTTGAAGTTTTCAACCTTTTGCCACATTTCAGGCTTCAAACATAAAGATATAAAATTTAATTTTTTTGTGAAGAATCACCAACAAGTGGGATACAATTGTGAAGTGGAACATAATCTATTGGATATTTTAAACTTTTTTAGCAAATAAAAAACTGAAAAGTGGTGCGTGCAAAATTATTCGGCCCCTTTACTTTCAGTGCAGCAAACTCACTCCAGAAGTTCAGCGAGGATCTCTGAATGATCCAAAGTTGTCCTAAATGACTGATGGTGATAAATAGAATCCACCTGTGTGTAATCAAGTCTCTGTATAGATGCACCTGCTCTGTGATAGTCTCAGGGTTCTGTTGAAAGCGCAGAGAGCATCATGAAGACCAAGGAACACACCAGGCAGGTCCGTAATACTGTTGTGGAGAAGTTTAAAGCTGGATTTGGATACAAAAAGATTTCCCAAGCTTTAAACATCCCAAGGAGCACTGAGCAAGCGATTATTTTGAAATGGAAGGAGTATCAGACCACTGCAAATCTACCAAGACCTGGCCGTCCCTCTAAACTTTCAGCTCAGACAAGGAGAAGACTGATCAGAGATGGAGCCAAGAGGCCCATGATCACTCTGGATGAACTGGAGAGAACTACAGCTGAGGTGGGAGAGTCTGTCCATAGGACAACAATCAGTCGTACACTGCACAAATCTGGCCTTTATGGAAGAGTGGCAAGAAGAAAGCCATTTCTCAAAGATATCCATAAAAAGTCTCGTCTAAAGTTTGCCACAAGCCACCTGGGAGACACACCAAACATGTGGAAGAAGGTGCTCTGGTCAGATGAAACCAAAATCGAACTTTTTGCCCACAATGCAAAACGATATGTTTGGCGTAAAAGCAACACAGCTCATCAACCTCGACACATCATCCCCACTGTCAAACGTGGTGGTGGCAGCATCATGGTTTGGGCCTGCTTTTCTTCAGCAGGGACAGGCAAGATGGTTAAAATTGAGGGGAAGATGGAATCAGCCAAATACAGGACCATTCTGGATGAAAACCTGTTGGAGGCTGCAAAAGACCTGAAACTGGGACGGAGATTTATCTTCCAACAAGACAATGATCCCAAACATACAGCAAAATCTACAAAGGAATGGTTCACAAATAAACGTATCCAGGTGTTAGAATGGCCAAGTCAAAGTCCAGACCTGAATCCAATCGAGAATCTGTGGAAAGAGCTGAAAACTGCTGTTCACAAACGCTCTCCATCCAACCTCACTGAGCTCGAGCTGTTTTGCAAGGAAGAATGGGCAAGAATTTCAGTCTCTCGATGTGCAAAACTGATAGAGACATACCCCAAACGACTTGCAGCTGTAATCGCAGCAAAAGGTGGCTCTACAAAGTATTAACGCAAGGGGGCCGAATAATTTTGCACGCCCCACTTTTCATTTTTTTATTAGTTAAAAAAAGTTTCAAAAATCCAATAGATTTCGTTCCACTTCACAATTGTGTCCCACTTGTTAAAAAAAAAAAATAAAGAAAATTTTTATATCTTTATGTTTGAAGCCTGAAATGTGGCAAAAGGTTGAAAAGTTCAAGGGGGCCGAATACTTTCGCAAGGCACTGTAAATTGTGCTTTGCAATTGGGCTTGTGCAAGAAATACTGTAATTTAATTAACTTTTTTTTTTTATCCTGTCCTCACACTGCGGTGCTCTATGCTGACAGAGCTGAGTAATAGCCACACCTTTTCTCATATGTGTCCTCACTAGGGCATGGAACACGTGCAGAGCCCGCCAGGAAGTCGGAGCAGCGCTGCGCTAATCACAGGCAGTGAGACATTGCCCCCGATGCGCGGCTGCAGAGATCGGGCAATGTCTCACTACCTGTGATTAGCGCAGCGCTGCGCCGACTTCTTGGCGGGCTCTGCACGTGTTCCAATGCGAACATGCCTGAGCTCATCCCTAGTCCTCACACAGACTTGGGGAGGTGGCGTGTCTGACCAGTTCTGTGCTGTTAATGAGTGTGCTTGGTTTTATTCTGGCAACAAATGAACCATATTTAGACTCCATGCCTGATTGATGTGAGGAAAGTGGAGTTGTACACATGCTGTGCAAACATGTTTTCATTCAAAGTCACGGCAGGAAGAATACCCCCTATTGCTTTAAAAACCATTCAAGTGAATAGGGCCACTCTGCAACCGCATGCAATGCACACAAGTTGAGGAACGCTAGTGTAGGGATCCAGGGGTTAAACCAATCGCTGAACAGGTGGTACAATGCAAGTCAGCTGCTTTCTGAAGAGGGATCCAAATGTGGATTCCTCTTTAGAGAGTAAAGCCAATGTGAATGAGCCCCAACGAGCCCTAAATCTGCCTATAAATGACTCAATTTTAAGCTAGGTGGACCTTGCCAACACCACCTGTCACCACAAATTTTGATTTAGAAATCAGCTGAACAGTGACTGCAGCCAAGTCAGCTGCTGCCACTGTTGGGGTATTCTGACAGGCGCAGGTACCTGCTGGGCCGAACAAGAGTCATCTTTACATGTATGGCCAGCTTTAGTACAGCCAATTCCAGCTTTTGCAGAAGACAGGTACACTTCAACTCCTTCACCACTCATCAAGCCACACTAACAGTATAGAAGGCATGAAATAAAAGCAATTTAATAGCACTTGTCGGAGCCAGTTTTAGCTAAATAAACAAATCAATCAGCCAGATAAGGGATCATAACAAATATCACTTTGGTCTTGGGAATGCTGGCCCTTAAGCTGATGTAAGACAACATGTATTTATTTTACGGAGTAAAGTAATGATGCTGTCAGCGAATGATTTAACACCGCTCGATGAAATTTACAGGGTGCTTTCAGCCATAGACCATAAAGCGGAATAAAGGCTGAACCTGTTCTTCTGCATCTCACCAGCACAACTCATTGCTATGAGTGTCTATGTGTGCCGCAGGCAGCCTTTTATCAGCTGATGTTCACATGTGAGCTGTAATGGCGGCATCCATGAATAAAATATGGCACCTGTCAAGAAAGCAAGCGCCATGTGTGAGACCGCGGTATGCCTCACCTATCCTTTTATTCTGCCTTTTTGTTTGCAGTAGAACGGTAACATATGGCCACTGGCCCTTTCATAACGTACTCTGCCTTTTTTAAAGTGGAAATTTATCTGAAAAATAAAAATTGCTCGAAGAAAGGCTTTTTATTACATAAGAGACATGCTATGTCTCTTCCGCAATAAAAATCTAAAGCCGCGTACACACGATCTGATTTTCCGACGGGAATTGCGTGATGACAGGTTGTTGGCGGAAAATCCGACCGTTTGTACGCTCCATTAGACAATTTGTTGTCAGATTTTCCGTGGACAAATGTTGGATGGCAGGTTTTAAAATTTTTCCTGGACAAATGTCGGATTTTCCGAGCGTGTGTACACAAGTCCGTCGGACAAAAGTCCAAATTACAAACAGGCATGCTCGGAAGCAAGGACGAGCCAGAAGCGGTCGGTCTTGTAAATTAGCGTTCGTAATGGAGAATTAACATTCGTGACTCAGCAAATTATGAAATCTCAAAATGCAGTGCACAATTTTCTTCTTTAATGGGATAATAATGAAGCTGCTTTGTTGGTGATATTGATGGAGTTATTGCAAACAAATTTTTAAAGGCTTTTTTTTTCCTAGTGATATCAAGAATAATATTAGTATGCTTTTTTTTTGTGCAAGTTACCACAACATCATTATCCCATAGTTTTTAATATCAAAGATACAAATATGTTGGCGTTCCTTGTCAATTTTACATTGTATTTTTTAAAATGTAACTACTACTCCCAAACTGTCATTTGAAGTAAAACACATAGCCAAGTATTATTCTCCACAATTTGTTTATTGTGCATTAAAAATAGAAAACAAATAAAATTAGACACACTATCTGCCAATAGAATATAACCAAAAAGTGCATTCTATGCATCCAAAAATATAGAAAATATAACAAACCAAATCTTTATTATTCAACCAAAAAATAACATAAACCCTCATGCATGTGTCCTGCATCTTAATATGGGGGGTCAACAATGACAAGGGTTGGTGAAAGCAGGGGTCCTTCATCCGGAGATAATTCCAAAATCATCCGGATTATTCTCCTGGAGCTCCCACAGCAAAGGCATATGACATAATTGGTAACGATAAATGAAGCAAGCAATTTTTGGTCCAAGAACTCCTCTTCCTCCTCCTGGACTGGACTTGGGTTAAAGCAATAACTCCAAGGCCAATAATAAATAACACGTTATCTCCTCCGATTCCAAAACATGTCTGGTTTGACGAACGGTCGTTTAGAAACAAACTGAAAAACACGTAATGAAAAGCATGACATGAAAAGTGCAAACTGAAAAGCAGTAAATGAAAAGCGTGAAAATAAAAGCGCAAATCAACACTCACCAAACTTCTACTAACACAAAATTAGCAGAAGGAGCACAAAAAGTGGCGCTAAAGAGCTGAAAAAACACGTAGTACGTCACTACGTTCGTGTTTGTTGGCCAACAATTCCTTGCCGTTTGTATGCAAGACAAAATCCAGCAACATGCTTCCGGGACAAAAGACTGAGGTTTTGTCTGTGGAAAATCTGTTCATGTGTACGAGGCTTTACCATGAGGGGAAAAAAGTATTTGATTCCCCGCTGATTTTGTACGTTTGCTCACTAACAAGGAAATGATCAGTCTATAATTTTAATGGTATTTTTATTTTAACAGTGAGAGACAGAACAACAAAAAAATCCAGAAAAACATATTTCAACAAAGTTATAAATTAATTTGCATTTTGAGTGAAATAAGTATTTGATCCCTTATCAATCAGCAAGATTTCTGGCTCCCAGATGTCTTCTATACAGATAAGGAGCTGAGATTAGGAGCACTTTCTAAGCCCCCGTACACACGGTCGGAGAATCCGTCGGAATGTGTCCTATCGGACCGTGTTGTCGGATAATCCGACTTTGTGTGGTATGCACCGGACTGTTTCCGGCGGAATATCCGTCGGACCAAATTTTCCAACTTTTTGGAAATATTTTCAGACAAACTGGTCTGATAGGACATACTCCGATCATGTGTAGAGAATTCCGATCGGACAAAGTGCCACGCATGCTCAGATCAAATTCCTACATCAAAGCTATTGGCTACTAGCCTGAACGTAGTCCCATCATAACGAAATTACGTCATCACGTTCTGAAAGATCGGATTTTTCTACAACTTTGTCCGACCGTGTGTATGCAACAGTTTCGGACACAATCCGACGGACAAAATCCGACAGACAAAATCCGACGGATTTGGTTGGCAGAATGTCCGACCATGTGTACGGGGGCTTAAAGGGAGTACTCCTAATCTCAGCTTGTTACCTGTATAAAAGACATTTGTCCACATAAGCAATTAATCAGATTCCAATCTCTCCACCATGACCAAGACCAAAGAGCATTCCTACACAAGTCTGGAATGGGCTACAAGTCCATCGTCAAGCAGCTTGTTGAAAAGGGTTCCCCACCCTGCACAGCCAGGCACACAGAATTTCCACAGGCACACTTGAGTCAGGGAACACTTTTGTATTTATTGAGGGGATAAAACTTGGATGGGCAGTAAGGGTATTATGAAATGCCCACTTGACTTTAACCACTTGCCGCCCGCCCTATTACAAATTGACGGCGGCAAAGTGGTTTCATAATCCTAACCGGACGTCATATGACGTGATTAGGATTATGAGCCGCTGCGCGCCCCCGGGGGCGCGCATCGCGGCGATCGTTGTTGCGGGGTGTCAGTCTGACACCCGGCAACTACGATCTCGGTAAAGAGTCTCCGACGGAGACTCTTTACTATGTGATCAGCCGTGTCCAATCACGGCTGATCACAGTGTAAATGGGAAGAGCCGGTGATCGGCTTTCCCTCACTCGCGTCTGTCAGACGCGAGTAGAGGAGAGCCGATCGGCTGCTCCTCTGACAGGGGGGGTCTGTGCTGATCGATTATCAGCACAGCCCCCCCGAGGATGCCCACACTGGACCACCAGGGACACCACTAGACCACCAGGGAAAAGGTAATAAAAATCCATAATCCTCCCTAGACCACCAGGGTGCCAGTCAGCACAATGGGTGCCAATCAGTGCCCATAATGGATGCCAATCAGTGGCCACAATGGGCATCACTGATTGGCATGCATTATTGTTTGGCACTGATTGGCATCCATTACTATAACACCGATGCCGCCTATGAGTGCCCACCTGTGCCGCCTATGAGTGCAGACCTGTGCCGCCTGAGTGCCCACCTGTGCCGCCTGAGTGCCCACCTGTGCCGCCTATGAGTGCCCACCTGTGCCGCCTATCCATGCCCACCTGTGCCGCCTATCTATGCCCACCTGTGCCGCCTATCCATGCCCACCTGTGCCGCCTATCCATGCCCATCCGTGCCGCCCATCTGTGCCAGCTATCAGTGCCAATTTGTGCCACCTATCAGTGTCCGTCCGTGTCGCCCATCCGTGTCGCCCATCCATGTCGCCCATCAGTGCCGCCTATCAGTGCCACTTCATTGGTGCCACATTGGTGCCCATCAGTGCCACCTTATCAGTGCCCATCAGTGTAGCCCCATCAGTGCCCATCAGTGAAGGAGAAAACGTACTTATTTACAAAGTTTTGAAACTGAAACAAAAAAAAACATTTTTTTTTTCAAAATTTTCGGTATTTTTTTATTTGTAGCGCAAAAAATAAAAACCGTAGAGGTGATCAAATACCACCAAAAGAAAGCTCTATTTGTGGGAAAAAATGATAAAAATTTCATTTGGGTACAGTGTAGCATGACCGCGCAATTGTCATTCAAAGTGCGACAGCGCTGAAAGCTCAAAATTGGTCTGGGCAGGAAGGTGTTTAAGTGCCCAGTATTGAAGTGGTTAAACAACTTCAGGGACAACTCCTAGCGTATACAGTCCTATATACAGCTCCTTTCCTTCCTCCAGCACTTTACTTGCTTGCAGAATCACCAGCAATGTCATGCAGTAAAAGTCTGAACCAACGGCCCATTACAGACAGGGACTCGCAGCCCCTATACCTGTGGAATGTAGAGTGCCACTAACACATGTACTGCACTTCCTCCCGTGTTCACTGATCCCAGCACCACCTCTTCAGGCCTTGCCAGCCCTCCTGGCAGCAGCAGCCCCTTTCACTAGCCCTCCTGAATATTTCTCCACAGTCCTCCTGACTGACACTCCTCAGTCCTCCAGACTAACACTCAGGAGATCTCCTGGATGTGCTGAATCTCTCTCCTGCTGTCCTCTCCCTGCTCCCGTACATCCAGTAAAGGATTTCTTTGTGTGTTGTAGAGGATCTCTCCAGCACCCGAGCCCCAGGTCCAAGATCAACTTCCTACCCACTTCCAGACTAGGGGGTCACTGTCAACGGCCACCGAAAGCCTCCTCAGCACTTCATATCCATCTTCCACCTGACTGCCCCTGGGGCATGACCCTAGAGTATTTAAGAGGTGCTCGCCCCCTGCCAGCCCACTTTGCTGGGGATTGGCTGGGGCCCTCATCAGTACTCCAAACATCTCCTCCTAAACTTCACCCTCTACTTCTGGAAGCTTCCCCAAGGTTCCAGAGAGCAGGGGTAGTTTCCAGAGGTGCTGCCTGCTGAGTCATCCAGCCTCCCTGAGTCACTCAGCCCTGACCCAGATTCAACCCAGGCCTGGCTCTCAGTCAGGTCAATTTACCTACTCTAACAACTATGTACACTCTATCTAGCACACTAAAGGGTGCTACATTTGAACTGACACAGAGGTCACAAAAGTGGCATTTGTCTCTTGTACCTGTTAATCTGCAGTTGTCTTTTCTCTAAATCCATTCAAAGTGCAGAATGTATAAAGCTTGTCTGAGAGTTCAGAAAAAAAGGGGACAAAGAGCTGAAGTTACACTCTGCAGAGCTCAGTAAGGAGAGCTCTGAGAGCTGATTGGAGGGAAGAGACACCCCCCCTCCTCCACACAGGAATGGAGTTGAGGCTGCCATTTTTCTCTTGATGTCAGGAAAACTTGTCAGAAGTGACTAATGCTGATAGAAGAGGAACGAAGCAGCAGACAGAAATTACACTTTGTGCTCTTAACTGAGACAAGCACACACTATAGAGGGATATGCTTTGTTCATATTTCATGTCTGAGCTTTAAAGCATAGTTGGGCTTTAAACCTGTGCCGAAAGCAACACCACACAGAATAGTAATACAAGATGCTGGAGGCTTTTGTAGATCTAGCCTCAGTATTTTGATGTTCCCAAAGCGACTGTAAAATCTAAGCTAAAAAATACAAAACAAATAAAACCAACGTTCACTCATCCGTCCTTGTTAGGGATTCAGCTCTTAAGTTGCTGTCATAGTGACCATGGAAAGTGACAGGGAGCCGAGATGAAAGCCGGAGAGGTCCAGCTCGATGTTGGCATTGAAGCACTTCGCACACGGCGTGCCGCATGGACTATTGTGGTTTTGTATTCCTTTGGTGTCCTGCCAGCTTCGACTTTCTTTTGTACCACCTGCTATAATCTCGAGGTCGGTATCTTGTCCAAATCATTTCTTTTTAGGTTTCCATGTTCAGCCCAGCTAGGCAGATGTTCAATATTTTCTCATCAGGAATCTGCATCAAGCCGAATGAATGTTTCATCCGTCTTAGGTGTGTTTTCCTGACAAGACAGGTCAGTGTCCACAGAGATTTGTGGCTTCAAGGGTGAGGAGGGGGGGTCTGTGATGGATGGAATCCTATAATCTGTCTTTTTCATAACTCCTTTTCTCCATGGTTTGTGTATTTCTTCTTATTAAAGCTGAGCTCCAGACATGATACGGAGTTCAGCTCTGATTGTGTCAAGTGGCATTGGTCCAGCTTGGCGCAATGTAAGTATGCATATCTCCTACCTGAGGGCTCATTCACACCAGGCATGATAGGACTTTGCTGGGCACCTATTCCAGTGCAATCCCACCGCAAGACAAGTCACAATGCTTTGTCTCTTACCTGACCAGTTCACACCGCCACATTGCGGTGGTGTACACTGGAAAAAAATATGACATGCATGCAGTGGCGGTCCATCAATTAGGGGTGGCCGGGTGCCACCCCCTCTCTCTAGGCCACCCCCTATATGCAATGGATAGATTCATGCATAGATGAGTCTATCAATGCATTCATGAATCTATCCATGGCTGCCACAGCCACCCCCTATTCATGCGCCAGGCCCCTTTCAGGGCACCGGGCACAGGAATTACAGCTGCCAGGCTTTTTTTTAAGCACCTAATTAGAGCCAGAGGCTCTAATAGGCTTCAAAATAGGGTGGAGTTGGGTCTCAGAGAATGCGACCGGAGCCCAACCAGGTGCGTTACAACAGCGAATGTTGAAACACTGATCCTCAATCTGGCATCATCAGAAGCGGGTGTGAGACCCTTTATCTGATTGGTCGAAAAGAGAAGATTCCCAATTGGCCGCCGTGGAGGAGGGAGGAAATGGAAGCTGCCGTCCTCGTCATGATGACCCGTAGAGAGCAGGAGAATGGGAGGCCGTCGAGCAGGGGAAGTCGCCAGTGATGGGGTAAGTGCTACCAAGCCGAGCCGTTCTTGTATTATAGGTGCATTACCCATGCACTTACAGTAAGGGTCAGTAGTATTGGGTGAAGGTGATGGGACCCTACTATTCCTCTTTTATCTGATATGGTGGATGGTTAATTGTTCGTGATTGGTGGAATTTCTTTCCTATTTGGACTATTCACATATATTATTTTCTTTAAATTTTAGATGAATTAATTTTATTAACTGTATTTATATTATTATTGAGCGCCACATTTTCAACCCACAAGTGCTACCCTGACCACCAACCAACCTACCGGGGGGGGGGGGGGTGGCATAATGTTTGCCGTCCCCCCAAAAAATGTTCAATGCAATGCAATCCACAGTAGAAAATAATGAAATGTAACATTTCAATAAAGTTCATTTGAAAAGAAAAAAAAGAAGGAAACGATGAGCTGCAGTTGGCACTTTAGCACTGCTTTCATCCTACCATGTAAACCAGCCCAAAGGGGCCACTGGGGAAGCAGGCAACCACTGTAGTAGCTGCATCCCTTCTGCACATTGACCACATGGGGTCGCTTGTTTTTCACTACCGCCATTCACAGTACACCATGCAATTTTTTTCAATTATTGCAAGGCATTCTCTAAATGGTGGTGGTGAAGAGGAGGTGCGGTGACCTAACAATATCTACCTCATCCAATCAATGAACACATTAGGGGAGATTTACTAAAACTGGTACACAGGATCTGGTGCAGCTGCTACATAGTAATCAGCTTCTAACTTCAGCTTGTTCAAGTAAAGTAATTGTAAAGATTAATTAAAAAAAAAAAAAAAAAAAAAACATGTCTATACTTACCTGCTCTGTGCAATAGAATTGTACAGAGTGGCCGCAAACCTCCTATTTTTCGGGGCCCCCCGCCCTTGCTCCTGGCCCCTCCTCGCTGTCCAGTGCCCCCCCTGGGAAGTCGCTTCCTATGAGGCACTCATGCGTGCTCACACCCGAGGCCCGCTGCTGGGTTCCGTTGACACAGACAGAGGGACTCGGCCCCGCCCCGTGCTCCCTCGTTACTGACTTTGATTGACAGCACTGAGAGCTATTGGCTCCTGGTGCCCCAGCAAAGCCAACGAGACATGGAAGTGAGATGAGCTTAAAATGTGCGCAGCGCTGGATCGAATGTGGGCTCAGGCAAGCATAAGGGGTGGGGAGGGGGGATGTTGGCACCTAAAATTTTTTTACCTTAATGCAAAGAATATATTAAGGTAAAGATGTTTAGTAGGCTTTACAACCACTTTGCCAATAAAACCTAGCTGATTACTGGTTACTATGTAAAGCTGTACCAGATTCTATGTGCACCAGTTTTAGTAAATGTCCCCCATTGGTGACGGTGCCAAGCAAGCAACCCCTTGTGATCATTGTGCATAGGGGAGCAACTCAGCACTGGACTTGGATAATCGCAGCTATCGCTGTTGGCTACCCCAGCAGCCTCTCAGGTATGAGATATGCATACTTACATTGGGCCAAGCTGGACCAATGGCTGAAAGTTAAAATCAGGCCTTTGGTGGGAGTGTCTGTTATGTAAGGTAAAAGGGAGGCATTTACAAGGCTTGCTTACAGGAGGGAGAAAGGATATTGGTATGTTGAAGTTAAATGGTAATTCAAAAAGCAGGAAGGAGGAAGGAAAGTGCCACAGAGTCTGCAGATTGTCACCTTCTCTGTTTGTCCTAGTGACCATTGCCATCAGAACATGATGATACTGGAATAGGAGGTGAGGGGTAATCATACAATGGGCAAATCCTGTCCAAGTAACAATTTACTCTCACCTCCTTCTCTACTTTTAGGGTAGGAAGTGAAGAAAAGTTTCACAAACAATAACATTTTAAAAAAAGACACAGGAACTTATAACTATTATGATCTTTCAATAATCAAGATTATTTATTGGAATACCGTGATCAGCTTGTAATGCTTGAAAATTGTTCTATTTCTCCAATAAAAATATTATTTAAGAGATAAAAAAACAGTTAGCCATTGCCTTCTTATCCAAAGATGAAAAAGGTTATGTTACAATGCGTCCAGGATTTGTGTCTGTTCATCCTGGGGTCTGGTCCATCTTGGTCCACTGTGGTGTGGTTCATGGGATTATGGCCTTTTAGCTATGGCTTGATGCATGTGTAGGCATTGGTTTGTACTTGTTGGCACACATCTGAAAGAGTGCTTTGGTACATGTGTGATAGCACACATTGGCATGCATCCTTGTTGCTGAATGCATACACAGGCCTTGGAGGGTATTAAAATGTTTTCCATGATGGTGGTCGGTGCTGTTTCTTCTTTCCAGCTACCAAGAGATTGCTGTTGTTCCTGCTTTACCCATTGCTGCCATGGATTGCCTGACTCTGCTCTTATTTCCTGCCCCTATTGCCCATTTCTGTTATTCTCTTACCTGCTGCCTGCCCCAATCTCTGCCTGGACACTGACTACTCTCTTGCCTATCGCCTGTCCCAAACTCTGCCTGGACACTGACTACTCTCTTGCCTGCCACCTGCCCCAAACTCTGCCTGGACACTGACTACTCTCTTGCCTGCTGTCTGCCTCAACCTCTGTCTGGACACCAACTACCCTCTTGCCTGCCCCAACCTCTGCCTGGACACTGACTACTCTTTTGCCTGCCGCCTGCCCAACCTCTGCCTTGACACTGACTACTCTTTTGCCTGCCGCCTACCTCAAACTCTGCCTGGACACCGACTACCTTCTTGCCTGCCGCCTGTCCCAACCTCTGCCTGGACACTGAATACTCTCTTGCCTGCTGCCTGCCCAACTACTGCCTGGATACTGACTACTCTCTTGCCTCCTGCCTGCCTCAACCCCTGCCTGTACACTGACTAATCTCTTGCCTGCCGCATTCCTCAACCTCTGCTCAGTCTGGCGTTATATCATACGCTGTCTCTACAGCATAGGCACTCTGTTTCAATTACCTTCTTATGGAGGCGATCCTGAGAGCCAGGACCTGGTGTCATTTAGCAGCAAAGTAGGTTCACTAGCCAATTATTCTGTAAGGGGTGCTCTGGTGAAGATCAAGTTGTCGCTCCAAACCTTGGGTGAGCCCATGTCACCTGCCAGGGCAATATAAACACTTTAAACTATACTCTTGGTATCACTAACATTAACAGTGTTTTCAGTTAGGCAGTACTACACTAATACTAATACTACCTACACTAAGGGCTCATTTTTGTTAGCAGTTGGGGGCAGTAAAACTACCCATTTGAGCTGTATTTTTACCACCTCCTATCTGCTCCTCCTCCATTGGCTGGAAAGGCAGCAGCTAGGGTGTGCACATGCTGTGGATGTGATGCTTTGCAGCCGTGGCAAGAATTTCACCCCCTGCCGCACTCCCCCCCCCCACCGAATACAACCCATTCAAGTGAATGGGGCCACAATGTAACTGCCCTGCAACTGTGAACAATGCATACGATTGAGGAGTGGTAGTTTTGAATTTAAGGGATTAAAACAGGAAGTGAGGACGCGATACAAAACCTCTTTATCACCTGCCAATTGCATTCTGAAGAACAATTTGAACGTAGATCGCGCTTCAGGGAGCAAAACAAGTGTACACAAGGCCTTAGGACCCTTTCACACGGGTGGACCTGTCCGTTTTTTCAGGCAGACCCATTCGGACCATCCATTGCCCTCTATGGAGCAGCAGGTGTCAACGGGCATGTTTTTATTCTATCTGCTAAAAACAAACAGATGGGGGATCAGATGAGTGAATGAGCATGCAGGCTGGTGTGAATGCTAAGCATGTTTTATCTGGATAGGTGTGTGAGTAAGTCCCCATTGTTCTCTTTCTCTTATGCCACGTACACCCGATCTGACTTTTCGACGGACTTGGTCCGGCGGACAATCCGACGGACTTTGCAGCTGAGGTCCGCCGGACTTTCAAGCGAACGGACTTGGCCACACACGAGCACTCCAAAAGTCCGATTCGAACGTGATGATGTAGAATAAGGAAGTTCATAGCCAATAGCTGCCCTAGCGTCGGTTTTAGTCCGTCGGACTAGCACACAGACGACCGGATGTTTCGACCAGACTCGAGTCCGTTGGAAAAAATTTAAGCAAGTTTTATTTCTAGGTCCGCCGAACTTTTGGGAAGAAAAAGTCCACTGGAGCCCACACATGATCGAATTGTCTGATTCCAGTCCGCCGGACCAAGTCTGTCGAAAAGTCCGATCGTGTGTACTTGCGGCAGTGTTCTAGTCTGTCTCCTCACTTCACATGTTGAACATTGTTTCAGACAGATGAACACTCTCCAGCCGAGCATGGTACCATGGACAGCTCCCATGAGACTCTTCCTCTTCTCCATCATTACCAGCCTCTGATTAGGTTTTTATACACATCATTTGTATCAATTAACAGTGTAATTACTTTTCGGTCTTGCATGTGTCAGAGGAAAATGTGCTTTGGGATCTCTAGCTGCCAGGCACTTCTCCAAGAAGGAACTTCTCAGATGAGAGTTTATTTCTATGATTTTCAGTTGAAGAGAAATAATTTGGTTAAAAAAAAAAAAAAATTATTTTTTTAATTATTTTTTTTAAACTGTTATTTTTTGCTATTATTCAATCCCGGTGCTTACAACATGATACTACCACATGTGCAGAGAATACAAATTGCTTTATCATTCAAACCTTAAAGCTGGCAACAGTTTACCTAGTGCTTTACATATTATACATTCTCATTCATCCCTGCCCCCAAGGTCCCTATCTCACATGCATACACATAGTAGGGTCAATGTATACAAGAGCCAATTGAAGCGAAACTTCAGACCCGTTCTGTGTAGCTCCTTCCCCCCCCCTCCTGCGCTGCCATCATGGATCCTGGCAAAGCCCTTTAGCATATCTGCAAACACGCAGGGCATGTTGCTAGTTCTATACCACTTGTGTTTGTGTTTGCGCATTCACGGGGAAGCCCCACGCATGCACAGATGTACAAGGAAGCTTTAGCATGCGCAGATGTGCCACAGGGCTGTTGTGGCACATTTGGGTATGTGCAGAATCTGGGAGGGGCGGAGGCGGGAGTGGGGTCCCAGACGTAATTCTCACATAGGTGAGAATTGCAGAGGTGCTGCTTTGCAGCACAATGAATTTTAAAATATAAATGGAAAAAAAGGGTTGTCGGTTTGAATCCCATCTGTAGCACTACTTGCACAGGGTTTGCATGCTCTCCCTATGCCTGCATGCGTTTCCTCCGGGTACTCCAGTTTCCTCCCACACTTCAAAGACATGCTGGTAGGTTAATTGGCTTCTGTCTAAATTGGCCCTAGTATGTGTATGTGTGAATGTGAGCTAGGGACCTTAGGCCTTTTTCAGGCGCCTCCGCTAAGTGGACTCCACTTGCTGAGCAGGCGGATGACAGCTCTGTGTCCGCTCCGCTATGCAGAGTGGACATGGATACAGTCCTGATCTCTTCTATGGGGCAAGCGCTTGTCCATTTACATCCAATGCCAACCGATCAGATCTGCCAGACGGATGGGGAATAGGACTACCATCCGTCTGTTTTTGGCGGACGGGATAGGATCGGTTGGCGTTGATACACCATAGCACCATAGCAGTGACTGGAGGGTCCGATCAGGTCCACATGGAAAAACTGATGGGTGGACCTAATCAGACAGCCTGTGTGAAAGTGGCCTTAGATTGTAAGGTCCTTGAGGGCAGGGACTGATGTGTAGATTGTAAGCAGCTTGAGGGCAGGGACTGATTTGTAGATTGTAAGCACCTTGAGGGCAGGGACTGATGTGTAGATTGTAAGGTCCTTGTGGGCAGGGACTGATTTGTAGATTGTAAGCACCTTGAGGGCAGGGACTGCTGTGTAGATTGTAAGGTCCTTGTGGGCAGGGACTGATGTGTAGATTACACAGCAGTCCCTGCCCTCAAGGTGCTTACAATCTACACATCAGTCCCTGCCCACAAGAACCTTACAATCTACACAGCAGTCCCTGCCCTCAAGGTGCTTACAGATTGTAAGGTCCTTGAAGGCAGGGACTGCTGTATAGATTGTAAGCACCTTGAAGGCAGGGACTGATGTGTAGACTGTAAGCTTCTTGAGGGCAGAGACTGCTGTGTAGATTGTAAGCACCTTGAGGGCAGGGACTGCTGTGTAGATTGTAAGCACCTTGAAGGCAGGGACTGCTGTGTAGATTGTAAGCTCCTTGAGGGCAGGGACTAATGTGTATAATATCTATGTAAAGCGCTGCATAAATTGATGGTGCTATATACTGAAAGTACCTGTAATAATGAAGAAAGGAGACAGGGGCAAGGGAAGATTTGTTTGGGGGTAAAGGTCCACTCTAACCTATCAGCATGTGTTTTGGAGTGTGGGAGGAAACCCACACAAGCACAAGGACAACATGCAAACTCCATGCAGATAGTGTCCGAGTTGGGATTCAGACCCCAGTGCTGCAAGGCAGGAATGCTAACTACTTAGCTACTATGCTGCCCATTATATGACCTTTCTTAGCTGCAAAAGGACCTGTAACTCTCTTCCCCCACAACACTATTATTGAATATTGTGGTGTCAGCTCCCCACCCCCAGTTTGCTGATTGGGCAAGAAATCAGCATTAACACATATTCATCCAATCTGCTCACTCTGCTCTCTCCTGCCAACGCATTTCTTTCCTGTCAGCACATGTACATGCAGCAGAGGCTGATATGCTGATGTTTCCTCTCACCCTTCTAGCTGAAGTGCTGATGTGGATGGGATGCCATAGACTGATATCAAGATAAATGTGGGTATTAACTGTAAAGTATGTATTTTGTTACTTTGAAAGGAATACACAACTGCAGCTGGTTTTGCCACTGTCAGCCTAATTTGAACTTTCAGCTAGTATGCAAGGAAGAGTGAGAATTTTAAGGAGAATTATTTCTTCGGTAAAAAAAAAGAAAAAGAAAAACGTCAGTAAAAAAACATGCATTTGCATGACTTCACTGTAAATATATAGTATTGTATAAAAAAAATTCTTACTACAGAGATTTGCTCAAGCCTGCAATATGCAAATTAGTTCTTATAGCAAACTGGACAACTAGAATAATTAGTTGTTGACATGCATGGCTGCTCTCTGTATACATGACAGAAGGGAGATATGTAAATTGCAGGAGCCTTAGCACCTCCAGTACAGAGCTTCTCCAATTTATGGTGCAGATCATATGTTTGCTATCATAGCCGGGCCGAGGAAGAAGAGGCAGGAGAGGGTGGGGGGCTTTCCTGTCTCTTCTTCACCCAGCCATTTCCTGAACTGTTTCCCCTTTTTCGTCTTTTGTTAAAACTCTTTTTATCCTTTGGTGCTGCTGATATCTGGCAGCCGCTATGCAACTACATTTTGCCTCCATGCACTACAATTAGGGCTGCATGGCATTTTTCATGGCAGATTTCCTGATAAAGTAGGTTGAACTGGCCATTTGCAGTTTCCATCTAAATCTCAAGGCACAGGGTGACAACGCAAAAGCACAATTGGGAAATGAAAATAGAGTGTTGTCATCGTGTAACAGGAAGTGCCTGAACAAAGTGAAAAGGATCACCAAGTATTAGTATGATGTAGATTTAGAAATATTGACAGTGACTTTTGAAATTACAGTTTATGAGATTTTAGTGATTGGGAGTATACTTCTTTAAAAACAAATAAAAATAAAAAATGTTGTCATTATATGACAAAACGCATAGGTAGGAGTTACCATATGTGTAACGTCATCACCCAACGATGCCAGGATCGAGGCCATCTTGTTGGAGATCTACTTGGATGTTACTCAATGCGACCCATATGTTCATTAAAATGTGAGTTAATAACATTTTGGGCTTTCATAAAATTCTACCCCATGACTTTGTTGTAAAATGTAAAGATCTACTGTGCATATACACACAGCTAATATGATATAACTAGATAAACAGCAGCTAGCACAGTATTGATGAAATAGCAATAGAGAAATCAGGGGAGGCTCATTCATTAGGGGCACCCGGGCGCCACCCCCCCATCCTTGCCACCCCATATATGCAGTGGATAGATGTATGCATAGCATTAATCTATCCATGGCCGCCCCCTATTCATGTGTCCGGCCCCATTCGGGTCACTGGACATATGAATTAGAGCGGCCAGGTTTTTTTTTTAAGAACCTGATTAGAGCCATAGGCTCTAATAGGCTTCAAAATAGGGTGGACTCGGAATGCAGAGCATTGCGCCTGGAGCCCACCCAAGTGTGTTGCAACAGCGAATGAAAATTCGCTGTTGCAACACTTATCCTCCTCCTGGCCAATCGGGAAGCAGGTACGAAACCTGTTTCCCAATTAGGCCAAAACGTGAGACGATCCTATGATCCTATTGGACACCTAGCTCCGGGAGAAGGAGAGAGGAGACACCGCAGGAAGCTGCTCCAGGAGAGGACACTGGAGCAGCTTTCCCCAAGCCTGCCACTCTCTCACCGCCCGCATCCGGGGTAAGGACAGTGGGTGGTGGTGCGGGGGGTAGTGCTGTTCTACCAGCAGCCTGGGGGGGTTGTTTGCCCCCCCCCCCAAAAAAAAATATTAAAAGGTGGTGCAGCACTTAGAAAATCAATAAGTCCATAAGAAATTAATCCAAAGATGGTGTTCAGCATACTTCACATCAAAGGTAGTAAGCAGAAGGTGAAAGAGGAGCAAACCATCACCAGCACCCGATAACACAGCAGCTTACCCTCCTTAGTAGACCCTCATCACAAAGGTCACATAAGCATTGGATAATAGGGGAAGCTTTTCAATCTCCATGCATCTCAATCAGGGCCAGCACACAGGAACACAGATGTAACAGCTCCGGTCTCAGCTATCCTTCTCCAGATACTCCAGCAATGACCACCATAGATTAATCCATCCCATGAAAATGTAAACAGATAGACCTCATGGTGCAGTCTATTGGAAATACATTTATTAAATTAAAAGGAGATAAACTCACATGCTCCGCATAAAAATACGCTTTGTTTGTAATAACATCCAGCATTCCCCACCAACAAGATGGCGGTCGCGTACCAACATACACCAGCATCACGTCGCCAACTCCTACCTATGCGTTTTGTCATAAAGTGCCATCGTCAGGGGCGTGGCTTGACAGACGCTTGGATGCCTTACATATGCGGAACAATACACGTAGGTGGCTGAAATAGGCTGCGTTCCAATCTCTGGAAGACGTGGAATCAATAACGGCTATAGAGAAGCAGCTATAATTGGTTGTAAATGCATTTCACAGCCAAATATTGACTTTGTTGTCCTTTTTATATGAGTGATATACATGGAGGCTGAATAGCTTTTTGGGGTGTTTTGGTGTGAATGTTGAGACCCTACGTGGGCATTCCAGATGCGTCTGTGGTGGGAATAAAGGGTTGTTAAAAAGTGGGGCTACAGGGGTATGGGGGAGCGAAGAGGCCACTACAAGAGGATTCACACATATTTACTGAATGAAAAAGTGTAGGGCAATTGGATGGCTTTACGGTAATTGGAAGGGACCCAGAGCACCCCACTTCACTGTATTCTATGATAAAAATGTTATTCTATGATAAAAAATAAATTAATAGCTCATTGGATAAGAAAAAGAAATGCTGCAATATTCACCTTCCAATCTCCACAGTACTTCTTTTCGCTACATCTGTTTGACAATCTGTATCTACTTTCTTCTTCTATTAGCTCCTTGTCAAAACAATTGGCTCCTTGTGCTGTTTTTTTTTGGCCCAGTCTAAGCTCTGCTGTACAGGGGCCTCAAGTCAACTACAGGTAGTTGCACTACTTGCTTGTAATTAAAACACATTTAATGATGCATTCATGAATACAAAATTGCATTAAATTCAGCTTTAATCTTTCAGGGGGTCCATTTGGTCATTGGTATTACTAATTGTGTGGCATATGGACTTCATGTAACACATTTCTATTGTTTGCTCCACTTGCTTCATTCTTTCTGCATTCTTTATGTAAATGGGTAAGATACATACATCACCCTCAGAACTATGCCAGCAATAATACTGTGAAATATAGAGTTTTGTTGTAGAAATAGAACTATGGGCTAAATTCTGCTATGCTTACGCATGACGATGAGTTATGAAGAATGTTGGTGATGATGTTAGTCTTCTACAAAGACGGGTTTTCACCTCCATGGTGATTCATTGTGTTAGTCATACTTTTACCGTACTTATAATAGATCTGACTACATTCTTTCCACAAATATTGAAATATTGCTAAATTGGAAGAGTTGTCTAACCCTTTTAATGGAGGGTTGTCATCTCAAGATATTTTAATGGAGGGCTGTCATCTCAAGATATTGCCTTGAAGCGAGGAGCTGTACAAATCACTAAATTCACCCAATTAATTTTGTATCGAAGCTTCTTGCAAGTGAGTGATGAACTCACGAAGTGCAGAATCTGATTCTCTAAACATTTTTGCATTTTAGCATGGCCCCCCTCCACCGCAGGAGCAGATGATATAGAACAGGTGAGCCTCCTGTTGCCTCAGGGTAGCAGAACTTTTTTTTTCCTGGTTTAGACCTGGTCATCTAATATGGCAAAATGAATAGCGGCCACACACAAAATTCAAGTTGCCCGAATGTCAGAGGCAAGAGTGTGCCATAACAGAAAGGGTTGTTCCCAAATGTACAATAAAATTCTATAATATTTTAGATCAGCCTTTCTTAACCAGGAAAGTGTGGAACCCTAGGGTTCTTCCAAAGGTTTCTGGGGATTCTTTGAGTGATGAGTACTTTCTACCTCTCTGATAGTTGTACTTTAATAACTGTGGGGGAATGAGCCGATAGAAGAGTTAAAGGTTCAGTTGTTAGTTGGAGACAGAATAGCCTTCCCTGAATAGATGAGTTTTCAGGGATTGCCTAAAGATGGCCAGAGTGGGAGATAGCCAGACAAATTGAGGTAGAGAGTTCCAGAGGATAGGAGAGGCTGTGGAGAAGTCCTGGAAATGAGCATGGGATGAATGGACAAGAGAACTCACTGCTCACTGTTCTCCTTACTTGGGAGTAGGTGCCTGCTTTCAAAACCTTTTGCTAGTTTGATAAGTTAACGTGTGTGCGTAATAAGTTTAAAAATTTAAAGTGCATCTCTACTCCTGTGCATCTTCACTGGTCTCACAATTCGAGTTGATTACGATTACCCTGTCAACGATTCAAGATGCATCACGATTACTGCCCTTGGTTTTCATTAAAAAATCTGAAGAACTCCATTTTTTTATTTTATCTGCTCTAAAAAAATAAAGGACACTCCTTGCATGTAGCAAAGTCTGAACACAACAGACGACAACTGTGCCATTTAGTATTTAGAACAGTAAATACTAAATGGCAGCGCCCCCTTTACATTCCACAGCCCCCCTGCACATTAAACACCCCCCTTTACATTCCACAGCCCCCCTGCACATTAAACAGCCCTCTTTACATTCCACAGCCCCTCTTTACATTCCATAGCCCCCCTCCATTTACATTCCACAGTCCATTTACATTCCACAGCCCCCCATTTACATTACACAGCCTATTTACATTACACAGCCACCATTTACATTACAAAGGCCATTTTACATTACAACCCCCCCCTTTACATGATACAGCCTATTTATATTACACAGCCATGTATTCTTTCCTATGGTGTGTAAGGGTTAATGTAAACCTATGCATCTACCTTATTATCTCATATCTTTCATCGCAAGTCACGTGCCCTCCAACCGGCCGTTATCCCCCTAGCCGGAGGGCACATAACTGGGGATGAAAGAACAGAGACCGTAGGAAGGAATACATGAACCCAAGGGACTGTGATTTGTTTTAACTTTAGAATGCACTAACAGGACTGTCTCAGGATAGGCAGGGGGAGCCGGGATGACATCATCCATGCAATCGAAGAGGCCCTTCTCCAAACCGATGCTGAATCGTGCAAGGCTGCATCGAGATGCATCAATTTTTCAATTATTTTCAACACCCCTACTCATCATAAAGAACAACTTAATTCACTCAAAAAGTGATGTACTGCAGATTCTCTCCCCTCCCCATCCAGGTAACTGGGTTTCAGGTTTTTGGACATGTCACATACCCCTGTCCTGGTCTTGTATCCTCTATATTTGCTATTGGTGGCCTGTAGTGGGTGGAGTCGGCTGAGTCCCTCCCACAGCCTGCTGTCTTTACAGGATACATGCAGCACAGTAATGGTGTCACCACTTTTTTACTAGTTACTGATTTTGGTGCCCAAGAGTTCAACGTGAGCACCTATTGATTTTCTGAAGCGATATCCTCAATAGTAACCATCTCTGCAGGACCTTTTATAGATATCCCATCCTTCTGTCCATTTATGATCTGGTGTGGAACTCAGTTTTTTTCCTATTGAACTAATAGATTATTAGTTAGAAAATCACTAATGCCGCGTACACACGATCAGAAATTCCGCCAGCAAAAGTCAGATGAGAGCTATTGGTCGGAAAATGCGACCGTGCGTATGCTCCATCGGACTTTTGCTGACGGAATTCCAGCCAGCAAAAGATTGAGAGCAGGTTCTCAATTTTTCGGTCTGAAAAAGTTCTGTTCGTCTGTACCAATTCCGAACACGCAAAATTCCTATGCATGCTCGGAAACAATTTGACGCATGCTCAGAAGCATTGAACTTCATTTTCTCGGCTCATCGTAGTGTTGTATGTCACCGCGTTCTTGGCGTCGAAAGTTCAGCAAACTTTTGTGCGACCGTGTGTATGCAAGCCAAGCTTGAGCGGAATTTCGTCGGAAAAAAACATCTGATGGAAAATCCGCTCGTGTGTACTGGGCATTAGTGCTTCACTAGCAGCAAAGACTGTATATTATTTAGTGATTACCTTAGAATAAAGCAATTCAGGATGAGTTTAGTGTTCACACGGCGTTACCAATTTCTCGCCATCCCTGAAGGCACCATCTATCTTTTATCTGACAGTGGCGTTTTTTCACATACTGTGCTTAATAGGAGAATCATACGATTAATTAACTAAGGCAGGCTGCGTAAGGCATGGAGACACAACATTAAAGAATGCATTTATCGGCTACAAGGAGGACAAATCCCAAGACGGAAAATCTCATGTCTGGTTTAGCAGTAAGAGTTATTATTATATTTTTAATTAGGGTCCTCTGCCAAGGAGAGCATATTAGCATCCAGGATTTCAATTGCTTTAGACCAGTAAAGGATAACCACCTTAGCAATATTAACTTTTCAAGAGGAGCTTCAAATTTGTCAGCTGTAAGACTAATGCCGCGTACACATGGTCGGAATTCCGGCCAGAAAAAGACAGATGAGAGCTTTTCATCGGAAAATGCGACCGTGTGTATGCTCCATCGGAATTTAGCTGTCCGAATTTCCGCCAGCCAAAAATTGATAGCATGTTCTCAATTTTTCAGACGGAAAAACTTTCTATCGGCAATTCCGATCGTGTGTATGCAATTCCGACACTCCAAAAAATCACGCATGCTCAGATTCAACTATGAGACAGAAGCTATTGGCTACTGGCTATTGAACTTCCTTTATCTAGTTACTTCGTACGTGTTGTACGTCGCCGCGTTCTAAACTCGGAATTTGGTGTGACCGTGTGTAGACAAGACAGCTTGAGCGGAATTCCGTAGGGAAAACCATCAGAGCTTCTTCCGACGAGAATTCCGATCCTGTGTACACGGCATTATACATGTATTTTCGTTTTTGGCCCCAGCAGCGGGAAACCTCAGCTTATATCTGAAGACCCCTCTGGCTGTATATAGCATTGGTCCAAACTCAAGCCAAGCTAGTAGCCAATTATCCTGCTAACTGAAGATTCCTTTGTTATGGATGATATTACAAGGTCCTACTATTTGTGAATTAAGGATGGTTAACCTTGGTATGTATCCATATGCTTCTGTGCCATTTTATTAAAGGTCAACAAACTGAAGGGTGCAGAATGTCACCTTCTTTATCCAGGGGAACAGATGGTCTTAATTGCTTGCAGGCAGAAGGTTCTTGATGGTTAACCAAATTTTACAACTGACAGTGGCCATCAAAGTGTAGAGCAGCAGCCTAGCAGCTAATGTTATGCCATGTACACATGAGCGGAATGTCCGACAGAAAAAGTCTGACAGAAGCTTTTCACCGTATATTCCAATCGTGTGTATGCCTCATCGGACTTTTCTTTTTCGAAAATTCTGATGGACCTAGAAATAGAACATGTTCTAAATATTTCCGATGGAACCAATTCGTATCGGGAAAACCGCTCGTCTGTATGCTGTTTAGACGGATCAAAAACAACTCATGCTCTGAAGCAAGTACTCTGAAGCAAAAAGCGAGTACCCATGCTCTGAAGCAAGAAGCTATTGGCTACTGGCTATTGAAATTCCTTTTTCTACATGCTGTATGTCACCACATTCTTGACGATCGGACTTTGGTGTGATCGTGTGTACGCAGGACAGTTTTTGCGGAATTCCATCGGAACTCCGTCGGAAAAAACTTCAGAGTTTATTCCAATGGGAAAACCGGTTGTGTGTACACGGCACTAGAGGAATACTGTTGAATGCTAGACCAAAACCTATGTACAAGCTTCCTTTAGCAATAGTAAAAAAATAGGCAAAACTTTTTTTTTCATTTTGGATAGAGCCAGGAAGGGTTATAACCCCTGTCAGATTTTTTTGTTCACCATCTGTGTCCCATTGCAGAGATTTCCGTTCACTTCCTGTCCCATATCCAAACAGGAAGTGAGAGGAAGACCATGAAAATTAATCACTTGCCTACTGGGCAGTTTTACCCCCTTCCTGCCCAGGCCAATTTTCGGCTTTCGGCGCTGTCACACTTTGAATGACAATTGTGTGTTCATGTTCTTCAAAATCAAAAGACAGTATTTAGTGGGGCGGATGTTATAAACAATGGAAACACATATGACATTTTTATCATTTTTTTCCACACAAATATAGCTTTCTTTTGGTCGTATTTAATCACCATTTATATTTTTTGCTAAATAAATGAAAAAATATTTTGACCAAAAAAAAAAACGTTTTTCATAATTTGTTATAAAATTTAGCAAACAGGTAATTTTTCTCCTTCACTGATGTCTGCTTATGAGGCTGCACTGATGGGCACTGATAGACAGCACTAATGGGTACTGATAGGCAGCACTGATAGGTGACACTGATGAGGAGGCACTGATGGGCACTGATTGGCAGCGCTGATGGGCATTGATTGGCAGCACTAATGGGCACTGATTGGAAGCACTGGTGGGCACTGTTAGGACGACACTGATAATCCGGACACTAATAATCAGTGCCCTGATTATCAGTGTAGATGTCCCTTTCACGCAAGCCGATTATCGGCTCTCCTGTCCTTACGCTGTCAGCGTGAGGAAAGGAATGCCAATAACAGGCTTGTGTTGACATGCAAGACTGCAATGGAAGGCTGCAAATGACACTGACAAGGCTGCATTGATGGGCATTTAAATGTAAGTTTTTTTCCTTAAACTTCCCTCCTAAAAGTTTTTTTCTTTAAAATTCGCTCCTAAACTTATACGCTGGCGCGTGTTATATGCCGATAAATACGGTACTAGTAATCAGGTACAAATACTGTTTTTTTGTTTTTGTTTTTTCAAATATGCAATACATGTCTGCAATACACAAAGATTTCCTCAGATTTTGTCAATTTGAAAATTTCGCCAGTACAGAAAAAATATCTGTTGACCCTGCCAGGGATCCAGGAAGAGCTCCTAACTAGGGATACACTTAAGTGTATTTGGATCCTAGTCGAAATCCACCTAAGATATCCCATCAGGAAGCTGTCACTGCGCACCACCAGTCATAAATAGACAAGGCACTCTCCACCCCGCATGTAGGCAGGTGCAGTCTACTTTCTTCACTACAGGTGGCGGTCAACCATTGCAGATGAAGGGGAAGTCAAGAGGAACATGGTTCCTCTGTGATTCACTAGGGAAGCTATCTAATTGGATGCTGCCACCCCATGTGACTCTGGTGGCCATCTTGGATAGGGCAGAGTCTGTTTAAGACCCTGGCTCCCAGGTTTGGCGCACATTTTGCGTGTGGGTATTGTAAGGACAAGTTACCCGTCTGGCAGTATTAGCAGCAGGGAGAGGTCCCAGGTGAGTAGGGAAAGAGCAGGGACATGCTATCCTTCCTGGAAACCTCCACATTTGGGTCTGACCCTGCCAGGCCGCATTCCATCCCACAAGATGGGCAGTCGGTGCACCCAAGATCTACTGCTGTACTCTTCCCTGCAACATTCTGTGAGTGCGCTCAGTTGGGGTGTCTTTCTGCCGGGTAGATGTGCTTTGTTGGGATTTAACTTTAGTACAGTTCTATTTCTGCAACTGGACTCTTGTGTGTTCACTACCGCAGCACTGCGTCGCACCTCCCCACTCGCAGCCACATGTATGCACTCCCATTTGCCTCATATGATTGGCGGTGCACAGAGACAGCTTTTTGGCAATATAGTTCAGATAGGTTTGGAGCAAGATCTGACCACACCTGAGGCCAAGCATTGTTGTCAGCCCTGCTTGAGTTTTCCCATCTTGGACTACAGAATGTTGGAATGAGGATAGAGGAGGTGTTCTTCAGTCCAGCATGGGAGAACTAAAGCCGCGTACACACGGGCGTACTGTATGGCCTACTTAGTCCGTCATACAATCCAACGGACAGTCCGTCATACTTTCGAATGAACGGACTTGACCACACACACCACTTTTTGAGCAGACTAATACGGCGTACTAACTCCGCCATACTATCCGCCCTACTTTTGAAATGAACGGACTCGCCCACACACGCGGAGGAAAGTCCGCTCATTTCGAGCGCGTCTCCAGGTAGGCGGGGCCCGTGAAGGAGACGTCGCTGACCCCGCCGCCTGGTATGGACTTAAAGGGGAACCCCAACGCCGAAAAAAATCGGCGTGGGGGTCCCCCCCAAGTCCACAACAGACCCTTGTCCGAGCACGCTACCCGGCCGGCCAGGAAAGGGGGGCGAGCGAGCGCCCCCCCTCCTAAACCGTACCAGGCCGCGTGCCCTCAACATGGGGGGGTGCCTTGGGGAAGGGGGGGCCGCGCGGCCCCCCCCACCCCAAAGCACCTTGTCCCCATGTTGATGAGGACAAGGGCCTCTTCCCGACAACCCTGGCCGTTGGTTGTCGGGGTCTGCGGGCGGGGGGCTTATCGGAATCCGGGAGCCCCCTTTAATAAGGGGGCCCCCGGATACCGGCCCCCCACCCTATGTGAATGAGTATGGGGTACAATGTACCCCTACCCATTCACCTGTAAAATAAAAGTACAAAAAAAACACAACACACGAGATAAAATACTTTATTGCACAGCTCCGGGGGTCTTCCGTCTTCGGGGGTCTTCTCGCCGGACTCCTCCGCTATCTTCTTGTAGCTCTTTTGCTAGCGGAGGAGTCCGGCTTTCTTCCTCGCCGCCGGCCTCTTCTCCCGACTTCGGGGATCTTGTCCCCCTCTTCGGTTCTTCTGCCGGGCCACCGCGCCTTCTTATAGCTCTTTTACAGGCGGTGGCCCGGTCTTCTGTCGCCACCGCCGCCGCCTTCCGTTCTTCTTCTTCTTCTTCTTCTTCTTCTTCTTCTTCTTCTCCAGGAGATGTTGCCTCAGCGATCTCTCCGGCCGGAATGCCAGGGACGCGCTGCGCGTCCACTTATATAGGAACAAGGGGCGGTGTCACATGGCTTTATGTCACATGGGTTGGTCACATGGGTTGATGTCACATGGGGACTATGACATCGTAAGGGGGCGGGGTCACCATGTGACACCAACCCATGTGACATAAAGCCATGTGACACCGCCCCTTGTCCCTATATAAGTGGCCGCGCAGTGCGTCCCTGGCATTCCGGCCGGAGAGATCGTCGAGGCAACATCTCCTGGAGAAGAAGAAGAAGAAGAAGAAGAAGAAGAACGGAAGGCGACGGCGGTGGCGACAGAAGACCGGGCCACCGCCTGTAAAAGAGCTATAAGAAGGCGCGGTGGCCCGGCAGAAGAACCGAAGAGGGGGACAAGACCCCCAAAGTCGGGAGAAGAGGCCGGCGGCGAGGAAGAAAGCCGGACTCCTCCGCTAGCAAAAGAGCTACAAGAAGATAGCGGAGGAGTCCGGCGAGAAGACCCCCGTAGACGGAAGACCCCCGGAGCTGTGCAATAAAGTATTTTATCTCGTGTGTTGTGTTTTTTTTGTACTTTTATTTTACAGGTGAATGGGTAGGGGTACATTGTACCCCATACTCATTCACATAGGGTGGGGGGCCGGTATCTGGGGGCCCCCTTATTAAAGGGGGCTCCCGGATTCCGATAAGCCCCCCGCCCGCAGACCCCGACAACCAACGGCCAGGGTTGTCGGGAAGAGGCCCTTGTCCTCATCAACATGGGGACAAGGTGCTTTGGGGGTGGGGGGGCCGCGCGGCCCCCCCTTCCCCAAGGCACCCCCCATGTTGAGGGCACGTGGCCTGGTACGGCTCAGGAGGGGGGGGGCGCTCGCTCGCCCCCCTTTCCTGGCCGGCCGGGTAGCGTGCTCGGACAAGGGTCTGTTGTGGACTTGGGGGGGACCCCCACGCCGATTTTTTTCGGCGTTGGGGTTCCCCTTTAAGTCCATACCAGGCGGTGGGGCCAGCGACGTCTCCTTCGCGGGCCCCGCCTACCTGGATACCCGCTCGAAATGAGCGGACTTTTCTCCGGGCGGGAAAAGTCCGCTCATTTCAAAAGTACGGCGGACTGGCATACACACGGGCGGATTGTCCGCCGAAATGCGAGTACGACGGACAGTATTTCGAAAAATCCGAAATACTTAGTACGCCGGACTGCACGCTGAAAAAGTCCGCTGAAGCCCACACACGAGCGGACTGTCCGCTGAAATGTGTTTCGGCGGACTAAGTAGGCCATACAGTCCGCCCGTGTGTACGCGGCATAAGAGTTGACAACATTGCTTAGGAGTGCAGCAGAGGCACTGCATTGTCAGTTCACTACATGTGAGGAGTTCATTCCATTTCGGTTAAGATCAACAGGTACTTTTGAAGGGATAAAGCAAGGGCAATATGTATTGCAGAGATGTACTGATTTTTTATTTTTTTTTATTCTGCACAAACACTTTACAAACCTTAAAAATGTCTTCAGAGGAAACCCTAATTATATTGCTTAGTCACAACATGAGCGCGGCTAATGAATCACTAGCCTGGGGGGATTTCCCTGAGATGACTACAGCGTAGCTGGAAGAAACGCTGAGGCCTACACCTGAGTGGCCACACTTGACACCAGGGTGATCGTTAGGCACAGCGAAACAGACGGGGATCACAAGGTTGCAACCTAGCTGAACTCATCAACTTAATCATTTCTGCTTCATTATTCCCACATAACAAAGCCAGAGCCCGCTGTACAGAGCCCTCATGTCTCTTTAGCGTTTCTTTAAATTCAAATATCTGTTGTGATTAAAGAGCGAGAAAGAATTGAATGATCCCTCACAAACAAAAACCGCACAGAGCTGGAAGCTATTAGCACTTGTCATCAGGAGGAGAAATGACCAGCTGTGAGATCCGATTATTTTGCAGGGTAAACGTCTTGATTAAAGATTTTTTTTTTCCCCACTGCTCAGAATCTGCAGAATGCACATCTGTGGCATTCTGTTCTTATTTAGACTGCTCTTATGATACTTCTGTAGCAGTGAGGGCTTCGGGTGGAAGCCAATGGGAAGAAATGTGCCCTCGTTGCCCTTGCCAAGCAGATTACAGGGCTGAAACTGGTGCAAAACATCATACCAGCTCTTTTTTGAATTTTTAGGAAATTAAAGTGTGTGATATAATGTAGTTCGGGCCTGTGGGTGGTATAAGAGGCCACTGCTGTGTTGTATAATTTGGCTTCAGCAACTGGGTGATATTAACTGCCACTCCTGCATGATATAATGTTGCTCTGGCTGCTGGGCGATATAAGGTGCCACTGCTGTGTGATAAATTTTAGCCCAAGCTGCTGGGTGATTTGAATGCCACTGCTGTGTGATAAAATTTGGCCCATGTCACTGGGTGATACTGCTGTGTCATGTATTTTGGTTCTAAACTCTGGGTGATACAAGTTGTGACTGGTGCTGGACAGCTCCCTTTCTGATCTCTTAAGGCAGGGGTCTCCAAACTTTCTAAGCAAAGGGCCAGTTTACTGTCCTTCAGGCTTTAGTGGGGCCAGACTGTGCCCAGTGAGAGTAGTAAATGCCCTGGCATCAGTGCCCCATCATTGGTTTCGATGAGAGAAATAGTGACTAGTTTTTGATATCAATGAGGAGAATAGTACTGCATTGTTGGTGTCAGTAGCAGTAGGGGGAATGGTGCCCTATCATTGGTGTGAGTTGGTGGAATATTGCTCCAAGGGTCAGATAAAGGCAAGCAACGGGCCACATACAGTTTGGAGACCACTGTCTTAGGGCAATCTTGCCTTGCCTCTTGTTTCTGGTAAACCTTAAACTCTTTGCTCCTCCAATGAACTTCACGATTTAAGCCATGTCTCTGCACTTCCTGTTTGCCAGAATATTGTGCTCCCTCCATTTGATATGTCCATGCAGCTTTCCTTATCTCCACTACCAACCTTTGGCTTGTTCCTTGACTATGATACCGCTTGATCCCAAGCTGCCTATAAAGGTGCAAATGTGTAAACCAAAGTGAAGCCACTGCCTCTAAGGGGGAAAAAACGTACATTCAGTAAACAGCCATGACCTTATACACAAATCTTAAAATAAAAGGACCGACTTCCCAATGGGGAACAATCCATACCCAATGTGAGTAAGTCATCAGGCTGGATTCATGTGAACTGAGTTTGTTTCGTAGATACTTATCAAGAGCTCCTTCTTTGGAATATACAGTAGGTGCCTTGACTACTTTGAGCACCATGCTGTTTTTATGCTGACTTGGAGACTTATGGTCTCCACTCTCTGTCAAAAATATGAAAGATGTAAACCGCATTCCAAAACTTAAAGGGGGTGTAAAGGTAAATGTTTTTTCACCTCTATGCATTAAGGGGAAAAAAAATCTCACAGTGCCGGCGCCCCCAGTCCCCCCGTTTTACTTACCTCACCCCTCAAAAGTCCCGTGCTCGCCCCCGCCGTCCTCTTCGCCTGGCCGCTGATTGGCTGGAGTGGATGGATTGAAGGCAGCGCAGCCATTGGCTCGCGCTGCTGTCACTCACATCCAGTGACGCGGCGCGCCGGGGGGGCGGGGCCATGTGATACAGCGAGCGGCTATAGCCGCCGGCTGTATCACGGGAGCGCGCCCGCAGGTGCTTCTCACCATGCGAGGGAGCGCGCATGAACGTGAGAAGTACCTGTGGGAAGAAGCAGGGTCAGCCGCCGAGGGACCCCAGAAGAGCAGGTTCGGGGCCACTCTGTGCAAAACGAGCTGCACAGTGGAGGTAAGTATAACATGTTTGTTATTTAAAAAAATAAAATAATTTACTTTACAATCCCTTTAACTCTTCTTTCCGTGTTTAATAATTGTCAAAAAATACTTCATATAATGGCTCCACTGGAAACCAACGTTCCTGGACACATTTCAGCACTGCTGGCTTCCTCACAATGATTGGGTCTTCTCCTATCCTTGTGAGCAAGCTAGCAGTGAAACACATCAAGGAAGGTTGGTTTCAGGTGGTGACATTATTGTATGAAGTATTTTTTGACAATTATTAAAGACCTAAAGAAGAGTAAAGTTTTGGAGTTGAGCTTATATCTTTTATATTTCTGGCTGCAGAATGATATAAGAAGCCTGTGATGATCAAAAAATGTTGTAAGTGGAAGAAATGTTTCCATTGATTACATCCTGTGGAAGTCATTTAGTTCTGCCTCAAACAGCCAACTCAAGTATTTAGATTTAACCTTTAGCCTTGGCAAGAACTAGAGTCACATCCTTGCTGTATTTAAGAGGAAGATTTAAGTAGATGAAGTACCCCCGGGGTGGCACTTTAAATAGCACCTTCTTGAACCTTTCATCAGCAACTCTTGTTAAAACAGCAGCCTTTCCACCCTATGTATAATCAACCACACATTCAGTACTTGTGGGTGTATAGCCATTAATCAAACATAATTGTTATAAAGATCTTCATGTTGTACTTTGTGTCCCATCCCTTAAAATGAGACATAACACAGATCTTCCTATATCCTGTCTGGGTGGCAGAACAGATAATTGGAAATCGCTAAACATCAAAGAGTGTTGCTGAGCTAGCACTTCTAAGGAGCCAAAGAAGTGCCTGAATTAGGAAGCGACTTCCACGGTACCAGATGGTGAAACAGACCACCAAATGTTGTGTAGGTTCTTATTTAACTACAGGAGTATGCTGCTTGTCTTCCCAGGAAGTTTACCTAGGAAGAGAACTGAACTGAAAGAAACATAAAAGGGCTTAAATACAAATGTTAATTAATGTCTTTAATATAAGAATCTTTTAGATAGAGAAAGTATGGTGTATAAAAATGCTTCCATATATTCTGTACAGTGTATATACAATATCTTTTCATGTGACAACACTGAAGAATTGACACTTTGCTACAATGTAAAGTAGTGAGTGTACAGCTTGTATAACAGTGTCAATTTGCTGTCCCCTCAAAATAACTCAACACACAGCCATTAATGTCTAGACCGCTGGCAACCAAAGTAAGTACACACCTAAGTGAAAATGTCCAGATTGGGCCCAAAGTGTCAATATTTTGTGTGGCCACTATTATTTTCCAACACTGCCTTAACCCTCTTGGGCATGGAGGTCACCAGGGCTTCACAGGTTGCCACTGGAGTCCTCTTCCACTCCTCCATGACGACATCACAGAGCTGGTGGATGTTAGAGACCTTGCGCTCCTCCACCTTTCTTGGTATCAAAAGAGCCCCAAATTTTCCACTTTTTAATAAGTGATTAAACAGTTACTGACTGACATATTCAAGGCTTTGGATATCTTTTTATATCCTTTTTCAGCTTTGTGAAGTTTCATTACCTTGTTACGCAGGTCTTTTGACTGTTCTTTTCTACCTCCTCATGGCTCAATGTCTGGCCTGCTTAGTGCATCCATGTGAGAGCTAACAAACTCATTGACTATTTATACACAGACACTAACTGTGATTTAAAAAGCCACAAATGTGGTAAATTAACCTTTAATTGCCATTTTAACCTGTGTGTGCCACCTTCTGTGTTTGTACCAGGGCCAAACATTCCAGGGTATGTAAACTTTTGATCAGGGTCATTTGGGTGATTTCTATTGTCTTTATGATTTAAAAAGAGTAAACACCGTTGATTGATAATAAATGGCTTCAGCCAAACACTAACCACGAGTGAAAAAAATGTTTTTGTGTTATTCATATTCTCTGATATCTATCTATCTATCTATCTATCTATCTATCTATCTATCTATCTATCTATCTATCTATCTATCTATCTCTCTCTCTCTCTCTCTCTCTCTCTCTAGTGTCTGGTTGCTGGTTGCAAAAACTGTAGCTGCTGACTGTTAAAAAACAGCCACTCACCTGTCCCACGTTCCAGCGGTGTACTCACTCCAGTCGGTCTCACCTGCTGTCTTCGGTCCCCCAGCGCCGGCATCTTCACTATGGACAACCAGCTGTGGCAGCTTGTGGCTTCTCGAGTCCTTAATGGCCCATACACACGATCCGAAAATCAGACAAAAAATACCGATTTGGAAGCGATCGTAGGATAATTGGATTGTTAGTACGGAGCTTTTCGAGAGCCGATCACTCTCATCAGTTCATCTGATATTATTCGATTGGACAAACATGAAAAATTTTCTTGTAAAGAAAAAGTGTTGTGCTAAAATTACAAACATTTATGTGTAAATATCACATGCGTGACGGATGTGTTTTACCTAATATATACTGTAATAATTGTTTGACAGAAATAACAATTTAAACAATTCCAATGTGAACATATATGTAAAAAGAATAAAAGTCTTTTAGTGAAAAAACAGTCACAGTCCCCCTTAGTGCAATAGAAACATCAAGATGTCATCAAATCCACAGGAATATTGAATATAAACACCCTGGTGCTGATACCGTCACCCTGAACAGATGTAGGTTTACCGACTCTCTTTGACCCAAGCGAACATACGCTCCAAGGGTCAATTACGCTTTGATCTGAGGCGACTGTGGGGCACTCAGGCCAACAAACACTGGAACTTGAGACTCAACGCTGGAAATCACTTCTAAAGCCAGGCTGTACACGAAACCAGTATCCACCGATCACAGAGCAGGTCACACTCCCCAAGAAGACCATATAGGACAAAAAAATGGGGCCAAATAGCGTAATTCCGTAAAATCAATCAATTTATTAAAAGGTTATCAAACTTCCATTTCAGCAGTTGATTAAGCTCTTTTCACATAAAGAATGGCAGCAGTGGAGTCCTTCCTATGAAAAATTTTCTTGTATGATACCAGATCGTACGATTTTCGTTTAATCAGTACAATTGTCGTCCAAAAATACAATAGAAATACACTACAACACATGACATCATTTCGTACGAGAATTTTTCAGAACTTTAGTAACCTCTAACATTTAATACATCCATGGCATCTCTACCTGGCTTGGGAATCAGATTGATGAATGTGGCCTAGGCTGATGGCCCTTCCTAATATGATTAGACGATGAACAAAGGTGTGGCCCCAACAGATCCACAAATATCTTTCTGCAAACTTTCTGGTGTATCCAGCATTCCTCATATCACGCTGCAGTCTGATCACGTCCGCCGTGCCCCATAGAGTCAGACATGGATGTTGTTAAGTAAATACAAGTGGCTGCTTGTTTTCTATTTATAACTCAAAACCACACAACTGCCGTTAGTGAAATAAAAAGGGAATTGATCTCTGTATACATTCTAGAGCTTGCTCATTAGGTATAAAAACATTATGCTCTCAAGGCATGCCACCCCTCTAGGGATCATTTGCAGCGAAGTGTCTTGCTTGGGAACGCTGAGACTTTATGTTTCAACCACCTAATTTTCAGCAACAAAATCTTCCACAGCATTTCTTTCTAAAGAAAAGTAAAAATATACATCAAAAGGAAGGAAAATGATGACCATTGTTTGATACTTGAGTCTATGTGCTCATTCATTTGTACCATAAAGCAGTTTCTGCATTGCTGACGCACACCCACTGGGTTCAATTGCCTTCTATGATTCGATTGCATGCTGAGAACAACTCTCATGTTTAAAGATAAAAGCCCGAAACGTCTACTCTTGCCGGTAACCATTCCATCATCTATTCTTGGGATAAAATTCTAAATAGGCCCCCTAGGTTACTGTCTAACAACATGTAGTAGAGATTGCCACAATACCGATTCTAGCATGGTGTTTCTTAACATTGGTCCATCCACGTTAAAGTGTAGCACCATCCAATGTTTCCTTCATCGTTGTGTCTTCTCATGGGAAAGATGAAGCCTACATAGATCTACTATAGATGATTGTGGCTACCAATGCTGAGTTTACACTGTGAAAATCCGATCTTTCAGAACATGATGGCGTAATTTCGTTACGATGGGACTATGTTCAGGCTAGTAGCCAATAGCTTTGATGTAGGAATTTGATCTGAGCATGTGTGGCACTTGGTCCGATCAAAATTCGCTACACATGATCGGAGTATGTCCGATCAAACAAGTTGGTCGGGAAATATTTCCAACATGTTGGAAAATTGGGTCCGATGGATATTCGGACGGAATCAGTCCGATGCATACCACACACAGTCGGATTATCCGACGACACGTTCTGATAGGACACATTCCGACGGATTCTCCGACCGTGTGTACAAGGGCTTAGGCTGATTTGTTGGAATCAGAGATGTCAGAGTCATTGCCCCAGATCAAGAATGATTATCAAGAAATATGATCATTAACTGTCATTTGTAGAATGTGTGTTCAACAATGGTTGCATCCAAGTATCTCTCTGGAGAATCAGTGGTAGGAGGTTAGGTTGTCTCATTGATGAAGCTACATAGAGAAGATTGATAGCAAGCCAAATGTCAAACTAGGTGTAAAAAGTAATCTTTGAAATCTATCTATCTATCTATCTATCTATCTATCTATCTATCTATCTATCTATCTATCTATCTATCTATCTATCTCTCTCTCTGCCTATCTACAGTGCATCCCGAAAGTATTCATAGCGCTTCACTTTTTCCACATTTTGTTATGTTACAGCCTTATTTCAAAATGGATTAAATTCATTATTTTACTCAAAATTCCACAAACAATACCCCAAAATTACAACGTGAAAGAAGTTTGTTTGAAATCGTTGTAAATTTATTAAAAATAAAAAAATAAAAAAATCGCACAAGCATTCACAGCCCTTGCAATGACACTTCACCTATGCTAAATTCAGTTGATTGGACATGATTTGGAAAGGCACGTCAAAGCACAAACCAAGCAATGAAGTCCAAGGAATTGTCTGTAGACCTCCGAGATAGGATTGTATCGAAGCACAGATCAGGGGAAGGGTACAGAAAAATGTCTGCAGCATTGAAGGTCCCAATGAGCACAGTGGCCTCCATCATCTGTAAATGGAAGAAGTTTGGAACCACCAGGACTCTTCCTAGAGCGGGCTGCCCGGCCAAACTGAGCAATCGAGGGAGAAGTGACTTATCCAGGGAGGTAGGCAAGAACCCGCTGGTCACTCTGACAGAGCTCTAGCGATTTTCTGTGGAGAGAGGAGAACCTTTCAGAAGAACAACCATCTCTTCAGCACTCCACCAATCAGGCCTGTATGGTAGAGTGGCCAGATGGAAACCACTCCTCAGTAAAAGGCACATGACAGCTCATCTGGAGTTTGCCAAAAGATACCTGAAGGACTCTCAGTCCATGAGAAACAAAATTCTCTAGTCTGATGAAATAAAGATTGAACTCCTTTGCCTGAATTGCAAGCGTCTTGTCTGAAAGAAACCAGACACTGCTTATCAACTGGCCAATACCATCCCTACAGTGAAGCATGGTGGTTGCAGAATTATGCTGTGGGGATGTTTTTCAGCGGGAGGAACTGGGAGACTAGTCAGGATTGAGGAAAAGATTAATGCAGAGACATCCTTGATGAAAACCTGCTCCAGAGCGCTCTGGACCTCAGCCAGAGCCCAGACTTGAACTCGATTGAACATCTCTGGAGAGATCTGAAAATGGCTGTGCACAAACACTCCCCATCCAACCTGATGAAGCTTGAGAGGACCTGCATAGAAGAATGGAAGAAACTGCCCAAAAATAGGTGTGCCAAGCTGGTAGCATCATATTCAAAAAGACTTGAGGCTGTAATTGGTGCCAAAGGCGCTTCAAAGTATTGAGCAAAAGTTGTAAATACTTATGTACATGGGATTATTTTTGTTTTTTATTTTTAATAAATTTGCAAAGATTTCAAACAAACTTCTTTCATGTTGTCATTATGGGGTATTGTGTGTAGAAATATGAGGAAAAGAATGACTTTAATCCATTTTGAAATAAGGCTGTAACATAACAAAATGTGGAAAAAGTGAATACTTTCCGGATGTATCTACAACATGTTTAGCTATTTATATCCACTCTGTCTACAGTGCCTTGCAAAAGTATTCACCCCTCCCCCCCCTTGGCATTTTTTGTGTTTTGTTGCCTTACAAACTGGAATTAACATGGATTGTTTGAGGATTTGCATCATTTATTTACAGAACATGCCCACGATTTTGAAGATAACAGAAAAAGTCAATGTGCATAACTATTCACCCCCCTAAAGTCAATACTTTCTAGAGCCACCTTTTGTGGCTATCACAGCTCCAAGTCGCTTTGGATAAGTCTCCTATGAGCTTGCCACATCTTACCACTGGGATTTTTGCCCATTCCTCCTTGCAAAACTCCTCCAGCTCCTTCAACTTGGATGGTTTGCGCTTGTGAACAGCAATCTTTAATTCTGACCACAGATTTTCTATTGTATTGAGGTCTGGGCTTTGACTAGGCCATTCCAACACATTTACATGTTTCCCCTTAAACCACTCAAGTATTGCGTTAGCAGTGTGTTTGGGGTCATTGTCCTACTAGAAGGGGAACCTCCATCCTAGCCTCAAATCACACACAGAGTGGTACAGATTTTGAATATCCCTGTATTTAGCACCGTCCATCTTTTCCTCTACTCTGACCAGTTTCCCAGTCCCGATTCCTGAAAAACATCCCCACAGCATGTTGCTGCCACCACCATGTTTCACTGTGGGCATGGTGTTCTTTGGGTTATGTGATGTGTTGGGTTTGTGCCAGACATAGCGTTTTCTTTGATGGGCAAAAAGTTCAATTTTAGTCTCATAAGACCAGAGCACCTTCCTCCATACATTTTGGGAGTCTCCCACATGCCTTTTTGCAAATTCAAAAAGTGCCGTGTTGTTTTTTGCAGAAAGTAATGGCTTTCTTCTGTCCACTCTGCCATAAAGCCCAATTCTATGGAGCGTACGGCTTATTGTCCGCCTATGTACGCAGAGCTTTTTATTGGCTTCATAACAAAGGGGGGTGAATACATAAGCACATGCCAATTATCAGTTTTTTATTTCTGAAAAATTGTTTTATGTATATATTTTTCTAATTTCACTTCACCAACTTAGACTATTGTGTTCTGATCCATCACATATAATTCAGATAATAAAAAATTGAACTAAAGGCTGTAATGTAACAAAACAGGTAAAAAGCCAAGGGGGTGAATACTTTTGCAAGGCACTGTATCTATCTATCTATCTATCTATCTATCTATCTATCTATCTATCTATCTATCTATCTATCTATCTATCTATCTCTCTCTCTGGCTTTTTATGCACCCTCATTCCTCCTCCCACCTCCTTTTTATATCTGCTACTAATTACAGGCGCACATTTAAGTATGCTCCCCACCCTTACCGAGTAAGTGTTCAGTGGTGGGTGTAAATGCACTATAGTTTTAACAGTTCATTTTTTTATTCGCTTTAGATATATATATTTTTTTTTAATTTGACAGAATTCACTGCTTCTCTTGGTTTGCTATATTTTAACCTGTCTTTTTTTGCACGAAGGCAGATGATAAACCCTTATTGAATGGCATTCATTTTGCTCTATACTATTTATCATAAACAATTTCTGTATAAATAAAATATCCAATGCTAAATCCAGGCTAAACAGATATAGTCGTATGCCCTGTACACACGGTCGGAAATTCTGATGGAAAAATTCTGATTGGATCTTGTTGTTGGTAAATCCGATCATGTGTGGGCTCTATCCGACTTTTTCTGTCGGATTTTCCAATGCACAAAGTTTGAGAGCAGGATCTAAAATTTTCCCACAATAAAATCCGATCGCATAAATTCTGATCGTGTGTAGACAATTCCGACGGACAAAGTGCCGCGCATGCTCAAAATAAACTAAGACGACAGTGGTTGGCTACTGGCTCGTTTATAGTCCTGACGTACTTGTTTGACGTCACCTCGTTCCGACCGATTGGATTTTCCGACAACTTTGTCCGACCGTGTGTATGCAACACAAGTTTCGGCCAAAATCCTTTGGAAAGAATCCGATGGAGTTTGTGGTCGGAATGTCCACATGGCATAAGTATAAATGTGTTGGGTATGCCATTCCTTCAGATCGATGGTGGCGGTGACATCACCAGCTACATCTAAAGTAAATATCTCAGAAGCGGTGCACGTTTAGGAGATTTATATGGTACCTATAGGTAAGCCTTATTATAAAAATCATACAAGGGAGTTTACGCTCACTTTAAAGCGGAGTTCCACCCAAAAATGGAACTTCCACTTTAAGGGAGGTGGCCCCCTGACATGCCACATTTGGCATGTCATTTTTTTGGGGGGGGAGGCCGGTACCCTCTTTCAAGAGGGTCCCAGCTCCCACTTCCTCCCGGCACACCACGGCACCGGAAGGGAGAGCAGCACGGGAGCGCATGCGCAGTGGTTTCCCGGCTGTGGCTTCACACTTACAATGCCGTTGCTGCAGAGAGGAGGGGGAGATGAGTCGGGCTTCGCTCCCCCTGCATCTCTGGACCCTGGGACAGGAAACTGTCCGATTATTAAAAGTCAGCAGCTGCAATATTTGTACCTGCTGACTTTTAATTAGATTTTTTTTTAGCAGAACTCCGCTTTAAATTAAAGTTTTCTGCGTGGAGTTTAGCTTGAAATCTGACACGGTAATACACAATTTCTGTGATGTATAGTATTCCTAATTAGCTTTACCTAGCCCCTTGTTGCATAATGCAATGTTTATGCAGAGGAAGGCACAATTCAACATTCGTGCGTAACAGTTTATTTTTTTTTAACAATGCAGACACTTGATTATTCATCAGCATATAATATTCAGCCAGGGGCGCCGTGTACCAGCTGTCTGAGCTTTTTTATTTAATCTCCCTAACTTTAATAATAACATTCTTTAGCTAGTTAGCGTTCTGATATTGAAGTCTGCCAGACCTTTGCTCTGTCTACACTCACTTATATTTGCACAGATCTATGTTTCATGAAGTCCTGCTTTATTAACATGGTGCAAAGATCAAACAAGCTCCCACCCGCAGCAACTAAGGAGGAGTTAGCATTCACCGGTATGATCCAAACCCTAACTGGAGGACATTTTGTTTGCTAAAGCACTGTGTGTTATAAACAATTACCGTACTATTCTCCTAAAATACTGTCTTGTTCTTTTTTTTAATTCTTTCATGCATCTCAGTGCTGCTGATCTCCTCTGGCCTCCTTCTGACACTTCATTACTACATGTGTAGCGCTTACCTCTACTGTAACTGCTGATGGGTCCTCTGTTCTGCCATGATTCTCTTAACTGCTTGGTCACCACTGACGCACTTGGTCGTATGCTAAAGCCGTTTATGCCAGTGGACTTAAAGTGGGAGTAAACTCTGACATTTACCTATAGGTAAGCTCAGGGGCGGACTGACAACACGTGGGGCCCCCGGGCAATAGGAGATTATGGTGCCCCCAGGCAATCAGAGATTATGGGGCCACACAGTATACACAAACACACATAAAGTATACACATACATTTACACACAGTATACACAGACATGTTTTTATTGGCTGAGAAGGTACTGGAGAGGTCAGCTATAGATTTTTTAGACCAAAAGCATGTCGGTAAGGGACATTTCAGAGACAGATGTAAAAAAAAACACAGATTTTTACATGCTGTCCCTGGTTTTACTGAAGCTGGCAACCCTGATGGGGCCCCCTAGTGGCCCGGGGCCCTCGGGCAGTGCCTGAGTGGCCGAACAGTCAGTCCACCCCTGGGTAAGCTTATAATAAGGCTTACCTATAGGTAGTGTAAATATCTCTAGGAGATATTTATTGTACATGCAGCCAGTGACATCACTGGCGCATGTACTCTGTAGGAAGGGCCACCTGGGCCGTTCCTTTGCCCTGTGCCGTAAATGGCAGCTCCTGCACACAAGCCCACCTGGGTCGTTCCTTCAGAGCCCTGTGCCGTAAATGGCAGCTCCTGCACGCAAGCCCGGTAGTGACCTCATCGTGGCTCTGGCCAGTCACAAAGCCAGAGTCCACGAATCTGGAAGGAAGACCTTTAAATAGTCTGTCTGGCCCTAATGGAAATTGTGCACATATGCGCGTGAATGAGCGTGCATTCTTGTGCGCATGTGTGCACCTGGTCACCATTCTGTAGAAAATACTATGCACATGTCATAGTCTAACACCAGACGTCTAACAGGAATTCCCTGACAGAACCACAGCGCCCAGTGGAGGACACGCTATTTGACACCTGGAAGTCTTGCATAGCAGTGATGCTCCTACCTCTGCCAGAGAGGTAAGTATTCAAATTTTTCAGCATAACTTTTTAACTCCCTTTTAACTCCTTTATATACAGCTAGCAGCATATTGTCCCAACTGGCCCTTTAAGCGTCAGGCCCCACTGCATTTATTTTCTTGCTTGATCACATGCTGCAAAAACTCATCACTTTTTAATATTCCCTACAGAACACTTCTGATTTGAAATTTTCAGAAGTACAAACAGTAAGCTCTTCAATATATGCAGCAAGGCTTGTCCTCCTTGCATTTCACAATAATTAACAATCACCTCTTATCAAGCATGAACCACAAACCGCTCACCCAGATTTCTCATTTCTTTCATTTCACAGTCAAGTAAATCTATATTCTTCTGACACACCTTTACTCCTTTTTAGGTAAGCAAAATCATTTACAGGCATAATAATGAGCACGGTACAAAGAGCAATGGTGATGTCTAAAATTCAAAAGCCTACTGGAGGTTACTGCTGTCAGGTCAGAGGAAGATCATTTCTGCTGGGTGATTAGGAGCAGTAGGGTGGTTTAGCACTCTTGCATTGAAGTATCAGGATGCTGGGATTGCTTTCTAGCTGGGATGTTACATGGAGTGCTTGTGTTTCTTAGTTTCCTTGAAAGAAATCTATTTCTTGTCATTACATGTATGGGCATCATTTGATTTACCAACAAGGTTGTGTGTGTGGGGGTGGGGGGTTACTTTAACAATCCATACACCTTATGCCCTAATTACACAATATAATTGGTAAAGTAGGTTGACTTTAAGGCCTCACAAGCATGTGCCAAAGGAAAATTAAAGTCAAAATTCATTATCCCTGCATAAGCCTCAGAAATGTTAAAAGTTAGTAGACGCCTGACCATCATGCCAATATGAGCTTGTTGGAAATCCTATTCCAAAACCATGATCATTAATGTGGAGCTGGCTTGCTTGTGCAGCTATAACAACCTCCATTCTTCTATGAAGACTTTCTACAAAAATATGTGCCCATGAAGCCAAAAAGACCATTTGCAAGGTCAAGTATTGATGTTGAATGAGAAGACTTGGCTAGCAATCAGTGGTCTGAAATGGTCAAGAGGTCAGGACTCACTCGAGAGTTCTCCACACACACACCTCATCAAACCATGTCTGTATGGAGCTGGCTTTATTCACAGGGCCACAGTCATGCTGGAACAGAAAAGGGTCTTACCCAAACTGTTGGGTCCAACCGTAAGGTTGGAAGCGCACAATTATCTAAATGTGTTTGCATGTTGTAACATTAACTAAAATACCCTTCAATAGAAACACCTGAATTCTATAATTTGAAGGAGTGTTCTTATAACGTTGGTTATTGCGGCAGTGTGAGACACTGCCCCTCTGTAAATGGGCATTAAAATGACACCGGATTCTCAATGCTGCAATTTTTGAGAAGCTCTGGCAGGTTGATTGTGAACGTAGGAAGTGGTGGTCTATGTTTTCTCTGGATTTGGTCATTCTGGATTGGGGCTTGGAGCTTGAATGTTGGGGTATTGGGCAGAATCTTCAATCTGGTGTTTAGGCTTTCCTTGACTCTTGTAGCCTGTGTGAGTACACAGTTGTGCTGGGGGCAATATAAGGTTGATGAGAGTTACTGCAGTTGGAGGTGGAGTCGGAGTTGTTGCATTTCTGCAGCCCAGAGAGGTGTGCTCCTGTCTGGATACGAAGGCAATATCCTTAAAACAGCATTCCATGTGGGAGAGGTTCCAGGCCATTGGACTGAGAGAACTGGGCCAGCAGAGAGAGTCTGGGAGACTAGAGCTGTGGCAACTGGGAAAGAGTCTATGGGAGCCAGAGGAATCTGTGAGTCTCAGAGGAGTGAAAACGCTTGGGGTATCAAGAGAACCTCTACCTAGGGGCTAAAAGTGGTCCCATGCAGCGAGGTTCAGCAATTAATGCTGAGTGAGTTTAAGAGCACGATGGCATGGCCTTTTCATTTTGTGTGAAGCTGAAACACCCGGCATAAGAAACCCTATGTTATAAATACTTTCTTTTTCTTTTTTAATAAAAGTGAGCTACCAGGCCCTTAACTATAGTTCCTGTCTGCCATGGACTCATTGTACAAATGCATCTACCACAAGAGCTAATAGTGTACATGATCATGATACCCATAGGGCAGTATCTAAAGCTAGCCATACAAGCAAAGGTTTCTTAGACTGGCCAAAAATTTTTTTCATGGTTTCCTACAACCATGGCAAACAGCATGAATGGAGGAATCTCTCCTGCCCCAGCTATTGTATAGGGGCGGGACCTGTGGCTGTTGAATACCATAACAGTGACGTAATACTCAGTCAGCTTTAATTCTCCAATTATTGTATGCATCCTTTGTATTGCGCTTACAGTTACTACCACATTTATGAGGCTGCTGCATTGATGGCAATGGTGAGGCTGCTGCATTGATGGCATGGCGAGGCTGCTGCATTGATGGCAATGGTGAGGCTGCTGCATTGATGGCAATGGCGAGGCTGCATTGATGTGGACTGATGAGGCTGCATTGATGGCACTTGTGAGGCTGCAGATGGGCACTGACCCTTATTTTGCTTCAAAGTTCCTTATTTAAAATTTAAGTTTTTTTCCTGAGACTTCCCTCTTAAATTGAATGTGCGTGTTATACGCCGATAAATACAGTTAGTTTACAATATGTCTATTAAATAATAAAATAAATAAGTAGGGTACACGTTTCAAAACTATGTGTGAGCGACTTAGCACATTTTAGATCTATTATTTCTTAACCCACGAATGTCTCTTAAATCGATCCCATCATTTAGCGACTCTTACACAGTCTGGCACACATTTAATGGTAGAAAGATAAATTTTTTCATTTATTGAGCAGTCAATTATTTTTTGTGCTCACTAGGTGAGATTTCCCGTCTATTAACTTCCCTTTGTTTCATTCTAGTAAATGCCTCTGCGCTGACATGGTGACCCTATATCATTGCGTTGGCGTTTCCTCCAGAAAGTATAAGTGTAGTGACTACTGCTTGCTTATTACACTTCAGACCTGCATGTCAGGAAAATGATTTTCCTCCTGCATTTTGGCTGAGCTTGTATAACAAATGGCTTTGTGAAAGGCTTATTGCTTTGTGGGTCGGAACCCCCTTGGTGACTTGGCACAGCAGGCTCTGTAAAGTCTAAACTCCTCATGATACAATATGAGACATGCTAAAGCAAAGAAAGTGAATTATTATGTAATATCACTTGGTGTCAAATAAGACCTGTACACATTTTTCTTTAACAGCCAATCAGATTAAATTCCAAATCTACCTTCCCCACTGCCCCTAGTTTTCTGTTTCACGTTTACCGTTTTTCAGATCTCAGGTGTCTGCATGCCAGTTACGTGACACGCAAGGTGTCCTCTCCTATGCTCAAAAATGCAAAGATCAGCATAACATTACCAGAGAGAGAACACTAGCACTGTCGTATGGGAGGATGAGGTGTGTGTCCTGGGTATTTCTCTTAAAGTACATCTCTAGGCAAAACCTTTTTTTAGTTTTATAAAGAATGGGAAAGTGTTAGACCTTTTGATTGCTGTCTGTGCCCTCATTGGAGAAGGTCACCCTCTATTATAACCGGTGGCCATTCTCGCTGAGAAAAAAAGTAAGAGGAAATTCAAAATTTTAGAATTGTCCTCAGAACAAGAGGTAGGGTACATTTTTTCAAAGAGGACACCTGCTCCCGGGGACAACTGTCTTAAGAGAAGAATTCCCCTGACTTTGGGAGATATACTCAAACTTCCTGTGGAATCTCTAGGACGGAAAGTGAAGTGACATTTCCGCAATGGTACACAGACAGCAAATAATATCCTATAATCTTAAACTAGTGTTTGGGTAGCCATATAGAAGTGTTATAAAATATGAAAGATTTGGTGCAACCAAATAATTTTTTTGGATTCACATACCCTACCACCGACAAATGCAAATGACAGCAGCTTTTTAGGGGGAGAAGATTTAATAGGATGTAGTCCTTAGGGCATGCAGAAACAGTAACACCAAGGTATCGAAAACTGGAAACTATTTGAAAGCACAGCGCGAGCTTCCGCGGGCGCCCCGGCCTCCAGGAACCTTCCAAGTCCCCCCCAGTAGGGGGTCCAACGGAAGCAGAATGTACTTTTTACAATAGATTTCTAATCAGAAGAAGCCAAATTAGTGCGTTAAGTTTAGAAGGTTTTGGAGGAGGTTGGTATGCCCCAAAAGTAGTAGGGCATCATCAGGGTATAACACGAGCTTCTTGACCCATATTTGGGGATCGTGCCTCTAATCACACCGTTGGGATAAAATTCACCAACTGTACTACAAACTGGTAGGCGCCTGAGATCCCAACACTCCTACTTTTACCCTGTAATCTATGCTACTGAGATCCTACAGGCAAAACAGGAGGGGCTTACTCCACCACTTCTTGACTGTGGCACAAACAGTTATCTCCCGTAACTGGCAAAAATTGCGCCATCCCACTAATAAAAATGGATTAAACATAAAACTAGCTTCTCTTCTGCATTGGCTGTCCTGAAACCTATAATTTCAGGGGATACACTAATCAGTTTTGCCAATGGATCCAATGCTAACGCCAGTAATAGGGACAACAGGGGACCATTCTTGTCAGTTATTTAAAAAAATATGTCCACTCAACATTTGATATTCTTGTTATATCACTCAATCGTATAAGCTATGTTACAAGGTTCCTCTTAATCCTTAGTCCATCAGATGTTATAGTTTCCATAGAGCACAACCATCGTCTCACATATGTTCACGGCAATAAAAGAGAGCAAGATATATATTTTTTCTATCTTTATGGTAAATTCTCTTAAAGTAGATCTAAAGCCGATCCTTAAAACTTAAAGAGGGATTCCACCAAAAAAAAAATATTAAAAGCCAGCAGCTATAAATACTACAGCTGCTGACTTTTAATAAATGGACACTCACCTGTCCCGGGTTCCAGCGATGCCGGCAGCCGAGGCCGATCGATCGCTCGGCCCTCAGCTGCTGTCGCCACCATTCTAGGTGAGGGAATCAGGAAGTGAAGCGAATCGGCTTCACTTCCCGGTTCCCTACTGCGCATGCGCGACTCGCGTAGCGCAATAGGAAATCTCCGCGCTGTCACTGGGACCCGTGTGTGTCCCAGCAGACAGCGCGGCAGGACAGGAAATGGCGTAGACTCCCACGGGAGTCTATGCCCAGAAGTGGGTGTGACTACCTGTCTTTGACAGGTATCTCCACACCCCTCCCCCCTGAAAGGTGTCAATTATGATACCGGAGGGGGGGAGGGATCCGATCAGCGGAGGTTCCACATTAGGGTGGAATCCCGCTTTAATACGGTCATATTGTTTTGAAAGCCCTTTTAAAATGTTGTTAAAGCTGCAGGTTTAATTAACACCTTGGCCCCGACACCCCCTCCCGGCCCTTTAAGGGGTTTCAGATGCCAGGAGCCGGGGGTGAGGTTTATGATCATGTGACCACCTTGATTGGCTGTCACATGATCACGAAGAACCTGATCGCAACTTTTTGTTAGCCGCCGATAACTGTATCAGGAGCTCTCCGGGAGGGTGGTCTCGGCACAGCTGTGTCTGCATCTGGTACGCAAATAGGTAAGCTAAGGCCCACCTGTCGAGATTTGTGTACCATTGGCGCCAAGAGGTTAAAACAGTCCCTGGTGAACTGGCCATGGTGGTTATTTAGGCTCTACCGGTTATAAGGTGACAACGTTCTGTCCCAGTCTCCCAGTTGTGCTCCTGAGTTGTTACTCTGTCACGTGACCCAATTTGCCACCATTAATGGCCATGCTGGAAAGACACCCACATACTGTCCTCCTGCTCAGGGACTAGATAAGGTAAACACACCTGTAATGTGGAAAAACTCTGCCAATCTTGGTCACTCACATTTTCTAGGCCTGAAGCCCACCTCAGAAATTAGGAAAGTACATGGTACAGCAGGCACATATCAAGATATGTTTTCTTTGTATTGCTTCCTTTGTGTGATGTCCCTGGTGTTCCTGGCAGTCCCTCTGCTTTCCTATTAAAAACCAACCATTCCAGGCCAGAAAGTACAGTGTGGTCAGTTTTCTGGTTGTGCTGGGAGCTCGGCTTGCTCTCCTCCTGCTGCTCCTCTAAGGATTAGAGCAGTGTTTCTTAACCTTTTTTTTCAGTCAAGGTAAAAATTATGAACAATACTGAGGCACCCTTTAAAAAATATGGACAGTCTCGAGGCACCCTATAATAAAATGTAAAAACTATTCTAATAGTTTTTTTTTTCACATTTTATATTTTATAAAGGCACAAAAGCATCCAACAGAGTATAACCATACAAAATCAATACAGTATCTCACAAAGAGATTTTTTTTTTGGACAATACAAAGTATCATGGGAATATAGTGTGAGATACAGTAAATGCAGAATATTCATACGCATCAAAGTCTCACTTCCAAAAACGAAGAGACAATTGCAGGGAATATAAAGAGAAATAAGAGAATAGAAAACAAAAAAAGGCTAAAGGATGCCAATGGGTGCTAAAAAGGTAGGTCTCAGAAAGGAAAGATATTGGGGTGTGAGGAATGCGAGAAAGAGAAGGAAATAAAAAAAAGGGGGGTGGGACCAGGGCGATAAGGTGCGCATGCGTCACAGCAAGAAAGGACCTCAATCTTCAGAGTAGTGTTCCATGAGGACTTTATCCTCGTCTGTATATACAAACACATTCTAGTATGTTTTGGTATATTGCTCTCTTCTATTTTGGGCAGTCAGCACCAGGTCCTCCAGAGCATTAATGTTCCTTACTTTTAAAGGAGTTGTAAAAAACAAACATGTCATACTTACCTCCGCTGTGCAGTTGGTTTTGCACAGAGTGGCCCCAATCCTCCACTCTGGGGTCCAATGGCTGTGTTGCTATCAGTCCATCCAATCAGGACCTGAGAAACCAGATTGTGCTGGTGTGTTTGTTGCCGGCGTGAGATAGAAGGGGTACAGGTAAGTAAAACGGGGGCTTGGGGAAACATAGAATGCATTGAGGTGAAACACCTTGAGGGTTTACAACCCCTTTAAGCCATATAGCGATAGAAGGAGGGTTGGCTTCTTTCCAGCACAGAGTGATTTGGCGGCACCAACCAAGTGACGAATAATTGATTCCTTGTATTTATTCAAGGGAATTTGCGAACAGTGGAGCAAAAAGAAGGCAGGATCCTCTGGTATCGGGAAATCAGTAAACTGTTGAGTGATCTTTTTCACCTCCGTATTCTATTCGTTTTGCATAATGCAGCAACATCCACAAGTCCAAGTAGGGCACCCAATGTTAAAGGTGATTTATTCTAACAAAGCAAATACACTTTTGCAAACTGGTACTGACTAGTTTTCCAATGTTTCTCCATCACTCTGCTAATGTTACCCCACTACTGATGGAAAGACGCAAGGGAGGGTCAAACAAGGATGCTATGCAGGCAACTGGCATCCTCCTTATCAAATAATGATGCCGTTGGTCGCTAGGATGCCGGCATCTAGAAGGCTCTACTGGGGCACAATGAAAACCTGTGACTTAGTGTAAATAAAAGGCAGCCTTCATCCATACGACGGCTTGTATACAATTTTTGGGCAATTTTTAGGCATTTTGCCAAGGCACCCCTGAAGAAACCTTAAGGTACTGGCTGGTTGTAAAAGGTTGGTAGATTAGATATTGTGTTGACACATGCCCACCCTGCACAGCCATTCACTGGGAATTTCAATGTGCTGCTGTTTCTCCTCCCTCAGCTCTCTAAGCTCCTTTTCAGCTAAGAACAAAGGTTATATGATCACTTATAAAATATGGGAAAAGGGTATTTATAATGGTTGTATATGTATACACAAATGTTTTGGCTTTCATTTTAAACTGATTGGGTTGTTTTACAAGGGGAGGGTTCACATATACTTTAAAGCCCCGTACACACGAGAGGACTTCCGAAGGAGTTCTGCCGGAGTTCCGACAGAGTTCTGACGGACTTTTCGACTGAGCGGACTTGGCCACACACAATCACACCAAACTCCGACGGATTTGAACGTGATGACGTACGACTGGACTCGAATAAGGAAGTTCATAGCCAGTAGCCAATAGCTGCCCTAGCGTCGGTTTTAGTCCGTCGGAATAGCATACACATGAGCAAATTTTTCGGTAGGAACTGGGTCCGGCGGAGTTCCGTCGGAAAAATTTGAAGTATGTTCCATTTTCTAAAGTCTGTCAGACTTTTGCGAATCAAAAGTCCGTTGCAGCCCACACACGATCGAATAGTCTGACGGAATCATTCCGTCAGACTTTGGATGTTGAAAAGTCCGCTCGTGTGTACGGGGCTTAACCCTTCCCTACTCTATCCAGAACAAATAAAAACATTTTGGCTAGACATATACTTTGACACCCAGCACTGAGGGAGGTAGAAGAAATGCAAAATAAGTGCACTTGAAGGATTGGCCGCTTACCTGGGACCTAATTTTCCAGCTGTCAAAGCTGATCCCTGCCACAGGTTATACTTCCCTTCCCTGTCTCCTGCTTGCTCAATAAATAAGGAGAAGAAACCCTTTGTAATCTCTAGGTCAATCCTGGTTAGAGCTTACCCATAACTGAGAACCCCATTCACCTGAAAGACCTAGCACAAACAGTGTCACATGGGAGAAAGTGGAGTCACATGCACCCCTATACCTGGAAGTACCTTGTATTCTCTTCACTCCCAGAAGCAAAAAGAGTAAAATGGGAGCAAAGTAAAGGTAAGTCTGTGCTGCAGTGGCCACCATTAGGCCTTATGCACATGGGTGCATTTTCCTGTACATTGTAAAGAACAGGCACAAAACAGGTGTGTTTTGGCACCCAGGAGGTACAGATGGTGCATTGAGCCATCTGCCAGCAGCCTGTCAAAGTTAACAACAGGCTTTAATGTGCTTTGGCTGTATGCACAGCAAAGCTGCACCCTCGGAGAGGTCCGTATTTGTGTAGGAACTTTGCCCTGATGGCGGATTTTCTGCATATATCCCTGTACACATACAGACCTGTACATATGTACCACTCTGCTGTACGTTCAGCTGAAGCATATTTCAGCCTTTCATTCATTTTGACTGCTGCTGACCAAGGTCTGTGCACCCAAGCATGCATACCAGGGATGAATGCGCCCGAGTGCATGAGGCCTTAAGGCAGGAGTGCCCAACCTTTTGAAAAGCGAGGCCACCTAAGCGACTTGGTAACCAGTCGTGGGCCACAATGAGCAGAGTGGGTGCATGGCAGTACACTATACTCTATAGAGCCCACTCTACTTTTTTATTTTGCGGATCAGATTGGAGGTAGGCGTTTGTAACCACCACCACCCCCTCCCTTTAGAATGTAAGCTCTACGAGCAGGGCCCTCCTGTACCTTTTGCATTGTACTGTAATTGTGTTGTCCACCCTATACATTGTAAAGCGCTGCGTAAACTGTTGGTGCTATAAAAATCATTATTAATAATAATAATAATAATAATAATAATAGTTTGTAAATGGACACGAGTCCATTTACATCTGCTACTTTTTAGAAGTGAATGGAGGATCCAACTGAGTCAGACTGACCGTGTGAAAGGGGCCTATGGCTCAGTACAGGTAACCCTCAGGTGCACTGCTCTGCACCTGCGGATCAGTTTGAAAGCAGCCCAGTAAACACTGCAGAACAGATATTCTCATATATACACTGTGATCTTAGTAATAAACTTACTATTAATAACAGTATTCTATTCTATTCCATCACAGAGCAGGAGGTCGCGGGCCACATCAGAGGGCTCCATGGGCCACATGTGGCCCCCGGGCCACTGGTTGGGCACCCCCGCCTTAAGGTAAACCTGTTTTTCACTACATGGCCAAAGCACATGTTCATTTTCTTTTTTTTGTTATTCCGAAAAAAATAAGTTCCTCCACAGGCTTTGACTTTTTGCTATAAGTGAGAACTAACAGGAGGCAGCCGACATGCTTATCAATAGCAGATAGGTTCTCTATAGTGTAAACACATGGCAACCCATGGAAATATCAGTCTGTTCAGTCCAGTGCAGCTGATAACAGCGTTATTTACTCCCCACAGCTATAGCTAGTAACAGATGTTATATATCACAGCAAAAGAAGCACGCTGGGCTTCTACTGAGTCAGTCCAACGTCATAGCAACAGAATTGATTCTTCGACTTAGGCTGGCCATAAATTTGTAGATTTTCACATTGATATGAATATTTCTACAAAGCTCAGAAAGCTTACCCATTGTTTCTAATCTTTAGGGCAGCCTTTCTCTTTTCAACACAGAGGAACCCTTGAAATAGTTCTCCGGTCTTGGGTAACCCTTGCTAAAAATTAGGAGTCTACAACATATGATACATTAGTGTTATGGTCAGTGGGAAGAATGTTCCTTGTGGTCATTGGCAAGAATTACCTCCTTACAGATAGCTAAAAAGATCAATGGTATCAGTGGGAACTTATCTGAGAGGCAGAAATTGCCCAGTGCTGAAGGGACCCCTAGCAACCTCTGGAGGATCCCTGGTTGAGAATCACTGCTTTAGGGACTCGTTAATGACTGGAATGGTACCACTGGATTGGCGTAGGGCCAATGTGGTGCCCATATTTAAAAAAGGGATCAAAGTCTTTACCAAGTAACTATAGACATGTTAGTTAAACTTCTATAGTTGGGAAGATACTGAATAAAAGACCACATAGATGAGTTCTTGCTGGAAAAAAATATTTTAAGCAACAGATAGCATGGATTCATGAAAGACAGAAGTTGTCGAACAAACCTGATTTATTTTTATGAAGAGGTAAGTAAAACCTTGGACAGAGGGGTGGCAGTGGACGTGGTATAATTGGATTTTACAAAACCAATTGACACAGTTCCCCACACATGGCTAATGTGTAAGGTAAAGACTACAGGATTGGAAAGTTCAGTTTGTAAATGGATAGAAAACTGGCTAAAAAAAAAATCCAGAGAGTAGTGGTTAATGATTCTTACTCTGAATGGTCTAAGGTTATCAGTGGGGCACACCAAGGTTCAGTGTTGGTACCCTTACTTTTTAATATCTTTGTAAATGATATAGGGTCTATGATTAAAAGTACCTTTCAGTGTTTGCAGATGACACCAAGCTATGCAGTGGAATAACATCCTTACAGGATGTCTCCAATTTACCAGCCGACCTCAATGCACTATTTAATAGGGCAACTGTGTGGCAAATGAGCTTTAATGTTGATAAATGTAAAGTTATTCACTTGAGGGCTGGGAATATGCATGTATCATACATACTAGGGGGAGTACAACTGGGGGAATCCATAGTGGAGAGGGATCTGGGGGTTTTGGTAGATCATAAGCTTAATGATAGCAATGCCAAGCTGTGGTTTCTAAAGCGAACAAAGTCCTTTCTTGTATTAAGAGAGGTATGGACTCCAGAGAGAGAGATATTTCCCCCTGTACAAATCATTAGTAAGACCTCATCTGGAATATGCAGTTTAGTTTTGGGCACCAGTTCTCAAAAAGCATATTGAGGAACTGGAGAAAGTGCAGAGAAGGGCAACCAAACTGATAAGAGGCATGGAGGAGCTCAGCTATGAGGAAAGATTAGAGGAACTCTCTATGGAGAGGTATGGTCCATATAGTGAAATTGGTGTTGCGCTATTCACTTTAAGGTCATCACGGAAGACATGGGGGCACTTTTTAAATCTAGAAGAAAAAAGATTTAATTTCCAATTATGAAAAGGTTTCTTCACAGGAAGAGCTGTCAAAATGTGGAATAGACTTCCTCCAGAGGGGGTTCTGGCCAGCACAGTAGATTGCTTTAAACAGGACTGGATTATTTCCTTAATGTACATAATATAACTGGATACTAACATTTAAAAGGTAAAGTTGATCCAGGGATTATCTGATTGCCTCTCGGGGGATCAGGAACAAATTTTTTCCCCTGCTGTAGCAAATTGGATCATGCTTTGCTGGGGTTTTTCGCCTTCATCTGGATCAACTGTGGGTGAAGGATTGCTTAATGGGATTGTAAGATATATTTGTTTTTTTTGTTTTTTTTATTGGTTGAACTGGATGGACTTGTGTCTTTTTTCAACTTGATTAACTACATAACTATGTAACATTCGATGACTTGATGAATGTTGTTCAAAAGAACAGTTGTTTCTAACATTCAATTTTGGAATAAATGTAATTTCCTAAACAGAAACCACATGCTCAATTAGAAATTCATTTCTTCAAGAACAATTTTCCATTCTGCGCCTTTAAATTTTCTCATTGCTATGATCAATAACATACTTTGATTTAAACCCACTAACAATTAAAAAAATCAAAAGAACAGTCGAAAAACAAAAGGATTTTAAACAAAATTATACTAAAATTCTACTATGGCCAGCTTTACATACACAATGCGGTGAAAAGTAATTGCCCCTAAATCTAATAACTGGTTGTGCCACCCTTGGTGGCAACAACTGCAATCAAGTGTTTGCGATAACTGGCAATGAGTTTTTCACTGGAGCAATTTTGGCCCACTCTTCTTTGCAGAATTGTTTTAATTCAGCCACATTGGAGAGCTTTCCAGCATGAACGGCCTGTGTAAGGTCGTTATACAGCATCTCAATTGGATTTAAAGAGGAAGTAAACCCCGATGGATTTTACTTCCTATTTTGCTCCCTGCAAGGCCTGCAAATGAAAAGCATAATGGGCTACTATGCATCGCATACTAGCCCGTTATACGACACTTACCTGCAAACAAAGCCTGCGCTGTCCCCTGAGTACGCCACGTCCATCTTCGCACCTCTTCCTTCCGGGGCCACGGACCTCGGCTCTGTGACTGGCCGGAGTTGCGTGATGTCACTCCCACGCATGCGCGTGGGAGCCGTCGGTGACGGCACACGCTGGGGGAAGAAACAGCACGGTGGTCCGTTTCTTAACAGCACATGCGCCAATGACGACATTGGTGCACTACAAGTGAAATATATCCTAAACGGGGCATGTTTAGGAAATGTTTCCACTACCTATAGGTAAGCCTTATTCTAGGCTTACCTATAGGTAAAAGTCAACAAAAGGGGTTTACAACCACTTTAAGTCCAAGCTTTGACTAGACCGCTCCAAAACCAAAATTTTGCTTTGTTTGAACCATTTGGAGGTGGACTTGTGTTTTGTCATTGTCCTGCTACATAACCCAAGTGCACTTGAGTTTGAGGTCACAAACTGATGGCCGGACATTCTCCTTTAGGATTTTCTGGTAGAGCTCAGAATTCATGTTTCCATCAGATATGATATGTCGTCCAGGTCCTGAAGCTGCAAAGTAGCCCCAGACCATCACGCTACTACCACCATATCTGACTGTTGGTATAATGTACTTGTTATGAAATTCTGTATTAGCTTTATGCCAGATGTAATGGGACGCACACCTTCCAAAAAGTAAAATTTTTGTCTCATCAGTCCACAGAATATTTACCTAAAAGTCTTTGGCATAATCAAGATGTTTTTTGGTAAATGCGAGATGAGCCTTCGTGTTTTTTTGGTCAGCAGTGGCTTTGGCCTTGGAACTCTCCCATGGATGCCATTTATGCCCAGTCTCTTACTTATTGTTGAATCATGAACACTGAACTTACCTGAGGCAAGTGAGGCCTGCAGTTCTTTAGATGTTCTGGGTTCTTTTATGACCTCCTGGATGAGTCCTCGTGGAATCATTTTGGTTGGCCGGTCACTCCTGGTAAGGGTCACCAGTGTTCCAAGTTTTCTCCATTTGTGGATAATGGCTCTCACTGTGGTTTGCTGGCACCCCAAAGCCTTAGAAATGGCTTATTAATCCTTTCCAGACTGATACATGTCAATGACTTTGTTTCTCATCTGTTCTTGAATTTCTTCAGATCACAGCATATGTTGCTTTTTGAGATCTTTTTAGCGTGCTTCATTTTGTCAAACCGCTTCTATTTAAGTGATTTTTTGAGTCAACAGATCTGGCAATAATCAGGCCTGGGTGTGGCAAGTGAAATGTAACTCAACTTTCGAAAACAGTTCATTCATGATTCAGCATGGGAGGGGGCAATTACTTTTTCACATAGGTCCAGGCAGGTTTTAACAGCTTTTTTTCTTTAATAAATTAAATAATAATTAAAAAACTGCATCTTGGATTTACTTGGGCTATCTTTGTGTAATATTAAAATTTGTTTGATGATCTGAATAATTTAAGTGTGGTAAATATGCAGAAAAAAAAAAAATCAGGAAGGGGGCAAATACTTTTTCACACCACTGTACATGTAAAAACTAGAGGTGCGCAGAATGGAAATTTTGGTACCAAATCCATAAATTCAGGATGCACTTGGCCAAAACCGAAAATGACAGTTTTAAAAAAATGTATATGGCATACTTTTTCATTGAGTCATTAGGGGACCAAGATACCTGTGTGCGCCTACATTTTGATAACCAGTGTTTTCTATTCTGAGTGATGTCACACTTTTATGTGATGTGGCTCCATCGCCTATGTGTCAGGGCTTTCTCCTATGTTCCTAGAGGAAATAACTGTAGCAATGATGGAAATATTCAGTGTGACACCAGAGCATCCTAATATTCCAAAGAGATCCTGGCAGGAAAAACCTCTGTGACACATGGTGATCATTATTGCAGTATAAGGTTGACCTCAGTGTTCTATTGTTGAGAATAACCTTGGTGACACCTGGGGACCATTATTGATGCATAAGGGCGACCTCCGTGTTTTTTTGTTGAGAATAACCTCTGTAGTATTGATGGGTATAACTACTATGGCATGTTATATAATCAATGTGGCTATAATTACTTGTAAAACAGATCCGGTGACTGTGACATGATGTAGATGGTGACAGTCATTGTTGATGTTGGGCTTTATCACTCTGGAGATGATAGAAGTAATCTCCGTAACACATGGATGCAATGACTGTAGCTATGATGAGTGTCTTCCCCCAGGTCATGCCATTGGCTTTTTGTGAGTTGATTGGCTGGATTTCATTTCAGTTTATGGTTTTGCCGCCACTTTACGTGGAAGAGAGGTACACTTTAAAATGAACCTGGGATTGGCCTATGTAGGTTAAAACAATGGGTTATCTGTATTGTAGACCACAGAGACATATACTTACTGTATCATTCTTAGCCCTTGTACACACGGTTGGACATTCTGATGGACAATGTCCGATAGGACCGTGTTGTCGGATAATCCGACAGTGTGTGGGCTCCATCAGACTGTTTCAGTCGGAGTATCCGACGGACCAAGTTTTCCAGCTGGGCTATAAAATTTTCCGACAACATGATCCCATCGGATTTTGTCCGATCATGTGTAGAGAATTCCAATTGGACAAAGTGCCACGCATGCTCAGATCAAATTCCTTGATCAAAGCTATTGGCTACTAGCCTGAACGTAGTCCCGTCCTAACGAAATAACGTCATCACGTTAAGTACGATCGGATTTTCTGACAACTCTGTCCGACTGTGTGTATGCAACAGTTTCGGACAAAATCCGTCGGACAACATCCGATAGATTTGGTTGTCGAAATGTCCGACCGTGTGTACAAGGGCTAAGACTAATGCCGCGATACGGGCTTTGGTTCTTACGCCACTCCACACACTTTCGCAGACGGGAGAAGGAGGATAGCCTAAGTTAAGCTTTGATTCACTGGAGTAATAGCCTACCCAAGGAAATGAACACCCCCATGTGACAGCATTCATTGTCCCAGCACTAACACATGGGGTTATTCACATACTTCTCAATACCAGCAAGTACTGGGTATTTCCTTTGGCTCCCGCCACTAAGGCCCCTTTCACACTGGGGCGTTTTTCAGACACTACAGAGCTAAAAATAGCACCTGTATAGCGCCTGAAAAAATCTGGCCCCTTTCACTCCAGTGTGAAAGCCGGAGGGCTTTCACACTGGAGCGGTGCGCTGGCAGGACGGTGAAAAAAATCCTGCTAGCCACATCTTTGGAGCGGTGAAGGAGCCGTGTATTCACCGCTCCTAAACCGCTCCTACCCATTGAAATCAATAGGGCAGCATGGCTATACCGCCGGCAAAGCGCCAGCAGCTGCATACCGACGCTAACACAACGGTAAAGCGACGCTAAAAATAGCGCCACTTTACCGCTGACGCCGCTCCCACCCCAGTGTGAAAGGGGCCTAAAGAGAGCAATGGGGGGCTAAAAGAAAAATAAGCATATGCTAAGATATAAAGCACAGCTGTTGCTTTGCTCCTAATGGACAGAGCACGGGTTTACTTTAGGTTGAGGGAGTGCGAGTTGGGCTGCGTGTCAAGTATCATTGTATATCTCCATTACATAGCAGGACAAGTCCATCCATCACAACTGATCATTTGCTTTTTTTTCAGCAAAGGCATGGCAGACAGCCAAGCCAAAACAAGCAGCGGAATAAAGAGCACACTTCAAAACTGTTTTACTTTATTGACAAGCGTATATGATGCAGACATTCAGGCCAATTTTCCAAGTGCTAGAACTGTACAAAAGGTAGTTTGATTAGACCTGCAATGTCATCGGTGATGCTAAATTATTACTGGTAATGTGCGCTCATTGTCACTATTATTCAGCTGTTTTAATGGTTTCATATAAATGTGAATGCTAAAAACCTGAAGCTATCTGGGAAACTGCAAAGACCCTTAGGTATGGATGTTTTAGGGCCCTTGCATATAGGTGATGTGTCTCCGTGGAGGCATCTTTTTGCTTGGTGCCACAGTTCTTGTAGACAGACATTTAGGGTCCAGTCATGCTTCTAGTGATCCTCTGTCACTTACAGTGTGGCCATCGGAGCCCCAGATTGATGCATAGACTGTTTTTGATAATTACTCTAGTCATGTAAAAGGAAGATGCTCATACTTACCTATTCTCAGGGTGCTTCAGATGGGTCACGTGACCAGCTCCCAGCAGCCGGCCTAAAGTGGAGTTAAACCTGATTCATGAAATTTGACCTAAACACATATATCTGTAGTGGTTTCCTATCTCTCTCCAATGCCCTGGGTCCTGTGTGTCTCTGATGTTTCCTCTGTTATCAGCATGGTAGCGTCTGTCAAGTTCTCCGTGGACCAAGATAAAAACAGGCTAAAATTTGTGTGGAGGTTGCTATAAATAGATTAGCAGAGAGCTTGACTTGTCACAGCACAGCTCTCTGCCTATGTGGAGGGGGGGGGGGGGCTGTCTTTCCTCCAATCAGCTGTCTTGGCTGTATGCCAAGAATCCACTCCCAGTTCTGAACAGGAAGAGAAAATGTCTAACATTATGTGCATGTACTTTCTAAAGAATATATAAAGCTGAAGACAGTACATAGTTACATAGTTAGTAAGGTTAAATAAAGACACCAGTCCATCCAGTTAAACCTGAGGGAGTGTCTACAATTGTCCCTATCCCTGTACATTGCACACTCACATTGGTCCCTACACCCTATATGCATGTAAAACTTATGTAGGGAGATTTGTTTCATCCCTGTGAATCATCTCAAGCTGTTCATTTCACTGGGTATAGGAGAGGGTTTACATCCACTTTAAGGGGAGAGGAGGGACAGCTAACAATGCATGTTCCATAGTAAGCTTATGGGTAATGACACGGCCCAGGCATTCCATCCATTGTCGGCACTCTTTCCACTCCCCTGAAGCCAACCATTGGGGAGATCACGTGATGAAACCAGAGTACCCTGAGAATAAGTAAACACTGGTGGGCACTGAAAGGCGGCACTTATGGGCAATGATAGGCGGCATTCATGGGTGACACTGGTGGGCAGTGATAGACGACACTGATGGGCACTAATAGGTTTCACAGATTGGCACTGATAGGCTGTACTGATAATCAGGGCACTTATAAGCGTGAACGATGTCCTGACAGCCTTGCCGGTTAACGGCTCTCCTTTTTTCCCACAGACACATTGTGGGAAGAAAGGAATGCCGATAACCAGCAAGTCTGTTTACATGTGATTGGACACAGCTGATCACATGGTAAAGGGCCACTGTGATCAGAGTGAGCGTAGCTACCCAGGGATAGAAAATGTGTTATCTGCAGGATTATCAGGTCAAAATAAGGGAAAAAAGCCTGAAAAAAAGGAAAATGAATGCAGCCACCACATCTAAGGACTGGTAAGCCGCTTTTCCCCTCCCAGATTCTGATTCCCCCCTCATTTATTCGCCTGAATAAATGCAGTGAGGCCACACCACAGTTTTTTAAAAGTTATTTTCAACCAATGCTAATCTTATGTACATACATTACAAACAAGTGCCCATTTTGTTGCCCGTGCCTTGTTGCTGCGGTAACAGCAGACCCTCACTATTTGTCTCTCGTACCCGTTGACAGATCGCAGCACAGATTTTCCAGACAGAGTGATTGGTTGTCAGAGCAATAAACTATTTTTATCGGTCGTATTTTTGGCCCCATAGCGCCTAGCATGGGAGAAAAATACATTCATCTAACTCTGTAACTCGTGATCAAACTGACATTTTTTTTTTTGCCCTGTAAATCCCATTACACCACAAATTCACTCCTGATTCTACTTATCATCAGCTGCAGCCATTACCAATTGCCCTGCTTCTCTCAGACATGGCCTATGGAAGATATATGTTTTTTTTATTTTTTTATAAGTTTTAACTTTTTTTAGCCGGGGGCCTACATCGGATTGCTCTGCTGTGCACTAAAACCCTGACATCCAGAGGAACATGCTTTTTAATAATAAAATGGGACACTTTCAGAGCTTTAAAATTCCCCTTAGAATTTTTTTTTTCTTTGAAGTCTTCCTTTTTAAGTCGGGTCCTTTACTTGTCAGCAATAACCGGCAGCTGTCTTATAGACGCCATCATTTTTAACACTTTATTTCGTACCGGCTATCCCCGCTGGTGTTAAAAATTTTGTGCAAGGGAAAGAATTCTTTAATAACTCGTTACATTTTTTTTTTGTTGTCTTATCTTCTCATTTTGCAGAATGGTAAAGCTGGCATAGTAGGTTCCTCTCGCTTTCCTCATATCAGATTAATGCTTTGATGTTTTCTGATGATTGGTGAAATTAGAATCTGGTATCTCTGTCTGGTTTTGTTCCTCGCAATGATCAGTGTTCCCTTCTGCCATCTATCAAGAGTGCTTATTTTTCTTTCTTTTTTTTTTTTTTTTTTTACCCTTCTTGATGCCGGCTGTCATTGCGCTGCCTAATTAATAAGCCACAGGGCTATAGCAATATAACTCCCCATAAATAGGTGCAGTGCAACCCATAAATAATTTAGAGACCCAGCAGACAACCAAAGTTTGCAGAGCTGCAGTCGAAAAAAAACAAAAAGGCAGAGCAAAGAAGTGTGAGTCTGAATTACAAGGGTGAAAGGAATGGTGGCTGCGTCACTCATTGCAACTACATTATACAGTACTGTGCAAAAGATTTAGGCAGGTGTGAAAAAATGCTGTAAAGTAAGAATGCTTTAAAAAAAACATATTATAATTGATTTATTTTTAGCAATTTAAAAAATGCAAGGTAAGCAAACAGAAGAAAAAGCGAAATCAAATCAATATTTAGTACGACCACCCTTTGGCTTCAAACCAGTTCTTACACTTGCACACTTTGTAGACTTGCACAGGGGATTTTGTAGGATTAGAATCAGGTGTATGATTAACCAATTTTTAACAAGCAGGTGCTAATGATCATCAATTTTTATATGTAGGTTCAAATAAAGTAATTAACTGAAGCAGAAACAGCTGTGTAAGAGGCTTAAAATAGGGGTGAGGAATGGCCAAACTCTGTTACTAAGCTGAGGTTGTGGAAAACTTTTTCATGTCACAGGTCATACACCATGGCAAGACTGAGCACAGAAATAAGACACTAGGTAGGTATACTGCATCAGCAAAATCTCTCCCAGGAAAAGATTTCAAAGCAGATTGGGATTTCAAGATGTGCTGTCTGAACTCTTTTGAAGAAGCACAAAGAAATGGACAACGTTGAGGACCATAGACGCAGTGGTCTGCCATGAAACTTAATGCAGCAGATGCATCATGCTTATTTCCCCTCAACACTGGCTGATTTCTAGCAGTGCGATTAGCATAGAAGTGGCGGAAACCAGTGGGACCCAGATACACTCATCTACTGTTCGGAGAAGTCTGGCCAGAAGTGGTCTTCATGGAGGAATTGCAGCCAAAATGCCTTACCCCTGACGTGGAAACAAGGCTAAAGGACTCAACTATTGGGGTTTTTATCCTTCCTCTGGATCAACTGTGCATATAGGATTGTGTATATGGGAATTTTCAATATACTTTTCTTGTTGGTTGAACTAGATGGACTAGTGTCTTTTTTCAACCTCACTATGTAACTTTGCGCAAAAAAATAGGAACTGGGATGCCAAAAAATGGCAGGAGGTGCTATGAACTGATCAGTCAAAATTCGAAAAACACTGGGCTGTAGAAGTACCTCCATAACTAAGCCCTGTGCGTGGGGTGAAACTGGGTTGGGTCTGGGGAGCAGTACAATAATGAGTGACTACAGGCAACGGTGAAGCCTTGTGGAGGTTCCTTACAAGTCTAGGGCTGCATTTCTGCAAATGGAGTTGGAGATTTGGTCAGGATCAATGGTGTCCTTAATGCTAAAAAATACAGGCAGATACTGATCCATCATGTCATACCATAAGAGAGGTATGTGATTGGCCCCAAATGTATTCTGCAGCAGGACAATGACCCCAAACATACAGCCAATGTCATTAAGAACTATCTAGAACAATGAGTCTAGGAAGATATAGTGTGGCCCCCACAGAGCCCTGATCTCGACATCATCAAGTCTGTCCTTCGAAAAACTGTGTTCAAGTGTAGCTAGAAGAATTGATGCTGGTTTGAAGGAAAAGGGTGGTCACACCAACTATTGATTTGATTTGGATTTCTCTTATGTTCATTTACTTTTTACTTGTTAAAACATTTAGGGGCAACCACAATTGGAAGCGCTGATCGGGACAGTCTTGAAAGGACAAACAATCAAAAAGCTCTAAGAGAGATAAAATCATGTGCCAATTTAATAATGAATGACATATGCTTAAATAAACAGTTATGTAAAAATTTCCTTGTATAGATGGAGCGACTACAAAGCGTGCTCCTCACTGTGACAATACCCTGAGCAACAGTCGGTGGTGGACTTGCTTGGTGAAGCAATGCTGCGATGGCAAAACCTTCATGTATTCCTGGATGTCACTAGGAGGAGAGAAGCCAGTGTGTGCAGAGCCAGATGAACAATATGAGGTCTCGATCGATCCCCAATGATATGTGGCAGGGTGGTGGAACAGCCACAGAACAAGGAAGGGACCGAAAGGCTGCCGGAACAACCACCGACCAGAGATGGTGGATGGAAACACCCAAGCATGACAACTTATGATCGAGGAACACAAGGCCAAAACGAGGCTTGAAGAACCAAGGGTGGAAAGCAAGCCGAGGAGAATGGAGAGAGAGAATAGCTGTCGTCTTGACAATGCGTATCGGGCGTGTCCCTTCTTCAGGTCTCCAGCAATTTTTTTATACCTGCCTAAAACTTTTGCACAGTAGTGTGAGTGTGTATATATTGTAAAGGGCTCACTGGAATGGAGAAACTAAGAAGGTCATGCAGACCTTCGCCCCAAGGGTCAGATCTGGAACGTGAGGGGCAGGGGCGGACTGACAACTCATGGGGCCCCCGGGCAATAGGAGATTATGGGGCCCCTAGGCAATCAGAGATTATGGCGCCACACAGTATACACAAACACACACACACACAGTATACAATCACACAGTATACACAGACATGTTTCTATTGGCTGAGAAAGTACTGGAGAGGTTGGGCAGCTATAATCTCTGGATTTTTAGACCAAAAGGATGTCGGTAAGGTAACATTTCAGAGACAGATGTAATAAAAACACAAATTTTTACATGCTGTCCCTGGTTTTACTGAGGCTGGCAACCCTGATGGGGCCCCCTAGTGGCATGGGGCCCTCGGGCAGTGCCCTTGGGGATGCATTGAGGATCTGATTTAGAGAAAACCACAAGGGCCCTAATTTTAGATTATTTCCCGTGGGTGAGGATCATTCCTACAATTTAAGATAACTCCTTTGAGCTTTTTTCTAAATACCGGACCATCAACTCTATGAACTGTCTATCCCTAGCCTGCTAGGATTTGTAGTTCTCGGTTGGCTAAATAGCTTCAGGTGTACAAGATCGGGATGTTTATTCTGTACATCTGCAGTGGAAAACAGACATAATCACAGTTATCTTGAGACGCTGCAGTGCTGAGTTTGAAAAATTCTGCCAGTGATGGACCTGGTTGCTGAGTTCTGCATTTTGCAGCTCATAAAAGTAACTGAAAGGTCAGATTTTACATATATATCGAAAGTTAAACAGCACAGTGATTGGGGAGACATTTTCTAGAAGGAAGCTTCAGGACGGAGGTACAGCAAGAAGCTATGCAGATAGGTGCAAATGAAAGGATTTTAAAGGCTACAATACACAGACAGATCACAAAATACAACATTTATAGTCTTATCGGGAAACTGACATTATCATTTCTAGCAAAGGGGCAGGTTGGATTTTTCTTTTTGTTTTATATTCTGTCCATCTCTAAAGTGAAATATCGATATACTGGAATGTAATTGTTGTTGGGGGATCGTGGGCAGCAGAACTGTATGTAATCTTCACTGATCATGATTTTAATGCCAGTTTCCAGGCCACAAATATGGACCACTTTGCACCTGAGTACTTAGCACTGTATCATTCACCACGTAGTTTCTGTCTGATGGGTAGTCCTTAAATTCCAGGGAAGAGCTCAACACAATAATCAACTTTAACCAATGAAGGTAGCACTTGGGCGTTAAGTGCTACCTTCACTGGTTAAAATTGATGTTATCAACTCCCCCCCCCCCCCCCCCCCAACTAAACACTGGTATGAAAAAAAACCTATCCAGATGCCCATTTTACTTACCTGAACCCCGGTGTCATGTGACTCCACTGACCAAATCCTACTGGCTTCTTCTGTTAACTTTCAGGGTCTGTCTTCTGATGTCCACATTCCTGCCTACATGATGTGGACACCTCCTATTGACGGAGGTGGCAAGGTTCTTTCTCATGAGGCGGTTGCCCAAGAATATAGTGTGGGAAAATGGCCAGTTCTCATAGCAGAAAATTAGCTTGGCTCATAGAGGAAGCTGTGAATTTGATCTATTACACCGCAGATGGTTGTAAAGCCTAAACAAATGTCAGCATTGGTTTTTTGAATCAAGACTGAGAAGTAAGGTAACTGATGCACAATGCACTATTTAAATACATTTTTTTAGTTGGGCTTTAACTTGCAATTATACAATCATGAATCATGTTTTCCATCCAGTTTTGGTCACCAGTCCTCCGAAGGGATGTGCTGGAGCTGGAGAGAGTCCAAAGAAGGGTCAACAAAACTAATAAGAGGACTGGAGGGCCTCAATTACGAGGAATGACTACGAACACTAAATGTATTCTCGCTGGAGATGAGACGCTTGAGAGGGGAGATGATGGAGATCTACAAATATCTTAATGGGGATCCCAGCATAAGAAATAAACTATTCAGTCCCAGAGAGTGTAAAAGGACATGGGGGCACACAATGGGAATGGAGGAGAAGCGGTTTAACCTTAAACTGTGCAGGGGGTTCTTCAAATGTTAGGACAGTAAGGATGTGGAACTCTCTCCCACAATTGGTGGTGGCTTCAGGGAGTATGGATATTTTAAAAAGACTCTTAGATGTACATCTTGAAGGACAAAACATACAGGGATATGGGAAATCATTAGCCCCTGTACACACGGTCGGACATTCCGATGGAAAATGTCCGATCGGACCGCGTTGACGGATAATCCGACCGTATATGGGCTTCATCGGACTATTAGCGTTGGAATGTCCAACCAACAATGTTTGAGAGCTGGATATAAAATATTCCGACAACATGATCCTATCAGACTTTGTCCGATCGTTTGTAGAGAATTCCGATCGGACAAAGTGCCACGCATGCTCAGATCAAATTCCTAGACCAAAGCTATTGGTTACTAACCTGAACGTAGTCCCATCGTAAAGAAATAACGCCACCACGTTCCGAACGATCGGAATTTCCAACAACTTTGTCCGACCGTGTGTATGCAACACCAGTTTCGGACAAAATCCGTCGGAAAAAATCAGGCGGATTCTGTTGTCGGGATGTCCGACCGTGTGTATGGGGGCTTATAGACACTGATACGCATACACCAACACAGGTTGATCTGGATGGACTATTGTCTTTTTTCAGCCTTACCAACTATGTAACTATGAATATAATAAAATACACAATACCAATAATATCGATAGTCCATTTACACCCGGCTGCCCATACAGCAGACCTGTCATGCAACTGCTTTGCTCTGATCAGCAGGGGATCAGCGGATAGATCCCCTGATGATCTAAATGGAGTCTGCCCTGCGTGAAAGGGCATTTGTTAGTCAATTCCATCTAAAGCTGGGTTCACGCTATTGCAAATTGGATGTGGGTTTCTCCGCATACAATTCGCATGTCAGGAGACTGTGACCGGCTCTCACACATCTCCGCAGCGGCTCCGGTGCAAATTGCACTGGAGCCCTGTGCGTCTTTTGGTCCATTTCAGGTCTAAATTCAGCCAAAAATTTGGGGCTGAAATCTGACCTGAAACAGTGAATGAAGACGCACGGACTCGTGCTGTGAGCTGCAGCGATCTTTACTGTGAACCCAGCCTAAGCCTAGGTTGACACCGACAGTGGGAAGATAATCCTGCATTTCAGTCAATAGATGTCTATTGAAATCGCATCTCAAAGTCGCAAAAAGTAGTACAGAAACTACTTTTGGGAATTCTGACGGTGCAACTGCCGGCAATAGCAGCCAATATGGCATGCGGTTTGACATGTCAAATCCCATGGCAAATCCCTGCAATGTGAACCAGCGCTTAATCTGCTAGTCTAATGCCGCGTACACATGAACGGACTGTCCGGCAGACTAGGTCCGATGGTCTTCCCGACTGACTTTCGGGCGGAGTTCCGAGGGACTTTCCGAACAAACGGACTTGGCCACACACAAATGGACTCAGTTCTGATCCGCCCCGTGGATATCCGTTTGCTCAGTGGGGATCACTCCGTCGATCCCCGCTGAGCAGGGAGATGACCGGTCCGTCTCTGCACACTGCGCAGGGACGGACCTCTCACAGCGCCGCTCTCCCCTATGGGAGATCGGATGACGACGGACCGCAGTGCCCGTCGTCACCTGATCCGATCCGCAGACGGATGGAAAAATAGCTTTTTCCTCCGTTACACTTTTTCGGATCGGAGCGGGTCGGATGTCAGCGGACATGTCACCGCTGACATCCGACGCTCCATAGAGCTCTATGGAGCACCCGTTCAGGTCCGCCTGAAAAACTGACAGGCGGGCCTGAACGGGACGTCAGTGTGAAAGAGGCCTTAGTCAGTTCGAAAGTCCGTTTGTTTTGAACGTGATGACGTAAACGGGACTAAACAAGGAAGTTTAATAGCCAGTAGCCAATAGCTGCCCTTTCGTCGTATTTGGTCCATCGGACCAGCATAAAGACGAAAGTTTTCACGATTTTTAGTCCATCGGACCCATTTGAAACATGTTCTATTTCTAGGTCCGTCTGATTTTTTTTTCCCGAAAAACGATCAGACGAGCCCACACGCGATCAGATTGTCCGACAGACTAATTCCGTCGGACCTAGTCTGCCGGAAAGTCCGGTCCTGTGTACGCGCCATAACACTACCCTTACTACAGATCGACAATGCTGCTTTTCAAAGGTGTCTGTTTTACTACTTCATCCAGAACGTATATGATTAGCGGGTGAACTAAAGGGGGAAAAAAGCGAAAAAGAAAACTAAAGCAGCCACAACATCTCAGGATTGGTGAGCTGCAATATACTACATTTTTGTTTTTGGGTTTAATACCACTTTAAGGATCCTGCTTATTTTGTATGCATTTTAGTTTTGTGTTTTTTTTTTCACTCTGGGCCTTTGAATACAAGCATGTACATTTGTTTTTTAGGAAAACCAAAGATTAAAAGCTGCAGGCTGTATTTTTTTAAATAAATATATGGGTGGAAGCTGTACTGTTGAATACAACTTCCCCTTGCTGCTTCTCTGCAGTTTGATCTCTTTCCAAAACTCTGGGAACTTGTTAAAGTGGTAATGGGAGAAAAAATGAATAGCCTAAAGTTTTCCATAAACGTATCTACCCCTGGTATGCCTTCCTATTATCCCGTTTTAAACATGGAGCCACTGCTGCTCTTACTTTGGCCAATCGGCTCTAATTGCTCTCCAGGCATCAATAGAACTCCATTCAATTACCCCAATACACACTATTATGCCGCGTACACACGATCGGACATTCCGACAACAAAAGCCATGGGATTTTTTCTGATGCATGTTGGCTCAAACTTGTCTTGCATACACACGGTCACACAATGTTGTTGGAAATTCCGAACGTGAAGAACTTGGTGACGTACGACGAGCCAAGAAAAATGAAGTTCTATAGCCAGTGCCGCTTTTCTGCTTGATTCCGAGCATGCATAGAACTTTGTGCGTCAGAATTGTGTACACACGATCGGAATTTCCGACAACAGATTTTGTTGTCGGGAAATTTGAGATCCAGATCTCACATTTTGTGTGTCAAAAATTCCGATGGAGCTTACACACAGTCGGAATTTCCGACAAAAACCTCCCAACGAACATTTTCCGGTGGAAAATCCGACCGTGTATACGCGGCATTAGATTTTCACCAGATTTTTGTCTTCAGATTTACCAAAACCATGTAGTGCAAGGGCCTGCCTGAATGCATACAAATTGAAACTTAAGGTTTGACCTCATATTATATGGTTTTGGTAAATCTGAAGACAAAAATCTGCAGAAAATATGATAGTGTGTATGGGGTCTAAGGTGTATTATTTACCAACATCTGCAGTGTGGAAGGTCACTTAGAATTTTTTCTGTAGGCTTTCTAGCTGACAATCAGAAATCAATAGCAGCTTATAGGAGAACAATCTGACAACTGATGCATCCTATCAGCATATCTCAGTGAGTTTTCGATCCTGAGCAATGGGGCTCGAAACGATGTTGGCAAGATCTATCAATAACACATTCAAGGGTATTTTATATCAGTCGCTGAGCTGTGCCGCCTTGCTGTGCTCTGCTCTGCCATTCGGATGAATGCTGGTCAAAGCACCACACAAATGATTGATAATGTCAATTATTAGTCACTGAGTGCATATAAAAGTCTAGTTAAATTAAAATGATTCCAGCTGTTTCGATTAGAATAACAAATGTTCGAGTTTAAATATTCAGCATTAGAGCCAGACCGTACAATGCATGGGCTCTGCATTGTACTGTGCTTGTTAAAGGGACGTTAAGCTTAAAGTGGTTGTAAAGGCAGAAGGTTTTTTATCTTAATGCATTCTATGTATTAAAATAAAAAGACCTTCAGTGTGCAGCAACCCCCCTAACACTTACCTGAGCCCCATCTTGATCCATCAATGTCGACTGAGAGTCTTGACTGTCCAGGACTCTCTCTCCTCATTGGCTGAGATAGCAGTAGGGAGCCATTCTCAATCAGTCAGTGAGCCAATCACGAGAGATAGGGGGCGGAGCTGAGGCTCCATGTCTGAATGTACACACAGAGCAGCGGATTGGCTCGGGTGCCCCCATAGCAAGCTTCTTGCTGTGGGGGCACTCAGAAGGAGGGAGGGGTCAGGAGCAGCGAAGAGGAACCCGATAAGAGGAGGATCTGGGCTGCGCTGTGCAAAACCATTTCACAGAGCAGGTAAGTATAACATGTTTATTATTTTTAAACAAAATAAAAGACTTTAAACTAGGGTTGTACCGATACTGGTATCGGTATCGGGACCTATACCAAGCATTTGCGTGAGTACTTGTAGTTGCACAAATGCTCCCAATGCCTTACCCAATACCAGGAAGACGCGCCGTTGTCCACCCAGAAGTCAGCGGGTGGAGTCAACAGGGGGAGAGGAGAGTGAGTCTTTAAGCAATGGAACTAGGTAAGCTAGCAGGGGTGCATTTTCCATCTGGATCGGTGACCATAGCCTATCTGCAGGTGGCAAGATGTCCGCTGCTGCTTACTGCGGTTGAGTGCAAGGTGTAGCAAGATGGGCATTGCAGGCAGCATAGCATTGCAAAATAAATCCTTTCCTCTCATGTCATTTATTGCTGCATTTCAGTACCTGTCCATTAGTGCCCATATGTGCCACCTATCAGTGCTGATTAGTGCGAGCCATCAGTGCCACCTGTTAGTGCCAGCCACCTATCAGTGCCAGCCATCAGTCAGTGCCACCTATCAGTGCCCATCAGTCAGTGCCATCTATCAGTGTCAGCCACCTGTCAGTGCCACCTATCAGTGCCATCTATCAGTGCCACCTATCAGTGCCTATCAGTCAGTGCCACCTTAAAACTGTCACGACATAAAAAGTATTGGTAATCGGTATCGCGAGTACTTGAAAAATAGTATCGGTACCCTACTTTAAACTCATGTTGCTCTACATAATAAGAAGGTAACAGAGTGGCCTCATTTATCTTTTGGCCTATAGTGAACCTTTTGTGGGTGCGTCCACATACTGTACCTGGTCCCACTGGTAGCACTAATACTTTCGGTGATCTGATATGGAAATAGCGACTTCAGGAACTAATGTCAAATATGGGTCTGCTTCCTCCCACATTTTCAGCTTACTGTCAGCCTATCGGTATGATCCATAGCCTAGCTGACCTTGGGGCTTTAAGATAAACACAGGTCCACATTAATAGTACTGAACTCTAGGAGTTTTTTGTTAAAAGAATCAGATCCATCAGCCAGTACTGATTATTATTTTATAATACATTTCTGTTCTTACATAAAAAACAAAAACAACCTGACAGGGCAGCCATCAGGGAGGGACAGCCCATACACATGTAGGGGGCCCGGGTGTCCGAAGGGGCCCAGGCCCCAACCAACAACCTGTTGCTGCTGTAGTAACTAGTAATTGCTAAATCAGGGAGGCCGAGTGAGCCGAGGCAGCTCACTTAGGTCCAGCTGCAGGGGGAAGGTGGAGTGATATTATCTGCACTCCGCCTCTCCCTGAAAACCAGATGCTGGTTTGGGCGCCATGCCAGTTGCACTTCAGCCGTGTTGAAGAGCTGCACCGTGTGTAGCCTGCAAACTGCTCAGTGCTCCCTGTGGACTGGTGTGGTGACAAGTTGTTAGACATCACAATGGTAAATTCATTTACTGTTGCTGGATGTGGGCCTGTGCTGGGGCTGTCTCTTTGTTGGATTGGGCTGTCTCTTTGCTATGTTGAGAATCTCCTTGCTATATGGGGATGTATCTGTTGGATTGGGCCATCTCTTAGCTGGATTGGGATGTCCCTTTGCTGAATATATGAGGATGTCTCTTTGCTGGATTGGGATGTCTCATTTCTGAATATATGGGGCTCTCTCTTTGCTGGACTAGGATGTCTCTTTGCTGAATATATGGGTATGTCTTTTTGCTGGAAATGGATGTCTCTTTGTTGGATTGGGATGTCTTTGCTGAATTTATGTGGGTGACTATGCTGGGTTGGGATGTCTCTTTGCCTGATTGAAATTTCTTTTTGCTGGATTGGACTGTCTCTTTGCTGAATATATGGGTCTGTCTTTTTGCTGAATTGGGATGTCTCTTTGCTGGGTTGGCCATCTCTTTGCTGAATACATGGGGATGTCTCTTAATGGATTGGATTAATTTTCATCATATAGTAAGTTATAAGAGTGTTAAAACAAAAGTGGGTGCACTGAGGGACTCGGTGGGATAGCCAATGGGCGGATTCAGTAGGACGGGGAATGTTAGTGGTCAGGGGGGGGGGGGGGGGCAGGATTAAATCGGTGTAAGGGGCCCAAAAATTTCTGGTAGCTGCCCTGCAACCTGGACTCCAGCTTCAACTGAGAACTAGGCTATATCGCCCCACCACTACCAATTAGGTTCAAATCTGCATTGAAATGTGGCAGCTGGAGAACATCTGAATCGAATTAGTAGCAATAAAGGAATACAGACCATTTTTTTTTTTTACGTAAGACAATGATAAATTTGACTTGTTGGGGGAATGGTATAAAACTGTCCAAAGTCCATCATGTTCAGCCGTCCTTTATTTTGATAAATACTTCTCATCCAGATTAAAAGTCAAAGCAAAACCCTAGTGAGCTGCCAAATTATCCTCACGGCTGGGGAAAGATTTCCTTCCTGACTTCATCAGTCAGTCCCTTGATGAATTTTTCTAACACCATCTGCAGATGTCAGTTCCTTTAAATAAGGCATATAATCCATATTTAAATTCAGTTTTACTGATAACAGAGGATTCCAAGGTCAGATCATCTTGCACTTAAAAAACGTTGCTTCTACAGGAGTTTTGCATTTTTGCCTATAGAAGCAGCTCAATATTATCCAATGTGTCCTTGAACATTGGAACATTTAAGCCCCATACACACGATTGGATTTTCCAACAGGAAATGTGTGATGACAGGCTGTTGGCAGAAAAGCGTGTGTACACAAGTCCGTCGGACAAAAGTCCAAAGTACAAACACGCATGCTCGAAAGCAAGGACGAGTCAGAAGCGGTCGGTTTTGTAAACTAGTGTTCGTAATGGAGAATTAACATTTGTGACGTGGCAAATTAGGAAATCCTGAAATGCAGCACACAATTCTCTTCTTCTTTAATGGGATAATAATGAAGCTGCTTTGCTGGTGATACTGATGGAGTTATTGCAAACGAATTTTCAAAGGCTTTCTTTTTTTAGTAATATCAAGAATAATATTATTATTTTTTTTAGCCAAGAATAATTCTCCACAATTTTTTTTATTGTGCATTAAAAAAGAAAACAAATAAAATTAGACATGCTAGATGCCAATAGAAATTAACCAAAAAGCGCATTCTATGCATCCAAAAATATAGAAATTATACCAAATCAAATCATTATTCTACCAAAAAATAAAATAAAAGCCTCATGCATGTGTCCTGCTTCTTAATATGTCAACAATGCCAAGAGTTGGTGAAATCAGGGGTCCGTCATCTGTAGATAATTCCGAAAATCATCCGGATTATTCTCCTGGAGCTCCCTCTGCAAAGGCATATGACATAATTGGTCATGATTAATAAAGCAACCAATTTTTGGTCCAAGAACTCCTCCTCCTCCTGTTCCTGGGCTGGACTTGGATCAAAGCAACAACTCCAAGGCCAATAATAAATAACATGTTTTCTCCTCAGATTCTGCAACATGTCTGGTTGACAAATGGCCATTCAGAAACTAACTGAAAAGCACAAAATGAAAAACGTGGATCAACACTCACCAAACTTCTACTAACACGAAATTAGCAGAGGGAGCCCAAAGGGTGGCACTAAAGAGCTGAAAAACCACATTTGTTGGCCGACAATTCCTTGCCATTTATATGTAAGACAAATCCAGGCACACGCCTTCGGACAAAAGCCTGAGGCTTTACGTAAAATACGATTGTGTGTACGAGGCTTAAGAGCCATTTTTGTTAAGGTCAGCATTTAAAGGCAGAAAAAAAAACCTTCTGGATTGTGTTTTTTAAGGTGTTTTTTGACAGAAAAAAACGCTAAACACGCCTAAACTCATGTACAAAAATGCTCTATATGAGCATTTTTTCTTTCAAAAGAAGCAGCGTTTTTTTAAGCCCAATGTGCATGGACCCTAACCCTAGGTACACCTTAGTGGGTTTTTTTTGCGGCCCGCTTTTCCTCAGGCACAGCAGCCCATTCAAATGAATGCATGCACTTTTAAAAAAACGGATCCACAGGTAAATTGCATCGGTCAACCGTGGTTGCCTTGGTTTTTGACCATGTGGTTTCCCTGTGGTTCCCACACCCGCAAATGCGCTGCAGGCTGAGATGCCCTGCACACCTCCTAAGAGCTGGGTGATTTGGCTGCGAGTGCGGGAACAGATGTGATTCCCGTAGCCACGTACATAGGTGTGAACCTATCGTTAACATATAACATAAAACCTGGATAAGACATTAAAATACCAACTATTTCTCTCCACAATGTCCACATTCGCCATGGTACATTGGTTTTTGGCATTGAAAACTCGGTGTTGGCAGTGTTTAATATATATTTTTCCCTGACAGACTCCATGGCAGCCTACGTGTGGGTTGACCCCGCCTCCACTCCAATGCTATAGGACCCCATTCAAATAAAAGAGCACTCACCACTCCACACGGTGTTCCTTTTTTTTCCTCCTCCATTTGGACCTACACATGCTGTTCGGTTGGATTTCGGATTTCTCTCTTTGCATACCTATGCGGTGTAAGCTCAGTACCCAGTCATGGGCGGGCGAGTAGCTTTGAGGCTGGACGGTCCCCTGTATGAGGGTGGTTGCCTCGGTATGCCCCGGACAAACGTTCAGGAGGAATCACTACGGCTGGCAAGGTCTGAAGAGTTTTTCTTTCTCCATGGCAGTCATATATTTGTATATGTTTGTGGCTATTCCCTGGCATTTGTTTATTCCCCCTGTATGGCGGCTGGAGCGCTTTGCGTTCCAGGTCGCTGCATTGTTTTCCGCGTTCTGGACGTGCCTGCGCAGTAGCCTCTCTCAATATTGAGGCTTGGTGTGCATGTGCGCGGTTCGACCGAGCTATAGCGGCCACACAGGCGCAGTATGGCCATCCCTCTACTTCGCAAGTGCGAGGTGAGGGGGCGGTGACGTCATGGGCGGGGATTTTAAAAACCAGACTGCTGCCTCAGTCTCACTGGGTATGTCAGTGCATCGGAAGCAGCAATCCTGTTTTCTCCAGCCCCAGTCTGCAAAGGTGAGCATCGTTACTATGGATAATTAGATGCAGTGTGTGCATGTTGGAATACATGTATTTAAAAAAAAAAAAAAGAGAAAGCTTTAATTTGGTAATCTTGTTTAAAAAAAAAATATATATATATATACAGTGCCTTGCGAAAGTATTCGGCCCCCTTGAACTTTTCAACCTTTTGCCACATTTCAGGCTTCAAACATAAAGATATAACATTTTAATTTTTTGTGAAGAATCACCAACAAGTGGGACACAATTGTGAAGTGGAACGAAATCTATTGGATATTTTAAACTATTTTAGCAAATAAAAAACTGAAAAGTGGTGCGTGCAAAATTATTCGGCCCCTTTACTTTCAGTGCAGCAAACTCACTCCAGAAGTTCAGCGAGGATCTCTGAATGATCCAATGTTGTCCTAAATGACTGATGGTGATAAATAGAATCCACCTGTGTGTAATCAAGTCTCTGTATAAATGCACCTGCTCTGTGATAGTCTCAGGGTTCTGTTGAAAGCGCAGAGAGCATCATGAAGACCAAGGAACACACCAGGAAGATCCGTAATACTGTTGTGGAGAAGTTTAAAGCTGGATTTGGATACAAAAGATTTCCCAAGCTTTAAACATCCCAAGGAGTACTGTGCAAGCGATCATTTTGAAATGGAAGGAGTATCAGACCACTGCAAATCTACCAAGACCTGGCCGTCCCTCTAAACTTTCAGCTCAGATAAGGAGAAGACTGATCAGAGATGCAGCCAAGAGGCCCATGATCACTCTGGATGAACTGCAGAGAACTACTGGGAGAGTCTGTCCATAGGACAACAATCAGTCGTACACTGCATAAATCTGGCCTTTATGGAAGAGTGGCAAGAAGAAAGCCATTTCTCAAAGATATCCATAAAAAGTCTCGTCTAATGTTTGCCACAAGCCACCTGGGAGACACACCAAACACGTGGAAGAAGGTGCTCTGGTCAGATGAAACCAAAATCCAACTTTTTGTCCACAATGCAAAACGATATGTTTGGAGTAAAAGCAACACAGCTCATCACCCTCAACACACCATCCCCACTGTCAAACATGGTGGTGGCAGCATCATGGTTTGGGCCTGCTTTTCTTCAGCAGGGACAGGGAAGATGGTTAAAATTGAGGGGAAGATGGATGCAGCCAAATACAGGACCATTCTGGATGAAAACCTGTTGGAGTCTGCAAAAGACCTGAAACTGGGACGGAGATTTATCTTCCAACAAGACAATGATCCCAAACATACAGCAAAATCTGCAAAGGAATGGTTCACAAATAAACGTATCCAGGTGTTAGAATGGCCAAGTCAAAGTCCAGACCTGAATCCAATCGAGAATCTGCGGAAAGAGCTGAAAACTGCTGTTCACAAACGCTCTCCATCCAACCTCACTGAGCTCGAGCTGTTTTGCAAGGAAGACTGGGCAAGAATTTCAGTCTCTCGATGTGCAAAACTGATAGAGACATACCCCAAGCGACTTGCAGCTGTAATCGCAGCAAAAGGTGGCTCTACAAAGTATTAACGCAAGGGGGCCGAATAATTTTGCACGCCCCACTTTTCATTTTTTTATTAGTTAAAAAAGTTTAAAAAATCCAATAGATTTCGTTCCACTTCACAATTGTGTCCCACTTGTTGGTGATTCTTCACAAAAAATAAAAATGTTATATCTTTATGTTTGAAGCCTGAAATGTGGCAAAAGGTTGAAAAGTTCAAGGGGGCCGAATATTTACGCAAGGCACTGTATATAATATATATTTAATGAATTCTTTCTAAATATTATTAAGTGAAATATATTTATGTGCTTTCCCTTGGGACCTCATCTTTTCTTTGCAGACTATCTTGTATCGTGACGCTCTTCGTCCAAAAATTATGGACAAATCACCGCCTTTAAGTGGCCAGCCCTTACGCACTAGGTATGTGCTGATAAGGAGAGGGGTGGAATTAACCGTCGCATTTGTTTGCGTTTTCTTTTTGATGCCATTTTTCCCCCTTTCCTGTCTTGTGTTAGCCCTTTCAGGTTGGATCCTCAGGATAAAGACCTTGCCAGGCCACATCGCCATTCATCTAGATCCAGAAGGGAATCTCCGCATGGATCTCATCATCAGAGAAGTTCACATTCCTCCTCCAGAAACCGCTCTCACCGCCATGATAGTCGCTCTGATCGCAGAGCCTGCTGGGGATGTGGGACTCGAGTCCCGGAGGGCAAATCACTGTGTAATCAATGCTATGCCCAGGTGGTTGGAGAAAAAGAATCAGAAAGCCAGCGTATGGAATCCCTGGTGAAACGTGTGGTGCAGCAGTCTCTGAGAGACATGGACACCTCTCACACGCTGAGTCAATCTACTTCCTTGTCTGGCCCTCAGGCTGATGAGGCCCGTGATGATCCGGGCACTTCCCAGCCCTATGCAGCATCTAATGCGACTTTGGAAGACAAGTTCCTAGGTGAGGAAGATATCGGGTGTTTCGACTATGGTCTCCCCTCTGATTAAGGCAGTTAAGGAAGCCCTTAAGTGGGAAGACTCATCTACTCCTCCAGCCAAGCAGAAGAAATTCTTCAAACAGCTGGGGAAGGAACGTCCAAACTTTCCTTTTCTTACTGAACTCAAAGATATTTTTGAGGAAGAGTGGAGTAAAGTGGACAGGAAGTCCTCTATGACTAATAAAACTTCCAGGTTGTATCCCTTCAAAATAGAAGATGTAAAGCATCTGGAAAATGCCCCCCTGGTGGATGCGGCTTTGATGCGTTTGGCCAAACACGTTACCCTCCCATTGGAGGATTCAGTGTCCTTTAAGGACGGCCTGGAGAGGAAAATTGACCAGGACCTTAAGAGGATTTATGGTCTGGCTGGGATGGCCTGCAAACCTGCCCTGGCACTAGCATCTATGTCTAAGGCCATGGAAGCTTGGTCTGAAAATGTGGAATCCTTCCTTAACCACTTAATAACCGCCCTATAGCCGAATGACGGCTTCAGGGCGGTTTCTTAACTCTGGGAGGCCGTCATATGATGTCCTCCCAGAATTCCGCTCTCGCGCGCACTCGAGACCATCTGTGACCGACGGATCACGGTAAACGGGCGCTCATAGCGGCCGTTTACCACGTGATCGCTCCGTCAAATGACGGAGTGATCACTTGTAAACAAACCGGCGTCATGTTATGACGCCGTTTCCTCCCTCCCCCTCTCTGTACCGATCGGAACAGCGGAGGGGGAAGAGATCGGTGTCAGCAGCGATGTGGGCTGCATCTGCAGTGCCCACATCGCTGCTCACCGAAAATTAACCCTGCAATAACCCTGCAATAACCCTGCAATAACCCTGCAATAACTCTGCAATAACCCTGCAATAACTCTGCAATAACCCTGCAATAACCCTGCAATAACCCTGCAATAACTCTGCAATAACCCTGCAATAACCCTGCAATAACTCTGCAATAACTCTGCAATAACCCTGCAATAACCCTGCAATAACCCTGCAATAACTCTGCAATAACTCTGCAATACCCTGCAATACCCTGCAATACTCTGCAATACTCTGCAATACTCTGCAATACTCTGCATTACCCTGCAATACTCTGCATTACCGTGCAATACTCTGCATTACTCTGCAATACCCTGAAATACTCTGCAACACTCTGCAATACTCTGCAATACCCTGCAACACTCTGCAACACTCTGCAATGCTCTGCAACGCTCTGCAATCCTCTGCAATGCTCTGCAACACTCTGCAATGCTCTGCAACACCTGCCAATACCGTGCAACACTCTGCAATGCTCTGCAACACCCGCCAATATCCTGCAATGCTCTGCAACGCAATACTCTGCAACGCCATACTCTGAGATACCCAGCCATACTCTGATATACCCAGCCATAGTCGGTGATACCCTGCAATACCCAGCCATAGACACCCCCCCCCTCCCGCCGCCCTCCGGTGCTTCTACCGACTCGTCAATACGATCAAATCCAGAATCTTTTTTTATTTTTTTTCAGGCTTCCCAGCTTAGAGGTGAGATGCGGGGTCTTATTGACCCCATATCTCACTGTAAAGAGGACCTGTCATGCCATATTCCTATTACAAGGGATGTTTACATTCCTTGTAATAGGAATAAAAGTGATCAAAAAATTTATTTTTGGGGAAAAAAATGTCAAACTAAAATAAATAAAGTAAAATGAACAATACATTTTTTTTTTTTTTTAAAGCGCCCCTGTCCCCATGTGCTCGCATGCAGAAGCGAACGCATACGTAAGTCCCGCTCACATATGAAAACGGTGTTCAAACCACACATGTGAGGTATCGCTGCGAACATTAGAGCGAGAGCAATAATTCTAGCCCTAGACCTCCTCTGTAACTCAAAACATATAACCAGTAAAAAAAAAAATTAAATCGTCGCCTATGGGGATTTTTAAGTAGCGACGTTTGGCGCCATTCCACGAGCCTGTGCAATTTTGAAGAGTGACATGTTGGGTATCGATTTACTCGGTGTAACTTCATCTTTCACATTATGCAAAAATTGGGCTAACTTTACTGTGTTTTTTTTTTTTTTAAGCACAAAACTGTTTTTTTTCCAAAAAAAAGCATTCGAAAAATTGCTGCGCAAATACCGTGCGAGATAAAAAGTTGCAACAACCACCATTGTATTCTCCAGGGTGTTTGCTAAAAAAACATATATAATGTTTTGGGATTCGATGTAATTTTCTAGCAAATAAATTATGATTTTTACATGTAGGAGAGAAATGTCAGAATTGTCCTGGGTGCTCCAGAACGCCTGATGGCGCTCCCTGCATGTTGGGCCTCTGTATGTGGCCACACTGTGTAAAAGTCTCACACATGTGGTATCGCCGTACTCGGGAGTAATAGCAGAATGTGTTTTGGGGTGTAATTTGTGGTATGCATATGCTGTGTGAGAAATAAACTGATAATATGACAATTTTGTGAAAAAAAAAAAAAATAGTAAAAAAAATCTTGATTTTGCAAAGAATTGTGGGAAAAAATGACAACTTCAAAAAACTCATCATGCCTCTTACTAAATACCTTGGAATGTCTTCTTTCCAAAAAGGGGTCATTTGGGGGGTATTTGTACTTTTCTGGCATGTTAGGGTCTCAAGAATTGAAATAGGCCGTCAGTACTTCAGGTGTGATCAATTTTCAGATATTGGCACCACAGCTTGTGGACTCTATAACTTTCACAAAGACCAAATAATATCCACCAATTTGTACTTATTTTTACCAAAGATATGTAGTGGTATAAATTTTGGCCAAAATTTATGAAGAAAAAATTACTAATCTGCTAAATTTTATAACAGAAATGAAGAAAAATTCATTTTTTTTACAGAATTTTCTGTATTTTTTCTTTTATAGCACAAAAAATAAAAAACCCAGCGGTGATTAAATACCACCAAAAGAAAGCTCCATTTGTGTGAAAAAAAGGACAAAAATTTCATATAGGTCCAGTGTTGCATGACTGAGTAATTGTCATTCAAAATGTGAGAGCACCGAAAGCTGAAAATTGGTCTGGTTATTAAGGGTGTTTAAGTGCCCAGTGGTCAAGTGGTTAAGGGCGTTTCCGAGGATCTGGCTAAGAATTCAGCAGCAGCAGAACTGTCTTTCTGGGGGAGGCGTCAATTGATCTAATCCGTCTGTTGGCACGCGTGATGCTGTCGTCAGTTATGGCTAAGCGGGCCTTGTGGTTACGTCCCTGGCTAGCTGACCCGGTTTCTAAGCAGGCGTGGTGTAAGATCCCCTTCGAGGGCTCTACGTTATTTGATAACAAGTTGGATGACGCCATTACACGTGCTACAGGTGGCAAGTCTGGCTTCCTTCCCCAGGACAGAAGACTTTTGGGTTGGAAGAGACCACAGTATAAAAAACGTAGCCCAGAGCGAACAAGGGACGCACGTTCCTACAAACCGGGTCGGGACTTCAGAAGGAATTGGTACAGAGGTCAGACTTAGTTTCGTAAGCCCAGCAAGAACCAGTCATCCAGTGGTCGCGAGCAGGCTAAGTCTTTCTGAGGTTGCGCCCCCGCCCAGACAGGTCGGGTGGGGGCTCGGCTATCCCTCTTTCGGCACGTTTGGGTGGCCTCGATCTCAGATTACTGGGTAGTCAGAACGGTCTCGGTGGGCCACAGATGGACCTTCTCCAGCTCCCCTCCTCCCAGATTCGTGCCCACCCTGCTCCCTCGCTCGGAGGAACAAAGTCAAGTACTGTCTTATGTGGATCTGCTGAAGGCTCAAGGAGCGGTAATTCAGGTGCCAAAGGAAGAGTGGTTTCAGGGAGTCTATTCTCCTCTTTTCCTGGTTCGAAAGAAAAGTGGTTCCTGGCGCCCAGTGATAGATTTCACCTATCTAAACAAATACATAGAGTATGGGAAATTCAAGATGGAAACTCTTTCGACCATTCAACAAGCCATACAGACGGGAGACTGGTTGATTTCGATCGACTTAAAGGACGCCTATTTCCATGTCCTGGTAGAAAAGGATTTTCAAAAATTCCTAAGATTTCACGTAGGTCAAGACCATCTCCAATTTATTTGCCTCCCCTTCGGGGGTTGACGACCTCTCCCCAAGTTTTTTCAAAGGTCCTCCTGGCTGTAGTGGCCTTTATCAGGTTAAAAGGTATTCGACTGTACCATTACCTGGACGACCTGCTGGTTCTGTCCCAAAACAGAGAACAACTGCTGAAGCACCGGCAACAAGTAATCTCTTCTCTGTCCAGCTTCGGGTGGCTTCTAAATCTGGCAAAAAGTCATCTAGAGCCGGTCCAACTAATATATCTAGGAGCCCAATTCGACACTCTGCAGAGTACTATCTCTCTCCCGGACGAAAAAAACCTGACAATACGAGAAAGAGTCTCTCGGGCTCTATACACTCAGCACCTAAAAGCTTCTCAGTGTCTCAAGATCATTGGTACGATGGTCTCGACAGCCCCGATGGTGAAATGGGCTTTGTGGAGGCTTCACCCCTTCCAAGCAGGTTTTCTCAAGCAGTGGAAGTCAGGGGACAAAAATCAGAGTATTCGTATAACCTCAACCATGAGAGAGAGCCTCTTTTGGTGGCTACAGCGCAAGAACCCACTGAACTGTCATTCCATCATCCCCATCTCCTGGGTCGCGGTCACGACCGACGCCAGTGGGACAGGTTGGGGGGCTCTCTACGGATCAAATCTTGCACAAGGCAAGTGGGATGCTCATCTACCCTTACCAGGGTCGAATGTCCTGGAACTTCGGGCAGCCTGGTGTGCTCTCCAGCAATTCTCTCACCTTCTGAAGGGGAAGTCAGTGTTATTACGGATGGACAACACCACGGCAGTGTCCTACGTGAAAAGGCAGGGGGGTACTCGGAGCTCTACTCTTCTACGGGAGGTCGAACCCATCCTATCATGGGCACAGGAAAACCTGATGAACATCTCAGCGGTCTTTGTGCCAGGAGTTCAGAACTCTCAGGCGGATTTTCTATCCCGGTCTCAATTGTCTCAACGAATGGTCTCTTCATGTTCAAACCTTCAAGTGGATCCTGTCATTAGGGGTCAGTCCAGAAGTGGATCTTTTCGCCTCTCCCTGCAATTTCAAAATAAAGAAATTTTACACGCGAAGTCGTTGCAGTCAGGCCTGCGGGACGGACGTTCTGACGGACCAGTGGAGGTTAAGGAGGGCATATGCTTTCCCTCCACTTCCCATGATCCTCAGATTCCTTCAGAGGCTCCGAGTGGAAGCAGTAGAAGTTGTGATGATAGCTCCCTATTGGCCCAACAGGCCTTGGTTTCCCCTCCTGTTCCAACTCAGTGTTCGAGATCCCATACCTCTCCCTCTCAGGCCGGACCTTCTTTCTCAGGGTACAGTTCTGCACCCTTGCCCAGCAGTTCTGAGACTGATGGTCTGGTTCTTGAGAGGAAGAGGCTGGAATCCATTGGTTGTGCATCAAGTGTGATTTCCACTCTGATGAGTGCAAGGAGATCAAGTACAAACAAAGTATATGGCAGAATCTGGGACAAATTTGTTAAGTTCTGCTCTTCTTCGAATAGACCTTTTGAACATCCAGGAGTACAGGATATTCTTAGCTTCTTGCAGTCCGGCCTCGATCTTCCTTTATCGGTAAGCTCCCTCAGGGTGCAGGTGTCGGCTCTATCGGCTTTCTCAGGTACATCTTGGACAGTGCATCCACTGATTCGTCAGTTCTTCCGGGGAGCTTCAAGACTCAAACCCCAAAGAAAGCCTAGATTCCCCAAGTGGGATCTTCCTCTGGTCCTGCACTCAATCTCCGGTCTAAGTATGATGGGGCCATCCCCGCTCTCTATTAAGGATTTCTCAGCAAAAGTTGTTTTTCTTAGTTGCAGTCACCTCAGCCAAAAGGGTTTCGGAAATTGGATCCTTGGGCTTCAAAGAGCCTTTTTTGACGTTCTTTCCGGACCGAGTAGTCCTTATTCCCATGTTGGGATCTAATCCAAAGGTTACTTCGGTGTTTCACCAGAACCAGGAAATTGTCTTGCCTACTTTTAGGACTTCAGATTCTAATGACGTTCACCCTTTGGATGTTGGAGAAGCCTTGAAAGAATATCTTCTTATCACTTCCCCCTTCAGACACTCGGAGCATCTCTTTATCCTACATTCAGGTAGCAACAAGGGCAAGAAAGCTTCAACTAGGACGCTGGCCAGCTGGATTGTAAGAACTATACAACGGGCATATAGGGCAAACGGCTCACTCTACCAGGGGAATGGCAGCCTCATGGGCAGCGGCTCGGCATGTGGCTCCTGACACAATCTGCAAGGCGGCCTCTTGGTCTTCTATTAAAGGGGTTCTGCACTCAGAATAAAACATTTGCCCATTCTCTTGCCTCTAGTTAATATATTTCATAATGCCACCTGTTTTTTTTTTTGCATTCACCTACCTTTTGTAATCTTTAGTAGTTTATTTTAAACCCCTGCGGCGATGGGCGGTCTCTTGCGGGGATCAGCGTCATTTCCTGCTGAAGCCCGCACTGTCTCCTGGGATCTCGTTCGTGTAATCCCAGGAGACATTGCGGCTAATGCACCCGACATCTCGCGAGATCTCGGGTGCTACAGCCGACATCTCGCGTGATTTCGGTAATTACAGCCTGTAATTACTGAAATCACGCGAGATGTCGGCTGTAGCACCCGAGATCTCGCGAGATGTCGGGTGCATTAGCCGCAATGTCTCCTGGGATTACACGAACGAGATCCCAGGAGACAGTGCGGGCTTCAGCAGGAAATGACGCTGATCCCCGCAAGAGACCGCCCATCGCCGCAGGGGTTTAAAATAAACTACTAAAGATTACAAAAGGTAGGTGAATGCAAAAAAAAAAACAGGTGGCATTATGAAATATATTAACTAGAGGCAAGAGAATGGGCAAATGTTTTATTCTGAGTGCAGAACCCCTTTAATACGTTCATGTCACATTACTGTGTTGAGCCTGCTTCTCTATCCTCTGTAAATTTTGGTTTAAAGATTTTATCGGTTGATAAAGCAAATTAAATGTTTTCTGTTTAAAGCATACCCACCCATGTGGCCGGCTAGTTATTTCCCACACGTAGGCTGCCATGGAGTCTGTCAGGGAAAAAGGAAAATTTATTGTAAAATACTTACCATAATTTTCCTTTCCTGATGTACTCCATGGCAGACGGAGTTCCCACCCATAAATCTTATGAGGAGGCTAGTTACGGAACACCGTGTGGAGTGGTGAGTGCTCTTTTATTTGAATGGGGTCCTATAGCATTGGAGTGGAGGCGGGGTCAACCCACACGTAGGCTGCCATGGAGTCCATCAGGAAAGGAAAATTACGGTATGTACAGTGGTGTGAAAAAGTGTTTGCCCCCTTCCTCATTTCCTGTTCCTTTGCATGTTTGTCACACTTAAGTGTTTCGGAACACCAAACCAATTTAAACAATAGTCAAGGACAACACAAGTAAACACAAAATGCAATTTGTAAATGAAGGTGTTTATTATTAAAGGTGAAAAAAAATCCAAACCATCATGGCCCTGTGTGAAAAAGTGATTGCCCCCTAAACCTAATAACTGGTTGGGCCACCCTTAGCAGCAACAACTGCAACCAAGCGTTTGCGATAACGTGCAATGAGGCTTTTACAGCGTCCTGGAGGAATTTTGGCCCACTCATCTTTGCAGAATTGTCCTAATTCAGTTACATTAGAGGGTTTTCGAGCATGAACGGTCTTTTTAAGGTCATACCACAACATCTCAATAGGATTCAGGTCAGGACTTTGGCTAGGCCACTCCAAAGTCTTCATTTTGTTTTTCTTCAGCCATTCGGTGGTGGACTTGCTGGTGTGTTTAGGATCATTGTCCTGCTGCAGAACCCAAGTTCGTTTCAGCTTGAGTACACGAACAGATGGTCGGACATTCTCCTTCAGGATCTCTTGGTAGACAGCAGAATTCATAGTTCCTTTTATCACGGCAAGTCTTCCAGGTCCTGAAGCAGCAAAACAGCCCCAGACCATCACACTACCACCACCATATTTTACTGTTGGTATAATGTTCTTTTTATGAAATGCAGTGTTCCTTCTACGCCAGATATACTTGGACACACACCTTCCAAAGAGTTCCACTTTTGTCTCATCGGTCCACAGAATGTTGTCCCAAAAGTCTTGGGGATCATCAAGATGTGTTGTGGAGAAATTGAGATGAGCTTTGATGTTCTTTTTGCTCAGCAGTGGTTTTCTCCTTGGAACTCTGCCATGCAGGCCATTTTTGCCCAGTCTTTTCCTGATGGTGGAGGCATGAACGCTGACCTTAACTGAGGCAAGTGAGGCCTGCAGTTCCTTGGACGTTGTTGTGGGGTCTTTTGTGACCTCTTGGATGGGTCGTCGCTGCGCTCTTGGGGTAATTTTGGGCGGCCGGCCACTCCTGGGAAGGTTCACCACTGTTCCATGTCTTCGCCATTTGTGGATAATGGCTCTCACTGTGGTTCGCTGGATTCCCAAAGCTTTGGAAATGGCTTTATAACCCTTTCCAGACTGATAGATCTCAATTACTTTCTTTCTCAATTGTTCCTGAATTTCTTTGGGTCTCGGCATGATGTGTAGCTTTTAAGGATCTTCTGGTGGACCTTACTGTGTCAAGCAGCTCCTATTTAAGTGATGCCTTGATTGTGAACAGGTGTGGCAATAATCAGGCCTGGGTGTGGCTAGAGAAATTGAACTCAGGTGTGGACAACCACAGTTATAGTATGTTTTAACAAGGGGGGCAATCACTTTTTCACACAGGGCCATGATGGTTTGGATTTTTTTTTACCTTTAATAATAAACACCTTCATTTACAAATTGCATTTTGTGTTTACTTGTGTTGTCCTTGACTATTGTTTAAATTGGTTTGATGTTCCGAAACACTTAAGTGTGACAAACATGCAAAGGAACAGGAAATGAGGATGGGGGCAAACACTTTTTCACACCACTGTATTTGACAATACATTTTCCCTTTTTTTTTTTTTGGTGTGACATGCAAGAAAGTTACTATATAGAATCTAAAAAGTGATCCCTGGAGGAGAAAAATAGCTCATTCTGTCTGCAGTGATATATGACATAATTTACTGAATATGTTTCCTAAAGTCTAGACAGTCACATGATGCAAGCTTAAAGTTATACTAAAGTCTTGTTTTTTTTTTCTTTTTTGTCATACTTACCTGCTCTGTGTAGTGGATTTGCACAGACCAGCCCCAATCCTCCTCTTCTCGGGTCCCCCGCCGCTGCTCCTCATGCCAAGTGCCCCCACAGCAAGCAGCTTGCTATGGGGGCACCGAGACGAGCCGCAGCTTTGTGTGTCCATTTAGACATGGAGCCACGGTCCGACCCTTCCCCCCTCACTCCTGATTGGCTAACTGACTTTTATTGACAGCAGCAGGAGCCAGTGGCACTGCTGCTGTGTTTCAGCCAATCAGGAGAGAGAGTCCTGAACTGCCAAGGCATTAGTGCACATCGCTGGATAGAGATGGGGCTCAGGTAAGTATTAGGGGGGCTGCTACACACAGAAGGTTTTCTTAGTGTATAGAATGCATTAAGATAGAAGTTTTTTTAACTTTATAACCACTTTAAAGCTCATTTACTGTTTGGTAAGTACATATAAATTTTTGAATGTCTATAGCCTTGCCACGGTTCTGCTTTAGGACAGTGATAATAACATTGATGAAGGACAGAATGCAGTAATGCATTGGACACATGAGGCTTACTAACCTTTTTTTTATATATATATAAAAATGGCTATTTTCAGCTACGTGACTGTTTTTAGTTATTGTTATTGCTGAAAATTAACAATTGTTACAGCAAATAGTGATTGCTATAGCTTTAGTGAATTGGGCCTTTAGTTTTATTATTACATAGATTCTTTTGTGTTTTCACATTAGTCCCTCAATTGTTCCATCATGTCTGATTCCAGCGTCCCTGGCTCAACTGGGAAAAAAAAAAAAGAGTTCTGTTTTTATCTGCCAGGATGAGAATTTTGGAACATAAAAGCCCAATTAATTAGCAAACACTTATAGATGCCCCCAGATGGTTTAAAACAGTTTCCACATGTTTCTCGTCCAAGCCTAATTATGGTGGGCAATGCCAGTGCTAAAGATACAAACCAATTCCGAGTTATTTTTGTCTTTCTGTTGAAAAATTTTAATCAGCCAGAGTCAATGTTCACAAATTGTTTTTAATAGACATCTGATGCCACCAATGTTCTAAATCTCAACTTGTCTAGTTAGTCAGCAGCCCAGTAAACTATATACAGGCAAATATTTCCCTGACCATATCAGAGAAACATCTACCTGTCTACAATGACCTTTAGCCAAGGATCAGACTTCTGTTCGCAGGGAGACATTCCAAGAAGTTACATGGGCAAAGTACTGGTGTGTTTGAAAGCCTAACCAAACTTTGAACTTGAGGTATGCAGTGTCTTAAGCCCCGTACACACGATTGGACTTTCCGACAGGAAAAGTTGAATGTCAGGCTGTTGGCGGAAAATCCGACCGTGTGTATGCGCCATTGAACATTTGTTGTCGGACTTTCTGGCAACAAATGTTGGCTAGCATGTTTTCAAATTTTCCGCCAACAAATGTGTGTTCATCCTTTCTAACAAATGTGTGTTGTCGGATTTTCCGACCGTGTGTACACAAGTCTGTTGGGCAAAAATCCAAAGTACAATGCTCGGAAGCAGAAGCGGTCAGTCTTGTAAACTAGCATTTATAATGGAGAATTAACATTCGTGACGTGGCAGATTATGAAATCTCCAAATGCAGCGCACAATTCTCTTCTTCTTTAATGGGATGATGAAGCTGCTTTGCTGGTGATACTGATGGAGTTATTGCAAACTAATTTTCCAAGGCTTTTTTTTTCTAGTGATATCAAGAATAATATTATTATTATTATTATATTTTTTTTTTTATTTGTGCAAGTTACCACAACACCATTATCCCCTGGTTTATAAGATCAAAGATACAACTATGTTGGTGTCCCTTGTTAATTTTACATTGTATTTTTTAAAATGGAACTGCTACTCCCAAACTGTAATTTGAAGTAAAACACATATTTGTCTACACATTTTTTTTATTGTGCATTAAACAAAAAAAAAAAAAAATAGACATGCTACCTGCCAATAGAAATTAAAGAGGAAGTAAACGCTCCCACTCTGATGCGTCTCTTCATTTAGTCCATTATAATAAGTAATTATCAGACTATAGCTACTGTAATCCAGCCCAAATCGCATATTATTTACTGTTTAAAGAAACTTTAAAAAACTTGTTTCCAGGGGTAAGGCAGCACCATCTTAAGTATTGTTTTCTTAGTCCACAGTGGAGTGTATTTCCGCCCTTACATTGAGCACTTCCTGTACTGTTAACCAAGCCTCCTTCTCAATCCAACGTTTCTATGGCAACCCTGCTTCCCTGTTCATAGCTGACTTGTTTTATTTCATAGTATTTACTTGTGCCTATGTCTAATGTTTGCCTTTGTCAGTCTGCAGTAATGGCCAAGTTTACACTGCATGTGATGTTACATGGTCACATGGTGTGTAGGAGGAAGCTCTGAATGATACTGAAGTCTCCTGGGAGTTCAGTGGTGTACCGTAGGAAGTCCTGATAACAGATAGATAAGCACATAGAGAGTGTGCCGGAAATCAGGGGATATCTGGCATGCTAAGTGACTTCATTCTAAAGAACAAAAAGGATAACAACAATACTAAGCAAGTAAGGAGATATCTACAAGCAGTGATCATTAAGGTTTTTTATGCTGATTTACATGGGACAAAGTTGTGGGGGAGGGTTTACAGCCACTTTAACCAAAAAGTGCATTCTATGCATCCAAAAATATAGAAAATATACCAAACCAAATCATTATTCAATCAAAAAAATAATGACAAAGCAATAACTCCAAGGCCAATAATAAATAACACGTTATCTCCTCCGATTCCACAGAATTGCATGGCACTGTGGCAGCACAGTGGTGTAGTGGTTAGCACTCTCACCTTGCAGTAAAAAGCATCGCTGGTTTGAATCCCAACCATGACACTACCTGCCTGGAGTTTGCATGTTCTCCCTGTGCCTGTGTGGGTTTCATCCAGGCACCCCAGCTTCCTCCCACACTCCAAAGACATGCTGGTAGGTTAATTGGCTTCTGTCCAGCTGTTCAGAAACAAACTGAAAAGTGCTAAATGGAATACATGAAAAGAAAAGCACGAACCAACACTCCATGGCTTTGTTGGCATTAAGTCCGATCATGTGTACGAGGCATAAGAGTTAATTTTCTTTAGAAAGCAGCCAAAGCCTGAGTAGAAGCCTGCCAGCATGCATCAGAGTTGGACTCTTTCCCTTTGTGTGGAAGGGGTGGTCTCTCTGCAGAAGTTCAACACACCTTCTATTGAGTCAGAGCTAGAGCTCTCCAAACAGCAGGTATGGCTCAGAATGGGGTGTTCCTGACCTCCACAGAGTGGCCACCTTTTCCATACAAAGAGCAAGGTTCCTTCTCTGTAGCATGCTGGCAGAGGACAGGCTTTTCTACTCAGACCGTGGTTGCTTTCTAAAGAAAAGGAACTAATGCCACGTACACGCGACTGGACTTTGCGGCAGACTAGGTCCGACGGAATCAGTCCTTCGAACAATCCGATCATGTGTGGATTAATCCAAAGTTTTTTGTTTAAAAAATCAGACGGACCTAGAAATAGAACATGTTGGAAATCTGTCAGACACACTCAATTCCTATCGGGAAAACCGTACATCTGTATGCTGGTCCGACGGACCAGATACGACGCAAGGGAAGCTATTGGTTACTGGCTATTAAACCTTTTTTAGTCCCGTCTTACGTCATCACATTCAAAACGAACAGACTTTCGAACTTACTTAGTCCGTTCGTGTGTGGCCAAGTCCGTTAGTTCAGAAACTCCATCAGAACTCCGCCGAAAGTCTATCGGGAAGACCGTCGGACCCAGTCTGCCGGAAAGTCCGGTCGTGTGTATGTGGCATAATTGTTTTCATGGAACTGTAAACTACATGCCTTTTTGTTTTGATGCACCAAAGAAGAAACTGCTGGGAACGCCTTAACTCTTAAAGAGGTCTACAAACCCAGCATGTGATTCAACATGCCAGCAAACACACAAAAATTAAATATCAGGTTTTGGGAAAAATACCCTTTACTTCGCTAGTATGTTTTTAGGCTGTGGAAGGGGCTGAAGCCCTCAGGGTAAGACCCAAATAAAGCCATCGTGCAGAATGGAACCTTATATTTTGGTGTGAATTGAACCTTATATTTTGGTTCAGAATGATTATTATCAGAAACAATTCCGAATAAAAGTATCTTAAATGTCATTGTATTTTAAAATAGCAAAGGTGATCTGACAGCCTATGTCCCCAGCTGCTATGTGCGGGGCGCTGCAACACGTCTCATTGTCTTTCCTTTAACCAACCGGCCCTCCGGTGCCCCAGGCTAAAATTATTCCGGTGTCGGACAAAGGACATTAACAGATCATTGGTCACAGCCGGTCTCTTGTTTGTTCAGCAGGCAATTGTTGTACTCCAACCGGTACACAATTATCCAAAGGCAACAAATATCACAGCAATTGAAAAGCCAGTCCCTGCAATGCATACTAATGCAGACAACTCAATCAAAACTCTGGGAAAACATAACAGAAATATGTCAGTAGTGGCAAAGAATAGCAACACACATATGCTCTACACATGGTGCTGGGATAAGGTTGGGATTTCTTATGCCACGTACACGCGACCGGACTTTCTGGCAGACTAGGTCTGACGGTCTTCCCGACTGACTTTTCAGCGGAGTTCCGACTGACTTTCCGAATGAACGGACACAATCACACCAAAGTCCGACGGATTTGAACGTGATGACGTACGACCGGACTAGAATACGTAAGTTCATAGCCAGTAGACAATAGCTGCCCTAGCATTGGTTTTTGTCCGTCGGACTAGCATACAGACGAACGGATTTTTCGACCGGACTCGAGTCCGTCGGAAAGATTTGAAACATGTTATAAATGTAAAGTCCGTCTGATTTTTCGACAGCAAAGGTCTGATGAAGCCCATACGCAGATTCGTTCCGTTGGACCTTTGCTGTCGAAAAGTCAGACTGTGTGTACACTGCATAAGGGAATCATGTAATTTATTGAGAAAGCTGCATTTGGGTGTTACCATGTAGCCTGTAGGTTTCATTTGTTTAGATTTCAAAGTATGTGCATGTAAGCTGAAAATCATCAGATGAACAGACACTCACCTAAAAGTCTTTACTACCATAATCAATCCTTATGGTAGCCTGGTAACTAGTGTTTTTAGAAGGAGGTTGGCAGCTATAATATATTGCTTGTGACAGGTTTTATTTCATGGCTTAAACTAATGGACCACCCCTTTCCTCCTCAAAAAACTCCACTCCTTTGGTCCTCGTGACTGTAATCTTCGCTGGTTCTCATCCTACCGATCCCACCGCTCCTTCAGTGTCACTTACAACTCTACTTCCTCCTCTCCTCTTATTTTCTCTGTTGGGGTACCCCAAGGTTCTGTTCTTGGACCTCTCCTTTTCTCAATCTACACCACTTCCCTGGGTCAGTTGATTGCCTCCCATGGCTTTCAATATCATCTCTATGCTGATGACACTCAAATCTATCTCTCTACCCCCCATCTCTCTCCATCTGTCTCCTCACGCATCACCAACTTACTAGCAGACATATCAGCCTGGTTGTCACATCACTTCCTCAAACTCAACCTATCCAGAACCAAGCTCATGATATTTCGTCAGCCAGGTGCCACTTCCCCTGATTTCTCTGTCAATATCAATGGCTCAACTATCAACTTGTCCCCCATGCCAAGGTCCTAGGCATAATCCTGGACTCTGAACTAACAATACATCCTATCTATATCCAAAATTGACTGCCTCAACCTCCACAACGTCTCCAAGATATGCCCCTTTCTAACCAATGTCACTACAAAGCTTCTAATTCCCTCCCTGGTCATCTCCTGCCTCGACTACTGCAACTCCCTCCTCATTGGCTTACCTCTAAATATGCTATCCCCACTTCAGTTCATCATGAATGCTGCTGCCAGGCTCATCCACCTCACAAACTGCTCAGCGTCTGCTATACCCCTCTGCCAATCCCTCCATTGGCTGCCACTCAGCCAATGAATTAAATTCCAGATACTAACCATAACTTACAAAGCCATCGCTAACCTAGTCTCAAAATACCAACCTAATCAATCTCTTCACTCCTCCCAAGACCTCCCTTGTCACCTCATCCCATGCTTGACTTCAGGACTTCTCCAGAGCCTCTCCCATCCTCTGGAATGCTCTACCCCAATCTGTCTGACTTTCTCCTACTTTACCCACTTTCAGACTATCCCTGAAAACTCATCTCTTCAGAGAAGCCTATCTGGCTCCCACCTAACAACTGTACATTTATTTTCTCCATCAGCACATCCCCCACAGTTATTACCTCTTGTATCTCTTGACCTTCCCTCTTAGATTGTAAGCTCTAAGGAGCAGAGCCCTCTGATTCCTACTGCATTAACCACTTCAGCCCCAAAGGATTTGGCTGCTCAATGACCAGACCATTTTTTGTGATACGGCACTGCGCTGCTTTAAAGGGGTTGTAAAGGTAAATGTTTTTTCACCTTAACGCATTCTATGCGTTAAGGTGAAAAAACATCTGACAGTGCCTGCGCCCCCAGCCCCCCGTTTTACTTACCTCACCCCTCGAAAATCCCGCGCTCGCCCCCGCCGTCCTTTCCACTGTTCAGCCTGGCCGCTGATTGGCTGAAGTGGATGGATGGAAAGCAGCGCAGCTATTGGCTCGCGCTGCTGTCAATCACATCCACTGATGCGGAGTGCCGGGGGCGGGGCCGTGTGATACAGCGAGCGGCTATAGCCGCCGGCTGTATCACGGGAGCGTGCCCGCAGGTGCTTCTCACCATGCGAAGGAGCTTGCATGAACGTGAGAAGCACCTGCAGGAGGAAGCCGAGACAGCCGCCGAGGGACCCCAGAAGAGCAGGTTCGGGGCCACTCTGTGCAAAACGAGCTGCGCAGTGGAGGTAAGTATAACATGTTTGTTATTTTTTTTAAAAAATTCACTTTACAATCCCTTTAACTGACAATTGCACGGTCGTGTGACTCTGTACCCAAACAAAATTGATGTCCTTTTTTCCCCACAAATAAAGCCTTCTTTTGGTGGTATTTGATCACCTCTGCGGTTTTTATTTTTTGCGCTATAAACAAAAGAAGAGTGACAGTTTTGAAAAAAAAACGCCATGGGGGTTATTTACGAAAGGTAAATCCACTTTGCACTGCAAAGTGCACTTGAAAGTGAAGTCGCTCTAAATCTAAGGGGTAGATCTGAAATGAGTGGAAGCTCTGCTGATTTTATCATCCAATCATGTGCAAGTTAAAATGCTGTTTTTTATTTTCCTTGCATGAGCCCCTCGGATCTACAATGACTTTACTTCCAAGTGGATTTGCCTTTAGTAAATAACCCCCCCCCCCCCCATATCTTTTAGTTTTTGCTATAATAGATATCCCCAAAAAAAATTCAACAAAAATAATTTTTTCCTCAGTTTAGGCCGATATGTATTCTTCTACATATTTTTAGTAAAAAAAAATTGCAATAAGTGTACTGTATATTGACTGGTTTGCACAAAGGTTATAGCGTCTACAAAATAGGGGATAGATTTATGACATTTTGATTATTATTTTTTTTTAACTAGTAATGGGGGCAATCTGCAATTTTTATCTTGACTACTGTAATATTGCGGTGGACAAATTGGACACTTTTGACATATTTTTGGGACCATTGACAATTATACAGCGATCAGTGCTATAAAAATGCACTGATTACTGTATACATGTCACTGGCAGGGAAGAGGTTAACACTATGGGGCATTTAGGGGGTTAACTGTGTTCTCTAGATGTGTTGTTCTAACTGTATTGGGGATGGGACTGACTAGGGGAAGAGAGAGATTGGTGCTCATACTTAGCATGAACGAATGAGCTGTCTCCTCTCCCCTGAGAGAACTGGGATCTGTGTGTTTACACAGAGTGATCAATCTGTCATGAGTGATCGCGGGTGCCCGGTGGTCATCGTGCCCACCGGCAACACACTTCGGGCATGCGCGGGCCCCTTGTGGCAAAAAGGCAAAGCGACGTAGGGTAACATCGATTTGCCCAGCCGAGCCAACATCTTGCAGTAAAACTGCGGCGGCTGATCTGGAAATAGCTAAAGTGTATTGCATTTGTACTGTCTACCCTCAAGTTGTAAAGCGTTTTGTAAACTGTTGGCGCTATATAAACCCTATATAATAATAATAATAACAGTAATATAATGTGAGTGATGAAATCGGCACACAATGCCCCAATGTGCAACCTCTCCAGGATCTGGCCTTCAGTCCGCCTATGAAATCCTTTCAGCACCACCGGCCTTGAAGCAAGGCTGAAAGCCTCCATTGCAGAAGCTGACGAGGTCAGAACAATCATCGTCCCTGGCTTCTCGGCATCCTTGAAAATCTAACATACGCCTGCTCCTCTTTTTTTCTTATTGACTCGCCTCCTGTTATTCTACTTAGCATTGTATTCTAAATTCTCTGGAAACACATTAACCCCCCGTATAGCAATCACATAGCTTGAATTCTTCCCAATGGATTGCTGTGTGGCTTTCCTGAATACACAAACACTTTTGAGAGATGTAAAGCTGACATTTGTTTGGCAGGTGCCGGGTTTGTGGAAGAAAAGCTATGGCGTCAATCTGCATGAACAGTTGGCAGTGTCAACAATTACCGTTATGTACTTCTTCTGCCTTTATCACTATACAGATGTGTGCGTGCCGTGGTTCATTTTGCGCGCTTGCTGCTGTAGCTTGCAATAAAGACGTATTATTTTTGGTTATTTAGTGAACATAATAGGTCTTAATGGATGAGAAAAGACACCCACTCCTCCAGAGATTACGGGTAGTGCACAGGTAACACACAACGTCCACATTGGAACTATTTATCAAATGTGAATGCCTGTGGTTGTTTTTTTTGTTTTTGTTTTTGTAGTGCAAACTGGTCTTAGGCGGGACTTTTCAGAGTTTTAAATGGCTGTCAGGCTCACTCTTTAGAAATTTTGTGAAAAACTGGTTTACTTTTCCCCAACCTCTCCCCTGGAGCCCATACTCACCTTTCTATCACTGTCCTGCCTCTGTTTGGCACCAGCCAAAGGGAATACCTAGTACTTCCAGGTATGGAAGAGCATGTCACTCACTCCATGTGACAGGCCTGGGCAAATCTGGGATGGCATACCAAGTCTGCAGCCCTGTTCAAACACTGACTTAAATAACTATCTTACTTGTAAAGTTAAGCAGTGCTGTCACGTGCCCTGTGTAAGCTACAACCAAAGTGACTCATAGAAATAGGAGGAGACAACCTGGCCATTGCACACTTCACCGGGCCTGAGTGGCAGGTAAAAGCAGCCTCAGCTCAAAAAAAAAAAAAAAAAAAAGAAGCAGCCTCAGCTCAATTCATCCAGACCACGCACCAGCATGTTTCACTCAATCCCCGACGCTTAATCAGTGATTTACCTGTTAACACTTCAGGCTATATCCTCCTATTTCTACAGCATGCTTTTGGTCCAGATGAGCCTTTCCCCAGCCTGTACTCTCATTAGTCAGCAGCATCCAGTTCATCTGACCATGTCAGCCTAATCCTGGGCCCCATAGCAGAGAACGGGAAGAGAGGACGGGAGAACACATCGAGGAGCTGTCCCTCTGCCCCTGAGACAGGGCAAGTACAGACAGCGGGTGGGGGGGGGCACACTGGCAGCATTTGATATGGCACAGGGGCTGCGTTTGATGGGACATAGTGGGAGCATTTGATGAGCACAGTAAGGCTGCATTTGATGGGGTACAGTAAGGCTGCATTTGATGGGGCACAGTGAGGCTGCATTTGATGGGGCACAGTGAGGCTGCATTTGATGTACACAGTGAGGCTGCATTTGATGGGGCACAGTGAGGCTGCATTTGATGGGCACAGTGAGGCTGCATTTGATGGGGCACAGTGAGGCTGCATTTGATGGGCACAGTGAGGCTGCTTTTGATGGGGCACAGTGAGGCTGCATTTGATGGGCACAGTGAGGCTGCATTTGATGGGCATAGTGGCTCCATTTGATGGGCACAGTGGCTGCATATGATGTCACATTGACTGCATATGATGGGCACAGTGGCTGCATTCGAAGCTGCACAGTGCCTGCATTTGATGGGGCACAGTGGCTGCATAAGATGGCCACAGTGGCTGCATAAGCTGGGAATAGTGGCTGCATAAGCTGGGCACAGTGGCTGCATAAGATGGGCACAGTAGCTGTATTTGATGGGGCACAGTGGCAGCATTTGATATGGCACAGTGTGAGCATTTGATATGGCACAGTGGGAGTGTTTGATGGGCACAGTGGCTGCGTTTGATGGGCACAGTGGCTGAGTTTGATGGCACAGTGGTGGCAATTGATGGGCACAGTGGCTGCGTTTGATGGCACAGTGGTGGCAATTGATGGGCACAGTGGCTGCGTTTGATGGCACAGAGGCTGCGATTGATTGTACAGTGAGGCTGCAATTGATGGGGGGGTTTTTTTGGGGAATTTTTCAGTTTTTCACCCCCTCCAAAAAAAAAATTGAGCACCAGACTCCACAGTTTTTATGCACGTGTCGTGTGAATGAGGCCTTAGTGTATTTTTACCTAAAAAAATGCATTTGATAAATGGTTGTTCAAATATCAAGCGGCATAAAATATTACAACAACTAGTATTTTATTCTCAGGGACCTCTATTTTCAGTAAATATATAATCTTTGGGGATTCTAAGTCATTTTCTAGGTAAAAAAATATAATAAAAAAAAAAAACTGCCATGAACAGCAGCTGGTTAACCAAAGTCTAGTGTTGATTAGAGTTTAGCCAGCCAGACGGTTGACAGTGAACAGGTTAAGGTTCCTCCTTCCCCGGTTCTCATTCAGGTGCCAGTCACTCGTCTCACTAACTCCTCCAAGCTGTGTTTGCAGTTTTGCTTGCGTACGTGTTTCCCCGGTAACCACTTTGCTTCCACCCCTCCCATCTCCCCCTCCACCACTCTACAATACATCCTAGTAAAAAAAAAAGCGTTCGTACCATTGAACCACAATCACAAAGCTCGTAAACACAGATTATCTGACTGTAATGACAAACTGTGACCCAATGTCCGTGGCCTGCCTGGATCACCCTGCACAAAGAAAACGGCCACTTCTTCCCTTTCACAACGAAATATCTGTTTTGTATTTTTTTTAAAGGTGAATTTCAGGTAGTTATAAAAAGGAAATGTAGTACACCTACTGTATGTATTCATTAAAGCCGAACTCCAGACAGATAAAATAGATTAAAGGGGTTGTAAGGTCAGTGCATTAAGATAAAAAGCCTTCTGGGTGCAGCCCAAACCCACCCCCCCATCCCCAATACTTACCCGAGTCCCATCTCTGTCCAGCGATGTCCACAAGTGTCTCAACTCTCCCTCCTGATTGTCTGAGATACAGCAGCAGCGCCATTGGCTCCCACTGCTGGGAGTTAATCAGGAGAGAAAGGGGGGTCAGGCCGGGCCACAGCTCCGTGTCTGAATGAACACAGGGGGCTGTGACTCGGCTCGGGCGCCCCCATAGCAAGCTGCTTGCTGTGGGGGTACTGGAAAGGAGGGAGGAGCCAGGATCACTACACAGAGCAGGTAAGTATAACATGTATCTTGATTTTATAGAAAAAACAAACAAACTTTACAATCACTTTAATTCAGCTCTTTATCATTATTATTAATATCATTGGTTGCCAAGCAATGTTTACATGCACAGTTGTTTGCATGTAAACATTACCCACATGTACCCAGTGAAGTGACACAGGTGATACACAGAAATGAAACAAATCCTCCTACAGAGTAGTTGTATCTGTTTATTTGCTTCCATCTCTCCTCTACAACCCCCTAAAGCACACATTGTAGACATAATTTCTGATTCACAGAAGGCAGGGGGTGGGCACAGCATAGACTAGGGGGCTGAGTGTAACCTGGGACCTGATTGGAAGGAATGGACAGTCTCATAGGGAAACATGCTCAGCTGAGGCTGTCAATCACCCTCTCTGTGCGGGGGGGCGTACCAACTCTCTGGATCGCTTTGTGACAACATAACCTGTGGCTCATGCAGCTAGCAGAAGAATGAGAGATCAAACAGAATTCAAAAATCACACCAGGTGCTTTGGGTTAAGGCAAGTACATGCTATAAAAGGATACGCTTTGCTCATTTTTTATTTAATTATCAAATAATTCTTGTTTAAAACTACTTGTAAAGGTGTTGTTTTTACCTATTTAAATTGGTCACCCAATCTGTGCACCAGGTGCAGCGATGTCGGCACTTTCCAGTTGGGGTGTGCATAGACAAACCTCTTACATTTACTGATCCTCTATTTTCAGATATCATCTTTCTGGTTAAAACAATAGAGTTTCAGCAGTCCATAGATGACTCAATTTTCTTTCCTTTCACCCATGGTGGAAAAAAAACGCTCAATTCCACCATCAACACAGTCAGTGTTGATAAAGAAATCCCTCTCACAGCACTATTGTGTTCTGCAGATACGGGAAGGGTGTGGGGAGCCTCCCCGGCTGGTAGAACGCAATGATTACTGCTAGCAGCTATAGCCGCTGGCAGTAATTGAATGTAAAAAAAATCTGACACACTGGTTGTACTCAAGTATGGTAAGTTGATGGATCGACTTGGGTACAATCAGTCTGCGCACACAAAGATTGAATCTGAGATGGTTCCTTCTCAACCGCCTTAATCTCGGTAAATGTGTGCCGGTTTAATGAAATCAAACATCTACATTGTCCTTTGCAGCCAGGGACTATATGATCCAGGGTTTAGGTCACACAAGGAAACTTTAGGGGCGACATTGTTTTATTCACAGCAAGGAAGGGCTGTTTTGTTTTTTTTTTTTACTCAAAATCATATTGTGAACTTGATGCCCTCTTGAAAAATGACAGCTTGTATGACACTGGACAGTTCCAAAAGGGTGAATTCAAACGTATTTCATATTTCCGAATCAAAGGTTGCAGTGACACTTGCCTATGCATCATAGGTTTAAATGACATTGCCTTTGCTCCTGTTGTGTGAGCATAGGGGAGCGCAAAACACTCCTAAAAAACTGTTAATGGCGCAGTCCAGGAAATTGGATCTGTATCTTTCCATCAAAGAAGACGCAGCATCTAAAATGACCTTTTAGACTTTGTCCTTGCAAAAGAAAGAGTAAGGTCATCTGGCAGCTTTCTCAACTTTCCTCTGGTCTAATGAGTGTTTCATCATTCCAGGATAGAAGTCAGTAGGAAGTCTTTACCCCTCCATGGCGTTGCCAGAATAAAACATGTTTGTGGGTCTTCAAATTAATGTGATCTCTAAATTAAAGTGATCATGTTCTAACTTAGGCGGTAGGCTAAAGCAGTGTCCCTTTTTCATGGTCTCTTATTGTTCCAGATTCTCTATTTCTCTACCCTCTTGTTTACTTTTACAGTTGGCCATACCTTAAACTCAGATCTATGGGGATAAATGTACTATTTTTTTTTTTTTATATATTGTAATTGTATTTTTCTTACATTTTTCAAGTTGGAACAAAAAGGGAATCTATAGCTTTTCATCATATAGAATGACCTATTTGACCTTGTCCTTGCATATTTTCTGAAACGAAAAGAAAGAGGAATGTCACCTGAACGACTTCTTGACTTCTGTTAATGAGTGTTGCATCTCAGCATGGAAGTCATTAGGAAGACTTCTTCATTTGATGGTGTTGTCAGAATGAAACCTCTTTGTGAGTCTTTAAAATAAATGTATCATGTACTAATTTTCAGCATATTTTCAGTAGACCAGGGCAGTTGCAATGCTTCCTCTGTCTCTATTCTGGCCCCAAATTCCTCTGTCTCTAATTCCTTGTACACACGACCGGACTTTCTGTCAGAATAATCTCTGACAGTCTTTCCGACAGAGTTCCAGCCGATCGGACTTGCCTACACACGATCACGTACCATGGGACTAGAAAAGGAAGTTCAATAGCCAGTAGCCAATAGCTGCCCTTGCGTCGTATTTGGTCCGTCGGACTTGCATAAAGACAAATGGTTTTCCCGATAGGAATTGATTCCGTCGGAAAGATTTAAAACATGTTCTATTTCTAGGTCAGTCAGCTGAAGCCCACACACGATCGGAATATCCGATGAAATGATTCCGTCTGACCATTTCTGCCGGAAAGTCCGGTCGTGTGTATGCGGCATTACTTTTACAGCTGGCCATCCTTTGCTTTTGAGGTCTATGGAAATAAATATGCTATTTTTTTATAATTGTAATTTTATTACATTTTTCAAGTTTAAACAAAGACACAGGTATACAATATAATTTGAATATGCATACAGTAAAGAGAAAATTAACCAATGTAAGGATATATTAGATAATGAAAAATTTAATTATGCAGACAAAATGGAGCAAAGGGCGCAAACATCCTAGTGCTTTATCCACAGCACTTTATTTAAAGATATAAAGAGTACATACTCACAAAAAACACATATGTAACAGCATTATAAGTAAATCAAAAAATCATAGGGGATGTCACTCGATGGAACTCCTCTGGTCCAAATGGATATCATAAAACTAGTTGACTTGTTTCAAGGGATGAGAGTTTTGCTCTGATGAAGGGGGACCATCCCCTAAAATTGATCAACTGGATTTGAACCAGAGGAGTTCCATCACGTGACATATCCTACAGTTCCTTGGTTTACGTACTTTTGTGAGTATGTACTCTGTATAGCTTATGGAAAATGCACTAGGCGTTTGCGCCCTTTGTTCCATTTTGTCTGTATAGTTACAAAACTCCCCAGTCTGAAGAGGGCTGCATTGTCTACACCATCCAGTTTTGACTGTGCAGTGGCCACTTGTGGCAGTTTGTTCAGTTTCTCTGGAATTCTTTAGCTAACATACTTTAATGAAAAATGCAAGGTCGTAAAAGCAACAGGCAGATATCAGCTGAATTAGTCCACAGGGACCTAACAGTTCAACAAAAAAAAGTTCCAGACATGAAGCATGGAATCTTCTGGGGTCCGATACCCAAAAAAATGTGTATAAATTGTTTTCCTAAGTAAACAAAATATATCTAAGAAAAAGAGAAGAGAAGGGTGAGAGAGAGGGTGTTGAGATCCAGAACAAGCTTTTAGTGCCGTTTAGAATATTTCAACCCATAAATTATCAGAGTATATGTAACAGTAATTTCTGCTATTATTTCACATCAAAAAGAGATGAAAATGGTTCAAAGGCCATATGGTGATTGATCCCACAATGCCCATATTTGGAGGAACTTATCTGGTTTATCCCAGAAGCAAGGCACTATGTGCTCTGTCCTTCTAATCCCCATAACAGTATCCAGTAAATGTGGCAGCCATGGGAAATTACTTTTTCTTTAATGAAGAAGGATGAGCCTCTTAACTGCTGGTAAAATAAGTGTTATCTCTTTCTTCGAGTTTCTGAGAAGATAGTGATTTGTGTCTAAAGGCAGTATCACTTCAAAGACTTGTTGCAACAAGCTGGCAACCATCTCCAAATATGTCTTTATCAGTGGGCGTAGATAGTGTACCCACTGATTTCCCACATCTCTAACACATCCTTGAGATGGGCGGTTATAAGAATGCAATACCACTGGGGTTTTACAGTACATCAGAACATAAGAATTATATATATAGATAGTCTCCTTATAGATTGTACAAAGCTATAATGTAGATGCATCCTTCCAAATCTTATCTCACAGGGGTAGAAGGATTGCACACTGGAGAATTTGCTCTCACTTTCTCATATGTAACGAGATCCTGGGGCCCCCCTAATGGTGATTCATGGGCGCCAGACACTTCTTGAATGCAAAGAGATTTATTTTCTCTTGAACAGAACTGGGGAAGAGAGGGTTAGGCCACTGGGGCCTAATGATGACCTCCAGGGTTAGGGACAGCTGACATCCTTCTATGTAGAGTGGATTACAAGACATGGTGGGTGTAATGCAAGGTAGATTCATGGGTGCCAGACACTTCTTGAATGCAAAGAGATTTATTTTCTCTTCAACAGTAGTTAAATGTTAATTTGACAGACTCTGAGACTTCTTTAGGCAGACAGCCTTGCAGGTAAAGGCCTCCAGCAAGACACCACATCTGCAACAGTCTTATAACAGTTTCTAACACAAGTTGTAACAAACTACTTTACGTCTTCTACAATCTCCTCTTGTAGATCTTCACTCCGCTGAGCTCTCAGTCTCTCTCACTAGACTTGCTGATCAACTACTACTGGATCCCCTGAGCTCTTCCAACCTTCACACACAGTATCTCAGTATCTTCCTCAAGCGTCACCCCCATGTCCCTGCTGGGTCCCTAGCTTGGCACTCACAGATACCTCCACTGTCTGGGTCCCTGGCTTGGCACCTGCTGAAGTTTTCCCAATTCTTCACCATCCCCGGTTGGTGAGAATACTCCTCTGGAACTTGCTTCAGCTACTCACTGTGGTCCCTGGTAACAAGGCTTATGATCCCTTAGTGGCGACAGCTTCCCCTCTACCTCTGAACATGACAGGTTCTCCGGCCGGCAGAACCATCACTTTTGGTTGGACGGCAAGCCGCAGTCCCATCCCTGCACTGCTCTCTTGCTTCTGGATAGGCCCTCAGACAGCCCAGCCGATATCCCTTTGATAGGCCTCAGGCTCTGGCCTAGCAGCCTGGGGCAGTACATTACATGTCCACCCAGACAGCCGTCCAGGTGGCACAGAACCCCGATCACCTCACTCCACCCAAATAGATAGGTTCTCCCAGCAGGCCAAGGGATTCTAGAAAATCCCCACCCATTGGCTTAGATACCCCATATACTCCTAATTTGTCCTTGCAATGCCCTTGTCTTATCTAATGTCGCCAGGTACCCAGCCACCTAACGATAGAAGAGAGAAGTGCAGCAATTCCAGAATTAGGGCGAAGTCAGTTGACTCCCTAGCAATTGGTCAAGGCAACTATCACTTGGCAAATAAATTTAAAAGCAACCCTGCCTAAACATCAGGGTGCTACACATATATAAATATTGGTCCTCTTTATAGAGACAAGGCAACATGGAGGAGTTTATACTGATCCATTATCATATGTGGTTGTGGGGGAGCTTGTGCACAAATAGTTTAAAATGTTTAAGGGGCTCCATTTTGGGAGTAGGGCAGCTAGCAGAGATTTATTGTTATTGCAAATAGAAAATAGAACAGACATTTAATTTAGGAAGGTAATTCTTAGCACCTACATTTTGAAACATTTTGAGCTGAGAGATCAGATGGGTGAAAAGTCTAAGCTGAAACAATTAGCTTTCACCCAAGGTGGAATGGTAGGTAAAGGGAAGCTGTTTGATATGGAAGGATTATACAGCGTTTTACTAGTAAAGGTGGACAATCTCATTTAACAACTTTAAACAGGCACCTTCTACAAAACGAAATGCATTATATGATGATAAAGTCCCAACAATCCACAGATGAGGAATGTGGGACAGGGGATTTGTGTGTGCCACAAAACAAATATTAAAGATTAAGAATAAAAGACAATACCATTTTATTCGTATATGAAAATCCACTATAAAATTTACAACACATCAACTACCCTCTAATCCGAGGGTCAGCAACCAGTAGATCGTGGCCAGGTGACTGGTAGATCGCGGTCTGGGCTTGCTGACCCACCATCCCAGCGCATGAAAAAAGTGCAATACAGAGGGACTACTGGTAAATTTGGAGCTGTAGTAGGGAGCAATAACCACATAAGCCCATGCCTCCTCTGTTGTGCTGGCTCCTGTTCCATGCAGCGTTATACCAAGTGGTGCCAGCAGCAGGAAATAAGAGATCTTCAAGTCAGTGTGAAGCAATACACTAGGCATATTGGTATAGGACTGCTTTCACATTTATACACTGCGGCTTACCCATACCATACCACGTAGTGTACCTGCAGCTTTCCTGCAGGTTTGCTGTGCTTAGCCATAGACTTCTATTGTATCTTGCTGTCTTACCACCCGCCCAACTTTACATGTGAACAAGCCCTAAGGGTACTGCTGCCAAATTCAACAAAAAAGGGCTCATGCACAAGTGCAGCAGGTGTTGACAGATGGTAAGGAGGCGGTATGTTGAAGAACAGAAGGCGGTGATGATAGCGGCGACAGAAGACCGGGCCACCGCCTGTAAAAGAGCTAGAAGAAGGCGCGGTGGCCGGAAGAAGAACCTAAGAGGGGGACAAGACCCCCGAAGTCAGAAGAAGAGGGCGGCGGCAAGGAAGAAAGCCGGGCTCCTCCGCTAGTAAAAGAGCTAGCAGAAGATAGCGGAGGAGTCCAGCGAGAAGACCCCCGAAGACGGAAGACCCCCGGAGCTGTGCAATAAACTATTTTATCTTGTGTGTTGTGTTTTTTTTACTTTATTTTACAGGTGAATGGGTAGGGGTACATTGTACCCCATACTCATTCACATAGGGTGGGGGTCCGGTATCCGGGGGCCCCCTTATTATTATATATAGGGTTGTCGGGAAGAGGCCCTTGTCCTCATCAACATGGGGACAAGGTGCTTTGGGGTGGGGGGGCTGCGTGGCCCCCCTTCCCCAAGGCACCCCCCCATGTTGAGGTACGGCTCAGGAGGGGGGGGCGCTCACCTGTCCCCCCCTTTCCTGGCTGGCCGGGTAGCGTGCTCGGACAAGGGTCTGATGTGGACCTGGGGGGGACCCCCACGTCGATTTTTTTCGGCGTTGGGGTTCCCCTTTTAGTCCATACCAGGTGGCGGGGCCAGCGACGTCTCCTTCGTGGGCCCCGCCTACCTGGAGACTTTGCAGCTATACCAGCTTTAACTCTTTTGAGAAGGCTGTCCACAAGGTTGGTTTAGGAGTCTGTATATGGGAATGTTTGACCATTCTGTTAAAACCAGGTACCCCCCCAAAAAAGTGCCAAACGTGGCAGTGGAAGGGGGGAGTACAAACAAGCAGAGCTTCCCCCTTTGGGGGGAAATCCGCTTTAAGATGGGTTTTCAATTTTACCTAAAGTGCAAGTGTTACTTTGTCTTGCTGGCCTGCAGAGCAGTAATCAAAGATAATGAATTGCCATTCACTTGAGTTTGTTTTGTTGGCAACCCACATATGATAAATTAATTCTCTTGGCCTACACTTTGACAAAAAATAAATGCATTCACATCTAGCTGGTAATTAAATATGTAGACGCTCAATCAGAAGTCATTGTGAAATTGTGTACTGCAGCCACATGAAAAAATTATTATCTGCTTGGATCAATGAGCTCTCGAAGCCTTTTCAGCTTTCCGACTCTTTGTGATGATTTACGTTGTGTGCTTGAGATACATGATCACTACACAGAATGTCTTGAAGAGGTAATGCAGATCAAAGCCCTGTTCAGCCATTGAAGGCTATGAGGTCTATCAAAGGGTATGTCTGTTCTCTTGACATCTGCTTATTCTTCTCAAAATTTACCTGCTTATGGCAGATAAAAAATATAAGGTTCCCATGTGTAAGTGCAGAAATCTTGTGCATTAACTTTACTAACCATTTATTGCAACAAGAACAAAATGCATTCATGGACATTCAGAAGAACAATGCTTGTCAGAACCTACTGCAAAAGGTCAATTTCCAGCAGTCTTCTGTGGGCAGCGACAGGCCTGCTTGTGTGCGTCCGGAATTGTGTCCTGGATGCTAGCAGAGAAAAAAAGGACCCACCAAGCAGTGGAGAGGAGCAGCATCCTTGTAGCACCTGGGCAACATTTATGGATATTAGTGGTTACTGGGAGTTGGAAACTCTTCATTGATAAAGGAACCGCCTCTGGAGGAACCTGAGGTTTCCACGGAACCGTGGTTGAGAAAACATGCTATAGGAGCTTCCCTATCCTGCCCTATGTGGTGCAGGAGGTGGAAACAGACACATAATTTTTTTTAGTCTTAGGTCCCGTAAAGCATATTTTTTGCTTTCCTTTACAACTTAAGGAGGTATTAATACAGAATCAAGCTTTTAAATCCGACCACTGATTTTTTTTTTTTATCCTTAAACATATAATTCTCTGTATGAAACTTGGAAAATGGTTCTCTTATTTTTAGTACCAATGGCATTAAATAAATCTGGTAATGGCACTACGGTGAAGAGTCATCTATTTGAGTACACCAGATTGCTGCAGAAACAATAGCCTAATTACTCGCTCGCATCTGCGGCTCAACATAACAGGCAGCAGCGTATTCCAAGAAAGTAGGAAATCCAGTGCCAGGTTTGAGGCTGAAAAATTAATTAATGGAATGAAAAACAAGGAACAGGCCACAGAAGCCTTTAACATCTTATCAGGTTTTGAGTTTTCTGAAAGGAATGTTAAAAGCTGTATTATTAACTGTATTATCCAATTAGTAATCGTCCCCTGAGATGTTATAGCAGGGTTCTACAGGGGCCTGCATGTATCTGTTGTCTTTTAGTGCCCTGAAGCTTGAACTGCTTGGTTATGGAATACCTATGAAACACGGTTTCTTGATTTTTCTTTACCACCAATAAAACGTCTTTAATAACTATGTCCCATTTCTTTACTATAAGCCAGGGCCTTATAGTAAACTTGGTGGAAAGTTGTTCACTTTAGAGCTTATCTCTTGGATTCCTCCTATTACCCTTTAACCCTTACCCTCCTAACTAATCCCTGGATTTAGTAAAAACAAAATCTACCAAAAAGCCCCTTTACTTGCCAAAATCTGTAGTCATCCAATACACTGGATACTGAATATTCCTTTTGCCTTACAGGATGGTCCTTCTTTCAGTTCCCCCAGTCACTGCCTGGGTGATGTGGATGTGCCCAGTTGGCTGTCTAGGACCTATTAGGCTTTAGGAGACTTCAATTGGCATAACTGACAATGTCATGATGAGAAACAGCAACAAGACAAGTCAGTAGCGGTCCTGCACTGAAATGTTGCTTTATTACGTCTACATGACGAGAAGCATAGCAGTGGACTTGTGAGTTTAAAAGGGAAGAGTCTGTGGGTTCCAAGTCATGGGGACTGAATTAAGGTTGTGACTATGATTTTGGAGGCTGAGTAGTGGATTGCTACATGTAACGGTACTTGAGACCATTTTGACTCCATCGGGCCACTTGGACACATTATGTAACTGGGTTGCTCCTCCAGCCTTACTTGCCCTAGCGCACACCAAATTTAAACAACTTGTCCAGGCACACCAACAATCTTGACCTACCTATCTCTCATCCTGTTTTTGATTTTGCAAATTTCTATTTCAGTTCCCTTCAGCCCGTGAACTTGAGGTGGTTGACCCATCTTAGATTCTCAGCTAGCCTTGCTTCCTTCATTTCGTATTGTTTTACTTAGTCACGGCATGTTGATGTCCATACTTTTTATCAGCCTAGCTCAGTGAACTGTTTCACCCAAGCTAGACTTGTTGATATGTGGAGGCGACACATAATTTAGTTGCCTGGGTTGTTGGCCTGACCATATTGGCGATAGGTGGCCAGGTGAACCCTTCCCAAATCACCCTCCTGTTTATTTATATTAAGATCATCTGCCGGCACCAGTGGGCCAACAATTGCACTGCTTGTATCCACATTGTTATTTTTTTCCCTTTTGTTTCTTTTCTTGTGCTCCTTGTTAGATTAACCTGCTGCTTAGCTCATGTTTTCTTGTAATTTTTACTTGAACATGGCTTTTTGGCTGGGAGCTTGAGGCACAGTGAAACTTGTGGGTGTTGAGATTGTTGAGTTTTTAATTTGCAAGTATTGTATATCAGACTCAATTGTGGATACTGACTTGTTTCTTCACTTTATTTCTGTATCAGTAAAACTTAAATTGAGATGACATAAAAAAGGGGTTTAACATAATTTAATGTATTAAAAGATGGGAATGGGGTGGGAGTGGTTGATGGGTGGGGTGGGTGATTTATATATGAATTAAGATGGGCTTCAAAGTCATTCCAAGACAAGAGGTATGTCAGATATCATGTCCCCTGCTGTGCACGTTGGTTCCTCACACCTCCTCCTAATTCACTACTGTGTTCTGCAGTCACTTAGTAGTTGGTTGGAGAAACCACAGTGGCCAAAAAAACCCTAGTGTCAATAGTAGCACCCCTGAGCTTTTCAGGAGCTCAAAGTTTCACTTCATTGCCAGCTGGAAAGAAAACTACACTTGTTCTTTTACAGGATTTTGCTGTTTTTTTTCTTTCCTGCAGGGTCATTTTAAGAGATTTTGACATCAAATTCACATATACGCAGTAGGGGATAATAGAGCTCTGCTATAAGAGTTTGCTAGTTTACAGGTTGTATTTTACAAGTGGGCTGCTTCCCGTAGGAATATTTTTCAGAACAGAATTGCTTATAGCGGGAGGATGTAATAGAGAGAACATAGCATACAAGCAGTTCCATTTAAATATCTAGAGATAAGTGGTGCAAATCTTAGTCATTTTCTATCATCAGAACAGTGTTTGGAAGAAGAAAATAACTTTGAGAGAACCAAACATGTAAACAGGAGGTTTCAGAAATGTGTGTGACATGTTTGTTGCCTGCAACCTTGCCTTATTATGGCAGATTTAAAGTCTAAAGTCAGTTCATAAGCATAGTTTAAAGAGACCCCGTCAACTAGTCAGTGACTGTCAGAAACCATGAATCAGACCGAGACAGAAGTACATTTAAATCATGGTAAATAGAAAAAACTTAGTCAAGCATAGCCAGAGTCCAGTAACCAGATTGGGTAGTCAGCCAGGCCAGAAGTCAGGGATCCAAGTAGAGCAACAGCAAGCAGGATAAGGAGCCAGAAGGGATGTCATCAAGCCAGTCTTTAAACAAACCGCAGGAGATGGTTTATAGTGATGTGACCAAGGCGAAGGCAGAGGTGAAGTGAGCTGGAAGGCTTTAAGTAGGCAGGTCAGACGAGCATCATCAGGAACAGCTGGTAACTGTGGAGAGAGAAGAGAGCTGGCAATTAGCCGACAGCTGAGCAGCCAGCCCAGAGAAGGAAGGGCTAAGCCAGCCTTGACAATGACATGGTCTCTTTAAAGTTTTGCTGTCCCCCCCACCATATTCTACCATAGTTGTGCGAAGCCTATTGCATTATGGTGTGCACTACAAAATTGCAAGGGGAATCTGTGATGTACGGGGTGATTAGAGTGTGCCCAGGCCTGTGCGCACGCCTATGTATTATACTCATGTTCGTGGTTATCTACCTTTGCTCCTTTCTATGTAACAGTCCTTTAAAAAATTACCCCATTCCAGCTGGTGTTGTAGCCTGGAGATAAATTGTGTTTTAAAGAACCCCTGAGTGCCACTAACTTGGAAGAAGCATGTAACTTAGACAACCAAAATGAACTGAGAACTCCTCAACAATGGTAGCTTTCGTATTTTTGTCTTCATAGGTTGAAATACCTTCAGACTTTCACAGCTGAAAAACATTTCTTTCCACCACATCATTTTGTGCAAAATGATAATTGTACTTTAATGTGTATTTAAACTCATATTCCCTCACTTTCATTGGGACTAAAAGTAAAATTTAATCAGAAATTTTGAGTTGGCCCTGGACCAGGAATAAAAAGAAATTCTTCCAATGCAAATATGTCTTGCAGACTTTAGAGATCTCCTCTCACTTTCTGTTGGTTGTATCTCGAGTCCAGAAGTGAAGGGAGATCTCCTTGACAGGAGGAATGGAAAAAAACATTTTGGCTTTCTAGATTTTCTAACCACTTCCTTACACTTTAACATTTTTTGGTTAGGACATAAGATCCAACATCTACTTTTTCTTACGGTTACTAAGGTTCAAACTGTGACTTGAAAGATTATTTTTAAGACACTTTGAGAATGAAGCCCAATATAGCATGTCACGTGCAGCTCTGGTGCCAAGCTGCCATGTCTGTGGAGAACAGAAATCTGCAGGGACGCCTCTATCTCTCTCACTCCTTCTAACGAGGAATGGATCGCTTCCTGTGCTGCCAGGCGTAGCTCTTAATCACTTATTGAGGCAGATGGGAGTTGAAGAGCATCATTAGCTCCCCACAGGAAACTTGTTCATCTGCCAACCTGGAGCCACTTGTGGAAAAGGAAGAAAAGGGCCTTTCGGCCACTTGCTGTGGTTCAGATAATGCTTGAGCTGTACCTACGCTCCGCCATGCCTCAGTCTAACTGGCTGAGATTAAAATCCATATTTAATAAACAACACATTATACAATACAATGCATTATACAGTAATATTTAAATTATTTATACATACATTTATGTCATAAGCTACAAAGCTCTGTGGTCGTCTGAGTAATAAGCAGTTGGTATCTGTACAGCAGGGGTAATGAATTAAAATTCAAGGAGGTCCGGTCGCCAAAATTTTCTTTGGGCCGAGGTCCAAATCTCAAGTCTGTGCTATGACTCAGAAAGATTGTAGTCACTGTATATCTATCAAAAACATGAGAAATGTACAATTTCCTTAGCATTTCAACAATATTTATTGTCAAGTTTCAGTTACAATATTAAACATGTGGACAGTTGGAACTAGGATAGCTTTACATTTGCTCTTTACATCGGGTGCCACCATCACAGTGTCCCTTTACATCGGGTGTCCTCATAACAGTGCCCCTTTACATTGGGTGTCCCCATCACAGTGCCCCTTTACATCGGGTGTCCCCATCACAGTGCCCCTTTACATCGGGTGTCCCCATCACAGTGCTCCTTTACATCGGGTGTCCCCATCACAGTGCCCCTTTACATCAGACCTTCCTGTCAGAGTGTCCCCATACATCAGATGTCCCCATCAGGGTGTCCCTCAACATAAAATAAGGGTCACGCTGATGGGTAAATTTTATGTTAAGGGTCACGCTGATGGGCACATTTTATATTAAGGGGCACTCTGATGGACACAACAAAATGTGCCCCTTAACTTAAAATTTGCCCATCAAAGTGCCCCTTTAATATAAAATGTACCCATCAGTGTTGCTCTTAAAATAAAATGTGCCCATGAGTGTGCCCCTTTACATCAGGTGTCCCCATCACAGTGTCCATTTACATCACTGACATTCCTGTCAGTGTCCCCTTACATAAGATGTACCCATCAGAGTCCTCCTTAACATAAAATGTGCACATCAGGGTGCCCCTTAACATAAAATAAGGGTCATGCTGATAGGCACATTTTATATTAAGGGGCACTCTGATGGACAATAAAATGTGCCCCTTAACTTAAAATTTGCCCATCAGAGTGCTACTTTTAATATAAAATAAAATATGCCCATCAGCGTGCCCCTTAACATGAAATAAGGGTCACACTGATGGGCGCCTATTATGTTAGGAGGCACTCTGATGGACAAATTTTATTTTAAGGGGCATGCTGGTGGGTATATTTTTAATGTGCACATCAATGGGTATATTTTGTAGGGCACATTATGCCCATCGATGTGCACATTAAAAATATACCCATCAGCGTGCCCCGTAAAATTAAATTTGTCCATCAGAGTACCCCTTAACATAAAAGGTGCCCATCAGCGTGACCCTTATTTTATGCTAAAGGGCACTCTGATGGACACATTTTATTTTAAGGGGCATGCTGATGGGTATATTTTTTAAGTGCACAATGATGGGCATATTTTGTTAAGGTGCACCTTAACAAAACATGCAAATCAGTGTGCATATAAAAAATATACCCATCAGCATGCCCCTTACAAAAAAAGCCCAGCATTGTGCAAATGACAAATATACCTATCAGTATGCCCCTTAAAATATGCCCAACAGTGTGCATGATCACTAATGTGCCCACATACCTCAACTGCAGGAGGAAGGGCACAACAGAAGCTGCCTCAAGGAGAGCCAGGACCCGGGAATCGGGAAACGCGGGCAGCATGGGGGGCGGGACGTGCACGTGACATCACAGCCTACTGCCTGTGAGCGTGAGTAAGACACAGCTCCGAGAGACGCGGCCAGGAGCAGGGGGCGGGCGCATGCACACAGCGTCACTGGTTGCTAGGGAAACCCATGGTCCCAGCAAACCAGTGATTGCTGTAATTCACTACACAGGCGGCATAGCGGTCCAGGCAGAAGCCCCGCTCGGTCCGGACTCGGACCGCGGGCCGCCATTTAATGACGGCTGCTGTACAGCTTTTTGTAGAGCAAATAAGGCCAAAGTTTGTCTTCTACATGAGTAAAGGCATTTGGTGCAGTGCTAAATAGCAAGCATCGGGCAGTTATATGAGCCCTCCTGGTAGAGGAGAGGGAGAATGGCTGACATTAAACAAAATAATTACTTAGAAATGCTCAGTGGATACGCAGGGATATATAAGATTAGATTAGAATAGCACTTTATTTGCTGTATCAGGTCTATTCAGATAGTGGTCAAGCGATCCGATGAAGCCCATGCATCGCTGTTTTGTATTGTGACTATTGGTTTTGGTCTCAAGTTGGGTGCACTGAATTGTCAGAGTCACCAGAACAACAGAGTCTTCAATAAAATTACTTTTATTATAGCACCATGCAATTAATGTATCAGGGCCGTGCATGGTTTCTTTATCAAGGTGCAGTTTTTTGCTGCTCTCAGATTGTCCCTGTTTGTAATTTCTAACTCTGTCTTTGCTCAGGTTTTGAAGCTTGGTTCCGATTACTCTTTTAAGAAATGTATAGCTACTGCCTAGAATACACCTGTATCTTATCCTTCGAAACCCCTTTGTTGGCTTTTCTTTATGTTTTCTAGTTTACTGACTACCCCATCTGTAAATCTTTTGGCACAATATCGCTGTTCCTTCCAGTCCACAAGCAAGCAAGGTCCATAAAGACATGGATGAGTGAGTTTGGGGTGGAGGAACTTGACTGGCCTGCACAGAGTCCTGACCTCAACCTGATAGAACACCTTTGGGATAAATTAGAGGGGAGACCTCGAGCCATCCACATCAGTGCCTGACCTCACAAATTGCGCTTCTGAAAGAATGGTCAAACATTCCCATAGACGCACTCCTAAACCTTGTGGACAGCCTTCCCAGAAGAATTGAAGCTGTTATAGCTGCAAAGGGTGGGCCAACTCAATATTGAACCCTACGGACCTTAAGAGTTTCAATTTGTATGCAATCAGGCAGACCCTTGCCCTACATGGTTTTGGTAAATCTGAAGACAAAAATCTGCAAAAAATATAATAGTGTGTCTAGGATCTAAGACTGGGATGCAATTAAAGTTCATGTTCCATGTAAAGGCATGTGTCCCAATACTTTTGGTAATATAGTGTATTTTTGAAACTTGACTTCTAATGCCCCATACACACGATCAGACTTTCTGACAACAAAACCGTGGATTTTTGTTCGAAGGGTGTTGGCTCCAACTTGTCTTGCATACACACGGTCACACAAATGTTGGCCAACAGTTACGAACGTGGGAACGCAGTGACGTACAAGATGTACAACGAAAAAGGAAGTTCAATAGTCATGTGATATCTCCATTATGAATGCTAGTTTTACAAGACCGAGCGCGTCTGGCTTGTACTTGATTTTGAGCATGCGTGAACTTTTGTGCGATGGACTTTGAGGACCTGTTAGCCAACATTTTTTGGTGGAAAGTCTGACAACAGATGTTCGATGGAGCATACACACGGTCAGACTTCCAGCCAACAAGCTAACATCCAACATTTCCCGTTGGAAAGTCCGATCGTGTGTACGTGGCATTACAGTAAAGAGAGGTGCAGATGGAGTTAGAGAACCTGACCTACTTCTCAAACTTTACACTCTACCTCCAACTCCAGCCTTGATAAGGTCAAATGCTGGTGTGTCAACCAATAGTGAGAGACCCTCTATAATGTCCATAGAATAAGAAAAGAGGAGGAAGCAAATTGGTCAATGTGACTTTCCGGCAGACTTGGTCCAGCGGACTGGAATCCGTAGGACCATTCGATCGTGTGTGCGCTCCAGTGGACTTTTTTTTCCAAAAGTCCAACAGACCTAGAAATTAAACATGTTTCAAATCTATCCGACGGACTAAAAATCAGCAAAACCGTTCGTCTGTGTGCTAATCCGACGGACCAAATACGACGCAAGGGCAGCTATTGGCTACTGACTATTAAACTACCTTGTTTAGTCCCATTTACGTCATCAGACAAAAGGGTTCCCCTATAAAATAACTCTCAAAATATCCCATACCCGACGCGTTTCCAGTCTCTACGATTGCAGAACTTTCATCAGGGGTGTGGAGAGAAGTATATCAAAGCAATTCTTTATAAGGATGCATGCGGTAGGAGCATCAAATAATAACCACACCGCATGGTCACACTTTCTAAAGAGGTTCTGAGTAGGATGGTGCCGCCCAATACAAAATCTCCCAAGTAGATTAGTCCGGTCGCCTCCGCCGAAATTCCGTCGGGAAGACCGTCGGACCTAGTCCGTCGAAAAGTCCGGTCGTGTGTACGCGGCATAATGCTTCTTTATGTGCTGCATCCCCTGTACAGGGCTGCCTACCAATGTTATTGTATGAGCTATTGCCTCAGCACAGTAAATTGCCGTAAATAGTAAATAGTCTTACTTGAGTAACATCAGTTGCATGAACATTCTATATTTTTCAGACATACAGTGAGTTTTGCATTTATATCACGAGGTTAAATCCAGTGATAATTCCTGAGAGTACAAGTCTGAGAAATTACTCATTTTCTGTTGTCTTACCTTGTTCCTGATATTTTATGCACTAATCACTTGTGATGTCTCCTTGCTCGGTGTAAGTATTGATTTTTTAATCTCAGTGACTAGTCCCGGTTTGCTCATTTAGATAAAAACAACAAAGCTTCAGCCCTGCATGCTAGAGAACCAGTAAAAAAATAAAAAATAAATACTTTGTTACATATTGTTTGGAGGATGAAGTAAGACTACTGATGGGCTTCCTCTTAAAGTGTTACTAAAACCCACAGCAGTCTGTATATGCAGTAAAGCATGCTTGTTATACTCACTGTGGAATCTAAGGGGTTAATCCTCCACATTGTATAAAAAGGCTGTTTGATCCTGTCTTCTCTGATCCTCCCCTTCTTTTACTGTCCCCAATCCATCTCCTGAAAGTACAGAGCCTTGGGGGCACTCTGCACATGCTCAGTTTGGTGTGTACTGCAAGAGGGTATTTTTTATTTTTTTTGGTAGGGTGCATGTGATCAGCACAGGGTCAAATAGCACTGTCCAGACAGGGGGTCAGGAGTCATGCAGCCTCATAGAACAGTCAGAGGGGAATGAAAACTCCTCCTACAAGCTTTAACCAGAGCTCTATCAGACACTGATAGAAGTCACAAGACTACTATATACTTCTGATAAATAATTGGATTTAGGTCTGGACTTTGGGCCATTCTAACACATAAATATGCTTTGAGATCTAATCCATTCCATTAGGGATGCACCTAAACCAGTTTTTTAAGACCGAGTACGAGTACCGATACTTTTCCTCAAGTACTCGTCGATACCAGATACTGATACCTATTTTTTACATTTTCTTTTATTATTATTATTTGATTTTCTTTTTAACACTGTACCTTTAACTTTTTTTTTGATCAACGTTATTGCTATTGCAAGGGATGAACAACATTCCTTGTGATAGCATGGGCCATGACAGGTCCTCTTTATAGAGAGATCTGGGGTCTATTAGACCCCAAATCTCTCCTCTGGCCTCCAATGCTGCAAGTAAAAAGGGAGAGAGGTTATAGGTGCAATGGTTTGGTCATTATACTCAATCCGCTGTAGACAATGTTCATGAAAGTATATAATGTGAGTCTATAATAAGTCCAAGCAGATTCACCACTAGGGCAGGCTTCTTGTAGAGCCGTAGCTGACTCTAAATACACGAAGGACAAAAATAAAAGGAAGAGAAGCACAGCAGAACTAAATGCTTTAATTTCCCCAAAAGAGGGCTACTCACAATTTAACAGTTAAAAACAGACATATCATGTAGTGTAAGTCCAGAAAGCTAGGTGCAGTGGTGTCACTAGGGTTGGTGTCACCTGGCGTCACCCGGTAATACATGGTGTCACCCACAGTGGGCAGGATAGTTTTGGGCCGGAAATGGAGGAGATCAGGTTGAGTTCCCAGAGAACTGACCATGCTGTGTCCTCTTGCTTAGTTGGGTCAGTTTTTAATAGAAAAGCAGAGGGAACGGCAGGAACACCAGGGATTTCACATAAAGGAAGCAATACAAAGAAAGCAGGAGACTTTCTCATACAAGTACAGTGATGTGAAAAAGTATTTGCCCCTTCCTGATTTCTTATCATTTTGAATATTTTGCATATTTCTCACACTTAAATGATTCAGCTCATCAAACTAAATTTAATATTACACAAAGATAACCCGAGTAAATCCAAGATGCAGTTTTAAAATTATTATTTAATTTATTAAGGGAAAAAAGCTGTTCAAACCTGCCTGGCCCTATGTGAAAAAGTAATTGCCCCCTCCCATGCTTAATCATGAATGAACTGTGATAACTACAATTTTTTGGAAAGCTGAGTTGAATTTTACTTGCCACACCCAGGCCTGATTACTGCCAGACCAGTTGAATCAATAAACCACATAGAAGCTGTCCTTCAAAGTGAAGCACACTAACAGATCACAAAAAGAGACACATCATGCCACAATCTAAAAAGATTCAAGAACAGATTAGAAACAAAGTAATGCACATGTTTCAGTCTAGGAAGGGTTTCAAAGTCATTTCTAAGGCTTTGGAACTCCAGTGAACCACGGGGAGAGCCATTATCCACAAATGGAGATAACTTGGAACAGTGGCAAACCTTCCCAGGAGTGGCCGACCCACAAGAATGACTCCAAGAGCATGGCAATGACTCATCCAGGAGGTCATAAAAGAACCCAGAACAACATCTAAAGAACCAAAAGTAAGGCTTGCCTCAGGTAAGATCAGTGTTTATGTAAGAAAGTAAGAAAGAAACTGGGCAAAAATGGCATCCATGGGAGAGTTCCAAGGCCAAAGCCACTGCTGAGCAAAAAGAACACAAAGGCTCATCTCACATTTACCAAAAAACATCTTGATATCCCCAAGAATTTTAGGCAAATATTCTGTGGACTGATGAGACAAAAATTTTACTTTTTGGAATGTGTGCGTCCCGTTACATCTGGCATAAAACTAATACAGCATTTCATAACAAGAACATCATACCAACAGTCAGACATGGTGGTGGTAGCGTGATGGTCTGGGGCTGCTTTGCAGCTTCAGGACCTGGAGGACATATCATAATTGATGGAACCCTGAATTCTGAGCTCTACCAGGAAATCCTAAAGGAGAATGTCCGGCCATCAGTTTGTGACCTCAAGCCCAAGTGCACTTGGGTTATGCAGCAGGACAATGATCCAAAACACAACAGTAAGTCCACCTACATATGGTTCAAACAAAGCAAAATTCAGGTTTTGAAGTGGCCTAGTCAAAGCCTGGACTTAAATCCAATTGAGATGCCGTATCATGACCTTACACAGGCCTTTCATGCTGGAAAACCCTCCAATGTGGCTGAATTAAAACAATTCTGCAAAGAAGAGTGAGCCAAAATTGCTCCACAGCAATGTGAAAGACTTAACTGGCAGTTATCGCAAACGCTTAAGTGCGTTGTTGCCGCCAAGGGTGGCACAACCAGTTATTAGGTTAAAGGGGCAATTACTATTTCACATAAAGTTAGGCAAGTTTGGATAGCTTTGTTTGCCTTAATAAATTAAACCATCATTTAAAAACTGCATTTTGTATTTACTCGGGTTATCTTTGTGTAATAATAAAATTTGATGATCTGAGTCATTTAAGTGTTAGAAATATCCAAAAAAAAAATCAGGAAGGGGCCAAATACTTTTTCACATCACTGTACATGGTACAGCAGGGACATATTAGGAATATGAAGTGTTAGGTTTACATATTTTTTAAGGGATTTAGAGAGACATTTATTTGTATATTTTATATCTGCCTGCAGTTTAGCTTTTAATGTCAGGGACATCAAGTTCAGTTTCTGTTGCTTTTTAAGAGGCCCATATGATATTATTTCTAATTCTACTTACTCGTAAAGAATATAAAGTAGACACTTGATTTTTGATTTAGGGCATTTTTCACAAAAAAAGAAATAAATGTGCTAAAAGTATAACGTTAACAAGACATCACAGCTTTCAATTGGCATGTACAGTAATGGAGAGCCTTGGAAATGATTGGACCGATGCCCAGATCAGGCAATGATCATCTTCTGTCTAATGCTGTCTTGAGATAGAGACATATTTAGACCAGTATTCCTCTATTCCTTTGTGATTATGGAAGAAGGTCTTTGATGTAATAGGTGGGCCATCTTTTGATGTGGGTACATCAAGCTGTTCAGTAATGGATAAGAAGATAGATTTGATAATGAGTTGTTTGCAGGGCGCTTACGGTAGAATTTAAATCTTGTTCATGGGTTTTACTAGCAGACATAGGAAGAATACAAATGAACACAATCCTACACATATTGTATCTCAGTCACTAAGTTTAATTTAGTTTTGATATCTGAAATACTCAAAAAATCATATTCCCTGCCCTAACAGCAGGAGTCTCCTCAACCTGGCAAATAGGACTTTTGAGAAAGCTGGTGTGGAGGCAGTGAGAAGTGCCCATGTTTAGGTCAATCTTTCCAAAAGAAACAAGACAGAGTTCAAAGGCTTCTGGGGTTGTGCTAGCGGAAGGCAGAGGTGTGTGCAAGGGTCTTGGTGTAGGCCAGGGTGACCAGTGATCCTTGGTTTCCAGGAACAGTCCGCGGATTGAGGACTTGGTCCCCGGAACCCGTCTTTTCCTGGGATCTGTCATGTCAGCAGGGGGGGGGGGGGGGTGGAGGTAGAGCGGGTGGCGACTCCCAAAGCATGTGCAGCAATAAACTAATCACCCGCAGTGCAGCTATATATGAAACAAAGCAGATTATTTCTTCATTTTCGGGTTTCGGTGGATTAATCCGCTGCAGTTCACTACACAGTTGAAGCCCAGCCTCTTCAATATGAATACATCATGGCCAGCCAGGAGTGCTGCGGCAGGTTAATCCGCCTAAACCCGAAAATGAAGAAATAGTCCACTCTCTGTCTCTAGGCCCCCACTGAACACAGGGGGCCCATAGATGTTTGTATTCTAAATAGCAGAACCACAGGGGATCAGCTTATTGGTGGACAGGATTTGGGAGTCCCTGCCCACTCTACCTTGCCCCCTCCCCCCCAATTTCCTCCAGTCCTATCTGCCCAGCTCGGTGGTGCCCAGGAGGAAGGAAGTACAAGCGTTGCTCAGCTGGTCCCAGGCTCCCAGATCCAGGAGGAACCACGTGCAGGAGAAGCACTGCATCCAGACCCCAGGTAGAAGAAGCTGCCCAGACCAGGTACTGTCTGGGAGGGGGACTAACAATGCTGAATTTGAACAGGTGAGTCGGAATTTCTGGGCACACACGAGGCTGCATTTCTGGGTACAGGTGACGCTGCATTCCTGGGCACTTTTATCTTCATTCTTTTGGTAGTCATATCTCAAAAAATTCTAAGAAGTATCTTTTTTAAAAATCTTTATTTATGGAGGAAATGTGAGAAATAACATATATATCATACAATCATTCTATAAACACATATCACATACACTGCATATATCATTTGAGGAAAATATGTATATTAAATACCAATTGCCAATAAAAAAAAAAAAATATCCCCGGATTTCATTTTAATAATCTGGTCACCTTATCTTGGTGGCAGACCTGGACTGGCCATAGGGCTGACCGGACATTTGCCCGGTGGGCCGGGGCCGTTTACTCCATGGCATGTTGATGATCAGGCCGCACAGCGGGAAGTAAGCAGCGGCCGCATCCTGGACAGAGTTAACACAGGCTGTGGCCACCGCTCGCCTATAGCTATGCAGCCATGCCTGCGTCTTCTCTGTCGGAACTAGCGGCTGCATAGGCTGAGCTGTGTGTCTATCTCACACACAGCTCAGCCTCAGAGCCGACGCTGACAGTTCCACTCTCCGCTCATACAGACTGCTCTTCCTCCAGCCGTGGGCGCCTGCACGGTGGGATAAGTGGGGGAGAGCTGCGTTCTGCTGTCAGGATGTTTCCCCGCTCGCTCCCCTTTTCTCATGTCGGCAGCACGGGAGAAGAGAAAGCTTCCTGCTTGTTATTCTTCCCTCCCAATTGACCACAGCCGAGGGCCAATCAGAAGAAACTAGAGGGGCATCATGGGAAATGTAGTCCCAGAGATTGGCGGCCCAGTTCTCAGCAAGGAACAGGCTACAGTCCCCAGCATGCACTCTGCTGGGGGGGGGGAAGGAGAAAACCCGGAAACAAGCTGAGCAGTGCTACACTGTAGCAGCTACTACAGGAGACATGGAAAAATTAAGAGAAGAGAAACTAATAGCCCCATACCCAGTAGTTCTGCACCAACACTGCCACCACATAGAAGGAAGGGGAGTAAGTCAAATGTTCCTCCATACCCACAAGTACTGCACTGCACCTGGGTATTTCTCTGCTTTCCTAGTGGCAAATGAAAGGTGGTGGAGTGAAAGGAAGGTACATGTAAGCTCCTGCAAGGGTGGCCATTAAAGTGAACCTGTTTAGTTTACTGTTCCTGCTATTCAGTGTTATTACATTCCTCTATTAGAATAGATTACCGGTTCCATTTAATAAATAGAAAAGAACTGAAGGTTGTGGAACAAAATTACTGCTCATCAGCATAGAGGTGAATTTGCGGACAAAAGGCTAGGCAGGGCTGTTTTCTGTGGCTCTAGAACAGATATTATACCGCAGTTTACCACTGCTCATCAATAGACATATTCAGCTATGCTTTACAATTACATTATATGTTGCTTTGTCTACAAAAACTCCCTGATTGGTGCTGAGATGTGTACATGTGAATCAAGCCTAACAGCATTGTACAAAGCAGTAATTGGGTTACATTTGCCTATTGAGAGGCTTAACCCTTTGCTACCTAGACGCTTCTCAGAACTGGTCGCTCTGTACCGTATGCAAGCACACGTATTTTAAAGCAGAGCCCTTTGCAAACTCGAAATTAGCCATTGATTGGTTGCGCAATTAGGCAATCGAATAATTAAATCCCATGTGTGTTAGCGAGAAGGGGATGCCTACTGCCATGCGGGGAAGAGAGAAAAAATATAAGTCCATTAGAAAAAGACATTGCAATGAATTAAAGCAATTCATAACTACCAGCAGAGGCTGCCACCTTATGTAATAATAGGGCAGCCTTATAGGAATAACGGCACCCCACTGTGCTTAATTATCACCCTTTGCTTGTGATGGAAGGGTACACAGAGCAGGTGGATTAACTATCTCGCTAGCTGAAAACTGTAATAAAGAAATATGTAGTTAGAGGAGATCCTTTCAGGGTAATGATACGAGAAGATGCCATTGCTGACTAGTTTTTGAAGGTGCAACTCCATTCTCATTCTTTCCTCTCTCTAATGCCGCGTACACGCGATCGGAATTCTCGTCGGAAAAGCCTTGGATGGTTTTTCCAACGGAATTCCACTCAAGCTTGTGTTGCCTACACACAGTCACACCATATTCCGACCGTCAAGAACGCGGTGACGTACAACACTACGACGAGCTGCAAAAATGAAGTACAATGCTTCCGAGCATGCGTCAAATTGTTTCCAAGCATACGTTGGAATTTTGTGCGTTGGAATTGCTACAGACGATCGGAATTTCCGTTAGAAATCTTTTCCGTCTGAAAAATTGAGAACATGCTCTCAATCTTTTGCTGGCCAAAATTCCACCAGCAAAGGTCCGATGGAGCGTACACATCACATTTTCCGATGAAAAGCTCTCATCGGCCTTTTACTGGCCAAATTTCCGATTGTGTGTACATGGCATTAGGAATCCCCAAGTACTTAGGAATAGTGCTGATTGGCTTTTGTTCATGTTATACAACTGAAATATATAAACAAAAGCACTATTCCTAAGTGCTTAGGGATTCCTAATGCCGCATACACACAATCGGAAATTCGGCCAGCAAAAGACCGATGAGAGCTTTTCATCGGAAAATGTGACCGTGTGTAGGCTCCATCGGTCCTTTGCTGGTGGAATTTTGGCCAGCAAAAGATTGAGAGCATGTTCTCAATTTTTCAGACGGAAAAGGTTTCCGTTCATCTGTAGCAATTCCAATGCGCGAAATTCCGACGTATGCTCGGAAACAATTTGACGCATGCTCGGAAGCATTGTACTTCATTTTTGCAGCTCGTCGTAGTGTTGTACGTCACCACGTTCCACCTTATTCATGGTGTTCCATTTTGGTATATTCACCATGAATAAGGTGGACCAAGGTATATAAATACAAATGGTGAATATAAGTGCTATGACACAAGATAAAAAATGGTATAATATACAAAAACCTTGTGAGGATATGAAATACTATAATGTGACTATAACATAATAAAGTCCAAACGCTAAAAAAAGAAAGTATGAGTGAACTTCATAGAAGTTGTTTCCAATCAGATGACTGTAATTAATTCCTTAGTGACAAATCATAGGATGATGCAGGTAAGAAGATGGCTGTGTGGCACATACAAAACAGGATGGAGATTCATCTAATGGACAGTTGTAGATAAATACTTCTTACCAGACAAGGTGGACCCACCTGTCATATGACAGTGGGTCAATCGGGCTTATGTTGGCCGAAAGTAAATTGCTCATCACTGGTACCAACTCAGATACAGATGGACCCTGTAGAGGGATCACTCCAGAAGCAGACGTTTGATCGATCAACAAAAATGGATCCAGGTATGGCAACCAAATATCCAGAACTCAGACAGGTCTTCCAAGCATATAGAGATTGGACCTCAATGGAGGGTCTGTTACGGGAGCCAATGACAAATGAGACGCTGTCACATTTGACCCATGTTACAAAAAAAGAAAAAAGGTTCCATATGGTGCAGGTCATAAAAAGGAGAAGATTTTTAATCTTATAAAAAATACAAACATCAATAACAGATGGCTTCATAAAATGTGATCACAAAAAATATAGTAGTGAAAGCAATTGTGGGAAGCACGTACAGCAAGCTTGACGCGTTTCGACCTAGAGGCCTTCATATCCTCACAAGGTTTTTGTATATTATACCATTTTTTATCTTGTGTCATGGCACTTATATTCAGCATTTATATTTATATACCTTGGTCCATCTTATTCATGGTGTTCCATTTTGGTATATTCAGCGCTACACTTTTGTTTATATATTTCAGTTGGACTTTGTTGGTTTTAGTGTTAGCAGCTTTCCATTGAGTGGTTCAGCGCAGCAATTTTCTTCACTCTTCACATGTTATACAACTGCTTCTTTAACAGTGTAAGTCAATAGGAATGCAGTAGCAGCTTGATGCAGATTGATGACATTGAAGAGGAGGTCAAATGCTGGTCAGAAACAGGGCAATAGCAGATCAAATGCACCTGTCAACGTACCTTTAAACTTCAGAAGCATATCAAACTGATGTCAGATGCAAGCAGAATGCATCTAAAAGTAAATTGCATTTGCCCATTGACATAAGTCCAAAGCCTGTTGACTTCACCTTTTTTAATCATCTTCGCCATGCTCCCCCTCTGCTCTGTTCGTTCACCAGGACAGTGGGTAATACCTAGCATTTTTTCAATGCTAGGGGCCACGTGACCATCTACCCTTCCAGCCAACCATCAAGGTCTAAATGGTGTCACATGAGGGAGAAGAGAAGGTCATTTAACCTGTGCAAACTCTCAGATCACAGATCTTGTTCAAGGTTTAGGCAAATGGAGTGGCAGAGCAGTGTGGCAAAGATGATTATAAGTGGGTAGAGAGGTGCCCTAAATGGACAAACTAATAAAGTCTCTATAGGGCTATGTAAGACAACCCATTCTTCCATCTGGGACACATCACCAGAGGCAGATTCACAGGGATGGGCAACCACTTCACCTAATGGGCTTCTGTCCTTTGTTTGGGACAGAACTCGGCAGAATCTTTTTCTCCAGTAAGGTACCAACAGGGACTAAAGCCTGGTACACACTGTGAGCCCAGCGAGCTGGACGAAAAAAAAGCTGAAGAGCTCAGGTTAATGTGCAATGTTAGTACATCGATCTCCCCTACTGAGCTATTGTGCTCTGACGGGGGGGGGGGGGGGCCCTCCTGGTCATAGGCTGAGAGCTAAGAGCACTGACTGGATGCCAGTCAGGCATTTTTTGGTCAAAACCCTTCAACAGAAGCTTGCCGATTGGCCAACTTCTGATAAACCAGCTGCCGTGCACACAGGCCAAATATCGGTTAGTTTTTGCTGACATTATGCTGACATTCTTAAGATAGCACCAGAGCAGTATCTGAGTCTGTGGCTCTATTGAAAAGGGTATTTGGTCTTGTAGCTGTTGTCGCCATCAAAAGGATCAGTTCATTGACAAGGTCCTTAGTAAGTTATTAACTCAGAACAAGCATGCAACCACAGTGCTTTTACGTTCATGTTTGCTCTGGGTCCGTGACTCCTTGGGTAGTCAACCAGGAAATGGGATAAGTGCCCCACAGCCTGTACCCTCAAAAACAAGTCAGCACTGCCAGTCTTTTTTGTACCCTGATAGATTCTTCTTCAGACGAGGAGTGAGCAGTATCCTGCCAGTTAGATGATAGTAAACCTTTCTACTATTAGAAATGTTGGGTATATCTTGTTTTGTTTAGGAGAGGAGAAGGCCCACCTAGGGTCTGCCTTTTTATTCTGTTACCTCTACAGGACAGCTAGTTTTAGGTGTGCTACAGAACATGTCACCTGTCACTCAAAAAATGCCCCCCTCCCTTTAACCTGAGCCTTTATTTTGCCCATACTTGGCAAATTGACAGGTGTATAAGAGAGCTTACTCACCAGTGCCCTGACAAATACCAAGTATTTAAAGTGGTTGTAAACCTCAGACATTAAATATGAACAAAGCATATTCTTCTATTGTGTGTACTTGTCTTAATTAAGAGCACTAAGTGTAATTTCTGACTGCTGCTTCGTTCCTGTGCTACCAGCATAAATCCCTTGTGACAAGTTTTCCTGAAACCAAGAGAAAAATGGTGACAGGGGAGGGATCTACAGCCTCAGCTCTATTCCTGTGTGCTGTGTGAAGTGGGGTATGTCAGGATTCTAATAGCTTTGATAATAGGATTATGTACTAACTGTATTTTGACATACAGAGGCTGATAGCAAGTTTTGTATTGCGCTGTTGTCTAAACGGTGCAATTGTTTAATCCTTGTTCGCAAGGTTGATCTTTTTTCTCACTCCTTTTCTTTCTTCTCCAATTCGGTGGGGAAAGGGGTAAGGCCTATAGCCATATCACACTTAGATTTTTGAGGAAGCTTTTTCACTCCAGCTTTAATATGTAATGTGACTCATACTCATAAAATAGAGATTACATATATTGCACATCATTTTGACTGTAATGCTGTTTGCTGGACACAACCCTATTTTCTGGTGTTATATTGTACCTATGTTACATTGCATGTATAACTTTGAGCACATGTATAGACAATTTCATCTGTATTTTAGTTTTGGATGAAAAACCTTAATACAAATGATCTCATAAAAAAAAGAAGGGGTGTGTGTCTCCTCCCTCCAATCAGCCCCCAGACATCTCCTCATTGAGCTCTGCAGAGTGTAATTTCAGCTCTCCACCCCCTTTTTTCTGAACTTTCACACAAGCTTTAAAAAAACTTGACTTTGAATGGATGTAGAGAATAGAAGACTCTGTGTATCACCTGAGGCCCGTCACCTCACTAGGAATATGTAAGGGATTACAACCACTTTAAGGAGATGAGGGATATGTTACAGACCCCTTTTTTTCTACAATGCAGTGGTGGGTGTGGGAGCAGCCAATCACCAGGCTAAGAGCCGTCACAGGGAAGCAGAGAGGAGCTCACTGCTCTGTGCAGGTTTTGGCATTCATAAAGTTGACAATTGCACAAGAATGTTTATTCTTACTTGCTCAAATTGATGCAGTTCAAGCAAGTACAGGTAACATTTTTAAAATGGCAAGGTCAAACGTGAGCATAGGCTATGCCACTTAACTGATGAAGGGATATGGCCCTGAAATGCACCAGTTTCTGTGTTGACTCACAAACACAGAAACTGCTGATGCTAAAAAGATGAGATGTTTCCCCTTGACCCTTTTCTGGTTGGAACACTGTTTGGACCAAACAGAAGGGTTCCTCTCCAATGCTGACTGTAGAAAAGTCTTACCCAGGGATCTATCCACCTATATTTATCCTGGTCACGATCCTAGTGTTGGTCAAGCCTGTGCACTCTGGAGTCTTTGTAAGTGCAATATATGCTTTGTACATTTTTTTCTAAATAAATTGTATGATCTGCACTATTCGATGTATGTGTTCTGCTTTGCCTTTTACAGTTTTGAGTACAATGTCACAAGCTGCATGTTTTAATGCAACGATCTACCATATTGGTTTAGACTAGAACAATGACTGGTTACCATCTGGTCAGTTTAGTAGTGAGCACCTTAAATTTTTTTGTGATTTAAAATAAAAAATAAATGCCTGTGTGCACAAGGTTAGTGGTTCTCTTCTTTTTCAATATTTTTTATTGAAAATTTTCCATCAATATAACAAAACAATGAAGTAATAAATATCCCCAACCGGGAGCCAACATGGCCCTTCAGTAGGGTTTATCAAAAACAAAATTTAAGATGATAACAGAGATGTTAATGTAACAACAAATTTATAACACATATCAATGCTACCTAATCCCTTGAAGGGTTGTTGTAAACCATTGATCAGAGCAAATGAGTGACAATAAATTCTTTGTTTGCCATAGGATAATAAGATTGAGCAGGGGTCGGCAGAGTATCAATATCTGATTTTGTTCCAGAGGGATCAAGGGAGAACACGCAAGCCACCCCAACTGGGATCTAGCTGTGAACTGTACGTGTCCCCCTGCTCCCCCCGGATATTTGGGTTCTGCCCTCCACCCCCTCCCTGCCCCTCCATTTTAATTAGTTGGTTTTCTTCAAACTTGAACCCAGCAGTCACTTTAAACATTCTGAATATTGATCCCCTGCAATAGGTCAGGTATTGATCTCATCTCTTTGGTGGTCCATGTGTTCTGCCTTGGCTCCATTCAAGCACTGCAGCGTCCACCATACTGTCCAGCATTGAAGACTTTCGGGAGTGTTGGATACGTATGCCCCTGCCATGAGCCATGGACCCATCCACCGTCCCCTATTTAACTGCTTTCTGCTATAGTGGGGTTGGGATTGGAGGATGAACCCCCGGGGCGCAGAAGGGGACACAGTCAGCGGACAGTCCTGGAACCATCAGACAATGAAGAGACTGACAATGGCTGCAGTGCTAGATCTTAGTGAAGGTAGGAGACTTGGGCTGCCAAAGAGGTCAGTATGATATCTCTTCTATTTAAGGGGACCTCTATTTGGAAATTATTAAGCAAGGTTGCAATAAGATAAACATCTGACTGTCAAAAGTCACCTTTTGGTCAAGGTGGGTTAGTTGCTTTTTCGACATACAGTATATTGATGTTCCTCTTTGATTACATGTAGATCAGTGGGGAAATCAAGCTCTTCTTTGCTGTCTTTTATGTGTAAGTCTGCAGATGGAAGCCAAGGACTGAACATGACTTTGTTAATGCTGTGGTTGCTATAGTAACTAATGAGTAGCAAGCATCTTGATATACAGGGGGTTAGCTGTCACGGTCCCTTGATGTACCTGAAAGCTGGTTCATGTGACTGCTTCCTTGAGATTTTCTAGGTTGTAGAATATTCATTTGGCTAGAAAAATTGTGCTCTCATCGGAATATTTAAAGTAACCCTTTCCTTAGCCAATGACACCAGAAATGTCTGGCAAATATGAATTATTCAATGTCCCTGATGCATAAACAAAACTCTTCTCCAGTCCCCAGAAACCCAGTTGTTTCATTGTTAAGTGATCTAGCATCTCATTGGTGAAGCCAGGCTGTCAATCACAGCCAACATTTCAAAGACCTCCAGTGACAGCCATGTGTCACTGCCCTCTGCACACATCAGTGGCCGGGGTGTGGTTAAAGCGGAACTAAACCCATTGACTTAAAAGTTACATTCCCAGCATGCCAGGAATGCTAACTGACACATTGGCTTGTGCTGTCCGCCAAACTGTCAAACAGCCCCAAATGGCTGGTGTCATAACCGATCGCATGTGCAGTACCATGGCTTTGCAGATCAAGCAGAGGATAAGATGGCAGTTTCCTTGGCTGAAAAGGATAGGAGGGTTTACTTACACTTTATGCAGTGGAAGTCACAGTTTTGCAACTGACTTTTGAAGAAAAAAAAAGACAAGATTTGCATATTAGCAACAGCTTGATGATTTACGGAAGGTGGAGTGTGCTTAAAGCTAGGGATGCAATGGATCGTCACTGGATCGACCGTGATCCGAGAGGGTCACCCTGTTCGGATCGGCACACCATGTGACCCGCGGAGCGCTCTGCTGATCGCGTGGCTTAGGAAAGGCCACGGCTTCAGCCTAGCTCCAGAGTGGCGGCCATCTTAGTACACCCGGCGGCTCTTGATAGGAAGTGATGTTTCGTCGCCACCCAACTTACTCCTGCACAGTAATGATAGTGAGAAGGGGGCAAGCGGACATCTTGTTAAACCCAATGGAGCTTTAGATTTCACAGTTATTTTCAACACCCAACGGAGCTTATATGCTTAAGTACAGTATTTGTAAATCCAACTGACTTTTTAGATGTTCAATTTTAAAAGCAGCAGCAAACCTGCTGACCTTACATGGTTGCTTAGTTAAATGTGAAAATCAGAAGTGTTCTGTCACATTAGCAACCATATAAGGTCAGCAGGTTTGCTGCTGCTTTTAAAATGCCTAAGCCCTTGTACACACGGTCGGACATTCCGACAACAAAATCCGTCGGATTTTGTCTGACGGATTTTGTCCAAAACTGGTGTTGCATACACACGGTCGGACAAAGTTGTCGGAAAATCCGATCGTTCGTAAACGTGATGACGTTATTTTGTTACGGCGGAACTACGTTCAGGCTAGTAGCCAATAGCTTTGGTCTAGGAATTTGATCTGAGCATGCGTGGCACTTTGTCCGATCGGAATTCTCTACAAACAATCGGACAAAGTCCGATCAAATCATGCTGTCGGAAAATTTTACAGCCCTGCTCTAAAATTTTGTCGGTCGCATATTCTGACGGAAACAGTCCGATGGAGCCCACACACGGTCGGATTATCTGACAACACGGTCCGATCTGACATTTTTCGTCGGAATGTCTAACCGCGTGTACAAGGGCTAAAACATCGAAACAGTCCGCCGGATTTACAAATACTGTATTTAAGCATATAAGCTCCGTTTTGTGTTGCAAATAACTGTGAAATCGAAAACTCCGGTGGATGTAACAAGATTTGTCTTTTCTTTTTTTTTCTTTTTCTTTTTTTTTGCTAATCTGAAAAATTATCCGATCCGTGACTCTGATCTGATCTGAGGAACGATCCGATCCGTGAGTTTTTTGATCCGTTGCACCCCTACTTAAAGCTCACAAAGCTAATAAAGCAGCTACCATTATGTCTGCATGCTTAAAAAATGAAAGAGTTGTTTTTGGAAAGAATTTCAGATTCACTAAAAATATACACATTTGCATGACCATGCTGCAAATGTGAACTTATATTGTACTACCTGCTGATATATGCAAATGAGTCCCCTTCACATTTCAAGATAATTAGTTGTCAGCGTGTGCGTTATAGCGTTAAGATAGTTCAACTATTCAACAGATGAACAACATCTGGTTGTGTGGTATTGAGCACCTAGCACAAACCTCAATCTAGCTAGATATTTGTTTAAAATATTTAATTATTGAAAGCACAGAAATAGCCAACACATTTCAGAGGAAGGACTCCCCTTCTTCGGGGCTTGAACAACATTTGTTATATTATATATTTATTATATTGGGATATAATTAGGATGAAATTATATAGGGAGCCTTAAATTGAGGTTGGATTAAAGCTATTGCGTTCTGACGGCACTGTAAAAAGCCAGCTGGATCTAATAATTTTTGGGGGGCTCATCTCAGATATATGGTAGCCCTTGGAAGGTAAATAAAGCACTTTGTATTTATATATTTGCCTGGAGATGACCTCCCTTGCCAGTTGGAGCCCTTTGAAATAGTCTGTGCTTTAGGGTATGGGGAAGCATTTAACCCTGTCCCCTTATTCACCCAAGGTGTGGGTTAGGTACAGCATTCTGCGGCATGCAGTGAACACACAGAGTTCAAGTTTAGTAACAGCAGTGTATTATAGCAAACTTCAGCAAACACAAACAGGCCCAGCAGGGAGGCCAAACCGCCCAGAGCAACTTACAACTGTGAGATTGGTGGAACAGCCGTATGAAGACTAGAAGGGGCCAACAGCGTCTGCCACGAGGGGTGGAATGCAGCCTGGCTAGTCCACACCCAAAGGCGAGGCTTTCTGAAGAGCTAGATGTAGTCCCTGCACTGTCCCTACTCTTCTAGAACCTTTCCCTCACTCTATGCACTGTCCCTGCCAGACAGAGAACCTATCCCTACCTTAGCCACTCATATAAAGCATGCCAAGCCAGGGAGCCAGAGTCTTAAAGTGGAGGGCCACCCTAAAATTAAAAAATGTCATTAATATTCTTAAAAAAAAAAAAAAAAAAAATGTAACTTACCTGAAATTGCTGTTGCTCCTATTAGTCTTCCTAATCTGCCTCTTCGGCGAGCGGCCCTGTTGCCTTCTGGGACATGTGCGTGTCCCAGAAAACAACGGGGCCATTCGCAAAGTGCCTCGCGCATGCACAGTAGGAAACGGGCAGTGAAGCCGCAAGGCTCCACTGCCTGTTTCCCTTCATTAAGATGGAGGCACCAGCAGCTGATCCGATGGATGGATCCGCCTCGGGCGGCCGACATCACGGGCTCGCTGGACAGGTAAGTGTCCTTATTAAAAGCCAGCAGCTACAGTGTTTGTAGCTGCTGACTTAAAAAAAAAAATTGCGGCTGGCACGCCCCTTTAAATATACTCTGTCGGAGCCAAGATGGCCACCAAAGTCACATGGGGCACCAGCCTCCATTCGGATAGCATCACATGTGACTGAACCAAGTTCCTCTTGACTTCCTCCCGCAACTGAAATGCGGTCAAGCACCACCTGCAGTGGAGAATACAGACTGGACCAGTGCATGATGCTTAAGCCTAAGAACTGCCACTTGAGGTGGGAAGAAGGTCCCTAGACTCTGTAAGCAGACCGGTGCTAAGATTACACATGACTTTCTACCCATGGCTCAGGAAGGTGAATGGACTTCTGGGGTTAGAAAACCTGTTACCTTGCTCTAGTGGACAGGTCCACTTTAGCCTCTCACATACAATACATAGATGACTGAGCTTCCTTGATACAGTTTAAGAAAAAATGAAGCAGAAGATATTCTAGAAGCTCCAGAGTTCTACCGGCAGAAAACCAGTTAATGTCGTCTGTCAGCATGTTCCTGCGGAGAAGGGATTATCACACAGAGGCTCTGTCATAACTCGACAAGCTTTCTCTTTTTGACAGCTGTATTGTTCAACACCTACGGCACAGCGACACGGCACGCGTTTAAATGCGGCGCACCTCCCCAACTACATCCAGGGAGTAATTAGCAACTCTCAACTCGGCTGTCAAAAACTCACCAATAGAGGAGAGGAAACTCGAAACAACTTCTCTACTGTTCTAGAAGATGAGCTCAACCCATTGTGTGCCACGGCTCAGTAGGACAAATCAAGTCCTAGACCTAGTATATTGACGGGAAGAATGTTCAAAATAGACAACTGTTCCTTCAGAGAAAAGCATAAAAAGAGACCCCTGCTGGAGTGTACAGAACGGATGGCCTGGTCTTATTTGAATGGATTTACAGTGCCTTAAAAAGTATTCATACCCCTTAAAATTTTCCACTTTTTGTCATGTTACAACCAAAAACGTAAATGTGTTTTATTGCGATTTTATGTGATAGACCAACACAAAGTGGCACATCATTGGAAAGTGGAAGAAAAATGATAAATGGTTTTTATTTATTTTTTTACAAATATGTGAAAAGTGTGGGGTGCATTTGTATTCAGCCCCCCTGAGTCAATGCTTTGTAGAACCGCCTTTCACTGTAATTACAGCTGCAAGTTTTTTTGGGGATGTCTCTTCTAGCTTTGCACATCTAGAGATTGACATTTTTGCCCATTCTTCTTTGCAAAATAGCTCAACTTCAATTTTCAAGTCTTGCCACAGATTCTCAATTGGATTTAGGTCTGGACTTTGGCTGGGCCACTCTAATGCCCCGTACACACGAGCGGACTTTTCGACATCAAAGGTCCGACGGAACAATTCCGGCAGACCATTCAATCGTGTGTGGGCTGCAGCGGACTTTAGATTTGTAAAAATCCGACAGACTTTAGAAATGGAACATGTTTCAAATTTTTCCGCTGGAACTCTGCCGGACCCAGTTCCTACCGAGAAATCCGCTCGTGTGTATGCTAGTCCGACAGACAAAAACCGACGCGAGGGCAGCTATTGGCTACTGGCTATGAACTTCCTTATTCTAGTCCGGTCGTACGTCATCACGTTCGAATCCGTCGGACTTTGGTGTGATTTTGTGTGGCCAAGTCCGTTCATTCGGAAAGTCCATCAGAACTCTGTCAGAACTCCGTCAGAACTCCGTCGAAAGTCTGTCGGACCTAGTCCCTCAAAGTCCGGTCGTGCGTACGCGGCATTAGCCCTTGTACACACGGTCGGACATTCCGACGGAAAATGTCTGATCGGACCGTGTTGTCGGATAATCCGACTGTGTGTGGGCTCCATCGGACTGTTGCCGTCGGAATATCCGACGGACAAAGTTTTAGAGCTGGGCTCTAAAACTTTCCGACAACATGATCCGATCGGATTTTGTCTGATTGTTTGTAGAGAATTCCAGTCGTAACCAAATAACGGCATCACGTTATGTACGATCGGATTTTCCGACAACTTTGTCCGACCGTGTGTATGCAACACACGTTTCGGACAAAATCCGTCGAACAAAATCCAATGGATTTTGTTGTCGGAATGTCCGACCGTGTGTAACAGGGCTTACAGGTTTTCTTCTAATGCTGTGTACACACAGAAAAAGTCAGACGGAATTCTTTCATAGGATATTCTGATCGTGTGTGGGCTTCAGTGGACTTTCTTTTTTTTTAATTCTGATGGACCTAGAAATAGAACATGTTTTAAATCTTTAGGACGGAATCAATTCCTATTGGGAAAAGGACGGACCAAAAAAAGAAAAACGACGCAAGGGCAGTTATTGGCTACTGGCTATTGAACTTCCTTTTTTTAGTCCCGTCGTACGTGTTGTATATGTCACCGTGCTGTAAACGATCGGACTTTGGTGTGATCGTGTGTAGGCAAGTCCGTTTCAGCGAAACTCTGTTGAAAAAAACGTCAGAGTTTAATCTGATGGAAAAAACAGTTGTGTGTACGTGGCATTAGATTGCCCTGTATTTGGCTCCATCCATCTTCCCATTAACTCTGACCAGCTTCCCTGTCCCTGTTGAAGAAAAGCATCCCCACAATATGATGCTGCCACCACCATGTTTCACGGTGGGGATGGTGTGTTCAGAGTGATGTGCAGTGCTAGTTTTCCGCCACACATAGCGCTTTACTTTTAGGCCAAAAAGTTAAATTTTGGTCTCATCTGACCAGAGCACCTTCTTCCACATGTTTGCCGTGTGCTCCACATGGCATCTCGCAAACTGCAAATGGGACTTCTTATGGGTTTCTTGCAACAATGGCAGAGAAAATATAGGTATCCTGCCTTGTCAGACTGTGCTACAGTTTGCTGTGGCAGAGCTGGTAAATCTCAGGACTGAATGTACAAATACAAATCCTTTGACAATTAAATATACCTTCCTTATAAATATTTTAGCTGTATATTTAGTTGTTTGATTGGAGTTTAGCTTCTCACATTGCATAGCTCATAGCTTGGATATAAAAGCAATAAATGGTTGCATTTAGGGACAGAAATATCCTGTTTTCCTATTAAGTCTTACTTCAAGGAATACAGCTCTTATGTTAGCTGTGGGAAGATTGTTATATTGATAGATTACGTCACGGTCCAGAGATTTTGCAAGAAGACCCACCACGTCGCCCATCGGGCAATTTACCAGTTAGAGAACTATGCCCGTGTTTGATGTGTACGTTATCGGTAGGCAGAGAAGTCTTTATTTCCTGGCTGAATTCTCTCCCCGCCGATCGGAACAAAACCCTGAAAAGCTTCTCACGGCTCTTCCCTCTCGCTAGACACCTCTGGAGATGAACAAAAAGCCCGACTTAGACCAGGCATCGGCACCATTATACCATTCACACTTCTGAGCCTGAGAGCAATTTCACTGAAATGCTGGCAGTCAGGAGGATTTAACCCATTCTTTGTTGACGTATCACAGAGCGCATTGCTAATGAAAAAAAAAAAAAGCGGAAAGCCTTCTAAATAAGAGTTTTCACAAAAAATGTTTAGATACTGGCTAACTACTACAGTGCACATTTGTATATACTTTAGAAATGTCTGTAACTCCCCCCCCCCCCCACCCCATTGCCAACATTGTCAAAAAATGTATAGGGACACTTTTTTTTGTAGGCAGGGTCTTATTATAATTAGGGGGAGACAATTTGTTGTAGGCGGGACATAGCAGCAAAAATGGGTGTGGTTTAAACTAAATATTGGGCGTGGCTTAAAGGGGGTGTGGTAAGAGTCTGATCTGCACGAGGAATGGAAGGAGAAGAAAGAGAGGGATGGATTGAGAAAGGAAGAGAGAAAGATGCAGCTTGCTACTTGTCACCAAGATGCAGCTTACTTGTTACCAGAGATGCAGCTTACTTGTCACCAAGATGCAGTTTACTTGTTACCAGAGATGCAGCTTACTTGTCACCCGAGATGCAGCTTACTTGTTACCAGAGATGCAGCTTACTTGTCACCCGAGATGCAGCTTACTTGTCACCCGAGATGCAGCTTACTTGTCACCCGAGATGCAGCTTACTTGCCACCAGAGATGCAGCTTACTTGTCACCCGAGATGCAGCTTACTTGCCACCAGAGATGCAGCTTACTTGTCACCCGAGATGCAGCTTACTTGTCACCCGAGATGCAGCTTACTTGCCACCAGAGATGCAGCTTACTTGTCACCAAGATGCAGCTTACTTGCCACCAGTGATGCAGCTTACTTGTCACCCGAGATGCAGCTTACTTGTCACCAGAGATGCAGCTTACTTGTCACCCGAGATGCAGCTTACTTGCCACCAGAGATGCAGCTTACTTGTCACCAAGATGCAGCTTACTTGCCACCAGTGATGCAGCTTACTTGTCACCAGGGATGCAGCTTGCTTGCCACCAGAAATGCAGCTTACTTGCCATCAGAGATGCAGCTTACTTGTCACCAGAGATGCAGCTTACTTGTCACCAGAGATGCAGCTTACTTGTCACCAGAGATGCAGCTTACTTGTCATCTAGATGGAACTTACTTGCCACCAGAGATGCAGCTTACTTGTTTACAGAGATACAGCTTACTTGCCACCAGAGGTGCAGCTTACTTCACACCAAGATGCAGCTTACTTGTCACCAGAAATGCAGCTTACTTATCTACAGAGATACAGATTACTTGTCACCAGAGATGCAGCTTACTTGTCACCAGAGATGCAGCGTACTTGTTACCAGAGATGCAGCTTACTTGCCCCCAGAGATACAGCTTACTTGCCACCAGAGATGCAGCTTACTTGTCAAAAAGATGCAGCTTACTTGCCACCAGTGATGTAGCTTACTTGCCACCAGAGATGCAGCTTACTTATCTAAAGAGATGCAGCTTACTTGCCACCAGAGGTGCAGCTTACTTCACACCAAGATGCAGCTTACTTGCCACCAGAAATTCAGCTTACTTATCTACAGAGATGCAGCTTACTTGCCACCAGAAATGCAGCTTACTTATCTACTGATACAGATTACTTGCCACCAGAGATACAGCTTACTTACCACCAGAGATACAGCTTACTTGCCACCAGAGATGCAGCTTTCTTGTCACCAAGATGCAGCTTGCCACTAGATTCTTAGACCTCCATGCTGCTGTATCGCCAGAGCCGCCACTAGAGGTCTGGAGTCGGCACCGGTGATATTGTCTCTACCGCCATTTTTGCAAAGAGCAGCTCTCATGGAGGCCGAGGAGAACAAACAATGAAAAGCAATGAAAGCGCCTGCCAATAGAAATGGAGCTGCTTCCAACACCCCCACCTCATGGCCTGGCCCACAGCCCAAGCTCCGCCTCTTGTTTCTTTTCCTGGCCTCAAAGAGAGGTGCTCTTCACAAAAATGGCAGCAACCACAGATCTCATGCGGTGGCGATGGTCAATTCATCGTGGACACCGGGACAAAGCCAATTTCCCATGAATTTTCCCGGGATGCGGTAAGACTGGGATTTAGGTCTGAATACTGTGAATGTCCCAGGAAAGTCAGGACTGTTGGCAAGTATGCCCATGCCAGAAGGTTACCCATAGCCTCTTTTACTTAAAGTTATTGTAAACCTCAGACATGAAATGTGTACAAAGCACATCCCTCTATAGTGTGTGCTTGTCTCAATTAAGAACACCAAGTGTCATTTCTGTCTGCTGCTTTGTTCTGCTATCAGCATCAATAATTTCTGACAAAGTTTCCTGACACCAAGAGAAAAATGGTGACGGGAGGGATTACCAGCTGACAGCCTCAGCTCTGTTCCTGTGTGCTGTGTAAAGAGGAGTGTGTCCCTCTCCTCCAATCAGCTCTTAGAGCTCTCCTCACTGAGCTCTGCAGAGTGTGGCTTCAGGTCTATGCCCCCTTTTTCTGAACTCTCAGACAAGCTTTATAAATGTTGAACTTTGAACAGATGCAGAGAAGAGAAAACTGCAGATAAACAGTTACAACTTAGTGTAGTGTAGAAGATGTTTAATCTCTATATATCACCTGAGGACAGTCACTTTACAGGCATATGTAAGGGTTTACAACCCTTTAAAGTATATTTCTACTTTTACAGTCAAACTGGGATAACACCTACTTTATAAGGGTAAGGGTGGGCTACCTGTATTGTATGTTAAAGTGAGGTGCCCATTTAAAAAAAAAAATAAAAGTCAGTAGCTACAAATACTGCAGCTGCTGACTTTTAATAATCGGACACTTACCTGTCCCAGGGTCCAGCGATGCGGGGGATCAAAGCCCCGCTCGTGCCTCCCTCTGTTCAGCGGCATCGGCATTGTAAGTGCCGGGTACCCACTGCATATGCCCGTGCGGCGCCGTGCGGCATGAGTGGCCGCACAATCATCTGGGACCTGTCATGTGTCCCAGATGATTGACAGGAGGGAGGGGGCAGAGCTGAGCCCTTCCTGCGCCGAGGGGAAGTGATGTCACCAGCCCAGGCACTGAAGGAGGCAGACTACAAGGGACCCCCTAGCAACAGCTATATAGAGGAGAGTTAAAAAAAAAAATCCAAATGTTTTTTATTTTTTATTTTTAGGAATATTAATGATTTTTTTTTGTGTGTGCAGCTCCACTTTAAAGTGTTACTAAACCCAGGAGCCTGTATTCACTATATCCGGTCTCCCATAGTACACAGAACATGGAAATTCAATTATTTTAGTAAATATAAACCGCTAAATACCTTTTCTCATCAGCAGTATAGAGCAGTCTTGTGACTTCTATCAGTGTCTGGTTAAAGCTTGCAGGAGTTTTCATTTTCTCATGATTGCCCTATGAGGCTGCAGGACCCCTGACCATTTGTCTGGACAGTGCTGATTGGGCCTGTGCAGATCACATGCACTCTCCCAAAAAAAAAAAAACTAGCAATACACCCCAAACTGAGCATGTGCAGCTTACCCCCAAAGCTCTGTTCTATCAGGAGATGCATTGGGGACCATGAAAGAAGGGGAGGAACGGAGAAAACATGTGGAGGATTAATCCCTTAGGTTCCACAGTGAATATAACAAGCATGCTTTACTGCATATACAGACTGATTTACTGTTGTTGATTTAGTAACTCTTTAATGAGGACAGACTTGGGACAGACTCACTCTAATATTGTAAAACCTTGAAGCCAGCCATGACACCTTCTCATGAGAAACATCTAAAAGGTCAGAAATATATACCTTAGTTTCCCCCGAAAATAAGACTGGGTCTTATATTAATTCTGTCTACAAAAAACACACTTAGGGCTTAAATTCAGGTGATGTCTTATTTATTTATGGTATGTACAATGACGATCTTAAAATAATTGTAAGGGTTCTTTTTTTGTGTTTTGTGATGTCATTTTTGTAAAAAGATTATATAATGTGCAGTGCGTCTCCTTTTGTAACTTTACTGTTGAAAATACCTTATTTATAGCGCCACTGGGTGCTCACGTGACCCACTGGAGCACTTGAGCACTGGAGCACTGGAGTGGCCAAGATCCCCGCTGATGTCACCCGACTCCAAGCACTACAGAGGGAGGGGTCACTGACGTAAGCCGGGAGGAGAGGAGAAGATCTCCGTCGGGTCACGTGAGCGCCCAGCGGTGCTGTAAATAAGGTATTTTCAACAATAAAGTTACAAAAGGAGACATTAAGGACATTATATGATCTTTTTACAAAACGGATTACATCATTTAACAATGATTTTACTAGGGCTTATTTTCAGGGTAGGCTTATATTGCAGCCCTCTCGATAATCACACTAGATCCTATTTTTGGTGTAGGGCTTATTTTCGGGGTAGGCTTATATGGGAGCCATCCCAACAATCACGCTAGGTCCTAATTTTGGGGTAGGGCTTATTTTGGGGAAACAGGGTATATGTTTTTTTAAGGCATGCTGTGTTTATGGGAACACACAACAAAATGGGGGTTTTCTCACATTTCACTGCAAAAGTGGAAATACACTTTAAAGATGAACTCCAGGCAAGCTATGAAATGCACAGAAGAACTTCATATATGAGAGCTGTTTTACATGCCAATGGATTTATTTGTCTCTCCATTCATTCCTGAGATGTCCATTTATTCTTGACTTTTCCCTACTGCAGTTAGGCAATACAAATAGGTCCTGTACCTGCCAAACTGGCTAGACAGTGAAGGAGAAGCAGCAGATGGGCTCACCACTCTGTCATTCTGTCCTCTCCTCCTGTCAGCATGTCTTGTGTTACTCCTTGGGCACTGCAGCACAATTGATTGGCTCCTTGTGCTGCTTCACCCTCTCCCAGTATAAGCTTTGCTACCATTTGCTAAATCCAAAACCAAGTCACATTTCAAGGCTACGTCCACTTTTCTGACCCTGTTTCATGATACACCTATATTTAGGGTGTAACATAAAACATGATATCAGTCTGCAAACCCCCAACCCTCCCTCTACCTTACTGAATCTACCACAGGCACCTGTCATTGTTTTTACCTCAATGTGTGGCTCGCACAGCTGCATCATCCATTCATAGAGATCTGTGAATGGAGAGACTACAAGTCCCATCTCCTACTACGGCAGAGTGACTTGTAGATTTCAATGAAGCACAAGTGTGGTGACATCACTGCACTTTTCATTTATTGATACGCCCTCCAGCCCTGTAACCAAAGGTCTGTACCTTGGTATGGACCTGCGGATGGAGGAATAGTCTGCAGGAGTCTGTGCATTTCACCTGCGACTTTTAAACAATGTGGGTGCATAAAGTATTTTTTTGCAAAAGGGGGAAAATGCCTTTAAGTTGTTATTAAAAAGTTGGGAATATAGCTTTAACTTGACTCCATTCAAAAGAAACTGCTAGGTCATACAAGTGTATAATTTCACAATACTCAGGCACCATTCATTTGTTAATCCTTAAATAGTTTTCTGTGCTTCATGGGTCATAGACACACCATGCAGGGTCCTTGAGTTTATTTGTGTTAAACCTTTTTTTCTCTTGAACGAAACCTGCTTTCGCAGTCTAATTTGCCAGAGACTGCAGTCATGCTAGAAGAGATGGCCAGAAACTAGTCTCTAGCCATTTCTTTTAGCATGACTGCAGTCTCTGGCCATCTCTTCTAGCATGACTGCAGTCTCTGGCAATCTAGCAGTCATAGTAGAAGAGATGTTGAAAACACAAAAAACAGGGAGAAGGTGCGCCAGACTAAGTGCAGTATAAACGATAAAGTATTTATTAAAATAAAAAACATACGGCCAAATGGCTACTCACAAAGGTCAGAGTGATTTAGGCATGTAAATTAGATAGGGATGTATCCATGTCTCAATCCGGTCCACGGGGTTTGCAGAGCTGATGGAGTATAAAAGCAGACAGGGGGGACGACAATAGGCTTGCCTCTGTGTTCCAAAAGCTGATTTGGAGCAGCACCTCTGTATTTCTAATAGTTTTCATCGGTTTCCAGCTTTGTTAAGCGTCCGGATGGTCGGATGGCCGGAACCGGAAGTGCGTTCCAGCGTGGAACGCAAGCTCTGGGATCCGGAAGTGACGCGTGGGCCAATCAGAAGACGCGTTTCACAACTTCAGTTGTTTCCTCAGTTCCTCAGTTTCCTCAGCTCTCGCTCTCAAGCTGAACACATGGAGAGAATACTAGAACTGAGGAAACAACTGAAGTTGTGAAACGCGTCTTCTGATTGGCCCACGCGTCACTTCCGGATCCCAGAGCTTGCGTTCCACGCTGGAACGCACTTCCGGTTCCGGCCATCCGACCATCCGGACGCTTAACAAAGCTGGAAACCGATGAAAACTATTAGAAATACAGAGGTGCTGCTCCAAATCAGCTTTTGGAACACAGAGGCAAGCCTATTGTCGTCCCCCCTGTCTGCTTTTATACTCCATCAGCTCTGCAAACCCCGTGGACCAGATTGAGACATGGATACATCCCTATCTAATTTACATGCCTAAATCACTCTGACCTTTGTGAGTAGCCATTTGGCCGTATGTTTTTTATTTTAATAAATACTTTATCGTTTATACTGCACTTAGTCTGGCGCACCTTCTCCCTGTTTTTTGTGTTTTCAAAATCTTTAGAGAGCCCTGCTTCTCCTCTCAAGACTGTTGCTGCCGACGGTGCTTCTCCTATATTATTACAAATGCTATTGTTATTGACATTTTAAAATACTCATACTCAAATAGAGACTATACAGTGACTGATTTTTTGCGCCATCTGATCCCAAATATCTCTCTATAGTAGAAGAGATGGCCAGAGACAACAGTCATGCTAGAAGAAATGACAAGAGACTGCAGTCATGCTAGAAGAGATGGCCAGAGACTGCAGGACTGCAGTCATGCTAGAAGAGATGGCAAGAGACTGCGGAGATGCCGGAAGAGATAGCCAGAGACTACAGTCATGCTAGTTGAGAAGGAAATAGACTGCAGTCATGCTACAAAAGATGGCAAGAGACTGCAGTTATGTTAGAAGAGATGGCCAGAGATTGCAGCAGGGGCGTAACTATAGGGGGTGCAGCAGTCGCGACCGCAACTGGGCCCTGTGCTGCAGGGGGCCCATGCAGCCCCCTTTACATATGGCCGGCAGCAGCATAGGCAGCTAGGGGTACCAGTGCACCATGCACACGGGTGGCTGGAGGTGGAGGGTGACTAGCAGAGCTGCATGCTCGACTATCGCACTTGCTGCTCTTTAGTTGTGCATTTCCCGCATGACCTGTGTCCTCAGCCTTCTCCTCAGAGTACCCCTCTCCTGCTCCATGCATTGCCGCTCAGTCTGATGTCTGTTCTCCCCAGCCAGAGTCCCGCCCCCCCCCTAGTCCGGCCCACACTGCACTGCATACTTCTCCCGGGTAAACAAACTTTAAGCACACAGATGCAGTGCAGCCCTATGAGGGCCAGCTCTCAGAAGACACTGCAGGCTTGTCTACCAGCCCCCTTCCTCCCCGTCATACACAGATGATGAAAGGTCTTTCTGGGAGATATGCTGATCACCCGTCCAGCACACTGGATGGAGCCCAGGCCAACATTGATGAGTGCGAGGCCTGCAGCTTGGTCATGGTCAGTGAGAGGACCCCATCCCCCACACACCATTACATACCCCCTCCATCTCCCCCTGGGGACAGGGGCCCCTTCTCACGTGGAGACAGGGACCCCCATCTCCCCTGGGGACAGGGACCCCTTCTCACCTGGGGGCAGTAACTTCATCTGCCCTGGAGAAAAGGACCTCATCTCTTCTGGGGACGGGGACCCCATCCTGCCTAGGGACAGTCCCCCAATGGGGCACCTAAAAATTAAAAAAATTAAAAATTAAAAAAACTACTGATGCCAGTGGTGGAACTACAGGGCTCACAAAGGTCATACCTGTGACCATGCCCTGGAGTTCCACCAACCCAACTCGGAGGGAAGGGCCCTGGCTGGGGTTCAGGGGGACCCTTCATGGTTTCTTGCATCGGGGCCCTGAAGGTTCTAGTTACGCCACTGGATTGCAGTCATGCTATAAGAGATGGCAAGAGACTGCAGTCATGCTAGAAGAGATGGGAAGAGACGGCAGTCATGCTAGAAGAGATGGCCAGAGACTGCAGTCCTGCTAGAAGAGATGTCAAGAGGCTGCAGTCCTGCTACAAGAGACTGCAGTCATGTTAAAAAGAGATGGCTAGAGACTGCAGTCATTCTAGAAGAGATGGGCATAGACTGCAGTCTCTAGCCATTTCTTCTAGCATGACTGTAGTCTCTGGCCATCTCTTCTAGCATGACTGCAGTCTCTGGCAATCTAGCAGTCATGCTAGAAGAGATAGTCAGAGATAACAGTCATGCTAGAAGGGATGGCCAGAGACTGCAGGACTGCAGTCATGCTAGAAGAGATGGCAAGAGACTGCAGAGATGCCAGAAGAGATAGCCAGAGACTACAGTCATGCTAGTTGAGAAGGAAATAGACTGCAGTCATGCTACAAAAGATGGCAAGAGATTTCAGTTATGTTAGAAGAGACTGCAGTCATGCTATAAGAGGTGGCAAGAGACTGCAGTCATGCTAGAAGAGATGGGAAGAGACTGCAGTCATGCTAGAAGAGATGGGAAGAGACTGCAGTCATGCTAGAAGAGATGGCCAGAGACTGCAGTCCTGCTAGAAGAGATCGCAAAAGGCTGCAGTCCTGCTACAAGAGATGGCTAGAGACTGCAGTCATGCTAGAAGAGATGGACAGAGACTGCAGTCATGCTAGAAGAGATGGGCAGAGACTGCAGTCATGCTAGAAGAGATGGCCAGAGACAACAGTCATGCTAGAAGTGATGGCCAGAGACAACAGTCATGCTAGAAGGGATGGCCACAGACTGCAGTCATGCTAGAAGAAATGACAAGAGACTGCAGTCTTGCTAGAAGAAATGACAAGAGACTGCAGTCATGCTAGAAGAGATGGCCAGAGACAACAGTCATGCTAGAAGGGATGGCCAGAGACAACAGTCATGCTAGAAGGGATGGCCAGAGACTGCAGTCATGCTAGAAGAAATGACAAGAGACTGCAGTCATGCTAGAAGAGATGGCCAGAGACTGAAGGACTGCAGTTATGCTAGAAGAGATGCCAAGAGACTGAAGGACTGCAGCCATGCTAGAAGAGTTTCCAAGAGACTGCAGATATGCCAGGAGAGATGGCCAGAGACTACAGTCATGCTAGTTGAGAAGGATATAGACTGCGGTCATGCTAGAAGAGATGGCCAGAGAGTGCAGTTATGCTAGAAGAGATGGCCAGAGACTTCAGTCATGCTATAAGAGATGGCAAGAGACTTCAGTCATGCTATAAGAGATGGCAAGAGACTGCAGTCATTCTAGAAGAGATGGCCATAGACTGCAGTCTCTAGCCATTTCTTCTAGCATGACTGTAGTCTCTGGCCATCTCTTCTAGCATGACTGCAGTCTCTGGCAATCTAGCAGTCATGCTAGAAGAGATGGTCAGAGATAACAGTCATGCTAGAAGGGATGGCCAGAGACTGCAGGGCTGCAGTCATGCTAGAAGAGATGGCAAGAGACTGCAGAGATGCCAGAAGAGATAGCCAGAGACTACAGTCATGCTAGTTGAGAAGGAAATAGACTGCAGTCATGCTACAAAAGATGGCAAGAGATTGCAGTTATGTTAGAAGAGACTGCAGTCATGCTATAAGAGGTGGCAAGAGACTGCAGTCATGCTAGAAGAGATGGGAAGAGACTGCAGTCATGCTAGAAGAGATGGCCAGAGACTGCAGTCCTGCTAGAAGAGATCGCAAAAGGCTGCAGTCCTGCTACAAGAGATGGCTAGAGACTGCAGTCATGCTAGAAGAGATGGGCAGAGACTGCAGTCATGCTAGAAGAGATGGGCAGAGACTGCAGTCATGCTAGAAGAGATGGGCAGAGACTGCAGTCATGCTAGAAGAGATGGGCAGAGACAACAGTCATGCTAGAAGTGATGGCCAGAGACAACAGTCATGCTAGAAGGGATGGCCAGAGACTGCGGTCATGCTAGAAGAAATGACAAGAGACTGCAGTCTTGCTAGAAGAAATGACAAGAGACTGCAGTCATGCTAGAAGAGATGGCCAGAGACAACAGTCATGCTAGAAGTGATGGCCAGAGACAACAGTCATGCTAGAAGGGATGGCCAGAGACTGCAGTCATGCTAGAAGAAATGACAAGAGACTGCAGTCATGCTAGAAGAAATGACAAGAGACTGCAGTCATGCTAGAAGAAATGACAAGAGACTGCAGTCATGCTAGAAGAGATGGCCAGAGACAACAGTCATGCTAGAAGGGATGGCCAGAGACAACAGTCATGCTAGAAGGGATGGCCAGAGACTGCAGTCATGCTAGAAGAAATGACAAGAGACTGCAGTCATGCTAGAAGAGATGGCCAGAGACTGAAGGACTGCAGTTATGCTAGAAGAGATGCCAAGAGACTGAAGGACTGCAGCCATGCTAGAAGAGTTTCCAAGAGACTGCAGATATGCCAGGAGAGATGGCCAGAGACTACAGTCATGCTAGTTGAGAAGGAAATAGACTGCGGTCATGCTAGAAGAGATGGCCAGAGACTGCAGTTATGCTAGAAGAGATGGCCAGAGACTTCAGTCATGCTATAAGAGATGGCAAGAGACTTCAGTCATGCTATAAGAGATGGCAAGAGACTGCAGTCATGCTAGAAGAGATGGCAAGAGACTGCAGTCATGCTAGAAGAGATGTGAAGAGACTGCAGTCATGCTAGAAGAGATGGGAAGAGACTGCAGTCCTGCTAGAAGAGATGGCCAGAGACAGCAGTCATGTTAAAAAGAGATGGCCAGAAACTGTGAACATATTATTGGAGTTGTTAGAGACTGGGGACATGCTTTATTAGACAGTTATGGACTGAAGATATTACAAGAGACTGCTAGAAATCACTGCTATTACAGCCCTTCACAATTTTTTTTTCCCTACAGCCCCCTTGATAAATGTTCATCATTTCATATTTCTCTTAGTAAGGTACATTTTAAAGTATAAAAGAAAAATGTTAAAAGAGAAGAGATGGACAGCAGACAAAAAAGGAAATCACTGAAAGAAATAAACCAATCCAATGAACTACTAGAATCCAGTCTGGGGGTAGATGCATGCAGCTGTATGAAAATACAGTAATTAGAACACAGAATCTTGCTGGCAGAAGCTGTAAACATTTACATGCATACAATGTTACAACATAATTGGCAATGGCCTCTATTGATCACCACTGCTGCTCTGGTTCGCCAAAGTATTGTCTAGCAGGGATCTCCAAACTACGGTCCTTCAGCTGTTGCTGAACTACACATCCCATGAGGCATTGTTAAAACTCTGACATGACTAGGCATGACGGGAATAATATTTCCTGAACAACTTGAGGGTCATAGTTTGGAGAGAGAAAGGTAACAGCACTCTCTGCAGGTCTGCAGGGACAACCCAATCCATACACCAGATACACGCTCGGGTGCCTAAGCTTGATGTATCCAATCACATTCCAATGTAATAAATAGTAAGAAGACACGGCACAACTGAAATCCTTGAAGTGTCGTTCATTGGTACATTAGAGTGACAGTAAAACACTAGCTAAGACTATTGCCGAAACGTATCGGCACTCTTGTTTTACTGTCATTCTGATGTACTGTCAGGCACCATGAAATCAGACTGAGACAGAAGTACAGTTAAATCACACTTGTTTAATAATAACAGTAAAAAGAACGAACATAGTCAAAACATAGCCAAAGTTCAGTAATCGGAACAGATAGTCAGTCAAGCCAGAAGTCAGGGATCAATGTAGTGGAACAGCAAGCAGGATCTGGAGCCAGAAGGGATGTCAGCAAAGCAAGTCTTTAACCAGAAATGCAGGAGATAGGCTCTGTGATGTTGACCGAGGTGAAGGCAGAGATCCTCTGGACTGACGGCTTAAGTAGGCAGGACTGACGAGCAGGATATCATCAACAGCTGAGTAACTGTGTAGAGATAGGAGCTGGCAATTAGCCGACAGCTGAGCGGCCAGCTCAGAGAAGGAAGGGCTGAACCCAGCCCTGACATGTACCAATAAATGACACTTCAAGAATTTCAGTGTTGCTGGCTCTTCTTACCATAGTTTGGAGGCCCCTGGCTCTAGAGTACCATCAACATTGGTTACACACTATTGATAGAAGAAAGCCTCCTAGTATATTTCTGTTGCTAGGACACATGTGGCCTCTGCTGCTTAGCATCCTTCTGTTGCTAGGATGCATGCAGTTTCTACTACCTTGTGTCCTGTTGCTAGCATGCAGGCGGTTTCTGCTGCGAGGCACCCCGTCTGTTGCTCGGATGCATGCAGCTTCTACTGTCTAGCATCTTTCTGGTGCTAGCACGCAGATGGCTTCTGATGCCTAGTGGCCTTTTGTTGCTAGGATGCATGCAGCTTCTACTGCCTAGCAGTTGGTAAGATGCAGCTAACTTTTGTACTCCAATAGAATGAGTTTGTGCTGTATGCTTTACGCTATATTAGTACAAATGTTTACATGTGAAAGAAAAGACACAGCAACAGTCTTCTGCCTTTAAGGGTGATGTATTGGTGGTGGATGTGCCACGGGATCCTGACAGTTCCAATATATGCACAGGCTTTGCTGCCCTCTAAGGGTCAGGGGAATCCAAGAGAAACACTGTAAGAAAGAAGGGGAAAGAGGCGCACCAGCCTTGCGCATTAACCATGTGGTGTTTATTGATGTAAAATAAAAGGAGACATACTCACAAACAATACAATCGATAAAGCAGATCAGAGTCTACAATGGATGCAAAGCGATCAGGTCACCAAGAAAAGCCAGCTCCCAGTAAGCCAGAGGCATGAATCCAAAGGAATATATAGCAGAGTTCTTAAAAAGTATGGGAGGGAACAAAACCCTCGGCATCCATTGGTGGCAATCTGAAAACAATTGAAGTTATATAAATTCATACCACTTTGCTGGCCCTGAAATTAGATAGTATTCCAAGAGGTTTAATTAAGGGTTGGTGCTAAATGGGCACAGTGCACCATCACATTTGGTTCACTAGGATAAATATACAGTAGAGCTGCACGATTAATCATCAAGAATCAAGATCGCGATTCTTTCCCCCTCGTGATCTTACCAAAGCATTTTCCAGATTCTATTCAGAGTTCTCTGCTCAAGCCGACAGCTGTCAAAAAAAAAAAAAACAGGCGGTCTGCCAATTTTTACAACATTCCTCAGCCCTGAGCTAACTATAAACACTGTAACGTTTTGTTCTTTAGATCAAAGGAATGAACTTCAGTCTGTAAATGGGTCAGTTTAACCACTTAAAGACTAAACCTTTTTCTGACACTTCTTGGTTTCAAGTTAAAATCCCTATTTAATGAATTAAAAAAAACGAAACAGTAAAGTTAGCCCAATTCTTTTGTATAATGTGAAAGATGATGTTACGCCGCGAGAATCGTGATCTTTATTCTAAGCAAAACAATAGTGATTCTCATTTTTCCCAGAATCATGCAGCTCTAATATACAGTACTGTACCAGCAAGCACGGATTTTGATTAAAATAGAATTGTAGTAATAGCAAAGGAACCTGTAATTAAAAAAAATAAATAAATTGCAAATACTTTTATTTATTGAATCAGAGGGGTGTATTTTTTTAATGCATAGCTTTTTGTCCAGGGAAACTGCTGGCACATTGATTCTGTGAAAATAGGGCAAAATCGAATGTCCTCCTGTTTCCCCTACAGGTCAAATATTATTCTTTCATAAAATATTATTGAAATGAATGAAAAGTGATTCAGGAAAATACTGCATTATCAACACTGAGTATACTTATTTCCTATGATCCTCAGCTCCATCTAGCTGTTATAATGCATTTTTTTCCTGAACCACTCTATATTTATGTTTTTTTTTTATGAATGAAAAACATTCAACCTATAGGGTAAATAGCTTGATAACATATACTGTTGCTCGAGTTGCAAAAAATTTAGCTACAAGCAATTTCACTGGACGAATAGTCATGCAATATTTTTTTTTTATAAGCCAACCCTAGCAGAGATTGCGAACCTTGGCACCCCAGATGGTTTGGAACTACATTTCCCGTGATGCTCATGCACTTTGCGTAGTGTAGATGAGCATCATGGGAAATGTAGTTTAATCTGGGTGCCAAGGTTTGCCATCACTGCCCTATAGTGTCCCTTTAAAAAGGAAGTAAAACCCAGATGGATTTTACTTCCTCTTTTGCTCCCCACAAGGCCTGCAAATTAAAAGCATAATGGGCTAGTATGCATTGCATAGTAGCCCATTATGTGACACCTGTACGGTTTAGGAGATATTCCCCTCACAATGCGCCGCTGACTGCAGCGGCGCATGCGCACAGAGGATTCCCAGCTGGAAGCCCGGCAAACGCCGGGGGCCCTGCCAGAGAGAAATCTCCCGCACCCATGCGCGGGAGTAACGATATCGCGGCTCCGGCCACTCACAGCGTCGGAGCCGCGACACCCGGAAGAAACGCAGAGGGAACATGTCAGCTCCCTCGGCGTGGATCAGGACAGATGTTGGGGCCTCGTTCTAAGGTAAGTATTTCATAATGAGCTAGTATGCGGTGCATACTAGCTCATTATGCCTTTTGCTTTGCAGGTCAGGAAAAAAAAAAAATAATTCAGCGGGTATACAACCGCTTTAAGGTTATAATTTTTTTTTTTCTTATATCACAGCTAAACTATCTAAAAATGTGTCATAGTCTGTTGACTCCCAATTTAGATTTCAGCAAGCAAACATTTTTCAGAGACTCTGTGCCGAAGTTATAATAGCAGGCAAGCCTGCCGCCTATCATTTTGGCACTGCTCTAGCTGTTTGTGACGATGTCCTTTCTATTCCTATGGAATTAATTTCCATACATCCTGTTCTTCGTGTCTAAAGCTTTCTACAGGCAGAAGTTAGGGGCATCTAGAGAGAGCTTTTATGAAGCAATTAGGCCAACATCTAATGTAGTTGGAATATGCTCTTTAGTACAGGCGTGCAACGCATTTTGCAGATGTTCCTAGCCTAGATTGTGCATTTTAATTGAAGGTCTCCTACAGAATGGCATTGCAGCAAGATCTCTCTGCCACTGTATATTCTGTATGTATATATAGATATTTTTTCATAACTTGATTTATTAGGCAAAAAGGAGAAAAAAATTAAAATTATATATATATATATATATATATATATATATATATATATATATATATATATATATATATAAATGTCACTACTTCTAATTGGTTCTCTCTATGTAAAGAAATGACTCTCAGACACCCGTTTTCACAATGTGGATCTTTACTGCTTCGAAATTCTTCTTCACAGGTATCACAATGACGGTGTACTTCACAGGTGGATCACTCATACACAGATTCTGGCAATTTGAGGTTGTTATAAGTTGATGGATATATTTTCCAGCTCTTAACTCCAGTACAGCAATTCTAACATTGTGGGGAGCAAGCTCATCAAGTAAATGACAGTTCTATCAACTGTTTTGCGCTCTTATTTATACAATGACACTGCCAACTTTGCAGCTCATATGAAGCCCCATACACACGATCAGAAATTCCGCCAGCAAAAGTCGGATGTATGCTCCATCTGACTTTTTCTGGCAGAATTCCAGCCAGCAAAAGATTTAGAGCAGGTTCTCTATTTTTCGGTCGGAAATAGTTCCGATCGGACATTCCGATCTTCTGTACAAATTCCGACGCAAAAAATTCCTATGCATGCTCGGAAACAATGCAACGCATGCTCGGAAGCATTGAACTTCATTTTCTCGGCTCGTCGTAGTGTTGTACGTCACCGCGTTCTTGACGGTTGAAAGTTCAGAAAAATTTTGTGTGACCATGTGTATGCAAGCCAAGCTTGAGCGGAAATCCGTAAAAAAAAACATCCAAGTTTTTTCCAATGGAAAATCCGCTCTTGTGTACGGGGCATAACTCTTCCATTTTCTCCAAGGGAAAAAGTCCTCAAAACTTAAAGTTCTTGTATTGTGTTTACTTTAGCGGGCTGCTGAGTCGTTGCTGGTAGGGGGAGCTGAGCTGATCAATCATTGCTGGTAGGGTAGGGGGACAGGATGAGCTGAGCTACTGAGTCATTGCTTGGATTTGAGTGAAGGGGATCTGAGCTGCTGAGCCATTGCTGAAAGGGGGAGCAGGATAAGCTGAGCTGGTAAGTCACTACTGGGAGGGAGAGCAGGGGAAGCTAAGCTGCTGCATCGCTTCTGGAAGGGGAAGCAGGGTGAGCTGGGTTGCTAAGTAACTAGTGGGAGTGGGAACTGGGTGAGATGAGCTGCAAAGTCACTTCTGGAAGGGGGGAGCAGGGTGAGCTGAGCTGCTGAGTTACTACTGGGAGGAAGGGGAGCCAGGTGAGATGAGCTTCAGAGTTACTTCTAGGTGGGGGGAGGCGGGGTGATCTAAGCTGGTAAGTCACTACTAGGAGGGGGAGCAGGGGAAGCTAAGCTGCTGCATCACTTCTGGAAGGGAGGGGAGGGGAACCGGGTGAGATGAGCAGCAGAGTTACTTTTGGATGGGGGAAGCAGGATCGGCTGAGCTGATTGACTAGTAGGAGGGGGTCAGGGGGAAGTGTGCTGTGGTGTTACTTCATGGAGGGGCGATTGGGGTTAGCTTACCTACTGAGTCAACGTTGGGAAGGGGGACAGGTAGGGTCAACCTATGGAGTGACTGCTGGGAGGGGGAACATAGTTAGTCGATCTGCTAAATAATTGCTCGGAGGGGTAGCAAAGGGATTTGCTACCCCTCCGAGGGGTAGCAAAGGGAAAAGAGGGGAGAAGGTTAAGAATAAGAGTTGCTAAGAGAATGATCTTAGAGCTTCTACTGTGAATTGTATTTACTCCATAGTGCCTGCAGCTACAGAGGTAAGTGAGGGCTTGTTTTAAAGCGTGTTCACTTGAGGCCACCATAATAACCTAAAAGAATGTAACCATTTTACCCGGTTGCCTATGTAACATCATCTAGGTAGGTTCTAGAGTAGTTTTTTTTGGCATTAGGGTAGGCAAATTTAGGCAGGCCTGGCTGGCAGCCAGTCCTGTTTGTTTTGATCTGGCTTGGGAGTGGCTCAGGATAGCAGCTGGTGACTCACAGGCAGAATCACTAAGACCTCCCTCTTCTTTCTAGCTCTTTCTGGAAGGTACTGGAAGGAGAGGACAGGTAGAGCTGCCTGGGGTGTTCTAAGGAGCCCTCATCAATCCCCAACCTGGATTGGCATGGAGCAGGCCTCTTTAAATATCCAGGGTCAGCCCAGCTGGGGATAAGTTGGAGTTGTTCAGAGCTTGAATGCTTGGCTGTCGGGGCCTTTGAGGGAGCTCCCCCTTCTGGGGGGACCTTGGGCCCAGGGCTTGGGTGTGGATGAGGCCCTTCAAGAAACTATGAAGGTGTCTTGGACAGGAGGCACAGGAGGAGAAAAGAGGACAGCAAGAGAGAGCATTGCCAGGCAAGTATTTAAAGAGAGGAACAACTAATCACCAGGAGGGCTGGTGAGTGACAAGCACAGTCAGGTGGACTGGGGAGGCACGCCTGAGAGAACTATGAGCATGCAGTGTGGGATGGGTGCAGAACTAGTGTAGTGGACTGTGTTGCCAAGGGCAGTGAAGAAGGGCACCTGCAGCCAGGGGGGCTGGCAGGCCCCAAAGATGGGTTACTGGGCTTAGTAACTAGTGATAGGACAGCTAGCACCAGAGACTTTCTATCTGCTAAATTATAGGGGCCTGCAGTCCCTGCCTGCAACAGTGTTGTTGCTAAAGACTTTGTTGAGTCAGAGTCAAGCCTAGCCTATTGTGCTAGCTGTGCCTGGAACCTTAGAGAGGATGCGATCTGCAGGAGGTGAATGGAGCAAACCTTAGAGAGGAAGTGATGTGTAGGAGGTGAATGGAGCAAACCTTAGAGAGGAAGCGATGTGCAGGAGGTGAATGGAGCGAACCTTAGAGAGGAAGCGATGTGCAGGAGGTGAATGGAGCGAACCTTAGAGAGGAAGCGATGTGTAGGAGGTGAATGGAGCGAACCTTAGAGAGGAAGCGATGTGCAGGAGGTGAATGGAGTGAACCGAGAGGAACCGATGTTCAGGAGGTGAATGGAGTGAACCTTAGAGAGGAAGCGATTTGCAGGAGGTGAATGGAGCGAACCTTAGAGAGGAAGCGATGTGTAGGAGGTGAATGGAGAGAACCTTAGAGAGGAAGCGATGTGCAGGAGGTGAATGGAGAGAACCTTAGAGAGGAAGCGATGTGCAGGAGGTGAATGGAGTGAACCGAGAGGAACCGATGTTCAGGAGGTGAATGGAGTGAACCTTAGAGAGGAAGCGATTTGCAGGAGGTGAATGGAGCGAACCTTAGAGAGGAAGCGATGTGTAGGAGGTGAATGGAGCGAACCTTAGAGAGGAAGCGATGTGCAGGAGGTGAATGGAGAGAACCTTAGAGAGGAAGCGATGTGCAGGAGGTGAATGGAGTGAACCGAGAGGAAGCGATGTTCAGGAGGTGAATGGAGCGAACCTTAGAGAAGAAGCGATTTGCAGGAGGTGAATGGAGAGAACCTTAGAGAAGAAGCGATGTGTAGGAGGTTAATGGAGAGAACCTTAGAGAAGAAGCGATGTGCAGGACGAGAAATGGAGAGAACCTTAGAGAAGAAGCGATGTGTAGGAGGTGAATCGAGAGAACCTTAGAGAGGAAGTGATGTGCTGGAGGAGAAATGGAGTGAACCTTAGAGAAGAAGCGATGTGCAGGAGGTGAATGGAGCGAACCTTAGAGAAGAAGCGATGTGTAGGAGGTGAATGGAGAGAACCTTAGAGAAGAAGCGATGTGCAGGAGGAGAAATGGAGAGAACCTTAGAGAAGAAGCGATGTGTAGGAGGTGAATGGAGAGAACCTTAGAGAAGAAGCGATGTGCAGGAGGAGAAATGGAGAGAACCTTAGAGAAGAAGCGATGTGTAGGAGGTGAATGGAGAGAACCTTAGAGAGGAAGTGATGTGCTGGAGGAGAAATGGAGTGAACCTTAGAGAAGAAGCGATGTGCAGGAGGTGAATGGAGCGAACCTTAGAGAAGAAGCGATGTGTAGGAGGTGAATGGAGAGAACCTTAGAGAAGAAGCGATGTGCAGGAGGAGAAATGGAGAGAACCTTAGAGAAGACGCGATGTGTAGGAGGTGAATGGAGAGAACCTTAGAGAAGAAGCGATGTGTAGGAGGTGAATGGAGAGAACCTTAGAGAAGAAGCGATGTGCAGGAGGAGAAATGGAGAGAACCTTAGAGAAGAAGCAATGTGTAGGAGGTGAATGGAGAGAACCTTAGAGAGGAAGTTATGTGCTGGAGGAGAAATGGAGTGAACCTAATCAAATTGCTATTATTAATACTGGGCATCCCATATTTCCCCAACCCCATCCAAGTTCAATTCCCTCAATAAAATACAAAAACAAAGCTGATGGACTATTCATTGTCTTGGAGTGTCTGGGAAGTGAATGCCAGGCTGGGCAGGGTGACAGGTGGGCCACAACACTTAGCAGCCCCTACGGGGGTACCGCTACACCTATAATGACAATTCCCTTACACTTTTCCCAAACTGCACTGGGACAATACAACTGGTTGCTGACATTGGAAAAAAATCATACCTCCTTCAAATGGTTCTCCCATGATCACTATTTTCTTTTAACAGATGGTTCCAATTGTTATGAAAGGTGAAAAGCTGTTTTCATTGTTTGAATAGAGCTTCAGAAATAACAGAATTGAATTGCTGGAGAGAACACCACCATTGTCTTTACAACATTTCAAAATGTTCAGCATTTTTAAAATAAAATTCCAATGAAAAGCATTCCTTGCTTCATCTACACTGTTGTTATTAAACTGTACTGCTAGCCGTTTTCACCGTGGCATCTTTGCCAGTAAAGAAGTAAAACTATGGCATCCATTTTTCTTCTGACAATTCATCTTCGCTTAATTGTAGCTGCAAGGCTAAGGGCTTAATTCCCCATGTCCCTGCCTATGCAGAATTCATTCTCTATTATTGACTTGCTACTATAATGAATAACCCTCTGCAGCAAAAACCATTACTAGTCATTGTTTTCTTGTAGAGTATGCAGGTAGCAAAAGCTTTGAAGGATAAATTCGGACTCACATCGGACCCTGAAGGTCTAGAATCCACACATAGATTGCCTATCATTTTGTAGAAAAGAAAAATGTTCCTGCAAACCAGCAGAGAAGATGAAGTGCAAGCCTTCATCAATTATGAATGCTTTCGTGTGTTCTGGGAGTGAGATTTTTAAACCCTGCACCCTTTTTGTTAAAGCCCCACTCCAAGCAAAATGTTCATTTTTAGATTTGAACAGTGGAAAAGCTGAATGGACTCCAGAATAGACTGTTCTGTAGTGTGATATTAACCCCTTCATGCCTAATACTTTTTCTGTCACTTCTTACAAGTTAAAATCCTACTTTTTTGCTAGAAAATTACTTAGAACCCCCAACATTATATAATATTAGCAGAGACCCTAGAGAATAAAATGGCGATTGTTACAATATGTTATGTCACACTGTATTTGTGCAACGGTAATTTAAATGATTTTTTTTTTTTGGAAGAAATACACTTTCACCAATTAAAAAAGACCAAAACAGTAAAGTTAGCCCAATTTATTTTTTATGTGTGGTTTGAACACGGTTGCTTGCGGGCGCGACCTACGTATGCATTCGCTTTTGCGTGCAAGCATGGAGGGATAGGGCACTTCTTTTTTTTTTTTTTTACACTGTCCCTTTAAACATTTTCTGCCAGTTTTGAATACTGTCATTTTTTAAAATTTAGTGCCTTTGAGCCCCGGTTCACACTGGAGCATTTTGGCATGAGATTTGACATGTCAAATCGCATGTCATATCAGCACCAAATGCGGTTAATGGCACCATCCTAATCGGTGCGACGGTCTACCATATTGTGCAGACTTCTCCTGTTGTTCTTCAAGGCTCTGATGAAGAGGGAACCCCTCGAAACGCGTCATGTCCAATTTCTAAAATTTTAATGTGTATATTTTGTAACCCTGTGTTTTTTTTAATAAGCAGCTGCTTTTTATATGCATTTATTTGTTTCTGTATATAAATAAACTATATCAATTTGATCAAAGCATCAGATGACGCGCTTTCCACCTCTTTCCTTCACCTGGCGCTGCACCAATTTCAAAAATACGTTTCTGTACTACCTTTTGCAATTTCAGGCTGCGATTTACAGAAACCTGTACAGATGTCTTTGAAATCGTGGCTGAAATCGGGACTGACATGTGGGAGTGAAATTGTGTGAGTTCAGCTAAACTGGCATGGCTTCATTCCTGCAGCTCAGTGTGAACCTGGGCTAAGTCAGTAAACCAGAAGTGATGTCATGACATCGCTTCCGGGTTACTATATCCAAGATCCGATCAAAGCTGATTCTGGCTTTGTTCGGGTCCCCCAGTGGAATGTCCCCTCTCACTGCTCGAAATAACAGTCGAGCGGCTGTTTAGCCACATTGATTGTTATTACAAGAAAGCCGACTGTCGGAGCTACAAAATAGTGTTGGGGTGATGCGTGTGGTTGCATGCATCACACCGGTACAACCCCTTCAACCCGAAGGCCACATACTTGCGTTATGTCAGTGTGAAGGGGTTGAAGGGTAATCCCACTTTTGTGGAAAAAAAATATCAAATCAAAAAATAATAATATAGCGTATACAATTGCAAAGTGATTGAATGCTATGAAAAATGACCTTTCCTTTTCCATGTGCAGTGCTGTCATTTTCTGTGAAATTCAATGCAATATGGCTACCTGGAGGTGTTCTGTACACAGAATGTATACAGAATGCCCCTGATTTTCCCAGAAGTCTGCACTAAGATACAAGTCAGATTTCAGACATCCCTGCAACAAAAATGTAATTTTTGGTAAAATACTCCCAATAGGAATTCACATGTAAAGGGATGCAGGCCCTGCAATTTTCCTCATTACAGTTTTGCAGATACAGCAGCTAGTTGATAATTAAGAAACCATTCCTATTATACTCACTTCTGCACATGGACACAGACAAACTCACAGGGATTTCTTCAGAATAACAAAAGATAGGACTCTGCAAAAAAGTTTGCCAAAATCCTTATGTAATTATCCAGAGGGGAATGTCTTTTCTCAAAAAAGTGGAGTTACATTTTAAGAGTATTATGTTAAGAGTTAATGTCAATGTCCCTTGACATTTCAGTCAGCCCTGATGAAGGAGGATTTTTGACTCCTGAAACACATTGGCTGTCCTTTGCTTTTCATGTTGTCATCAGTTGAATGGTGTTTTAGCACTCCTAAATGCCACAAGAGAAGCAAAAGACAGCCAGTTTATTATTGACTTACTACACTTAACATGACACCCCCTCCTCCCCCATGAGGTCCTTGTTTGTGCGGAAAGTTGCTCATACACAAGTGCCCCTGATTACGTAATTTGTGGCTAAACGCGTTGGGAGGAGCCGGAAGCTGTGACGTCATTGTGCATGTACGCCTTGCCGAGAATTCTGTATTTTATAGTTTGGATGCCATTTTAGAAGCTGAATCATTGTAAGTGTTTTTAACCTATTTTTAACAAAGATATCTATCGGTTTTACACTATTTGGAGCTTTTATTGTATATAAATGCCTTCTAATATTACTATTGTGGGGATGAAGAGATGACGACGATGCCATCTAGGGAGCATGCACAGCGGCCCACTAGCACACTTCCAAAAGCACATTTTGGCTTTCCGATATGAAAGTCACACTCTGTTTGTTAAACCTCAGTGCTCGTCAGTTGAGGAAACACGGTGATTTCAAATTCATATGGTTATGAAGAGAATCACTGTGCAATCATTACTTTGCTGCAATTCACATTGTGTGTATATTGGGGGCTATATATCACTTTGTGGGACTTGCTGTTTTATTATCATTTATATTACTTTTAATTTTTTTGTATAGAGTGCTGCACTTGTGTATGAGCATATTTAATACTTAGCGTATCCTATATTTATATGTTGGGTGCTCCTTTTACTTTCTTATTTTATTAAAGTGGTTGTAACCTTTTACATATAACCAGTGAAGTGACAGATGGTTGGCGCCGTTTATATAAAGTAAAAAAAAAAAAGGAAATTACACTCAGTGCTCTGGATTGAGAAAAGTACACACTATAAAGGGATAAGTTTTGTTCATATTTCATGTCTGAGGTTTACAACCACTTTAAAGGAGTTGTAAAGTTTTCAGGTTTTTCACCTTAATGCATTATGCGCAATGGGTGCCACAGCCGGGCGCCCACAGTTACAATGCCGGCGCTGCCAACCGGAGGTGGTGACGAGTGGGGCTTCAATCCCCCCCCATCGCTGGACCCTGGGACAGATAAGTGTCCGATTATTAAAAGTCAGCAGCTGCAGTATTTGTAGCTGCTGACTTTTAATTATTATTTTTTTTAAATGGGCACACCACTTTAAAGTCCCAAACCCTCTTTTTCTTCCCTACTCTGTCTTTTTCAGGGAAACACGTTAGCAGCACTAGCTCCTGCTGCTGTCAATCAAATCCAGTGACACTGGAGCTGAGGGGGCGGGGCGGAGTCCTGCTGTCTGTGTCAATGGGCACAGCAGTAGTACTCGGGAGTGCACCCGCACGAGTGCCCCCATGGAAAACGGCTCTTCGCAGGGGGCACTCGATGAAGTGGAGGGGGCAGGAGTGGTGCCGGGAAACCCCAGAAAAGAAGGATCAGGGCCGCTCTGTGCAAAACCCTTACACAGAGCAGGTAAGTATGACATGTTTGTTATTTTATTTTTTTTAAACTAACCTTTACAATCACTTTCCGGTTTGACCTGCACCATTTGGAGCCTTTTCCTTTTTCTCCATTTTTCCCCGGTTTGGTTGAGCTTCCTATACACACTCTGACCTTCTGAGGGTCAGTACACTGAGTGGAGGTTTGTTGTCACCACTAGAGAATCACAAGGACTTAGAAATCATACTTGGACTATCATCACTCAAGCCAGGTCGTATCCTGCTGGAAGTTATTATTATTATTAATATTATACACGATTTATATAGCGCCCACAGTTTACGTAGTGCTTTACAATGTATAAGGGGGACAACGCAAATACAGTACAATACAAAAGGTACAGGAGGGCCCTGCTCATAGAGCTTACATTCTAAAGGAAGGGGGTGGTGGTACAAAGCGTAATAGCTGCAGAGAATGATTTGATGGGGGTGGCTCGGGAACAGTTGTTAGGTGGGTGTGGGATAGGCTTCCCTGAATAAATGAGTTTTCAGGGATCTCTTAAAGGTGGTCAGGGTAGGGGCTGATCGGACAGACTGGGGCAGGGAGTTCCAGAGGATGGAAGTGATCTCTCTCCCGCCTAAATCTACATTGTAAGGCATTCAGCCCACATAAGCTCAATTGACCCACTACCAATGGTAAGTGGGTCCACCACATCCGGTAAGAGTACCCATCTATTTCCTTATGACAGGATAGTTTTTTCATCTATACAGCTTCACTGCCAATCACATGTTGTCCATCATCACTTTGATTGAAGAATTATCACTGTGTATTTTATGGACATTTTATGTTGAATTTCAAACCCCTTTCTCTCACTAGCTCACCACAGTGAACATTGTCTCTTGATTATCACATTTTTTATAGGGTAAGCACACTACCATTCTATCATTTCTGTTTTTAGCGCTACACTGTATTTTCTTTATTCTGTTTGGACTTTGAGTGTTAGCTGCCTTTTCACAATTTTTTTTTATTTTAGTGCAGTAATTTCCCACAAAATTTACATATCTTACAGGTTTCCAAAAAGTGGACAAAGTCAATGATAACTTGGTAGCTTTCCAAAAACTCGTGTGCACATATAATCACTGTGCTATAGGCAAAACCTCAAAGGTTTACTTAAAATTATGGTACATCAAATTTCAATGAGTACATAAAAAAGTGAGCACAAGTAAAATGTAAAATAGAAACAAAGAGCAATATGGAGAGCAAGCGTAGCGGAGCTAACGCGTTTCGTCCAAAACAGACTTCAACTGGGGCAGCTGTAAGATATGTGTCCAGCTCCTCCTCGCCACCTGGTCTGTGACCCCATTGTGATTTCCCCTCACTATCTGTACCTATGACACCAAGAAAAGTTCTAAGGAGTACAGGTGTCACAGAGACAGGAAGATACTGACAGACAGAGGCTTCTGTCTCTGGCATTGTGCTGGGAAGACCCAGTTGAAGAGGAAGCCTCTTCTTTTGCATTGCCCATCCATGTTCTGCATGGAACAGGACTAAGGTGTCAAACTGACATCTCAGGCATGCAGATTACTCTGGTGGAGTGTGCTGTCAATGTGACAGCCAGCCTGCTCTGTATCAGGAGCACTAATATTTATATCACCTTCTGCAAGTAGGTTTTCTCATCTTAGAACAACATATGACTGTCACACTGAAGGCCCAAACTGCACAGGCAATTCTAATAGCTTAATCTTATTACTAATATTATCTGCGATCAGCTGCTCGCTGATGGCTCCCTGTCAAGTCAGCTACATATCAGCATGTAGTAGGAATTAATTGCATATATACGCATGTGTGAGTTTCCACCAAATATCACTTGTACATTTTGAAATAATAATCAGCACTTCTTCTGGTAATAGTTAACCCTTGGGCATGAACTGCTTGTGCTCTTATAAAAGATGCCATTGTCACAGAAAACACTTCAGATTTATAACATTGGCATTGTAATAACCAGGGATTTTTTTCAGCATGAACAGGGGGGAAACGCAGTTGCTGCAACTAATGTAATGGCAAGGGGGGGCTGAGGCGTCCTGGAGCATCTATTGATGCTAGCTGCTGTATGATCTATTGTTGCTGGGGGGGGGGTCATTTGTTGTTGGAAGAGATTCACTATTGAGGGAGGGGTCTACTCTTTTCTCCTCGAGGGTCTATTGATGCTGGCTGCTAGGAGATCTGTTGTTGCTGGCAGGTCTAATAAGGCTGGGGTGGATCCATTGTTGCTTGGGGGTACTTTGTTGTGAGGGGTCTTTTGTTGCTGGGGGGAGGGTATTGTTAAAGGGGGGGTGTTTTGTTGCTGGCTGCAGGGGATATATTTTACAGCTTATCATTAACAAATTCCATACAAATGACTTAGTACCACAAAATGATACTTAGTTTTGTACTCTCTAAGCCCTTGTACACACGGTCGGACATTCCGACAACAAAATCCGTCGGATTTTGTCCAAAACTGGTGTTGCATACACACGGTCGGACAAAGTTGTTGGAAAATCTGATTGTTTGTAACGTGATGGATGACGTTATTTAGTTGCAATGGGACTACGTTCAGGCTAGTAGCCAATAGCTTTGGTCTAGGAATTTGATCTGAGTATCCGATCGGAATTCTCTACAAATGATCGGACACAGTCCGATCGGATCATGTTGTCGGAAAATTTTTATATCCAGCTCTCAAACTTTGTTGGTCGGACATTCCGACGGAAAAAGTCCAATGAAGCCCACACACAGTCAGCTTATCCGACAACATGGTCCGATCGGACATTTTCCGTCGGAATGTCTGACCGTGTGTACAAGGGCTAAAAGGGGTTGGAACTGGAAGGTGGATAGGGCACAGAATCAAGGGGTGATGCTCAGAGGTGGGTAAGGGACTGGGACAAGGGGTGACTTGAAAAGGGTTGTTCCTGCACCTTTTCTCTGAGAAAAAAAGCCCTGTTAATAACAATATAAACAATAATTATCAATGACAATCCAGTATAAGCTTACTTCAAAAAATCTCCTTTCATGTTGTGAGTACTGACTGTCTCCTGGCCATCTCTTTCCACAACTTCCTGGATTCCCTGTATTCTTTGCAGCTTCTCCTCTGCTGTTTACTGTCAGTTTTAAAGGACTACATATCCCAAGGGACTTTGCTGTAAATAGCAATTCCTGTACTTACTCCGCCTCCTTAAACTGTAGTTCAAAAAGCAGGCTCTGAGAAATGTGTGACACAACCATGCCCATACATCCCATCTTTTTGAGATGGGAACGAGGGACACCTATTAGCAAAAGTATCTAGGCCCCTGCCGCTCCCTCCTTAAAGCTCTTAATTCCAAATCACAAACGGACCAGAGGGTAAAAAAACATGCAATATTTACCACCAGGGTTTTGCTGGAGGTATCACATGCAGTATTTGTCAAAAAACTATGGGGGTCGGGGGAACCCCCACGCTGTTTTTGGACAAATAGCTGATTGCTAAGAAGTGGGTTGGGAAGCCGGCCGCCGCATCCTTAACAACGGGTGGCTCATCATGTAAAAAAAAAAAATGCTGACAATTAGAAATGATGATATAAAAAAAACAGCATGGGGTCTACCCCCAATGCATACCAGGTATGGATTTTAAGGGGAACCCAGCATCAAAATGTAAAAAAAGAGGGCAGTGGGTCCCCCCAAAATCCATACCAGACTCTTATCTGCACATGCAGCCAGGTAAGTCAGGAAACAGGGTGCCCCCCCGAATCATACCAAGCCACATACCACCAAGTGCCCCCGCTCCCCGAATCATACCAGGCCACATGCCCTCAACATGGGGGGTAGGTGCTTTGGGGCAGGGGGCTTTGTCCCCCCACCCCAAAGCACATTGTCCTCATATTAATGGGGACAAGGGTCTCATCCTCACAACCCTGGCCGGTGGCCCCCAGATCTGCCCCCCCCATGTGAATAAGTAAGGGGTACATTGTAACCCTACCCATTCACCAAAAAAGTGTCAAAAATTTATTTTAAAAAGACAGTTTTTGACAATTTCTTTATTAAAAAATAAAAAAACAGTGGCCCACTCAATGTAAATTCATCATCAATCACAATACCCGTGCACCGCCAAAACCTGCAAAACAGAAAAAAAAGAGCTCTGCTTGCGAGGACGGCTGGCTGCCAAATGCCTCCTATGCTGTTTGACAGTTCTTATATACACCGCCCCCTTGTGACATCACCGACCCGGACCAGCATGCACCAGTCCATGAGGTCACAAGGGGGGTGGTGTCACCAGATGACTTTGCCAGGTGACCCCATCCTTACCTATAAAGAACTGTCAAATGGTGGAGGAGGCATTCGGAAGCCAACCGTCCTCACAAGCAGACCCTTTTTTTTTCGGGTTCTGGTGGTGCACAGTTGTCATGATTGATGATGGATTCACATCGGGGGACAGTTTTTTTATTTTTTATTGCAGGAATTGTCAAATACTCTTTTTATTACTTTATAGCACTTTTTTGGTGAATGGAACTCATTCATACTCATTCACATGGGGGTGGGGTGGTGGAATCTGCACAACCCCCACAACCCCGCAGACCCCCACAACCACCGAATTTTGATTCATGTATTGCCAGCTTTACAGTACAACGTAAGGTTGGTTTCACACGGACGTTCTCTATAATCCACATCCGCCTGCTCAGCAGATCTTCCTACTGAGCAGGCGGTTGACAGGTCCATGTCCACTCTGCAGAGTGGACATCAACACAGTCCCGCTGTTCTGTATTTGGCTGTCAGGTAGAAATGGACTGCATGTCCATTTCCATCCGACTATCATCTGATCCGCTGTTTTGGACAGACAGGATCGGATGCCGGCGGGTGTCTGCAGACATCTAGCACTCCATAGACTAGGGATGGTCCAATCAGGCTAGGGTTGCCACCTCATCCCTTTAAACACGAACACATATGAATTACACAGGTTCTGAGGCTAATTTGATGCAGAGAAGGCACCAAGTCAGTTTAATTACCACCTTAAAGAGGAAGTAAACCCTGGTGAGTTTACTTCCTCTTTCATTCCCTGCAAAGGTAAAGCATTATGGGCTACTATGCATCGCATAGTAGTCCATTATGTGTCACTTACCTGAAAAGCGCTGTGTGAATTGATGGTGCTATATAAGTACCTGTAATGAATAAACAAATAAACATACTAAAATAGATTTTAGGTTGACATTCACGTTTTTTATGGTTCACAGCTGCCTTACTTAAAGCCTCATTTTTAAACCGAAGACAATTTATGAACTGACTGAAGTTTCAAGAAGAAAGAACGATACATTGTAGGAGTAAAGGAAGATTCTTAGAAAGAATCTATTGAACTAGAGAAGTATTGCCTATTACTTTGAATCATACGACCTTGAAGAATGACTGTACAGGTCATCAGGAGGGGAGAAGGTGGGGGCTGGGCGGCAGATTGCAAGAAGAATAGAGGAACCACTAATAGATTTTTAAGCAGGTTATTATGCTGGTTGTTGTTTATTTATCTCTCCATCCATGATCACGCGATGACATAGAGGGCAGCTTTGGCTATTATCTTCAGGCTCTTGACTTGTTGGTCTTTGCTGTGTAGCACAAATAATAGACGTGGCATACATACCCAATGACCATGAACCTCCTAATCCATACACAAGCGGAGGGGACCTTGTCCTTTGTTACATTATGTATATTGCTACAGTCACCTCATATCTTTCCAGATAGTCTTCAGAAAGGTTATTTATGCTTTGTGGAGGTTCTTTAAAAAATGATTGCAGAAAAAAAAAATATGTATGCTTTATAAATTTGATTTTACCATCTTTTAGGGGGGAATCTATCAGTTTACCCCAGTGATTCTCAACCAGGGTTCCATGGAACCCTAGGGTTCCTCCAGAGGTTGCTAGGGGTTCCTTAAGCATTGGGAAATTTCTGCCTCTCAGATAAGTTCCCACTCACACCATTGATCTTTTTAGCTATCTGTAAGAAGGTAATTCTTCCCAATGACCACAAGTGTAAGGACCATTCTTCCCACTGATCATCACACTAATGTATCATGAGTTGTAGATTTCAAATTTTTAGCAGGGGTTCCCCGAGACCAAAGAACTATTTCAAGGGTTCCTCTGTGTTGAAAAGGTTGAGAAAGGCTGGTTTACCCATTCAGGGTAAAGTGACAGATTCTCTTAAAGCCCCTTCCCACTTGTCCTCTGATAACATGCTCCACTGCCACCCTGATGGTCGTTTGTTGCCTTTAAAAATGCCTTTGGCTTTGAGGGAGCATGTGACCTTTTTCCTTTCCTTCCACAATGCAATGCTCAGCGCTGATCAGCCAGTCGCCAGGCCCAAACATTGTCCTATGGAAGAGGGAAGAAGTCATACTTCCAAAGTTTCTGAGATTGGAATGAGGGACACGTTATAGCAAGTAGACAAAGGACATCCCTCCCAATCCCTATTCTCCAAGTTATGGCAAAATTGGGTCAAACCCAAGTGTGAAGTTTGAGAATTTTAAACCTCCCCAAAACAATCCTACAATCCCATGGTGGTCAGTGGCATTTTAAAACCCCACACCCTCCCCCATCATTGGTAGTGTGTCTACATTTGTAGCATTGTCTACATTAGACCATCATATTCCCTCTGACCATTAACCATTAACAAGATTAATATTACATCTTTCCATCCAATCCCGTAGGGAAGCTTTATTGTCCTTATTCAAATAATTAATCCAATCCTCGCTTGCAGCGTTCATCACGTCGTTGTCCATCATTAGAGAATGATCTGCTTTCTCTATGGGATCAGAGGCTGAACTGAGCTCTTTTCCATGCTCTTGCCAGGGGAAGCAGACAAAATCCCCGGTCTCCTCCATGAGCCATACTCGAGGCTAGGAGGCAAACCCCTAGTCCCCTCCAAAAGCCCCTGTCCCACTTGGGTCTGTCGCACTATTGTATTTACATTGGTAGTAATGTCTACATTTGGGATCACTGTGATTGGCCATCACAGCGAACACATAGTGCAGAGTCACTCAAGCTGGCTCTGTGCCTTTAAACTGGTCATAGATGGATCAATTTCAACCGGTTCAGCAGAGGCCCACTGAAGTTCGATCCATGGCCGTTCCCGGCTTCTCACGAACTGGAAAAGTCCTTGTTCATTCAGTAATACAATCAATCATCTGCAGTGCTGATCAGTGTATTCAGACATGGGAGGAGTCCCAGCTGTCAGAATACAATAGTGCATTAGGAGGATTCCTCCACCCACCTCAATTGGGGGAATCCGTTCTTTTATTTTTTTTTATAGTCAGCTGGCTAATCTGGATAAAAAGTGATCCAGCTTCCACCATCTTTAGCTCATGCTCTCCGAGGCTCCGTTCCCACCCACAGCACATTGAAATTCCAGAACCGCAACAAAGCGTGCAACAAAAATCGCAGTAAACAAACAAAATATTTGGGGGGCACAGCCTAAAAGATGCATTAACCACCTCCTGTCCGCACTATAGCCGAAAGATGGCTGCAGTGCGGACCTAATTTGCCAGGAGGGCATCCATAGAAGTCCTCCCGTGCTCGAGCGGCCTGCGTTCCCCCTGCAGGGCGCACGCGGCACGCTCTGTGATCAGTGAATCTATGAGACTCGACTGATCACAGATCGGAGTATCCGGACCCCTTAACATGTGATCAGCTGTCAGCCAATGACAGCTGATCATGTGGCGTAAACAGAGCCGGTAATCGGCCATTTTTTCTGATCACCATCGGCTGTGAGAGGGACATCAGTCCCGATCATGGAGCGCCTCTGCAGAGGCTTCTGTGCCCATCAGCGCCACCTACCAGTGCCCACAGTACCACCCATCAGTGCCCACAGTGCCACCTATCAGTGCCCACAGTGTCACCTACGGTTTTCTCGATAGGAAATGGTTCCGGAGGAAAGATTTGAAACATGTTCTATTTCTAGGTCCGTCCGAATTTTGGAAAAAAAAGTCAGATGAAGCCCACATACAAGCTTTTCTGCTGGAAAGTCTGCGGCATAATGGCACATACACAGGATCTGAGTTTTCGACGGAAAAATCTTGGATGGTTTTTCCGACGGAATTCCGCTCAAGCTTGGCTTGCATACACACGGTCACACAAAAGTTCTCTGAACTTTCGATCGCCAAGAACGCGGTGACGTACAACACTACGACGAGCCGAGAAAATTAAGTTCAATGCTTCCGAGCAAAATTGTTTCCAAGCATGCATAGGAATTTTGCGCGTCAGAATTACTACAGACTCGTAATTTCCGATCGGAACTTTCTCCGTCGGAAAAATAGAGAGCCTGCTCTCAATCTTTTGCTGGCGGGAATTCCGCCAGCAAAAGTCTGATGGAGCATACACACAGTCGCAATTTGCGACCAAAACCTCACATCGGACTTTTGATGGTGGAATTTCTGATCATGTGTATGGAGCATAATTATAGGCTTACCTGTAGCATAAAGTGGTTGTAAAGGGTTTACAACGATTTTAATGCTAGGTTCACACCTTTGTGTTTTTATGTGCCGTGTTTTTGCGCGGGCACAGCAGCCCATTCAACTGAATATACCGCTGTGCCTGCGTTTTTCGCAAAAAAAAGGTGCACGCATCTGTTTGAAAAAGGCGGCCTGCAGGGAAATCGCATTGTCTTTTTGACCATGTGATTCACCGGTGGTTCCCGCACACGCACTGCGTTTCTACATGAACAAATGGATGAATGGCAGCCCTGCGCAATTCCGCAGAGCAGTGCGTTTTCAATGAGGATACCCGCTGCCAAACGCACAGATGTGAACGAAGAATTAATGATGTGTTTGATGATATAAAAACTTCTACACTGTTGGTGTCCCAATCTCTGCTTAGAACCTCTTGTGGATATATAGGTTTTGTACAGTCAGCGTTGTTGGTCTCTGATGTGTTCGCCATCGTGATAAAGTAAACAGGCCCGCTAATGAATTGCAGCGTTTTCCCCCAGGGATTGCTGCGTTTTAGACTTTGTTTAATGAATGTTTTCAGCCTGTCCTGTCATGTTCCTCATCGCTAAATTATTGCAGAAGGTTTAAATTGTAATTTTGGTGTTCTTTTGTAATAAGTACCACGGAGGGAGAGGCTTTGAAAATCGTCTTCAGAAGGTACTGGAGCATTTTATAATTTCCATATAAATGATGAAGCCTGTGATTGTTGCAGCACAAAATCTGATCAAGCTGTCTATCTCCAAGGAGAAGTACAAGATGGCCTCATAGAGAAGGAGAGCGGGGTGAGAGCTGAAGTGTGAAGAAGGCATGGTCAAGTCAAGTCGAAAATCTTATCTCAGATGACCTCTTTCTAGGAAAGTCATAATATACGCTCTGCTGTCTGCAAATCAATATGATTGTTGTTCCACTGGATCGTAATTATTTTACAGCTGAAATCCAGAATACGCAGCTACAAAAATACTCGAGTGCTGTCCGTAAACACTTTTTTTATTTGCACTAACATCCAAATGTGTAGGGCAAGCTTTTTGGGGTGTAAACCCTTCTTCAAGGTCCAAGCAGTACTGAATACACAGCTGAAAGAACTAAGGTGACTGTAAATCGTTACATTTACATTGTGAACTGACTGGCCTCAGGTGATACACATTGATGAAACAAATCCTCGTATATTGTAAGTTATAAGTTATAAGTTGTATCTGTTTATCTGCAATCTTCTTCTCTTTACAGAAGTTCAAAGTCTAGAATTTATAAAGTTTGTCTGAGAAAAATGGCAGGGGTGCTAGAGTCCTCTGCAGAGCTCAGTGAGGAGAGCTCTGAGAGCTGATTGGAGGGAAGGGACACCCCCACCCCCTTCACACAGCACACAGGAACAGAGCTGAGGCTGTCAATCAGCTGGAGATCCCTCCCTCCACTGTCACTATTTTTCTCTTGGTGTCAGGAAAACTTGTCAGAAGTGATTCATGCTGGTAGCAGAGGAATGAAGCAGCAGGCAGAAATTATACTTGCTCTTACTTGAGACAAGTACGTTCTATAAAGGGATATGCTTTGTTCATATTTCATGACCACTATTTTACCCCCTTCCTGACCAGAGCACTTTTTGCGATTCAGTACTGCGCCGCTTTAACTGACAATTGCACGGCCAAAACAAAATTGACATCCTTTTTTTCCCACAAATAGAGCTTTCTCTTGGTGGTATTTGATCACCTTTACGTGTTTTATTTTTTGTGCTATAAACATATATAATAATTATCCCCCAAAAATATTGCCATTGTGCCGAAGTATATTGGCGTGCAGCGGTCGGCAAGTACCTATCAGTACCCATCAGTGCCAGCTACCTTTGCCCAACAGTGCCACCTATCAATGCCCACCAGTGCTGCCAATCAATGCCCATCAGTGCCTCATCATCATTGCCACAGATCAGTGCTGCCTATCAGTGTCACCTAGCAGTGCCCATTAGTGACACCCATCTGGGATCATCAGTGCCAGCTATCAGTGCCGCCTATCAGTGCCCTTTAGTGCCACCCATTAGTGCCACCTCTCAGTGCCCATCTTTGCAGCCTGTCAGTGCAGACTATCAGGGCCCATCAGTGCAGCCACATCAGCGCACATCAATGAAGGGAAAGCTGAAAATTGGTCTGGGCAGGAAGGGGCTTTAAGTGGCCAGTAAGTAAGTGATTAATCTTGTTATACAGTATATGGCTGGAGTTCTGCTTTAAGAGAATGCAAACCTCATCAAAACAATTCATATGCTAGAAAGTCTGCAGCGTATCTCTGAGAAATCTTAACGCTTAGTCATTGAGTGCTAATTGCCTGTAAGCTCATTATACATTGCCAATAAACAGGTTGGAGTCTTGTACATGATGAAAGTGGATTATACGGATGGTAACATAAGCTTTTCATCTAGCTTCCCTCAATGTAGCATGTTCTGGAATGACTCTACTACCCGGTGGAAAAGTAGTATACAAAATTACATGCTGTCTTTCCTAGTATAACATTATAGTGGTAATATTATGACTGGACTTGAGGGCATGCATTAGCTAATAAGGGAATATGTAGTGCTGGCGCGGAACGTTTGGTGTGGGGGTTTTATGAAGCCATAATTGAGCTGTGCAGACTTACAGGAAAATTCATGGGAACAAGAAAATTTTTGTAAATGGCTCCTATCGAAGAAAAGCCTGTTTTCCAGCAGTTAAATTGCTAATGTTTGAAAAATATTTCCTTTCTCTGGCAGTGGCCCCCAACCTGTACATAATACAGTAGCTGGCAGTATATGCAAATTTATGGGTGGAAGCCAAGCCTTTGGATTGTTAAGGGAATCCACTCACCGTGGGCACAGGGAAACCATGAAGATCATGGGCCTGATGGAAATTGATCGGAAAGTCACGCATGTCGTCTAGCGACTGAGCCCCGTAGACTGCTGGAAGGATGAGACTCCCCAGTTCTGCCAGTTCCTCCTGCTGGCAATTTCTGCTGCACAACTAAGGCTAGAGCTACATGGGCATTTTTAGGAGCTCAATCATATTACTGTCAGAAACCATGAAATCAGGCTGAGACAGAAGTACAGTTAAATCACACTTGTTTAATAATAAAAGTAAAAAGAACAAACATAGCCAAAGTTCAGTAACCGGAACAGATAGTCAGCCAAGCCAGAAGTCAGGAATCAATGTAGAGGAATAGCAAGCAGGATCTGGAGCCAGAAAGGATGTCAGCAAAGCAAATCTTGAACAGGATCGCAGGAGATGGTTTCTGTGATGTTGACCAAGGTAAAGGCAGTGATACTCTGGACTGGATGGCTTAAGTAGGCAGGAATGTCGAGGAGGATATCATCAACAGCTGAGTAACTGTGGAGAGATAGGAGCTGGCAATTAGCCGACAGCTGAGCAGCCAGCTCAGAGAAGGAAGGGCTGAGCCCGCCCCTGTCAATTACTAAATCTCTAGCAATTTATTGGTAATGAATGGTCACTCAGATAGACCAAATGGTTCCTAAGGCAGAACTAAAGGTAGAAATACTTAAAGTGATACTAAAGTCTTTTTTTTTTCTATAAAATTAGTAAACATATAATACTTACCTGCTCTGTGTAATGGCTTTGCACAGAGCAGCCCATATCCTCCTCTTCTCAGGTCCCTCTTTGCTGCTCCTGGCCCTTCCCTCCTGTTGAGTGCCCCCACAGGAAGCAGCTTGCTATGGGGACACCTGAGCCGAGCTGCTGCTCCCTGTGTCCATTCGGACATGGAGCCTTGGCCCGGCCCCTCCCCATTTCTCTCCTCATTGGTTTACTGACTTTGATTTACAGCAGTGGGAGCCAATAGCGCTGCTAGCTCAGCCAATGAGGAGGGGAGCCCTGGACAGCCGAGTCTCTTGTGCAATATCGCTGGATCTAGATGGGCCTCAGATAAGTATTAGGGGGGCTGCTGCACACAGAAGGGTTCATATCTTAATGCATAGAATGCATTAAGATAAAAACCTTCTGCCTTTTCAACTACAAGGTGGCCACAGATGCTGAACCCCGTCAAATTTTGATCCATGTGCGGCCACTGCGCCTCAACAGAAGTCAATCTATCAATCAACTTCTCTTGAAAAGACCTGTTAGAAAAAAGCTGCTCGATCAGCGGCTGCAGCCAATGGCTGATCTGTATATTCTGACAACGAAAGTGCCCCCCCCCCTCAATTGCATGGCAGGGGGGAGCAGTTCAGTTTTTTCATTCAGCCAGCCATGAAAGGCCAGCTTTACCTTTTTTTTCCAAAGGTTCGACACCTGCGGAATCTCGCGCCGGCATCTTCACCCCGGTGCCTGTCGTCTGCCATCTTGATTGCCTGGCGGGAGATGACATAATTCCCACGCATGCACAGGAGTACAGTCATCCCGGCACACTGACTGTGTTCCAAATCACAGTAAAACTTGAAACAAACATTTGCGTGCCAATCGTCCTGAATGGCACCCCAAACGTGGTACAATTTTGTCTGCGATTGTCACGTGACAAAACACATGAGAATCGTGACAAGACGTGCATGTAAAATCGCGCCTGGCTCAGGGTCAAAATTTAGTCCCTGAGCTTCTTTGTGCAACAAATACGCATAAGGCAGCCCATTCAAGGGTACCCACTTTCACCCAATTTCCATAATATTACACCCCCTCCTTTCACATCCCTTTGTAAATATATTTCTTTATTTTACCAGCCCTGCTGGATAGTTTTGGGTACCGCAGTTTGTTGCCGTTTCATGGGCATGGGCAGTTTTAAGGCTTGACATGTTTAGTATCTATTTAAGTGACTTAACTTCAGCTTTAAAATTTTACAGAAATGTTTGGTTATATATTGGGGTTGATTTATTAAAGGCAAATATGCTGTGCACTTTGCAGTGCAGTTGCACTCTGCAAGTATAGTTGCTCCAAAGCTTAGTAAATGCTTAGTAAAGGAGGTAAAGCTTCACTTTGGAAATAATGCCAAATCACATGCAGGGAAGATAAAAAAAAACAGCATTTTTGCTTGCACATGATTGGATGATGGAAGTCAGCAGAGTTTCTGCTCATTTATTTAGCTCTGGAGCATTTGCTCTTGCAGGGTGCAACTGTCTATTTACCTTTAGTAAATCAACCCCATTGTGTTTGTGTGCCCTGAAATTATCATCGTTGGTGTGTTTTTTTTTTTTTTAGTTTTGAGAGTTTTAAGTAATCCTTGGTTCTAATTTTGACATAGGACCCATGACCGGACTTTCCCGGCAGAAAAGGTCCGACGGTCTTCTTGACAGAGTTCCGACGGATTTCTGACCAAACCGACATGCCCACACACGAACAGACCAAAGTCCATTAATTTTGAACATGATGACGTACGACGGGACTAGAATAGGAAGTTCATTAGCCAGTAGCCAATAGCTGCCCTTGCGTCGTATTTGGTCCATCGGACCAGCATACAGACTAATGGTTTTCCCAATAGAAATTGATTTCGTCTGACAGATTTGAAACATGTTCTATTTCTAGGTCTGTCTGAATTTTTGAAGAAAAAAGTCAGATGAAGTCCACACACGATCGTAATATTCAACGGAATAATTCAGTCGGACTTTTTCTGCCGAAACGTTTGGTCGTGTGTACACGGCATTAGATTGTAGGCTCCTTAAAGGGGTTGTAAAGGTTTGTGTTTTTTCACCTTAATGCATCCTATACATTAAGGTGATAAAACATCTGGCAGTGACCAGCCCCCAGCCCCCCCCCATTTTACTTACCTGACCCCTCGAACTTGTCCCACGGGGATGCGCCTTCTCTCTGCTAGGGGGTTCTCGGCTGTTGATTGTATAGATTGATAGCAGTGCAGCCATTGGCTCCCGCTGTTGTCAATCAAATCCAATGACGCAGCCACCAGGGGGGTGGGGCCGAGTCCTGCATTTGGCGTCTATGGATGCCGAATGCTGGACTCGGTAGCATGCCCGCAATGTAACCCCCCAGGAGTGCGCTTCTCCTATGGGGTTATCTGATGCGGGGAGGAGCCGAGACAGCCACCAAAGGACCCCAGAAGAGCAGGATTGGGGCCTTTCTGTGTAAAACGAGCTGCACAGTGGAGGTAAGTATGATATGTTTGTTAGTTTTTTTTTAATTCCTTTAGTGTCACTTTAAAACACTTTCACCTACAGGTAAGCCCAGATTAAGGCTTACCTGTAGGTGCTGTAAATATCTCCTAAACCTACATTTCTTCTGCGCATGCACCGATGTACTCGGCGCATGCGCACTTTAGAAGGATCGCGGCGTGCCGTTTTCATTAAACGACATGCTATGACTGACAGCTCCCGCGCGCATGCTTACAGCCAGCGAGGAAATCGGTGACATCGCTGGCTCCTGTGTCAGGTAAGTGACACATAATGGGCTACTATGCAATGCATAGTAGCCCATTATGCTTTGCAGGGAAACATCAGGGTTTACTTCCTCTTTAAGGGCAGAGACTGATGTGAATGTACAATATGCAAAGTACTATGTAAATTGTTGGCAATATACAGTGCCTTGCAAAAATATTCGGCCCCCTTGAACTTTTTAACCTTTTGCCACATTTCAGGCTTCAAACATAAAGATATAAAATGTTTATTTTTTGTGAAGAATCACCAACAAGTGAGACACAATTGTGAAGTGGTACGAAATCTATTGGATTTTTGAAATTTTTTTAACTAATAAAAAAATGAAAAGTGGGGCGTGCAAAATTATTCGGCCCCCTTGCGTTAATACTTTGTAGAGCCACCTTTTGCTGCGATTACAGCTGCAAGTCGCTTGGGGTATGTCTCTATCAGTTTTGCACATCGAGAGACTGAAATTCTTGCCCATTCTTCCTTGCAAAACAGCTCGAGCTCAGTGAGGTTGGATGGAGAGCGTTTGTGAACAGCAGTTTTCAGCTCTTTCCACAGATTCTCGATTGGATTCAGGTCTGGACTTTGACTTGGCCATTCTAACACCTGGATAGGTTTATTTGTGAACCATTCCTTTGTAGATTTTGCTGTATGTTTGGGATCATTGTCTTGTTGGAAGATAAATCTCCGTCCCAGTTTCAGGTCTTTTGCAGACTCCAACAGGTTTTCATCCAAAATGGTCCTGTATTTGGCTGCATCCATCTTCCCCTCAATTTTAACCATCTTCCCTGTCCCTGCTGAAGAAAAGCAGGCCCAAACCATGATGCTGCCACCACCATGTTTGACAGTGGGGATGGTGTGTTGAGGGTGATGAGCTGTGTTGCTTTTACGCCAAACATATCGTTTTGCATTGTGGGCAAAAAGTTTGATTTTGGTTTCATCTGACCAGAGCACCTTCTTCCACGTGTTTGGTGTGTCTCCCAGGTGGCTTGTGGCAAGCTTTAGACGAGACTTTTTATGGATATCTTTGAGAAATGGCTTTCTTCTTGCCACTCTTCCATAAAGGCCAGATTTGTGCAGTGTACGACTGATTGTTGTCCTATAGACAGACTCTCCCACCTCAGCTGTAGTTCTCTGCAGTTCATCCAGAGTGATCATGGGCCTCTTGGCTGCATCTCTGATCAGTCTTCTCCTTGTCTGAGCTGAAAGTTTAGAGGGGCGGCCAGGTCTTGGTAGATTTGCAGTGGTCTGATACTCCTTCCATTTCAAAATGATCGCTTGCACAGTGCTCCTTGTGATGTTTAAAGCTTGGGAAATCTTTTTGTATCCAAATCCGGCTTTAAACTTCTCCACAACAGTATTACGGACCTGCCTGGTGTGTTCCTTGGTCTTCATGATGCTCTCTGTGCTTTCAACAGAACCCTGAGACTATCACAGAGCAGGTGCATTTATACAGAGACTTGATTACACACAGGTGGATTCTATTTATCACCATCAGTCATTTAGGACAACATTGGATCATTCAAAGATCCTCGCTGAACTTCTGGAGTGAGTTTGCTGCACTGAAAGTAAAGGGGCCGAATAATTTTGCACGCACCACTTTTCAGTTTTTTATTTGCTAAAAAAGTTTAAATTATCCAATAGATTTCGTTCCACTTCACAATTGTGTCCCACTTGTTGGTGATTCTTCACAAATTTCACAAAAAATTAAAATTTTATATCTTTATGTTTGAAGCCTGAAATGTGGCAAAAGGTTGAAAAGTTCAAGGGGGCCAAATACTTTCGCAAGGCACTGTATATATATATATATATATAAATACTAATAAATAATATAATAAAATTTAAAAAGAATTATCCCTGGCAGTGAAGGGGTATTTTGTTGAGTTTATAGCATAAGTGCACTCTCTAACATGTCTATCTATCCTGCAGAGCACATAAGTTATATAATCTGCTGAATTGTTGTGCACATTTTTTCCTGTCCTTAACAGAAATGTTATTTTATGCTCTTTATAGACTCTGTGGGGAATCATCAAACTGATTGCTGATTGTCTGTAAATTTCCTGTTGAGGTCTTAATGATTTTTTTTTTTTTTATGTTTCTGTCCTCAAATCCTTTTCCATCCCTTCATTGTATATTTGCACATGTCACAACTTTATGAGAAGGGAAAGAGAGACAACTTTTAGACAAAATGATGTAGGCAAAAATACACAGATCAGCCATAACATTATAACCACCCAGCAACTATTGAGTGGATCCCCTTTTTGCTGCCAAAACAGCCCTGATGTGTCAAGGCCTGGACTCCACTAGACCTCTGAAGGTATGCTGCAGTATCGGTTACCAGGCCATCAGTAGTAGATCGCTGCCTCCACTCGGCTTGCCTTCATCCCATAGTGCGTCCTGGTGCCATCCCTTAACTAGGTAAGACACACACGCACTTGGCCATCCATATGATTTTAGAAAGTCAAGAGTCAATGAGTCAAGAAAACATGACTCATCAGACAAGGTCACCTTCTTCCATCGCTCTGTGGTCCAGTTCTCATGCTCCTGTGACCATTGTAGCACTTTTGGCTGTGGTCAGTATTGGCACTCACAGCCCCATACACAACAAACTGTGATGCTTTGTGTGTTCTGGCGCATTTTTATCGGAAACCAGAGTTAGCGTTTTCAGCAATTTTTTTGTAGCAGTAGAAGTGCCAGAAAATTATATGTAAAGCACTTATTGGAGCACCATCATCCAGACGGTACTAAAAAACATATACTGTACGAGGAAGAATGACTTTCTCAGTACCCCCAACAGGGTAACTTCACGACATCAACAGCTTTATATTAAAACATTTTTTACAAAAGCATTTTATTGTCACAGAATAGGTTAAAAGACACATGTACAACATATATGCCTCCCAAGATATACTCCCACACACTAGCAACAATTATTCCCATGCGGTTAGTCCATGCAAATATCCAAAATAGCTCATGCCAGATATGTTGTAACAATTTTGGATGAGGTAAGAAGAGTACAAATACATGCATAGGAAATAATGACACATCTGATGTTTCTCAAGATGTTTCACCGCTCTGGGCCGCCTCCTCAGGAGAAGTAGGAATCATAATATCCAAAAAATTAGGGGTAATTCACCCGTTCCAGGGCAGCACAGGGGTCACCAAAACCCCTCTCCCCATACCGGGCAGGTATGGGAACACCAAGGGGCAATCCATGGGACATGTGAAAAAACCCAAGGTGGCAGGAACAGCTGAACATAAAGTATCTGGGGGGGGTAAGACCAGTGACATCCTTACAAAAGACTGTAAACAAGCCATGTGTCCACAGTATATCTGGAGGCGTTTCTTGCCTGCACAACGGATCTGTCCCAGTCCACCACTAACTGAGCAACAGTAGCTTTTTTATTGAATTAGACTCTACAGGCCAGACTTCACTCCTCAAATACATAAATGAGCCTTGGCCACCCCTGACCCTATCGCTAGTTTGCCGGTTTTCCTTCCTTGGGCCACTTTTGGTTGGTGCTGACCACTGGGAACATCCCACAGGAGCTGCAGTTTTGGAGATGCTCTGACCCAGTCATTTAGCCATTACAGGAAATAGATAAAAACAGATGGCGCACTGGCCTAGTACATTATCCAACAACATTTTTATTTCACGATAAAACAAAAAATGACTACTCACAAATATAGGTAGTGCACACGCTCATCTGACCACTACATGTGGCCACGATCTCCTAGCTAGGGATGAGCTTCGTGTTGGCTGTTCGGCCGTTCGGCGAATTCCGAACGTTTGGGCCGTTCGCGTCAAAATTCGAGTGACGCGCGCGCGGACCACAATGCACTGCGGTGGTGCAGTGCATTGCTGCCCCATGATTGGCCAAGCATGCACTGTGACCCCGCATGCTTGGCCAATCGCAGCGCCGGCAGCGAGGAGAGCCATGATTGGCCACAGGCATCCTGCCTGTGGCCAATCATAGCTCAGGCTGTGTAGTGCACGCCCCACACTATATAAGGCCGCCTTTGAGGCGGCCTCGTGTAGTGTGTTACTTAGCATCTGAAGCAGTGGGTGTTCTGTGTACCTTCAACACAGTACACACCAATCGTTTTTGGCTGATTTCCTATCTTGCTGCTGTGTAGTGGTTGTTGTCTGTGCCCTGACTGCAGTATACACCACTATATTCACCTCACCTATATAGCTAGTGATCTAGCTTTAACCACTTAACAACTGCCCATTGCCGATTAACGGCTTCAGGGGGGTTGTTTAACTCTGAGAGGCCGTTAATTAACGGCCTCCCAGAATTCTGCTCTCGCGTGCCCCGAGGTGTGCGCACTCGAGAGCATCCGTGACCGCCGGGTCGCATCACGGATCACGGTAAACGGCCGCTCATAGCGGCCGTTTACCACGTGATTGCTCCATCAAATGACGGAGTGATCACTTGGAAACAAACCGGCGTCATGTTATGACGCCTGTTCCTCCCTCCCCTCTCTGTACCGATCGGTACAGCGGAGGGGAAAGAGATCGGTGTCAGCAGCGATGTGGGCTGCATCTGCAGTGCCCACATCGCTGCTCACCGAATTTAACCCCTCAATTCCCTGCCAATACTCTGCAATACCAGTGCATACTCTGCAGTACCCTGCCATTACTCTGAAGTACCCCGCCATTACTCTGCAGTGCAGTACCCTGCCATTACTCTGCAGTGCAGTACCCTGCCATTACTCTGCAGTACCCCCCATTACTCTGCAATAACCCCCATTACTCTGCAGTACCCCCCAATACTCTGCAGTACCCGCCATTACTCTGCAGTACCCGCCATTACTCTGCAGTACCCCCAATACTCTGCAGTACCCTGCCATTACTCTGCAGTGCAGTACCCTGCCATTACTCTGCAGTACCCCCCATTACTCTGCAGTAACCCCCATTACTCTGCAGTACCCCCCAATTCTCTGCAGTACCCGCCATTACTCTGCAGTACCCGCCATTACTCTGCAGTACCCCCAATACTCTGCAGTACCCTGCCATTACTCTGTAGTACCCCCCAATACTCTGCAGTACCCTGCTATTACTCTGTAGTACCCCGCCAATACCCCGCCAATACTCTGTAATACCCTGCCATAAATTGCCATACCCAGCCATACTCAGAGATACCCAGCCATACTCGGTGATACCCTGAAATACCCAGCCATAGACGCCCCCCACCCCTCACAGCCCTCCGGTGCTTCTACCAACTCACCAGTACGATCAAAGCCAAAATCTTTTTTTGATTTTTTATTTCAGGCTTCCCAGCCTAGAGGTGAGATGTGGGGTCATATTGACCCCCCAGATTTCACTGTAAAGAGGACCTGTCACCCCATATTCCTATTACAAGGGATGTTTACATTTCTTGTAATAGGAATAAAAGTGATCAAAAATATATTTTTGGGGAAAAAAATGTCAAACTAACATAAATAAAGTAAAATGAACAATAAAAAAATAAAATAAAAATTAAAGCGCCCATGTCCCCATGTGCTCGCATGTGCCACACATGTGAGGTATCGCCGAGAATGTTAGAGCGAGAGCAATAATTCTAGTCCTAGACCTCCTCTGCAACTCAAAACATGTAACCAGTAAAAAAAAAATTTAAGCGTCGCCTATGGGGATTTTTTAAGTAGCGACGTTTGGCGCCATTCCACGGGCATGTGCAATTTTGAAGAGTGACATGTTTGATATCTATTTACTCAGCATAACTTCATCTTTCACTTTATGCAAACATTGGGCTAACAAGTGGTTAATAATAGAGCTTGCAGTCAGTAGTGTTAGGAGATAGTGCGTGCGTCTGCGTGCTCTGTACCCAGTACATACCGCTATAATATAGGGCAGGCCCCTACTTTCAAACATCCAACTTACAAACATCTCCTACTTGCAAACGCAAGGAGACAGCAGCAAGTGAGATGAAAAAAGATGGACGACAAAACAAATTATACAGGGGTGATAACCCTTCCCTATGTTTTCCAAAAAGCTTAAAGATAGTTTTTTTGACTGGAGCTACACTTTAAAAATGTACCGGTTGAAAATGACAAACAGATTCAACTTAACACAACAAACCTACACAGTCCCTGTCTTGTTTGCACCGCCTGTATACTGCTGTTCTGAGTATATAGGGCCTGGGGGCCACACGCATTTCCTTTTTTTAATATGGGTACGGGGTTCCCCTTAATATGCTTACAAGACCCAAATAGGCTGGTAATGGGCAGGGAGGGCTACCCATGCCATGTTTCTCAATGATTTTCAACCATATTGCAGGAACCAGATATAACATTAAAACCGCAAGCAGTTTTAAATGGTGTTATTTCCGTTAAATGTCATTTTGTGCAGGGACTGTTCTAAACACGGGAAACACGTGGCACTTCACAGGCATACTACAGACACCCCCCAGGCACCATATTTAAAGGAATATTTCACCTTTTTTTTTCACTTTAATCGTCATTAAAATCAGTGCTCCCGCCAAAACGGCCGTTTTTAAAACTTTTTTTTGCAGTGACCCATGTCCCCTGAGGCAGGAGGCAGGTCCCCAAACCCTTTTTAGGACACTATCTTGCATATTAGCCGTTAAAATTAGCACTTTCCAATTCGAACGTTCGAGTCCCATAGACTTCAATGGGGTTCTAACGTTCGTACCGAACGCGGGGGTCGTTCGCAAGTTCTGGTGCGAACCGAACCGGGGGGTGTTCGGCTCATCCCTACTCCTGGCTTTGCCAAAGCTTCTAGCTCAAGAAGGACCTCACCAAGGTCCTTGCTGGCTGACACGTTTGGAAGGTAATTCCCTCTTCATCAGAGCCACAGCTAATCCGGTGCCAAATAATGATTTACCATTTTTAGTGTGGTTGCACACAAAGCTGCTTCTCTTTAGCGGTCCATTTGTCAGTTACACTCTGACATCATCATGTACAGTGCAGGATCAGAAGTCCTCTATGGTAAGTGAGGATGTCAGAGGTCTACCCACAACACAGAGCGTTCAAAGGAATGGACCAGCTGCCAAGGGAGCAAGTAATAAGGTAAAGTAAAACTGCTATAAGCTGGTCATACACCAGTAGATATTCGTTTGAACATTCGTACAGAGATTCTAAAAAATCAGAGCATTCGATCTTGACATCCATGAGTCAGCTAGTTTGAAAACCCTTAACATTTCATCCAGGCCTGCTCTGCTTCTTAAATGGAATCCCAGATGTAATAAACAGGTTTCCTTTGTACCTAGAATATGTGTATGATTTTTCCCAATCAAAAACCACATTCACAGTTAGAATATCATCTGTCCGAGAAAAAAAAATGAATCTTGCTTCTTCAAATTTTCTTATTACTACAGTCGAAACGGAAAGTTGATTTGACCCCACTGACCATTTAAAAATCAAGAAAACATTCTGAAGAACTGACATTTTTAACCAAAATTCTGCTGCTATATGGCCAGCTTTAGACAGGAGCCAATTAAAGTGGAGTTATACCCTGAAAAACATTTTTAAATTTTCACAGGCCTTTATTTAGTATTAAAAAAGACTTTAGTATTAAAAAACACTTTTATATATTAAAAAAACAAAACACTAAAGTAAGCCATATTTTGCATAATGTGAAAGATGATGTTACGCTGATTAAATTGATGCCTAACATGTCATGCTTTAGAATTGCGTCTGCCTGTGGAATGGCGGCAAACTATGGTACTTAACATTTTCCATAGGAGACGCCAGTTTAGAGTTGCACTGGAGGTCTGGTGATAGAATTATTGCTCGTGCTCTGATGTTTGCGTCAATACCTCACATGACACATATGGCAAACACAAGGCCTGTGGGCCAAATCTGGCCCACCGGGCTTTGTCATGTGGCCCTCACACCTAGTTTTGCAGCTGAAACATGGCAGAACTCCATTCTGCCACCTCCTCTCCTCCTCACCCTCCACTCCCACTGTCACTTGTAAACACAGAAGCCTTCTCTGTTTACAAGTGGCAGCTTTGTTCTTAGGGGGTAACAGATCCCTGCACATGCTCACGGCAGGGACAAATTTCCAGAATTTGAAAGTGAGAACAATCTCCCTGTAAAGCAGGGAGAGGTACTAGAGCCGGGCAAGGTAGTAGAGAGAGATGCGAGGAAGCTTTAGGAGGGTTGGGATAGCGCACTGTGCAAGCCCCCCCACCCCCGCAACCCTGCACTCTGTACACAATACACCCCTGAACTCTGTATTCTGTATGTACCTCACTCCTGAACCCTGCATTCTGTACATAGCGCACCCCTAAACCCTGCACTCTGTGCATAGCTCACTCCTGAGCCCTGCATTCTGTACACAGCGCACCCCTAAACCCTCCACTCTGTGCATAGCTCACCCCTGAACTCTGCATTCTGTGTATAGGGCACCCCTGGAACTGTACTCTGTACATAGCACACCCCTGAACCCTGCACTCTGTACATATTGCACTCCTGAACTCTGCATTTTGTATGTAGCGTAATCCTGAGCCCTGCACTCTGTACATAACGCACTCTTGAACCCTGCACTCTGTATGTAGCACATTGAGTTTGACACCTCTGTCTTATGACATGGTTTACTTTAACTCCCTCTCTCTAGCGGCACAGCCTTTGCTTCTGAATTCAGCTCCTATTAGGGAACAATTGCCCCCTTGCCAGTCTGTCCTTTTCGTGACAGCCTCATTTTGAAAAACAGGGTGACCCAGAAAGGAACAGTTATTACCCTCTTGCCAGTCATCCCACAGTGGATGTATTCTGCATGGTTTATCTGGTATACTTGTCTATACACATCAGAGGTGTAGTGTTCTCCGGTTGCTTGCTCCCAGCTTCTCAAGCTAATGCTCATGTCTATTTTATTTTGCTCAGCTGTCAGTGCTGCTTTTGTCAGATCTCAGCGTCAAGTCAATAAACCACCTGTGCTTTTCATCTTGTGTACAACCTTCTCTGCCTTGGATTTCCTTTATTAAGGCAAAGAGTAAGAAAGAAAGAGTACATGACAAAATACATACATTTTCACCTTTTGATTTCTTTCAGCTGAAAATATCAGCTAAAGAGGCTTGAAAAGTCATGTTCTTCTTCAGTTTTAAGGGTCTCTTCAGACCTCAGTCTCTTAACATGCAGTAATTTAGGTGTTAACGCATAATTGACCAAGTCAGTTAACCTACCAGCATGATGCTTTTGCAGTGTAGGAGGAAGCCCAGAGTACAGCCAAACTCCAGGAAGATAGCATCCTGGCTTGAGTTCAAACCAGTGGCGGCTGGTGCTAAAAAAAATTGTGTGTGTGTGTGGGGGGGTGTGTGGGCGCAGAAAAAAAAAAAAGCAGCCACTTTGCCATCAAGCGCAGCCACTTTGCCATCAAACACAGCCACTGTGCCATCAATTGCAGCCACTGTGCCATCAAACACAGCCACTGTGCCATCAATTGGAGCCACTGTGCCATCAATTGGAGCCACTGTGCCATCAAACGCTGCCACTGTGCTATCAAATGCTGTGACTGTGCCCATCAAACGCTTCCACTTTGCCAAATGCTGCCAGCGTGCCCATAAAATGCTGCCAGTGTGTCAAATTCTGCCAGTGTGCCCAATACTGCCAGTGTCCCAAATGCTGCCAATGTGCCCAATGCTGCCAGTGTACCCAATGCCGCCAGCGTGCCGAATTCTGCCAGTGTGACAGTGTGCCGAATGCTGCGAGTATTCCAAATGCTGCCAGTGTGACAGTGTGCCCAATGCTGCCAGTGTGCCCAATGCTGCCTGTGTGACAGTGTGCTCCCCCCACTTGCCTTCTGCCCGGTGATGGCGATGAGCGGGGTCCTTCATGCATCTCCTGCACTTCTTCTCCTGTCCTCTCCTCCCGTCAGGCGTCCAATAGTGGCGCCTGTTGTTTCAGCCTGAGCAACCTGATTGGCTGAGAGGCAGGGTCACTGTTAGGGAAGCAATGTATTTGGTTCCCTAACACACCAATGAGTAATCAGTGAACGCACAGCAGCATGCCAGCTGTTTACCCTTTTGGAAGCCTATTAGAGCCCATGGCTCTAATCAGGAAGCCTATTAGAGCCTATGGCTCTAATCAGGCACTTCCAAAGAAACCCCGCCATTGTAATTCATATGCCCGGTGCCTGACAAGGGGCCGGGCACTTGAATAGAGGGCGGCAGCGGCGACCATAGATAGATTTATGCAATGCAATTTATGCTTGCATAGGCAAGGTTATTTATCCATCAGTTGGGATTCGGTCCTATGCTCCTTAGCAGTTACGCATCGTAGAATTCTATTCACATTTCCCACTGCCTACTCCCACGCGCCACAGTCTGGCCCCCCTAAAGTCTTATGCCTTGTACACGCGGTCGGACATTCCGACCACAAAATCCGTTGAATTTTTTCAGATGGATTTTATCCGAAACTTGTGTTGCATACACACCGTCGGACAAAGTTGATGCAAAATCCGATCATTCAGAACGAGGTGACGTTCATTGCGTACGACGGGACTACGTAGAGGCTAGTAGCCAATAGCTTTGGTCTCGTAATTTAATCTGAGCATGCGTGGCACTTTGTCCGTTGGAGTTCTCTACAAATGATCGGATTTTGTTGTTGGAAAATTTTAGATCCAACTCTCAAACTTTTTCCGTTGGGATTTCCGACGGAAAAAGTCCGATAGAGCCCTCACATGATCGGATTTTCCAACAACATAATCCGATCGGACCTTTTCCGTCGCAAAGTCCAACCGTGTGTACAGGGCATAAGAGACATTAAACTGGCCCTTTGTTTAGAAAGTTTGGAAAGTCTGGTCTGTTAGGGGATGACTAACATTTTGTATGTAAAGGAGAAAGAATGTTTGGTGCGGTTGTCATTGCATATAGTTTCCTTTGTTGAGATTAAAGTGTTCACAAAAAAACAAAACAAATTATAATCAAGTATGAATTCTTAACTCAAAAAGTCCCTTCCTTTGCTCTCAGCTTCCTCCAAAGCTCCAAAATCCTTTTTTATTTTGCAGCTGCGATCTAACTTATTGTTAGATCACAGCTGTTTGTTATTGCTCTCCATGGACCAACTGTATGAAGGAACGTAGCCACCCTCTGTTGCTCACTTCCGAGATCGTCTATAGCAGGGATAAGCAATTAGCTGTTGCAAAACTACAAGTCCCATCATGCCTCTGCCAATGGGTGTCATGCTTGTGGTTGTCAGAGTCTTCCTATGCCTCATGGGACTTGTAGTTCTGCAACAGCTGGAGGTCCGCTAATTGCATATCCCTGGTCTATAGACTATTCTATGGGATGTGGGTGGGTTGGTGAAGCGCGTTGTGGTGGCAGTAACACACTCTTGGTCCAAATGCAAAACAAAGAACTTGAATTGGAGTCAAGGTGTAACAGTTCACAATAAGCCAGGCAGAAGGCAACCCGACCAGGTTTGCATCCTAGCTACTACCTCCTGTATATTGCCTGGTGAGCCTCAACAACACAGCACTCCACGTGTAATCCATGCAAAAAAAGGAGTAAGGCTATGTAAGTCGGCTAAAACATCAATTTATTATTGCAGGTGAACAACAGTCAAAAAAGTTAACCTGTTTCAGCCATCAGGCCTTAATCATGGCTGGCCTTTCTCCCTTTTTTGCATGGACCGGACCAGGAATACTGATGAAAGAGCAGCAGCATGTAGCAGAGCAGGTCTCAGACAAATTGACAGCGTCTGTCCTAAGAGGCGGAATGCGGACTGGTCCATCTGTGACAAGTGGGGGGTGCTTTCCAGGAAGAGTGTCAGATCCCTAAAGCTCTCCCAACTGATCTTGAATCTTTTTCTACCGCTATTACCGTCCCTGACAGACAAATGGCCTGTCCCTACAATATCCACATGCTAAATGTGCGCCAAACCCAGGAGCCAGGGTCTTAAATAGACTCCTCCTGAAACAAGATGGTCGCCAGAGTCACATGGGCTGTCAGCATCCAACCGGATTGCTGCCCCAGTGACCCAGGAATCCATAGAGGAACCATGTTCCTCTTGATTTCCTCTCCCTCTGCACTGCCACTGTGGTTGAGCGCCACCTGCAGTGGAGAAATATGACTGCACCTGCCTACATGTGTAGTGTGCATAGAGCAATGTACATATCCACGTTACAAGGAGGCAAAAAAACACAAAAAAGCAATATCATGAAAAATAAATTGTGGGTAATAAGGTTATCGTGTTACTTTAACGACTTACGGACCGCCGTACGCTGATATACGTCCTAACTTTGAAGAGGAATATCATTCGTTGTTATGGCAGAGGCAAAAAACACCAGGGAAGCAATATCATGAAAAAAAATTGTGGGTAATAAGGTTATCGCGTTACTTTAACGACTTACGGACCGCCGTACGCTGATATACGTCCTAACTCTGAAGAAGAATATCTTTGGTTGTTATGGCAGCAGCTAGCTGCCATAACCCCAGTATCCTCTTCTTCGGCCGGCGGTCACCCCCACTTGAGCACAGACCGGCCAGTCCTCTTAAAGGGCCATTAAAAAAAAAAAAACATTTTTATTGCATTTTAGTGTAAATATGAGATCTGAGGTCTTTTTGACCCCAGATATCATATTTAAGAGGTCCTGTCATGCCTTTTTTCTATTACAAGGGATGTTTACATTCCTTGTAAATGGAATAAAAGTGACAGAATTTTTTTTTTTTAAAGAACAGTGTAAAAATAAACGCTACGTGTCCCGCCGAGCTCACGTGCAGAAGCGAACGTGTACGTGAGCAGGCCCCGCATATGAAAACGGTGTTCAAACCACACATGTGAGGTATCGCCGCGATCGGTTAAGCGAGAGCAATAATTCTGGCCCTACAGCTCCTCTGTAACTCAAAACATGCAACCTGTAAAAAATTTGAAACGTCGCCTATGGAGATTTTTTAAGGGTAAAAGTTTGTCGCCATTCCACAAGCGGGCGCAATTTTGAAGAGTGATATGTTGGGTATCTATTTACTCAGTGTAACATTATCTTTTCACAATCTTTTACTGTTGTCTTATTTTTTAATTAAAAAAAGTTCAAAAAAAGTGCGCTTGTAAGACCGATGCATAAATACGGTGTGGCAGAAGGTATTGCAACGACCGCCATTTTATTCTCTAGGTTATTAGAAAAAGAAATGTATAATGTTTGGGGGTTCTAAGTAATTTTCTAGCAAAATGTTTTTAACTTCTAAACAACAAATCTCAAAAAGAGGCTCGGCCCTTAAGTGGTTAAGTTTCTCTTGGTGAGGGATGAAGAGCAAGAATTGGCAGAGTTGAAGCACGACCAAGGGATAAATGTTTATTTCTAAAATAAAGATTTTATACAAGCAGTGAAATGGCTACATAAAGATCAGTTTATAAAGCTGTAAGTTTTTGTGAACAACACTTTAAAATGAATTTAAAACCTGGACGGTTGCCCTATACTGTAAATAAGCCTGTGCGCATGATTGCTTCCAAAGTCTGTGCAGCATTTGGGTCGGTTGGGACTTTAGCGATAGGGGTAGTTATGGTTGTCACTGTTGTCAGGCCTCTGACCCCCGTTCATTGATCTGAGCTTCGCACTCCGTGGTCGGCTTATGCATCTCTATTGTACGGAGCTGTAGGAGGTGTGTATAATGAATAAGAACATTTAGGCTGAATGATGAGCGCCGTGATATTGGCAGCAGAGAGAACGCCTGGCCTCCCTCCCAGTGCTGTCTCTCTCCATACCCCTTAGATTAGCATGTAATCCTCACATAGAAACAAATCCAGTGGGCAGCAATGTGCCAGGCAATTGCCAGCCATCACTCCACTGTCACTGTGACAACACATTCATTGTATTGGCAGCGTGTTTGATGTGTTTATTATGGGAGCAAATCTATCATGTCCTGGGGAACGTCAAGTGTCAGCGTGACCTGATTAAAGGGAACCTGTCAGCCATTAAAACGTTTATAGTAGACGTTTCCTGAGAGAAATTTGAATGCTGCAATTACTGATATCCAAATGTTGCTAATTTTTCCGTCTGTTTTCACATTAGGTTTTTTCGGGTCACTAACCTGGAAAAAGAATGCATATCAGAAAAGTCAGAGCAAGGTCAGAAGTCCTTATCGGCCTACGTTTTCTGGGTTAGTGACTTAAAGTGATTGTAAAGGTTTGGGGTTTTTTTTTTTTTTTAAATAACAAACATGCTATACTTACCTGCTCTTTGCAAGGGTTTTGTACAGAGCAGCCCCGATCCACATCTTCTGGGGTGCCCTGGCCCCTCCTCTTCATCGGGTGCCCGCAGAGAGAGCTGTTTTGCATGGTGCTCCCATGGAAAACGGCTCTCCGTGGGGGCACCCATGCGGGGCGCGCTCACGAGTCCCGCTGCTGCGTCCATTGACACGTCCTCCATTTTTTAAATAACAAACATATTATACTTACCTGCTCTTTGCAAGGGTTTTGTACAGAGCAGGCCCGATACACATCTTCTGGGGTGCCCTGGCCCCTCCTCTTCATCGGGTGCCCCCAGATATAGCTGCTTTGCATGGTGCCCCCATGGAAAACGGCTCTCCGTGGGGGCACCCATGCGGGCACACTCACGAGTCCCGCTGTTGCGTCCATTGACGCGCCCCCCATTTTTAAAATAACAAACATGTTATACTTACCTGCTCTGCGCAAGGGTTTCCATTGGGGCACCCATGCGGGCACACTCACAAGTCCCACTGCTGCACCCATTGACATTCCCTCCATTTTTAAAATAACAAACATGTTATACTTACCTGCTTTGTGCAAGGGTTTTGTAGAGGACAACCCCGATCCACATCTTCTGGAACGCCCCGGCGGCCCCTTTTCTTCATCGGATGCTCCCACAGAGAGCCACTTTGCATGAGGGTACCCATGCGGGCACACTCTCAAGTCCCGCTGCCGCATCCATTGACACGCCCCCCATTCACGCGTAACTGGATTTGATTGACAGTGGCTCCCACTGCTATCAATCTATCCAATGAGGACAGAGACAGTGGCTGGAACAAACAGGTTTAGGTAAGAAAAGGGGGGGGGGGGTCTCTGTGGGGCAGCTGCAGCACAGAAGGTTTGAAACCTTACAACCTCTTTTAAGGAGAATTCCAGGTATGGATATATTTACATACGGTGCCTTGAAAAAGTATTCATACCCCTTGAAATTTTCCACATTTTATCATGTTACAACCAAAAACGTAAATGCATTTTATTGGGATTTTATGTGATAGACCAACACAAAGTGGCACATAATTGTGAAGTGGAAGGAAAATGATAAAATGGTTTTCAAGATTTTTTACAAATAAATATCTGAAAAGTGTGGTGTGCATTTGTAGTCAGTCCCCTTTACTTTGATACCCCTAACTAAACTCTAGTGGAACCAATTGCCTTCAGAAGTCACCGAATTAGTAAAAAATAGCCGATTACCGGCTCTGTTTACATCACATGATCAGCTGTCATTGTCTGACAGCTGATCACATGGTAAAGGGTCACAATCTGTGATCAGCCAATTCTCATAGATTCACTGATCACAGAGCGTGCCGCGCACGCCCTGTAGGGGGAGCGGAGCGCAGGCCACTCGGGCACGGGAGGATGTCTATTGACGTAATCCCGGTAAAGCAGGTGTGCGCTGTAGCCATCATTTCGGCTATATAGCGCAGATCTGAAGAAGTTAAAAACTCCATAAAGTTATGGCTGACCAATGTAGATGTGAACGTGCTAAAAGAGGCTGAAGGAGATCAGCAGCACTGAGATACAAATAGGGATGAGAAAAAGTGAGAGCAATGCAATAGTTTATGATATAAAGCACTCTAGTCAATGGAATGTCATCCAGTTAGAGTTTAGATCTACTCTAAATCTGTATTTGGCCTGCAGCAGCTCTTTCGTGTTTATAGCTGCCATGGCACCATTTACAGTACAGACAATCTAAATTACCCATTTCCATCCAGGTGTGAAAGCAAACCCCTGCGCCCCTCTCAGCAATTTTGCATGGTAGAAACATATTTTCTTGTGAAACAACGGTATCGCCTCCATCCTATGTTAGTGGATGAGCCATCAATTAGAATCCTGGGTGTTTCTACCTAGTGATTATAGCTGAACTGTAATTGACAGGCAACTGCTTAACTGGAGCACTTTATGGGCTGATTGATAGGTATGTAGCTGCCATTTCACCGAGAGACTCCTGTGTTTCCCTGGAAGCCTAATCCATAATAATGGCTCGGCTGCTAAACAGATCAGCCGCACCGAGCTATTTCATTGGTTTTCCTCTTGCGCTTTGCGTCTCCTGCTGATGGGTGCTGCTTTACCCCTCTTCTGTCTGCTAATATTATTACTCTCATCTCAGTTAATACAAGGTATTCCAGCCGTGACTGACTGCCGCATCTGCTTGCCCGCTGGCCATGAGATGGGTCTTCAGTGATCCCTGGAACATTTACTCCAAGAGTATTGCTTTCCTGCAAGGGATGAGAGAGTACAATGATCCTGCAAACCTGAACCTGTGATCTTGTACAGGGTTCCAGTAAAATATTTCTGCTTTCTTCGGTTCATCATCCAGTAAACACTAGTTATTGAGTAAATTAAAAAAGACTCTGTTGTCATGGTCATCCAATGCCTAACCAGATAAGCATACTCAGTAAAGATACTGGTACTTAAAACAGAAGTATGGGGTTAGTTTTTTTCTTCTGAGTCATACTTACCTAGGTGGATACAGCATTGGTTCAATGCTGCATCTGTCCCCCTGCTGGCTCTAACACAGAGAACTGAGTGATCTAACACCGCTGATCGCTCAGTTCTCTGAGGTTCTCTGCTCTGCCCCCCTGCGCTCACTGAAGCGCTTGGTTGTGGAGGAGGCTTGGGCTTGAGCGGCTGAGGTGGGTGTTGGTCGAGGCATGTGGACGGAGCTTAATTTCATTGTCGTGATCTTGCCCGAGCCTGGACTGGCTCTGTGGCATCAGCCCCATCAGCGGCCTGAAGGCCACCTTCTACTGAAAACGAGTCACAGGAGTGCAGAACGAGCTTTGGCTGTACTCAGTGGCAGCTGGTGGCAGCCAACCCCCCTCGGTTGTCGGGTAACCTGTGCCACCAACCACCCCTCCCCCGGTCCGAGGGTTCAGAGCACTTACCCCATCTATGGCAGGCAGCACTTCCCCTGCTCTCCTCTGCAGGAGTATTGGTTCCCTCTTCTCCCTCCTCCTCGGCGGGCCAATCATAATGCTTCTTCTTTTGGACAATCAGGAAACGGGTCTCAGAGGGGGAGAATCAGTATGAAAATAATGAATATTCATTCACTATTGTCACACAACTGGGTGGGCTTGATTCACAGTGCTCTGCCCTCTGAGCCCCCCTCCCTTATACATTGTAAAGCGCTGAGTAAACTGTTGGCGCTATATAAATCGTGTATAATTATAATAATAATAATTCTTCAAGAAGCGCATTTGTGAGGTCAGGCACTGATGTGGACAAGAAGGCCTGGTTCGCAATCTCTGCTCTAATTAATCCTAAAGGTGTTCTATCGGGGTGAGGTCAGGTCTCTGTGCAGGCCAGTCAAGTTCCTCCACCTGAAACTTGCTCATCCATGTCTTGCTTTGTGCACTGGTCCAAATAACTCAGTGGAAGAAGAATGCCTCCTACAGACAAAGACAGCTAAAAAGTTCATTGATATCATGCTGCTGGCTTTGCCAAGTGGTGCTGACCTTGGAACTAAGCAGGCATCACCAAATGGGTGGTCAATGGGCCACAGCTCAAGGAAACCCAAGCAACCTACAGAAGAACTCTCTAGTGCAGTGATTCTCAACCAGGGTTCTGTGGAACACTAGGGTTCCTCCAAGGGTGCTTGGGTAATTCTTCCCAATGACCACAAGTGTAAGGACCATTCTTCCCACTGACCATCACACTAATGTATCATGAGTTGTAGATTTCTAATTGTTAGCAGGCAGTGCCGTAACTAGAACCTTCAGGGCCCCGATGCAAGAAACCACGAAGGGCCCCCCTGAACCCCAGCCAGGGCCCTTCCCTCCGAGTCCAGCGGTGGAACTCCGGGCCATGGTCACAGGTATGACCTTTGTGAGCCCTGTAGTTCCACCACTGGCATCAGTAGTTTTTTTTAAATTATTTTTATTTTTAGGTGCCCCATTGGGCGACTGTCCCTAGGCAGGATGGGGTCCCCGTCCCCAGAAGAGATGAGGTCCTTTTCTCCAGGGCAGATGAAGTTGCTGTCCCCAGGTGAGAAGGGGTCGCGGGAGATGGGGGTCCCTGTCCCCATATGAGAAGGGGCCCCTGTCCCCAGGGGGAGATGGAGGGGGTAAGTAATGGTGTGTGGGGGATGGGGTCCTCTCACTCACCATGACCAAGCTGCAGGCTGCGCACTCATCCATGTTGGCCTGGGCTCCATCCAGTGTGCTGGACGGGTGATCAGCATATCTCCCAGAAAGACCTTTCATCATCTGTGTATGACGGGGGAGGAGGGGGGCTGGCAGTCAAGCCTGCAGTTTCCTCTGGGAGCCGGCTCTCATAGGGCTGCACTGCATCTGTGTGCTTAAAGTTTGTTTACCCGGGAGACGTATGCAGTGCAGTGTGGGCCGGACTCGGGGGGGGGGGGGGGGCGGGACTCTGGCTGGGGAGAACAGACATCGGACTGAGCGGCAATGCATGGAGCAGGAGAGGGGTACTCTGAGGAGCCAGCCGAGGACACAGGTCATGCGGGGAATACACAACTAAAGAGCAGCCAGTGCGATAGTCGAGCATGGAGCTCTGCTAGTTACCCTCCACCTCCAGCCACCCGTGTGCATGGTGCACTGGTACCCCTAGCTGCCTATGTTGCTGCCAGCCATATGTAGAGGGGGCTGCATGGGCCCCCTGCAGCACAGGGCCCAGTTGCGGTCGCGACTGCTGCACCCCCTATAGTTACGCCCCTGTTAGCAGGAGTTCCCCGAGACCAGAGAACTATTTCAAGGGTTCCTGTGTGTTGAAAAGGTTGAGAAAGGCTGGTCTAGTTCAATAGAACTCTATCTGGGAAATTGATGGCCTATGATGATAGGTGAGTTGGGTAGACAGTAGCAGAGAGTAAGTTCACATAAGCCTGTTCATTGTAAGGTCATCATTGTGTATGTGCAGTTTAGGAAAATGCAATATAATTCAGTGTAGATCTTTTATTTATTTTTAAAACAAACCTGTCTTTTCTCTACGTCTTCTGTATTTGCACCCGGCCTTAAATTTACACTCAGTGTCAGATAAAATTAATAAATTACTAATTCTGGAATAAGCCTCACAACAAAAATTCAAAACACGTGGCCTACAATGCAGCAAAGAGGGACTAGCTAAAAACACTTGGTTGCATTATTTTTCTGATTTATTTGAATATAGAGTGAATGCCCTGGCAATTAGAGAGTAATGGTAAGGATGCTTTTCAGCTATGTGTGTAACTATAGAGTTTTTTTTTTCTTATGAGCATCATATACTTACAGCTGCACCTACGGTACATTATATTCAGGTCACAGAAATCCATTAAAGGTCCTATCTATCTTCCAGAACTATGCAAGTATTGCAAATTATATTCACATTGGTTGCATTACTTGCAGATATTGATGGCATTACTTAAAACTTACCTGAGCTATTGATCGTTGGCTTTTAAAGATCAAACCGTCTTGCAGAATTTTTCAATTAGCTGTCACCTTTTATTTAGAGGAGACTGTTTCCTCTTTGCCATAAGTGATTATCCAATTGGACAAGTACAAAATATGACAACCCAAGAAGTCTTTTCTTTATTCTTGAGAAGAGAGCCAATAAATATATTGCTTCTAATAGACACTTCTGATCAAAGGGATTGTCCTGATGTCGTCTCCGGGGCTTATAGACAGTTTGGCTTTGATAATACGTTTTGTGCCACAATAGTTTTGCTGAATGCGGCCTTTGCTCAGACGTGATAAATGAGCCAATATATTGGAAAATGCAGTACACACATCCTTCCCTAAGAACAGCTGTGACCAAGAAGAAAGCAGGACCAAAGCCCAATTCTGGAGCGTTTGAGTAATAGGAGCATCTTTCTGGTAACTAATGTTTTTTTAATGCTCTGGAAACCATTACAAATAATTTAGAGTTACTTAAAAGGCAAATCCAAGCTTTAACTTCTATAAATTCTGTCATGTAACCAAAATCAAATGTCTGACTTTAGGTGGGCACACACGCAGATGCAGTGCGAATTGATGTGATTTCACAGTGCGATTTGTGTTTTGACAGGTGCAAATTTAACAGAATTTCTGAGGGGACTGGGCATACCTGGAGATTAAATTTGCACCACACTCGCACTTAACTCGTAAAGGACCCTTTTTTTAACCGGATCAAAATCGCACCACATCAATATCAACTGCCTTCATAAAAAACAATGGGGGTTATTTACGAAAAGGCAAATTCACTTTGCATTGCAAGTGCAAACTACAAGTGCAAAGTGTACTTGAACTTGCACGGAAAGTGCACTTGTAAGTGCAGTCACTTTAAATCTGAGGGGTAGATCTGAAATGAGTGGAAGCTCTGCTGATTTTATCATCCAATCATGTGCAAGCTAAAATGCTGTTTTTTATTTTCCTTGCATGTCCCCCTCAGATCTACAGCGACTTTACTTCCAAGTGCACTTGTAGTGCAAAGTGGATTTTTCTTAAGTAAATAACCCCCAATGTATTTTCAGATGACATGTAATTGTAATAATTTCAGATCGCATTAGATTCGCATCAGTTTGAACCAGCCCTTAAAGCGGGGTTCCACTGCCTCCGAAGTTTTTTTTTTTTTGTGACATTTATAAACAAATTCGTTTTGAAATTTGTTACTTACATGTCCCGTTTTTTGAACTTTTCCCATTGCTTTTTTAGAATCTAAGAACGCTTTGTAAAAATCATCTACATCGTTGTCATCTTCAGCTTCACATGCCCACAGGCATTCTCTTCCTGGATTCAGTGACGTGCATCTCCCAGAATGCAACGCCCGTTCTATCTAAGATATCGCGTATGCGCAGTAATATTTACATAGGAGCGCCCTCTCAACGTGACTGTAGTGACATCACTTGAGGGTTCTAAATCGCGCGATAACTCGCGCCAGGCCAACACACAGACTCCTGGGAACAAGAAAAAAGCATCCCAGGAGACAGTGCGGCACAAAAGAAGTGTCGTAATAGCCGCACCAACCCCGCCCATAGCTGCAATCCCCCGAACCCGGAAATGGCAAAGATCTTCAGAAAAAAAAGGTACATATAAAAAATGTTGTCAGATTTATATATAATTGATAAAAATAATATTAGGGAGATATTGATTAAAAATCGGGTGGAGCTCCGCTTTAAAGATAAATATACCCAGAAAAAATTTTGAGTTTAAAATGAGCAAAATTGCTGTCTTCATGATTTTGAAATATTTTGATATATATATATATGTATATATATATATATATATATATATATATATATATATATATATATATATATATATACATATACATATATATATATATATACATATGCAACAGGTACACTATACTGAAAACTGGTTTGCTTGTTCATTTTTGCAAGAGATCAGTTCAGTAAATGCTTAGGAATGATAGACTTGCCATTTAAGGTCACATTTAACGAGGTGCATATTAAAGTTAATTGGAAAATTAGCAATCCAACTTGCTGAAGATCCAGGCTTACTTGGGAATTAGCTTAATCACCTCTTAGGCTTGTATATTGTGCTTATTCTCCCAGGTTGAGTGTGATGGGCCAACCCCTGCAATTACATTTCATATAACGTGTAAATATTGTTTTGCAGTAAGTATACCTAATCAATTAGCCACTGTTCTCTGTTTCCTCTGGCCTGGATTTGATGGCAGGCAGCAGTAAGATTTATGCAGAATTTGTCTATTAGTTGGTAAAACGGGACCCGAGGGCATTCAGAGGTGAGCCGTCTATGGCTGTGCTAGAGGAAGTGATGTGAGGTTCAGCATCAGTGCCAGCCAAACTACTACCATGCAGTTGGGTGCAGCGCGATTTGTAAAAGTAGCACAGGATATGTAAAGCTTCATTTTCTTTGTTTTGTTTTTTAAGATAGCAAACATGTCATACTTACCTCCCCTTGTGCAGTTGGTTTTGCACAGAGTGGCCCTGATCCTCCTTTTTTGGGGTCCCTCCTCCTCTTCTCTAGTGGAAAGCCGCTCTCCCTCAGGGCACCCGTGCGGGCACGCTTCCGTGTCCTGCTGCTGAGTCCGTGGACACAGACAGCAGGACTCGGCCCCGCCCTCTGGCTCCTGCACCATTGGATTTAATTGACAGCAGCGGGAGTCGGGTTGCCACCTCATCCCTTTAAAACCGAACACATAATAGTGACACAGGTTCTGTGGCTGATTAAGGTGGTAATTAAACTCACTTGTTGCTTTATCTGCATTAAATTAGCCTCAGAACCTGTGTAATCCACATGTGTTCGGGTTTAAAGGGATGAGGTGGCAACCCTAAGCGGGAGCCAATGGCTGCGCTGCTATCAATCTATCCAATGAGGACCCTAGACACCGGTTGGGGCTGGAATGCTTGTCCCCATCGCTGGAAAGACCGGGTTCAGGTAAGTAAAAGGGGGGCTGCTGCATCACAGGAGATTTTTCACCTTAAAAGGTTTGTAAACCCTCATGTTTTTTAATGTTAATGCATCCTATGCATTAAGGTGAAAAAACTTCTGACCGTTTTACTCACCTTAGCCCATTCGTTCCTTCAGTAGAGACGTGCTGTACCTCTCTGCCTGGGGTTCTCAGCCCTTGATTAGATTGATTGATAGTAGCGCAGCCATTGGCTCCTGCTGCTGTCAATCAAATCCAGTGATGCAGCATTCTGTGTCTATGCACGCAAATGCTGGACTCGGGAGCGCACCCGCCAGGTAACCCCCAGGGAAAAAAAACACTTCTCCCAGGGGGTTTACCGATGCAAGGAGGAGCCGCAAGCGCCGCCGGGGGGATCCCAGAAGACAAACTGCACAGTGGAGTTAAGTATGATATGTTTGTTATTTTAAAAAAAAAAAAAAAACAAAGGTTTACAATCACTTTAATGCATAGAAGTGACAAAGATTGACCTAGGAGTTGCTTCTTTAAACCCCCTTATTCTTCCATGGTGGTATACCTTTTCCTTGAAGCTCCTTGTTCCTTCACAGCTAGCTAAAATATTTAGCACTTCTAGGTATGGAGGAGAATGTGACCTTCTACCCAGTGCTTGGGCCTAGCAGTTGGCTGCAACACTGTCAGATGACCAGGGAAATAAATTCCCCACTCCCGCAGGTCAACCAAAGCAGCTGATTAGTGCTGGTTGGTGTGATGCAGCGCAGTTAAGGTAAGTATTTGGGATCGGGGATGCTCTTTGCAGAGACACTGTCATCCTGCATAGGGAAGATGGAAGTGTCTCTTTAAGTCATGATTGACCTGGGTATGGAAAAAGACGTGTTAATCATGTTCTGTGCAATAGTTTTTATTTGGTTTTCAAAAGATAATAAGCACAAATTCGCCCATGCAGGGGGGCAACACAATTACACAGACTGTTAGTCAGAGTAGAAATAGCAATAGATGATCAATTACATACAGTAACCACTTGGGATAATGGGCCAACCGCAGGTTTATAATCCAATAAATTCCCGATGGCCAGAGATTCTGGCATAAAATAAGCCAAAGAAAATAAAATAACTGGAAAGAAAGAAAAGAAGAAGGTATAGAGTGACTAGGAGAATAGAGGGAGAGTGGGAGGGATTACCCCCTATGAACTTGGGGCCACTGCAGGCATCACATTATGAGTGACCTAAAATAGTTAGATGTAGGAAGTAGTTAATCCAAGGTTCCCAAATTTTAAGGTATTTTGGAGTGAATCCTTTAATAAAACTGGACAGTTTTTCATTTACCATTAAGGCAGTCATATTACTCCTTGAAACCAGACTGATGGTTTCTTTCATGCATGAGCAATGGTTCTTTTAGCACATAGGAATAAGTGGGGAGCTAATTTTTGTTGGTATGTGAAAAGGCCAGGGATAGGGCAGAGTGGTAGATCCAATGTAGCATCTTCACAGCTTGTCAAATGAAATAAAGTACTGTGTGTAACAGACCAAAAAACCTGGCCCAGAAGCCAATCAGTGGTGGACAAGACCACTAGATACGCAGTACGTCCCTATATTGGACACTGTTCCTAAAACTTCTATCACTGCATGCCAGATTCGCATGTGCTAATTCGGCTGGAACCAAGCACCAACGCAAAAGTACTTTGTATGAGGATTCAAGAGTTGCCATATTAAAAGAGCGTTTTACTACATTTAACCATGGCCTACTCCAGTCCCCCAGATTGTTCCCACTGTGTCATGCATGAGAAGGGTGCTAAATGCTCTTGATTGTTCAGGGAAGTATATAGGGCTGAGATGAGGCCTGGGAACATATGTTCGAAGCTCATCTTACGATAAGAGTTCATCGAAGTATGACGGAGAGACATTATCCAGTGTCGAAGTTGGAAGTACCAATAGAATTCTAAAGGGGAGCTTCATAGATTTCCTGGAGGGAAGCCCATGATGGAAAGGTATGGGTTTTCATGTAAATCTGTGGGGGGACCACCAGGCAAAAGTATGCGGTTGTTCCATGCCAGGTAGGAACAGTGGATTGTTCACAATCAGTAGGAGCGGAAGGAAAAAAATACATGAGGTTACCAGAATAACGGACTGAATCTAATGTTTTCAAACTATGTGACAAGAGGGGGCTCAGTGCGGCGGGGCATAATTTTTGTGGGACCATGGTACCGCATTTAAGGGAATCAAGTCACAGTAGGTACTTCCAGAAGTACCCGAAATAAAATATCAGAAGTTGCGTGTAGCATAGATAGCTGCAAGATTCAGGCAGTTAATTAGCCCTGGCACATTTATTAGCCTAAATAAATTGAAGAATTCTATCTTGCAAAAGGCGTCAATAAAAGGGGGGAACTCGGACTGGCACAGTGCAAAAAATAGTACAGGGCCTTGGGTAGTATCATCATTTTGATTACATTAAGGAAAAATAGAGGTATTGCCATGATTGCTTTAGGGAAGTCAGTAAGATTAGGAAAGGATAATAATTGGCTGCAAATAGAGATGAATCGGAAGAGGTCAACTTGATCCCCAGATAATCCAGGGACGAAGTTGTTCAATGATAGGGGAAAAGTGATTGAAGCTGCAAAACTAGGTCAGTCGAGAGAGAGAGATATTCAATTCGAAAACCAAGTTAATTCACAAGCTGTAACTTGTATATGATGCGGAGAAAAAAAAACTAATTAAAGGGACCCTGTCAGGAAAATTAATTCTGAAAAAAGAAAAACGCTCTTCAAAAGAAAAGAGGGAATACTTACCCTGACCCCCACAATAAAAAAAACACAGCAGAGATGTAAAATTTGGATGGAGGAACTACGGAGCGATGGACACAGGAGATTGATGCTCTCTCAAGTGTCAGTTTCTCAGGTAGAGTTCAATGTAGTATTCCTTTTCAATGGAGCTATATTTGACAGCCTGATCAGCAGGATAGATATTATGAGGTAGTATACTGTGCCTTGAAAAAGTATTCATACCCCTTGAAATTTTCACAATTTTGTCATGTTACAACCAAAAATGTATTTTAAATGTATGTAAATGTATTTTATTGGGAGTTTGTTTATGTGATAGACCAACACAAAGTGGCACATAATTGTGAAGTGGAAGGAAAATTATAAATTGTTTTCAATTTTTTTTTCACAAATAAATATGTGAAAAGTGTGGCGTGCATTTGTATTCAGCCCCCTTTACTCTGAAACCCTTAACTCAAATCTAGTGGAACCAATTGCCTTCAGAAGTAACATAAGTAGTAAATAGTAGGAGTCCATCTGTGTGTAATTTCATCTCAGTCTAAATACAGCTGTTCTGTGAAGCCCTTAGAGGCTAAGGAACACACCAGACAGTTCAGGGATAAAGTTGTGGAGAAGTTTAAAGCAGGGCTAGGTTAAAAAAAAATATATCCCAAGCTTTAAGCATCTGAAGAAAGAAGAAAGCCATTGTTGAAAGAAAGCCATAAGAAGTTCTGTTTGTAGAGTGCGAGAAGCCATGTGGAGGACACAGCAAACATGTGGAAGAAGGTGCTCTGGTCAGATGAGACCAAAATTGAACTTTTTGGCCTAAAAGCAAAATGCCATGTGTGGTGGAAAACTAACACTGCACGTCACCCTGAACACACCATCCCCACTGTGAAACATGGTGGTGGCAGCATTTTCTTTGGTGGCCAAAAAGTTACATTTTAGTCTCATCAGACCAGAGCACCTTCCTCCATACATTTTGGGAGTCTCCCACGTGCCTTTTCGCAAACTCAAAATGTGCCATTTTGTTTTTTTGCTTAAAGTAATGGCTTTCTTCAATCCACTCTGCCATAAAGCCCAACTCTATGAAGCATATGACTTATTGTCGTCCTATGTACAGATACTCCAGTCTCTGCTTTGGAACTCTGCAGCTCCTCCAGGGTTACCTTAGGTCTGTGCTGCCTCTCTGATTAATGCCCTTCTTGCCCGGTCTGTGAGTTTTGGTGTGCGGCCGTCTCTTGGCAGGTTTGCTGTTGTGCCATGTTCTTTCCATTTGGTTATGATAGATTTGATGGTGCCCCTAGCCTAACCTAACCCTGACTTTCTTACTTCTCAACAACATTGTCCCTTACTGGTTTGGAGAGTTCCTTGGTCTTCATGGCAGTGTTTGGTTAGTGGTGCCTCTTTCTTAGGTGTTGCAGCCTCTGGGGCCTTTCAAAAAAGGTGTGTACAGTGCCTTGCGAAAGTATTCGGCCCCCTTGAACTTTTCAACCTTTTGCCACATTTCAGGCTTCAAACATAAAGATATAAAATTTTAATTTTTTGTGAAGAATCACCAACAAGTGGGATACAATTGTGAAGTGGAAACGAAATCTATTGGATAAGTTAAACTTTTTTAGCAAATAAAAAACTGAAAAGCGGTGCGTGCAAAATTATTCGGCCCCTTTACTTTCAGTGCAGCAAACTCACTCCAGAAATTCAGCGAGGATCTCTGAATGATCCAATGTTGTCCTAAATGACTGATGGTGATAAATAGAATCCACCTGTGTGTAATCAAGTCTCTGTATAAATGCACCTGCTCTGTGATAGTCTCAGGGTTCTGTTGAAAGCACAGAGAGCATCATGAAGACCAAGGAATACAACAGGCAGGTCCGTAATACTATTGTGGAGAAGTTTAAAGCCGGATTTGGATACAAAAAGATTTCTCAAGCTTTAAACATCCCAAGGAGCACTGTGCAAGCGATCATTTTGAAATTGAAGGAGTATCAGACCACTGCAAATCTACCAAGACCTGGCCGTCCCTCTAAACTTTCAGCTCAGACAAGGAGAAGACTGATCAGAGATGCAGCCAAGAGGCCCATGATCACTCTGGATGAACTGCAGAGAACTACAGCTGAGGTGGGAGAGTCTGTCCATAGGACAACAATCAGTCGTGCACTGCACAAATCTGGCCTTTATGGAAGAGTGGCAAGAAGAAAGCCATTTCTCAAAGATATCCATAAAAAGTCTCGTCTAAAGTTTGCCACAAGCCACCTGGAAGACACACCAAACATGTGGAAGAAGGTGCTCTGGTCAGATGAAACCAAAATCGAACTTCTTGCCCACAATGCAAAACGATATGTTTGGCGTAAAAGCAACACAGCTCATCACCCTCAACACACCATCCCCACTGTCAAACATGGTGGTGGCAGCATCATGGTTTGGGCCTGCTTTTCTTCAGCAGGGACAGGGAAGATGGTTAAAATTGAGGGGAAGATGGATGCAGCCAAATACAGGACCATTCTGGATGAAAACCTGTTGGAGTCTGCAAAAGACCTGAAACTGGGACGGAGATTAATCTTCCAACAAGACAATGATCCCAAACATACAGCAAAATCTACAAAGGAATGGTTCACAAATAAAAGTATCCAGGTATTAGAATGGCCAAGTCAAAGTCCAGACCTGAATCCAATCGAGAATCTGTGGAAAGAGCTGAAAACTGCTGTTCACAAACGCTCTCCATCCAACCTCACTGAGCTCGAGCTGTTTTGCAAGGAAGAATGGGCAAGAATTTCAGTCTTTCGATGTGCAAAACTGATAGAGACATACCCCAAGCGACTTGCAGCTGTAATCGCAGCAAAAGGTGGCTCTACAAAGTATTAACGCAAGGGGGCCGAATAATTTTGCACGCCCCACTTTTCATTTTTTTATTAGTTAAAAAAGTTTCAAAAATCCAATAGATTTCGTTCCACTTCACAATTGTGTCCCACTTGGTGATTCTTCACAAAAAATAAAAATTTTATATCTTTATGTTTGAAGCCTGAAATGTGGCAAAAGGTTGAAAAGTTCAAGGGGGCCGAATACTTTCGCAAGGCACTGTATATGTAATAACAGATCATGTGACACTTATATTGCACACAAGGGAACATCATTTCACTAATTATGTAACTTCTGAAGGTAATTGGTTGCGCCAGAGCTTTTTATGGACTTCATAGCAAAGGGGGGTGAATACATACGCACATGCCAATTATCAGTTTTTTATTTCTGAAAAAATAGTTTTATGTATATATTTTTCTCATTTTACTTCACAAACTTAGACTATTGTGTTCTGATCCATCACATATAATTCTGATTAAAAAAACATTGAACTAAAGGCTGTAATGTAACAAAATAGGTAAAAGCCAAGGAGGTGAACACTTTTACAGGGCACTATAAGCACTTTATTCATTTTGCCCATATTGGGTTATATTGCACAAGGTATTTCTAGCTAATTCGTTAGCACTGCACTTTTCGTTCTTTTGTGATACTTTACCATAGTATTGTGCCAACAGGTTTATTTCCACATAGGTCTGAGTGTGGACATTTTCTTTTTTCTTTCAAAAGTAAATATCATATACCTTCTTATCTATTTACTAAGGCTTGCAGCACAAGGATTAAAATAGTTATTGTTGATTGAGAGAGCTTAGTTCCACTTTAAAGACACAAATTAATGTAGCTTTGTATTCATTCATATCTGTTTTAAATACACGCAGTGTAACTGAATTTGATTTAGTATCAGCTTGTGTTGCAATCCCTGCAGAGCTGAGCTGGGGGAGGGAGAAGCAGCACAAGAAACCAATCAGCTTTGCTCAGAGTGACAGAGTGATGAGCTCATCAGTCTGCTGCTTCTCCTTCCACTCCTTCCCTTGTCTAGTCAAAGTGGGGGTAGAGAGGAGACTGGTAAGCATCAGTGAAAAATGAGACCTCCTGCACTCCTAGATTGGGCTGTACTGTGTGCCATAGCTGCGTAAATCTAAGCACTGGATGGACAGACATACAAATCTTTTGGCTGGTAAAATCTCTCCCTAATATGAATTGTATCTGTGTAATTAGCTGTTTGCCTGAAGTTCAGCTTTAAATTCATTGACTTTAATCCTCATCAGCCATTTAGCCATCTAGCACAACTTGTAAATTGGGGGACATTTTTCAAATCTTGTAATCCACTATGGAATTTTGTTCAACTGCAAACAGAATGTGTATTGTTAATCCATAACTGTTCATAGCATTTATAAACAATTGAGAATCATTAATCATGTTTTTTTCAATACAGTCTTTAAGATGGTATTCGGTCCTTTTTTTAATTAAATTTTCTAAACAAACAGATCCTAATTTACATATTCGATGTTTGTGCTGGAATCTGAATCCCATTCAATTATTATAGTTTACAGGCTTTCCAAAGGATAGATGTTTTTTTTCTGCCAAATACTTTCAAGTAACATTAAAGAGGAGCTCCACCCAATAGGAGTAGCTCCACTTGTCTGACACCCCCCCCCCCCCCTCTGGTGTCACATTTGGCACCTTGTGGGGGGAGGGGAAGCGGGTACCTGGTTTTGACAGATACCGTGGCAAACTCAGCCATAGGTTCAGCCCCTGCCACAGCCGGCCTATTGAGAAAGCGCAGCATGATTCACGCATGCACAGTAGGTAACTGGCTGTGAAGCCGCAAGTTTTTCTTGCCCAAGATGGCCGCGCCAGCACCTGAGAGCCAATTTGGCACCTTGTGGGGGGGAGGGGAAGCGGTTACCTGGTTTTGACAGATACCTGTTTCCACTTCCTGCTGAGTTTGCCGTGGCAAACTCAGCCAGAGGTTCAGCCCCTGCCACAGCCGGCCCATTGAGAAAGTGCAGCGTGATTCACGCATGCACAGTAGGTAACTGTCTGTGAAGCTGCAAGTTTTTCTTGCCCAAGATGGCCGCGCCAGCACTTGAGAGCCAATTCGTCACATTTGGCACCTTGTGGGGGTGGGGAAGCGGGTACCTGGTTTTGACAGATACCGTGGCAAACTCAGCCATAGGTTCAGCCCCTGCCACAGCCGGCCTATTGAGAAAGCGCAGCATGATTCACGCATGCACAGTAGGTAACTGGCTGTGAAGCCGCAAGTTTTTCTTGCCCAAGATGGCCGCGCCAGCACCTGAGAGCCAATTTGGCACCTTGTGGGGGGGAGGGGAAGCGGTTACCTGGTTTTGACAGATACCTGTTTCCACTTCCTGCTGAGTTTGCCGTGGCAAACTCAGCCAGAGGTTCAGCCCCTGCCACAGCCGGCCCATTGAGAAAGTGCAGCGTGATTCACGCATGCACAGTAGGTAACTGGCTGTGAAGCTGCACGTTTTTCTTGCCCAAGGTGGCCGCGCCAGCACCTGAGAGCCAATTCAAGAATTGGCAAGCTGCCGAGAGCCTGAGCCAGTTGCTCCCATGCCCTCCAGTGAGCGCAGGAGGGGGGTGGGGCAGAGCAGAGAGCCAAAGACTGACAGTCACCAGCTCTCCACTCACAGAGCTCTGAGAACTGAGTGATCTGCTGTGTGTATGATTTCTCCGTTCTCAGTCTTAGAGCCGGCGGGGGACAGATGCAGCATCAAGCCGATTCTACATCCACCTAGGTAAATGTGATTCTTGAGAGAAAAACAACTCTATTTTTTTAAAGTAAAAAACCCTTAGAACCCCTTTAAGCCAACCATAGGAGGTTTGAGTTTAGTCCAATTATTGCTAAATTGGACAAAATTCGAACATAGAAGAGCCTGCAATACCCTGAGCTGGGTGGAAAATTATCAAAGCATGATGGGAGAAAAATATCATTGGCCGAATGCTGCAGATGAGACTAAACCCCCCATCTGGTACCCTCCAGAATAGCCAAATATATATACCTACACATTCAGCTTTTTGCTTCTGTGGATGTTCAGAATCGGGTACATACCTCCACACATGGTGGACCTGTCCTATAGTCAAGGTCTTTTGGAAAGAAATCTTTGAGTTGGCTTCCAAAATGTTCACTTGTTGAATGTTGAATTTGTACCCTGACTCAACTACTGCATTACTTAACCTGAAACCATTGTGCCTAACTTACTGTCTATTTAAACTCTTTGTCCAACTACTTACTGCCACTAAACAAACAATAGCAAAAGCATGGAAATCCCCTTCATTGATTATAGTTGAGACAAAGAATAGAATACATAACTCCATGATTCAGGCTAAAATAGCAGCCATAGAAAAAGAAAGAGGTTGAATCCCCAAACTTTGGCATCCATGGATAAAACATCATGTTCCTTCAACTTTCGATGAGAATGTTCTCTTGTTGTGGTAGTTGATCTACATATATCCAGACTATATCCACAATGCCTTTAGGACCTGCCGATTGGACACCCCTATCTTAGCCTCCTCTCCACCTTCTCGCTTTCTCTTTGTTCTCTTTGGTTCACCCCTGCCTACCTCTCACAAACTTGAAGCTCTCGTTACAACAGTATTTTTTCTAATGCCCTGTACACACGGTCGGACATTCTGACAACAAAATCCATCAGACTTTTTCAGACGGAATTTGTGCCAAACCTGTCTTGCATACACACAGTCGGACAAAGTTGTCGGATAATCCGATTGTTCTTAACGAGGTGACATACAACACGTACGTCGGGACTATAAACAGGCCAGTAGCCAAAAGCTGTGGTCTCTTAATTTATTCTGAGCATGCATGGCACTTTGTCCGTCGGAATTGTCTACACATGATCGGCATTTAAACAATTGTATTTTGTTGTCGGAAAATTTGAGATCCTGCTCTCAAACTTTGTGTGTCGGAAATTTCCGACGGAAAAAGTCAGATGGAGCCCACATACGATCGTATTTTCTGACAACACGATCCGGTTGCACATTTTTTACGTCGGAGATTCCGACGGTGTGTACATGGCATATATCTCAACTTATCAACATTACCTGTTACTCCTTATAATTAACCACTTGCTTACTGGGCACTTAAACCCCCCTCAGTCCCAGACCAATTTTCAGCTTTCAGCGCTGATGCACTTTGAATGACAATTGCGCGGTCATACAACACTGTACCCAAATGAAATTTTTATCATTTTTTTCCCACAAATAGATCTTTCTTTTGGTGGTATTTAGTTACAGCTCGGAGTTTTATTTTTTGCTAAACAAACAAAAAAAGATGCAAAAAAAAAAAAAAAAATCATGTTTTAATAGTTTGTTATACAATTTTGCAAACGGGTCATTTTTCTCCTTCATTGAAGTGCGCTGATTAGGCGGCACTGATGGCTGCATTGGTGGGCACTGATGGGCTGCATTGGTGGGCACTGATAGGCTGCATTGGTGGGCACTGATAGGCTGCACTGGTGGGCACTGATAGGCATAGTTAAGGCGGCACTAATAGGCACAGATAAGGCGGCACCGATCGGCACAGATAAGGCGGCACTGATGGGCAAAGATGGGCACAGATAAGATGGCATGGATGGGTGGCACGGATAAGTGGCACGGATGGGTGGCACGGATGGGCACTGATAGGTACCACTGATAGATGGGACTGATGGGCACTGATAGGTGGCACTGATAGGTGGCTCTGATAGGTGGCACTGCTGGGCACTGATGGGCGGCACTGCTGGGCACTGATGGGCGGCACTGCTGGGCACTGATGGGCGGCACTGGGGTGCAGCACCTTTAAGGAAGATTGTGGGCACTGTGGGTGGCACTGTTGGTGGCACTGCTGGATGGCACTGTGGGTGGCATTGTGGGTGGCACTGTGGGTGGCACTGTGGGTGGCGCTGTGGGCACTATGGGCACTGCTGGGTGGCACTGATGGGGGGCACTTACTTTCATTCAGGATGGCACTGCGGTGGGCAGGTGGGCACTGGCAGGAGGCAGGTGGTCAGCTGTATTGCTGGCCGTGATCGGGACTGATGTCCCGATCACGGCCGCCGGTGATCGGCTTTTTTTTTCTCTCCTCGCGCTGTCAGCGCGAGGAGGAATAATAGCCGATTACTGGCTCCGTTCTGTCACATGATCAGCTGTCATTGGCTGACAGCTGATCACGTGATAAGGGGTCGGGATCGACCCCTTGCACGGATCGGTGATCAGGCGAGTCTCGTGGACTCGCCGATCACAGAGCGCGCCGCGCGCGCCCCTCAGGGGGCGCGCAGGCCGCTCGTAACCGGGACGACGTCAATAGACGTAGTCCCGGAAAAGTAGATCCGCGCTAATGCCGTCATTTGGCAATAGCGCGGATCTCAAGTGGTTAATATAATGTAACTTATTGGTTTTATTAACAAAATTGTCCTTCTTTTTCTTTGTTTGTACTTACTTACATGACAATTTATGGTTACACCATACTTATTTAGTATGTATGTATATATATATATATATATATATATATATATATATATATATATATATATATACCACCATCATTTTGAGCTTCAGCTCAATTATTATTTTGTAATTTATTATTTTTTCTGTTATCACCTTGCATGTACTAAATAAAATCTTTTGACAAGGAGAACATGGCGTACATATAGCGTGTAGATGGGCCTGTACATGTGCCTTCTTGAGGAGGGGGACCTTACGGGCGCTGCACGGTTTCAATCTATAGCGGTGTATTGTGTTACCAATGGTTTGTTTGGTGACTGTGGTCCCACCTGCCTTGATATTATTCACAAGCTCCTCCCGTGTAGTTCTGGGCTGATCCATCACTTTTCTTATGATCATCCCTACCCCATGAGACGAAATCTTGCATGGAGCTCCAGACTGAGAGTGATTGATTATTATTTTGTATTTCTTCCATTTGCGAATAATCACTCCAACAGTTGTCTCCTTCTCACCAAGCTTCTTGCTGATGGTCTTTAACCACTTCCCACCCGGCCAATGCACATATACGGCCGGGTGGGAGCCGTCTACTCCTGATAGGACGTTCAGGAACCCGGACACGGCGCATCTCAGATCGGCAGGAGGGCTCTGTGATTGGCCCTCCTGATCACATGACGGCCGTGTCCAATCACGGCCGTCATGTGATGTAAACAAACAGCCGGTTGCTAGGCAATCGGCTCCTCCTCTCCTCACAGTCATCGCTGAGGAGAGGAGAGCAGATCGCTGCAGCCGGCTGATGATCAGTGAGTATGAGCTGTTTTTTACAGCTTTTTACTCACTGATCACCAGTCTAGTGTACACACAAATCACCACACAGTAAACACACCACACAGTATAAACACAATGTCCCCACACATGTCCCCAAAACATACATGTCCCCAAATAATAAAAACACATGTCCCTAATAATAAAAACATGTCCCCCACATATGTCCCACTAAAATCACATGTCCCAATGATTATCTGCACACATATGTACGTGATCACCTGCACACATATGTACATGATCATTTGCGCACATATGTCCGTGATCACACAAACCAATTATTATACACTTAACGGAATTTTTTTTACCAAAAACATGTAGCAGAATACATTTTGGCTTAAATTTATGACAAAATTTGATTTTATTGGATTTCTTTTAAAATAGAAAAAAGAAAATGTTTTTTTTTCCAAATTTCCGCTTTTTTGCGCTTATATCGCAAAAAATAAAAAATGGAGTCGTGAATAAATAACACCAAAATAAAGCTCTATTTGTGCGAACAAAATGATAAAAATTTCATTTGGGTACAGTGTAGCACGATTGCGCAATTGTCACTGAAAGCGCTAGAGCGCTGAAAGCTGAAAATTGGGCTGAGAAGGAAGGGGGCGAAAGTGCCCTGTATTGTAGTGGTTAAGCCCATTCCAGCCTTGTCCGGGTCTAGACTCTTATCCCTGACGTCCTTTGACGTCATGTGTTTTTTATGGATTTTTGCTTGATATTCTATCTCTATCATTTAAAACAACCTTTTTTTATTGTCAAAGCTTATTTAAACAAACTGAAAGCAGAGTTCCACCTAAAAATTGAACTTCTGCTTTAAGGGAAGGTGACCACCTGATATGCCACATTTGGCATGTCATTTATTTGGGGGAGGCAGCGGAAACACTCTTTTTGAGGGTTCTAGCTCCCACTTCCTCCCGGGGCTCCGCGGTCCCGGAAGTAAGTTCACCTCTCCCCCCTCCCTCTCGGCAATCATCTGGGACATGTTACAGGTCCCAGATGATTGCCCGGTCAGTCACAGTGTGTCGCGCAGCTCGCGCATGCGCAGTGCGTGCCCAGCTGTGAAGCCACACCCGGGTGCCCACACTGACAATGCCGGCATCGCAAAGAGGAGGGGGAGACGAACGGGGCTTCGTTTCCCCGCATCGCTGGACCCTGGGACAGGTAAGTGTCTGACTATTAAAAGTCAGCAGCTGCAGTATTTGTAGCTGCTGACTTTTATTTTTATTTTTTTAAGCGAAACTCTGCTTGAAGTTAGCAGCTGATTGGCTACCATGCACAGCTACATCAGATGCTGAGTGCTCCAGTTTTAGTAACTATAATTTTTTGGTAAACAATAATTTGGGGACAATTAAAGAGCATTGTCACCCTACAACAGGAAGTGCCTGAACAAGAATCATTGTGGCGGGATCACCAGGTATTGTTTCATGAAAGCAGCAAAATTCTACATCTCGAAAACACCTTTTGAAATGACATTAATATCTTAACGCTAATATGAGATTTTAAATATTGGATTTATATCTATTTTAAATTTGTTGTGCCAACATTTTGAAGAAATGCAGTGATTTGTCTTGTCATTAGCTAACAAAGATGAAAAATTTTGAAATAAATATCGATAATTTCTGTGTTCCAACACTTATGTATTATTGTCTTGTGGGCGATAAAAATACACGGCTGAACATTATGTAAATGAGAAGATAATAAAACACAATATAAGTGGTGAATATAATTCTCCTGCGGTAATTGAAATGCATGTAGAAGTTGCTCCAGCACACAGCGTTCTGACAAGCTCACGGCTATTATGTTTTTGTCTTGTGTTTCAGAACAAAGTACTGAATGTGGATGGCGTAAAAGTCAAACTGCAGGTAAACACATTATATTTTTTCACGCAGTTATGTTCACTTTGCAGAACATTTTGGCTTCACAATGAAAGGCAGTTAACGATAACAGTACAATAAAATCATGCAGTCTATATATGTATTGTATACAGGAGAGAAAACACGTCTGAAGATGTATCCTCTCTATATAATAGTGATATCACATAAGGAACTGATTATATCCTGATATCCTTCCTTCCCTGGCTAAACGTCTTGTGCTACCTGTCTATTATCACAACCAACTGGTTAGCGAAGGTGTCACATTAAAGCAAAGTTCCAGTCATAAAACAAATTTTACATTATTCAGCTGCATTAAATACAAATAACAACCTTTGGGGAAAAAAATAATTTTTTACTCACCTTTTCAGGTCTGTTGCTAGGGGGTCTCTCGTAATCTGCCTCTTCCTCTCCAAGGCGCCGGACGTCATTTTCCTCAGTGCCCGTGCTCGCTAGTGCTCCTGGGAGATGTCTGTCATCATTTCCCAGGAGTCACTGGGCAGCCCAAGTGTTTTGTCATCATTACAACGGGGGCAGCCACTTCAGACGCCACCGCCCTTTGTGATGGCAACGTCAGAAATGTACGGCACTGCGCCATACATACGGCGCATGCGCAAGAACGGGCGGTGCATGCTGGTCGCTCATCTGCACCAGAGCCAGGAAGATAGTGCTTGTGGGCTTCACATGCCCACAAGCAAGATGGAAGGTGCAAAGAAGAAGGTATAAAATATATCATGCTCAATTAAATTGGCAATCGAGCAATGATTAAAAAAAACAACGTGAGTGCTAGTGATAAGTCATAATAATAATAATAATAATGTTTAATAATAGAGATATTCATCCAAAAAAACATGTTTTTTTCACAGTTGGAACTCTGCTTTAAGTCCTTGTTCACATGAGCGTACTACAGCATCTTCTCATGCGAGGATCGTGTTTACCTGCACTGATGTTCCCTGCATCCCTGTGTAGGCAACCCCATTCATGTCAGTTGGGACTCCCGACACAGACAGTGTGTGTTCTGGGCTGTGCACCTGTATGACTGTCAAATCGGGAGCAGCCGCTGCATCCCAATTGACATGAATGGAAAGGGGTGCACGGAACACCTAAGTATCCTGTGTGGGTAAACGTGGCCTTGGCGTACATTGTAGTACGTCTGTGTGAACGAGGTCTAATATGGCCAGATATCATACCCACACATGCCATGCCAAGGCACAAACTGTGCAGGGATTGCACCACCAGGGAGGTGGTGCTGACAGAAACATGAGGTGTGGGTGGCTGTGTACTGCCCCTAACCAATTAGCCACTCTAAAGCTTAGTATACACTCGTGGTTGGGGTATGGTAAAAATAGGGGACTGAGCCGGCCCCCTAAAGCAGATCTTCATCCTCATATTAATAGTTCATCCTGTCCACCCCTTCTCTGCTCCACTTCCTTAATGTCAGCTTTTTTATTATTTTTTTTACCCTTTTTCTCTGAAAAGGGTTAAGTCTTGCCTCCAATACATGTCATTTACTTAGGCCAGTGGTCTCCAAACTGTGGCCCGGGGACTGGATTCAGCTCTTGCCTTTATGTGGCCCTTGGGGCACTATTCCTCTCACTGATACAAGACACTATTCTGCCAACTGACATCAGCAATGGGGCACCATTTCTCCGACTGACGCCAACAATAGGGCACTATTCCTCACAATGATACCAACGATGAGGCACTATTCCTCCCCCTAATCCCAGATGTGGTGATATTTACTCCAACTGTTGCCAGGAAAATTTACACTCCAGCTGCCCACAGTTTGGACCCCCTAAAGTTACATAATTACATAGTTAGTCAGGTTGAAATAAGACACAAGCCCATCTTGTTCAACCAATAAAAAAAAACAACCATACAATCTCATATACACAATCCTATACCCACAGTTGATCCAGAGGAAGGTGAAAAACCCCACCAAAGCATGATCCAAAAAATCCTTCCTGATCCCCCGAGAGGCAATTGGATATTCCCTGGATCAACTTTATCTATAAATGTCAGTATCCAGTTATATTATGTACATTTAGGAAATAATCCAGGCCTTTTTCTAAAGCAATCTACTGAGCTGGCTAGCACCACCTCTGGAGGGAGTCTATTCCATATTTTCACAGCTCTTACTGTTAAGAAACCTTTCTGTATTTGGAGAGAAAAACTCTTTTCCTTTAGACATAGAGTGCCCCCTTGTCCTCTGTGATGACCTTAAAGGGGTTGTAAACCCTCTTTTTTTTTTAAATAACAAACATATCATACTTACCTCCACTGTGCAGTTTGTTTTGCGCAGGGTGGCCCCGATTGTCATCTTCTGGGGTCCACCAATGGCACTCAGGGCTCCTCCCTGCATTAAGAACCCCCTAGAAGAAGCGCCCTCTCTGGGTGCTAACTGTGCGGGTGTGCTCCCGAATCCAACATTTGCGTCCATAGACACAGAATGCCGGACTCGGCCCTGCCCCCCAGTGCCCGCATCATTGGATTTGATTGACAGCAGCGGGAGCCAATGCCTGCACTGCTATTAATCTATCCAATCAAAAGCCGAGACAACGGGCAGAGAGGTAGAGCGCGTCTCCGCCGTGGGAACGAACAAGATCAGGTGAGTAAAACGGGGGGCTGGTCAATGTCAGAAGTTTTTTTTACTTTAATGCATAGGATGCATTAAGGTGAAAAAACAAGAGGGTTTACAACCCCTTTAAAGTGTATAGCTCAACACCAAGTTCACTATATGAACCGCTTCTATATTTGTACATGGTGATCATATCCCCCCTCAATCTCCTCTTCCCAAGAGAGAATAAATTCAGTTCCTCTAATCTTTCCTCATAGCTGAGCTCCTCTATGCCTCTTATCAGTTTGGTTGCCCTTCTCTTCACTTTCTCCAATTCCCTGATAACCTTTTTGAGAACTGGTGCCCAACACTGAAATGCATATTCCAGATGAGGTCTTATCAATGATTTGTATAAAGGACAATAGACTGGCCCTTTGTTTAGAAAGTTTGGAGACCCCTAACTTAGGCAAATGACATGTACTGTGTTGGTCGGCTGTGCTTCCTAGGATACTGTATGTACATCACATATCCCAGGGGGCTTTTGTGTTTCATTCAGGAGGGGGGGGGGGCAGACCTAGTGATGTGTCATCGGGAGGCCTGCCAGCTGAACCCTTAAGAGCAGGTGGGCTTCACAAAGGCATCACACACAAGACACGCCGGTGTGGGTCTTCAACAGAAGAGGATCTTGGCAGGACAGTGCTGGAACCACTAGACAGGTGGACGCTGGACAGGGGTTCACACATGCCACAGCTGGGATGGCTTGCTTTGTGGTGCAGCAAAAATGATCCTCCCTGTGACATTTGGCGAGCATACCGCCAAAGAGCATGACATATTCAAAGGAATGGTGTTGTGCCTCAGTATTCCCATTCTAAAGGTTGTTTGGCTGTCCAAAAAACCCCCCCCAAAAAACAGGCATTCAGGAGCCACGCCTTCAAAGAGCAACGCAGGTGTAAAGAGGATTCCTGCTGAATCAGCCATTTGAGCCATGGGTGGCACTGCTACTATGACTGTATCCTATCAGTTGCAATTGCTGTTCTTCAGCGCCATTGTGTTCTGGCCGATGCAGTTGCTGCGACTACTGAATCCAATAGCCGGCAGTGGAGATTCCTCAATCCATGCAGCCTGCAGTGTGAACAACAGAAAATCAAACCATGTATGGCTAGCTTAAGCCGCAGCCTTCATTGGCTATACCAGCATTTCTCAACCTTTTTTCAGCTGCGGCCTACTTTAAAAGTATGCAAAATCTCAACCAAGACAAAAAGGATATCAATGGGGAAACCTGAGCCTGGGGTCATTACATTAAGTTTATATCTTCACATTAGAGGCCCTATCATCACATTAGAATACCCCCATCACACCAGAGTGTCTCATTCATATCAAAGTCGCCCATTTATACATCAGAGATCCCACTAAACATGAGAGTCCTCCCATCATAAGAGTATCTTCATCAAATCAGAGTCCCCCCATTTGGGAGCTCCACAATCACACAGCTACCCCATTGAAGAGCTCCAAATCACCTGGTCCCCCCCATAAAAGAAAAGAGCCCCCATCAGGCAGACTTGTGTTTTTTCCTGAATGCTGGGGGCTGCCCTGCATGCTTCATGCCCTTAGTCAGTGGCATACTTTGGCATGGTCAGGCTGGTAAGACCATAGCAACAAATGGTGCTGTGTGCCCTGGCCTTGTTATGGTGCTAGCAGTTGCCCCACCAGCATCATGGCAAATGATGACATTGATTCAAGGCAAACTGGGTCCCATGCTCATGGCACCCCAGTGAAACCCAAACGGCACCCCAAGGTGCTGCTGCACCCTGGTTGAGAAAGACTGGGCTATACCTAGTATATAGCCAAAATAGCTATTTTGTAAGGTGCACTAAAGCTCCTAACAATTTACCAGCATCCACCTACATAGGCAAGAAGCACAGTCTGCAGTCTAGCCTGTAGCAGCCAATTGAATTTCAGCTATTGTTATTCATATATTAATTTAAAAAAATGAAGGAAAGCATCTTAATTGGTTCTGTGAGGCTGCATAGACAGTTTTTATTTCACAAGCCCTTATAAA